>NC_084646.1:657500-1257500 GCF_019802595.1 Syngnathoides biaculeatus
GTTGATTCTGATCCTTGATCCATACCATAAGTAATATTTCCATCTTAACGAAAAAAGTTGCTTCGTGATCACTGTAGCCCAAATAGGGGCGAAAACCTTCACGTGTGCTAAAATACGGGCTTTGTCCTTAATAATGATTGCCACAATCGACCAACTGAAACCCCAGTCTTAACAGATGTTACTTTATTACTCCTTTTCTCCGATCTTTTTATGATGCTAAGGTTCGTTTCCATGTGAATTGCTATTCTTTCGGCTGGACCATCATCGATAAAAAAAAAAAAAAACGAAAAAAAAGGGGCCATAACGTGGAAAAAGGTGGGCGAAAAAGGCAAAAATTCTCCTGCCTCACAAAAACAGATAAGCAATATGCATTAGCTAAGCAGAAACACTATGGTGCTGGGGACACGGGCGTCGTAAAGTCAAAGTGTTCTAAGTTGAGGACATTGTAACCCGAGGACTCCATTTAAATAAATACATACATATACACACACACACACACACACACGAGCGCGCACACATGTAGACACACCCATTCTTTAGATGGTGTATGGACACAAAAAATATATAGGCTAACATCTTCATTTCAGATGTCAAAAATTGTTTGCGGCTCTCTCTTTTCTCTGGAAACCGGGCCAAAATGCCTCTTTGAGTGTTCAAGGTTGCCGACACCTGGCATAGATGGATGAACAAAGATACATATTTGTAATAAAAAAATAAAAATACACTCTAAATTCATTCACAGCTACTGTACCATAATACATTATTTGGGAGTCACTGTTTTCGAAAGTAATTGTTACGAAAATGATTTTTCTTTTTGGTCATAGAATTTTACTGACATGCAGAACAACATGAAAAAAACAGAAAATGCCACAAAAATTCACCAAGTAAATACCTGACTTGACCACAGTGCCATTTTCCATAAGTGAGCCAGGTTGTGCTAAGTGGTTGAGCCAGTATCCTTCATGTCCTGGTCCACCAATGCCCACTGGTCTTCCTGCCGGCTGTGCAAAAATTATTCTCGGATCATTCACATTTTTGGACTTGGGGCTGCCACCAGAGCTTGTGGTTCTTCCCGATGCTGAAGGAACTGTGCATTTCAAGCCAGGTGGGGAGGGCGTGGTCGTTGAATTTGAAGAAAGCAGAGATCTGTGAATAGGCCAGGAGGGAGATGGGATAAGAGTTGAGTGATGAGATTGCCCCCGCAATGGATGTGACTGGAGCTGGTGGGTGGGAAGAGGCCCCAGTGAAGAGTGTGTCCCAAGTTGATATTGGCCTGGGTGGGATGAAGGAAAGTTGAAAATGGAGAGAGGGACCTGGGAGTAAGTTAGCTGTTTCTGAGGTCCTGAACATATTGTTTTATTTTGTGTGGGCCTGGGAGAACTGCAGGACTGAGGGCAACTTTGAGACATAGCTGGAGGCTGTGGAGAATAAGATAGAGTCTGGAGACTGTCTGACTACAGAGGAAAAAAAAAAAAAAAAGAATTAACATTATATCATTCTGTTGTTTCACACTAAAGGTTCATGTACAATTTGAAATCATGATTGCCATCTGAAATATCCATCCATCCATTTTCCAGACTGCGAGAGCTGAAGCCTATCCCAGCAATCTTTGGGTGAAAGGCAGACTACACCCTGAACTGGTCGCCAGTCAGTCGCAAGGCATACACCATCACTGCCAACACCAAAGTCAGATGTGTGTACCACTACACCATCATTGACTCCCCATTTGAAATAATGATTGCCTACTCAATTTCAAATGTTCTTTAATGCAGTTTAGGGAAAAGCGAATAATCCAAATTTAATTGGGATTTCAATTTGGTGTTTTATCAACTAAAAACGAACTAAAAAAAGAATGATTGTACTGAACAGTGTGGTGCGTTTATTAAAATTCCTGCATTGTGAAATCACCCTGAAAGCACCTATGTTGCGTGGAGAAAGCGTGAGACGTACATTTTCCCGCCCTTCCTGAATGTATTTAAAGCTATTTAAGGTCCTTAAAACTTAACGTCTTGTTTTGCATTTTTTGGATCAATTATGTTTGAAGATAAGTGGTAAAAACATGCAAAGGCTGAGAATAATATAAAACTGAACTGTTGACCTACAGTGCCTTGTGAAAGTATTCAGCCCACGTGAACTTTTCAACCTTTGTCACATTTCAGGCTTCACACATAAAGATACAATTTATTTTTTGTTTTTTTTGTCAAGAATCAGCAAGTGGGACACAATTGTAAAGTGGAATGAAGTTTACTGGATATTTTAAACTTTTGTTTTAACAAGTAAAAACTTGAAAAGTGGGGCGTGAAATATTTTTGTAGCGCCACCTATTGCTGTAATTACAGCTGCAAGTGGCTTGGGGTATGTCTCTATCAGTTTTGCACATCCAGAGACTGAAATTCTTGCCAATTCTTAAGGGGCATGCCTAAACACCGCAGAGTATGCCTAAACAACAGAGCATCATGAAGACCAAGGAACAGACCAGGCAGGTTCGAGATACTGTTGTGGAGAAGTTTAAAGCCAGATTTGGGTGCAAAAAGATTTCTCAAGCTTTAAACATCTCAAGGAGCACTGTGCAAGCAATCATATTGAAATAGAAGGAGCACTGCAAATCTACCAAGACCCGGGCGTCCCTCTAAACTTTCAGCTTGAACAAGAAGACTGATCAGAGATGCAGTCAAGAGGCTCATGATTACTCTGGAAGAACTGCAGAGCTCTACAGCTGAGGTGGGAGAGTCTGTCCATAGGACAACAATCAATCGTACACTTCACAAATCTGGTCTTTATGGAAGTGTGGCAAGAAGAAACTCATTTCTCAAAGATATCCATAAAAAGTCTCATTTAAAGTTTGCCACAAGCCACCTGGGAGACACACGAAACATTTGGAAGAAGGTATTCTGGTCAGATGAAACCAAATTCGAACTTTTTAACCACAATGCAAAACGATATGTTTGGCGTAAAAGCAACACAGCTCATCACCATGAACACACCACCCCCACTGCCAAACACCGTCAAACATGGTGGTGGCACCCTCATGGTTTGGGTCTGCAGGGATAGGAGAGATGGTTAAAATTGATGTGACGATGAATGGAGTCAAATCCAGGACCATTCTGGAAGAAAACCTGTTGGAGTCTGCAAAAGACCTGAGACTGGGATGGAGCTTTATCTTCCAACAGGACAATGATAAAAACACAAAGCCAAATCTGGGTGGTTCACAAATAAACATTTCCAGGTGTTAGAATGGCCAAGTTAAAGTCCAGACCTGAATCCAATCGAGAATCTGTGGGCAGAGCTGAAGAATGCTGTTCACAAACGCTCTCCATCAAACCTCACTGAGCTCGAGCTGTTTTGCAAAGAAGGATGGGCAAGAATTTCAGTCTCTCGATATGTAAAACTGACAGAGATATACCTCAAGCGACTTGCAGCTGCAATTGCAGAAAAATGTGGTGCTACAAAGTATCAATGCAAGGGGGCCGAATAATATTTCACGCCCCACTTTTCAGGTTTTTATTTGTTGAAAAGAGTTTAAAATATCCAATAAGATTTGTTCCACTTCACTTTTGTGTCCCACTTGTTGTTGATTCTTGACAAAAAAAAAAAAAAAAATTATATCTTTATGTTTGAAGCCTGAAATGTGGCGAAAGGTTGAAAAGTTCAAGGGGGCCGAATACTTTCACAAGGCACTGTACATGGTTGTATGCACATTAATCTGGCAAACCCCAAAGGCAGAGCTGATGCTGTGTTGATGGTAGTTTGGGCTGCTATTGATATCGGTACCTTATATGGATAAAAACTTATATATGGAGCACTTATAATTGAAGGAATATTAGTTATGACCTATGCATCATATAATATGTGCATGTTATCACGACTACAACCGCACTTTAGAAGTGTGGATATCTCGATCTGCTAAATTTTTAATATGGGGATTGATGAGTGGAGTAATTACTCTTCTGCTTTGGTATGAAATTATTAGACAAATACAGGGGGTCCTCAACTTCCGTTTTAGTTACGTTCTGAACGGCCGAACGTAATGTGAAAATGAATCTAATTTGTTCTGTATGTTCCAGTAATGTGTGACCATTCATACTGTAATATGCAATCTTTGACGGTCCACGGAGGTATTTGGAAGAAAGGTCCATGTTTGTCACCCAGCATCAATTTTCCTGATAATAGCCACCTTTGTTTCAAATGTGGTGGCTTGCTGCTTCTTTTGACTACCACTATCACTTGTAGACTTTCGCTTTTGACCAACCATATTTGCTTAAGGTGACAAATACGCAAAACAATGTATATGTAAACACAGAGATCATAGATGCGACGTCTTAACACAAGGGTAACACGCGATGAACTGGAAAGAGGCAAGGCACAATCAGTCTGTCGTTTACGCCATGTAAACAATGGATGCAGTGTGAAACGTAAGATCGTGCACGCTTAACTCGAAAATTCACTTACAAAATTTTACAGTCAGTTCAAACGTAAAATTGAAAAAATGTAAAACAAATGAACGTAAGTAGGGGAGCGTCTGTAGCCTTAATTCTTTGGTTCATGACATACGCTGCCTTCTGGACATTACTACCTAAAATTGGTTAGAAGGTCATTAAAAAAGGTCATTTTTAAATTTATTTGTAAAGAAAATTAATGGAATGTATGGCTGTATATGTAATTATGTCTACAAACAGACAAGTTAATGTAATGAGATGAGTGGGTCATACAAAGAAATGAGCAACAAGCAACAAACCTTGGCGCTCATTTGAGAACCAGAAAAAAATTTTGTGCACCCTGACCATAGTAATTTAACCCAAATTTTTTTTTCTTATTTTCTGTTGTTCTGTCCTGTTAGTTCATTTCATTTTCCGCTCAACATTTTTTTTTAAACATGTTGACAAGACCACCTATCAGTTTTGTGTCTGTGTGTGTGGTGGTTTATATTGTGTACCAACTCTAGTTTAACATTTACTACTCACACTCTCCGAGGGGAGCCTGGCCATTTGAGGAGAGTCTGGCAGTGCCTGGAGGTCAGTGATGGACTGAGAATTCACCAAAGACTGTACCGTGTGAGGAGCTGAGGAGAAATATGAGGGCAGTATAGCAGTATAATTGTAGTTGTATTTTTTGAACTACAGTGAGTCCCCCTTTTGTAGTGGGTTTTGGACCAAGCCACAGTAGGTAGAAAATCCAGAAAAAAGATCACATAAAACACTTTTAAAAACATTTTAATGTAAAGTATTTGAAGAAAAATTACAAGCATTAAATGTATCTAAAATGCTGTATGTATTGTAGTATCTATGTGTTAGATACATACATATAGCTTGAAGTAGTGGGGCCTGGGGTGGTGGTATGAATTTGGCAAATTTGCATGTGAATGTTAAGGTGTGAGCTGTGGCTGACAGCCCCAAGGTGTGTAAGCCCATTTTCTCTCATGTTTTACTGTTTTCTCTGGTTTTAATAAACAGCTGAATAGCGCTTTGCTGTCCAAAACTCTCTCTTCCCACATGCAAGGGCATTGCACACAGTAAGTAACCTGAGAAAACCCACAAAAATTATTGCTTAAAAACTGCAAAATAGTGAGGGCACTAACGAAGGTGAACACTCTACAGTATAGATATAGGAATGGTTACCTGTTGTCCCAGCAGTCCTCTGCTTTAGATGGCGGTATTCAGGACAGTCCCTCCTTACATGACCAGTGGCCCCGCACTGAAAACAACGCCTTTCTGTTTGGTCACGTTCTTCCACTTTTACATCGTCATCCTTCTCATTTTCTTTCTTTTTCAATCTGATAAAAAATGAAAAAGTACATGGACTGGGGCAAAAAAGTATTGAGTCAGTCACCAAATGCACAGGTTCTCCCACTTAAAAAGATGAGAATGGCCTATAATTTTCATCATAGGTATACCTATAAGAAACAAAGTGAGTAAAAAACCAAAAAAAATCCAGAAAATCACATATTCACATGCTGTGTTACTGTAACTCAGCTTTCCCTTGATTCCGCAATACCATCATCCCGACTTCCATTTAGTGGGCACACATACCACCGATCACAACATTAAAGGATCTGGTCATCTTGGTCTATTTGGGAGTATTCCACTGTCACTATTGTTACTTTGTTTCTTGCTCCAGAAAGTAAAAACTGCTATTGAAATTGGTCATAAAATGCAAAGGAAACACCCTGTGGTGTCCTTCCCAATACCAGCCGTAGGAATACCCCTGACTTGGAGGAGATCTGCTCCACATTTTCAAAACAACATGCGTGGGTTGCGCTCAAGTATAAACGCAAACTGCACGCAGAATAGACGCAGTGACAATAAAGAAACCTTTAGACATTATAGATTAGGCTTGTTTTTGTCTTACATATTTATTTTAATGCTATCAATTGCAGTAATGCTTCTCCACTTTGCAATTCACCTGTTGCGGATTCAGTGCATCGCGTTTTCTCTTTCCACCCCAACAAACAAAACAAAACAAAAAACCCAGATTGGCCCTCAGTAGGTATTACACGGATTGGTACAAGGCCTTGATTAGTTCCCGGTTTGACGGTCTGAGCGCTCCCCTGTGCACAAGGGTTACTAACAGGTGAACTCTGGGTACGTAGTAGACGGTTACTGGGAAATCCCCTGCTCTCACAGTTCCCCTTCTTCTACATAGAGCGAGCTAACATGTTATATCCTAACCGTAACCCTAACTTAACCTTAAAACAAAAGTATACACATATCTGTACGTTGGTTCTGTTCGTCTTTCTGAGACGTCCATAGCGAACATGAACACTCGGTGACAAGTTGTGGAATGGCACACGGAGCATGGATGCGGATGTTTCAGACTGGCTGGAAGTTTATAAAATATACGCGCATGCGCATTTATCACAACAAGACTTTTCAGCACCGGAAGTGCTCAGACCATGACACTGGCGCGACATCAACCAATGAGAGCACGAGTTGCAACTTCCCTTGTCCCACCCATTTCCTTCTTCTGTACATTGTGTCATTCACGCTGTTTACTGACTCACATATGTACTGCATCTTAAAGGTCAAGTGTCACGAAATGGATTATTTTTGGTATATTATTAATGAAAACCCCACAGCCAATATGGTCCCATGTGTTTTTTCACCACAAAACATGATTTTGACGTATACAGCTTTTTGTAATTCCCGCTATGAAAATCCTCTCGAGGGATTTGTTTTTGAGAAGAAGCAGGAAGTGACGTACAGGACAGAGGCGCCCTCTAGTGGACTCGTTTGTTTTACCTCCGGGAAGTTAGCTCGTTGTTCCTTCGTGTTAGCCAAAATGCCGGCTCATTGCATTGCTGGACATTGCTTGAACATAACATATAATCTTCATTGCAAGAGACCCGGTTCGTTGTGAAAAATGGATTGCATGGGTGCAGAGGACGAGAGCTTCGTGGGTTCCAAATGACAGGAAGGCAGTAATGCGCCTTGGCTCGACGGTGTTCAACAAGTACTGCTTTGAACATACCCCTAAAAGCAGGATGGCTCGGCTCCACCTCCTCCTTATATGGAACCAAAATCAGCCACACCGGCTGAGGCGCCACGTTCGGCAGTCACTGCTTCTGCGAAGGCTGCGCGTCGCCGCGATGGCTCATCTCCGCCGCGGAAGTGGATCGGACGGGGATGAGGTTTGGCAGTGATCGCATATCATCTGAATATAGCTCGAAACAATAGTGTAATATTGCTCCGGTAACATCACTCGGTTGTGTGGTGTTCTTTTCGAAAAGAGCTTCCGTATCAGACGGAGCGCATTTGTCTCCCATAGTTAGGGTGCACCACATGTCTTCATTTGCGAATGTCCGGGTGACGTCACGGACGGAGGACGCAGCCAATATGGTGACCAGTTGGATATTGTAGAATGACACTTCTGCAACTTCGCGCATAGATGACGTGCTCTCACATTAAAGTGAATAATGTTATATGTATTTTTCATTACAATATCTATTTTAAAATGTTTATAGGGATGACACCTGGGCTTTAAGTGTTGTTTGTGATAACTTTTTTTTTTTAAGTGAAAACATTTTTTGATTATGTAGTTACAATACTCTACCACGTCAGTGTTGTTCCTCAGCGAAATCTTCCTCCGTGACGTCTGAGAGGTAGTGACTATCTGTTTTATTAATTGAATATAAAGTTTTCTCATGTTTGCTTTTAATGCTCTTTTGCTATGATGTGCTTAAACAACGTGATGCAATCAAGAGGCATACTGGGTGCTGTGGAAACACCAGACAGTGATGCAGCAGACAGCATAAAGACTGCGACGATCTCGAGAGGATGCTGAAGACATTGCAAAGACAAACGTTGGCTTTTTTTTGTCGTGGTTGCGTTGTTTATTGACTCACACTTTGTTTGTCATGTTTGCTTTGTTGCGGACCGCTCCAAGAAATAAAAAGGAGGATTCGTGGAGATGTTGGCAGAACGGGTTGGAGATGGTGAGAGAGACACATTCCACATTTTCCTCGCGAACAAAAGTTCATCTTGTCATCCTTCTTTGAGAAATCGTACTTTAAATGTCTGACCCTGACCCATTTTTTCAACCCAAGTGGGTAAAGTAATTTAATTTGCATTTACAATTGGAGTCTAAATTTCAACTGTCAAGTCTTAGTTTATGTAGATGATGTACCAGGGTTCACGAATGCTCTGAGCCCAAAAATTTAAGGGCTTTTTAGGGGCATTCTTAGGGGCCGACATGAAAAATTTAGGGCCATCATGGCACATCAAGAATAAGGAAAAAAGACTCACTCAATGGTGCCATCAACCATTATTGGTCCAATGGTTCCATCAACCATTATTGGTTCATCAAAGGTTCCAGTACTTCAGTACCTGTCACAGTGATCACCTGTCGCCCCTTGTGGTAGTTCTCATTGATATGACAGTGGTAGTTTTTAGCAATGTCACTGTCTGGAAACATGACTGCAAACACTTTTGAATTATTTTCACAAGATTTGTAACTGTAATGACTGCAGATCACTTTTAAAGTCCACATGATCTCTGCCTTTAACGAGTCCGTTTTCGTGTATTGAACTACGTTCATAGAGCCTGACTTCTGGCTGGTTGAAGTCAATGTGTGGACAACTGTAGGTGCGCATGGACTGCCAGTATTGGTGCTTCGTTGATCCCTACTACTGCCCGAATTTGATGCTTCCCTATCTTGATATTTTGAGAGAAACAGATTCATACTAACGGAAAATGAGATAGTCTTCGCCAAATCAGGTTGTCTCCTGTTTTTCTGGTGTGACTCCAGTGCTTTAACGCCCATCTTTCCAAGCTGGTAACTCTGTTTGCACAGATGACAGGAGAACATGTGCCGATGTTTTGGATCTCGACGAACCCAGCTCCCAAACTCTTAACTTTCAACCCAAGCATCTTGAAAAATGCACTTCCCCATGATACAAGTATTTTTATTGGATCGATCAAAGAACTACCCTACGAAGATGAAGCGAAATGCCTACTCACAAAAACAAACAATGGAATATCAACGACAAGATGGCGACTATAAGAAAAAAGTTGTGAACACAGAGTGACTTCCCTTGGCAATTTCCGGCTGTTTTGGAGGCCAGACAAATCTCTTATTTTTTTTTAAATAAAAGATTCCTTTTTTAGGGAGTAGGGTTTTGATAGTCCGTTGCAGTCAGAATTTGTCCTTTTGTGTAGCAGTATCGAACTAGACTGTGATGGAGGTACAAAATATTGATTCAATGACGCTGTGTTGAACTGTCTCAGCAGGTCTTGTGACAGGCTGTACTTCCTCAGAAGCCGCAAGTACATCCTTTGCTGGCCTTTTTTGAGGATGGAGTTGATGTTTGTCTCCCACTTTAGGTCCTGTGAGACTGTAATTCCCAAGAACTTGAAGGTCTCGACGGTTCACACAAAACAGTTGGACAGCGTCAGAGGCAACTGTGGTGAAGGATGCCTCATGAAGTCCACAAACATCTCTTTCAAAGTGTTCAATGGTAGGTTGTGTTGGTCACACCAAAGATCCAGTTCCGCCACTTCCCATCAATATGCAGACTCGTTGCTGTCTTTGATGAAGTCGATGACTGTGGTGTCATCTGCCAACTTCAGGAGTTTGACAGCCGGGTGCATTGAGGCACAGTCATTTGTGCTGAGAGGCACAACATTCGTGGATGGAGGACACAACTTTGGGATGCCTGGGTGCTGTTGGTGTGTGTGGATGACGTGGTGTCCCCTGCCTCACCTGGTATGTCCTTCCCGTTAGGAAGTTATATCCACTAGCAAATGGCAGGCGAAATGCCAGTAGTAGGTCGAGGAGGGGAACCGTGATGTTCTTGAGGCAACAGCAGAGATTTTTTGATTTTTCCGATGCTCCTTCTGACATGGAAGCACTTTTTGAAGAAAAGAACATCTCACAATAGAGTGAAGTGACCGGGGCAATATTACCCCATCATTTCGAGCCATATTTAGATGATATGCGGATCACTTCCAACTAACAACAGACTCCCCTACAGTATGTAGTGTACTAAGGTGCAAGCGACGACAACGCCGTAAAGCCGGGCCGCGATAAGCCACCCTGGTGGCACTGCGGTCACCCACGGCGGCCCGGTGCCGCGATAAGCCATCCCGACCCGGCACCACGATAAGTCACCCCAGCGGTCCGACATGGCCGAGAGTGTTGTCGTCATTCGCTGAAAGGATTACACCCCCCCCAACTATTATTTTTTTTAGAAGCTCTATACACACCTACCTGTCATTTGGAAGCTACAAAGCTCTCGTCCTTTGCACCTGTGCAATTTATTTCTCACAACGAACTGGGTGTTTTGGAAAAGTGTGAAGAGGGAATCCATCCTCCCGAGTGATTGAGCAATATCCAGAAATAAAACGAGCCAGCATTTTGGCTAGCACGAAGGAACAAAGAGCTACCTTCCGGCAGGTAAAACTGGTATAAACACACAAACCCGCCTGAGAGGGCGTCTGCAAATAACATAACTTCCTGCTTCTTCTCCAAAACAAATTCCTCGAGAGGATTTTCATGAGTTAAAAAAAAAAACAATATTCATCAAAATCATGTTGTGTGGTGACAAAACGGATGGACACACTAAAAATCATGCTTTTGGTGTCAGTTGGACTTTAATGATATTAACCTTCATTTCCATGGTCATTGCTTTGCTTTTCTTTCGGCTGGACCAGCATTGAAAGAAAAAAAAAAGCTTACTTCTTTTGAGCCATAATGTGCAAAAAGATGGGCGAAAAAGCCAAATATACTCCCATACCACAAACACAGATAAGTATTATGCATGAGTTAAGCAGAAACACTATGGTGCTGGGGCCATAATGGTCTTGTATTTGTACCAATTAACAAACTGATCCTCACAGCATCATATGAAGTTGCGTACCTAATCGTAAAACAAGGCAACCCACACACCATTGGTGATACACTTGTAAAACCAACTGCGTTAAAGATGGAGAATCTCATACTCGGAACAGCAGCCAAAGGTAGATCATCCCAAATTTCTTTTTCAAATGACACCATTAGCGACAGAACAGATGACACGAGTAAAGACATCTTGGTTCAAGTAGTTGCAGAGCTGATTTCAAGCCCGGAAAAATTCAGCCTTCAACTCGACGAGACCACAGACATTGCTAATCTAAGCCATGTTGTTGTTTTTGTGCAGTATGTGAAAGATGACATGATAAAAGAAGCCCTTTAATTTTGTAAGCCTCTTACAACAACAACTAAGGCAGCCAATGTGAAAAAGGTTGTGGATGACTTCTTCAGAGACAATCTTTCGTAAGATATGGTTTCTGCAGTTTGTATGGACGGAGCTCCAGTCATGCAGGGAAGAAAGTCTGGTTTTGGTCCAGTAATAAAAGCTGATGCACACACATCATTGTTAAACATTGTATTTCACACAGACAACAAAAACTTTGCCCACAAAAATAATAGAATTATTTAAAACTGTAGTGGAATGATATGTGCTATGAGACACTCTTCAGTCTTCTTCTCTTCTTTTCCTTTCAGCTTGCTGTGTTAAGAAATAGCCGCAGGCTTCGAAGTACTTATGTACCAGTTTAATGTTCGGTGGTTATCCTGGGCATAGGTGCTACATCGTGTTTTTGCCTTGCGTGTGGAATTTGCCTTGTTTTTGGAAGAGCACCAATATTGTCATGCAGATTACTTCAACAAATCTGAGTTTATTCTCATTTTATATTATATATCATTTTATATATCTGTGACAATGAAATACTTGAGTCCCATTCTCTAACTGTATTGCACCACAGCATCAATAAACACCAGCTAATTGTGGAAGTAACACACTTTGTCAAAGGCATTTTAAGTGACAAATGAAAACTATTTTTGGACTCTGTTTTATAAATACCCATTGTTTCTGGGTTCGTTTTGTCGAGGTTCCACGATAAATGATTTG
Source organism: Syngnathoides biaculeatus (assembly GCF_019802595.1). Classification (NCBI taxonomy): domain Eukaryota; kingdom Metazoa; phylum Chordata; class Actinopteri; order Syngnathiformes; family Syngnathidae; genus Syngnathoides; species Syngnathoides biaculeatus. The sequence goes on from NC_084646.1 coordinate 669,883, forward strand.
ATGATACAGTTTGTCACATCGGAAAACTGCTTTTTAGTGGAGCGTAAACTACAGACAATAACAGCAGAACAATGAATGTGTTGCGAGATAAATATAAAACAATACATGTCCACACAGGTGTCTGAACCGGAAATTACTTAGTACATTACTGCATACATAACTTCAGAATGTCAGGAGGTTAAAGGTATATTATTGTCATTAAAAAATATTTCTATAAATATTACCTTGATTACACACGATAGGGAGATTTCCATGGTTTCAATAGCAATTGTGGAAATCAGAAATATATCAACCATATTTTCCGCACTATAAGGCGCACGGCATTATAAGGCACATAGAATAGATGCTAAAGTAGAGGCTGGGGTTGGGTTATGCATCCATTAGATGGCGCTGCTCTAAAGGGGATGTCAACAAAACAGATAGGTCAGTCAAACTATTAATAGATTACAAACCAGTGTTCTGACGACTCCGTTCACTCCCAAAATGAATAAACAACTGTTTTATTATTTTCTCCAGGGTATAGTGAGTGACATAGTATAGTAGTAGTATAGGAGTCATTTTGGGGTCTTTCCACAGACACACAAATAGAAAGGAAATGGCAGGCTTTGCGCAGTCATATATCCCAGCATGCACTGCGGGCTACTTCTTCTACACAGGAAAATGGAGTCGGCAGCTGCTGACCGTAATTGCGAGACCTGTTGCGGCTCAATATTGATCCATATATAAGGCGCAATGTCGGCATTTGAGAAAATTAAAGGCTCTTAGGTGCGCCTTATAGTGCGGAAAATACGGTGATATAAATACCGTGTAAGAGAAGACGTACAAGTACTTCAAAAAAACAAAATTATTGTCCTGATATAAATTATGCTATTCAACCTGTCACCAATGTTATATGTGTGGGAAAAAAGTGCTGAATTTTAATTTTTACGTTTAAAATCAGATGATCTAAAAAATAGTTGTACTGTATCTAAAATCAAATCACAAACATCAAAATTAAACCTCAGCACTGTTGTACAAAAAATATAACTGCTGATAAATTTAATTGGATAGTTTATTTATAGACAATAGCTTTAATTTCTATTTTGTGCAAAGTAGTTTTTGTCTCTTGCATCCAATATATTTTTTAATTATTATTATTTTTATTTTAATGCAGCTCTGTGGGGAAACATGCCCATCCAATTGAAGGTATTATGTATTATGTGAGGCGCCACGAGCAGCACGGTGGATCGGCTGGAAACCGTTGACTTCACAGTTCTGAGGTCCCGGGTTCAATCCCGGTCCTGCCTGTGTGGAGTTTGTATGTTCTCCCTCTGCCTGCGTGGGTTTTCTCCGGGCACTCCGGTTTCCTCCCACATCCCAAAAACATGTAACATTAATTGGACACTCTAAATTGCCCCTAGGTGTGATTGTGAGTGTGGCTGTTTGTCTCGATTGGCTGACAACCCAGAAAAGCGGTAGAAAATGAATGGATGGATGTGATATGCAGCTATGCCCTAAAGGTTGGATGTGACCCAGAGTTGGAAGGAAAATTCTTGAAGGACTAGACGAAGTAGTTCTGAGCATCCCAGACATTGAGATAGATATGATTGGTGCAGATTGTAATGGACATATTGGTGAAGGAGACAGGGGTGATGAAAAAGTGATGGGGAAGTATGGCATCCAGGAAAGGAACTTTGAGGAATAGATGGTGGTGGGCTGGAAAAAAGGATGGCAGTAGTGACCAGTTTTTTCCAGAAGAGGTGGGAACATAGGGTGCCCTACAAGAGTAGAGCTGGAAGCACGCAGGTGGGTTACATTTTGTGCAGACGATGTCATCTGAAGGAGGTTACTGACTGTAAGGTAGTGGTAGGGGAGAGCATAGCTCGACAGCATAGGATGGTGGTGTTCACTTATTTCGATGTTTTGGGATTGTATAAACAATATATTAGTAATTAGTACAGCCATAAGTAGTCGATGTTTTGTGATTTCTATAGAAAATTACGGACATTGTATAACAGCCCTGATATTTTAGTCCATTCCTCTCCTTCAGCGAACAGACGCTAGAGCATTTTCGTTACTGAGTGAATGACATTTCAAAGTCTAACCTTCGTCTCTTGGGACAGTCCTTCATATAATGTCCAATCTTTCCACAGATCCTGCAGCACCTGTCATTTGGTGCCAACTCGCCATCTGTTAGAACCTTTGCGTCAAAGAAGTAGTCCTGCAGCAAGGACAATGAAACATTTCAAATGGTTTCTTTGCATACTGAGCTACTAACACCAATATAATGTGTGTGCTTCATCCACTGAAACTGTTGAGTTTGCCCATACCACTTCAGTACCAGGTACCGGATAGAAGGGGGTTCCAAACAGCTTTCGCCCATTTATGAAAGCCTTCATAATAAAGTTTGTCACTATAAGAGGAAAGAAATGTTTCAAGAGAGGGCAATAAATTGCTATTCAGGTTCTGCAATTACAAACTTAAATCCAATGAAGTTGTGACATTGTATTAAGCAAATGAAAACAAAATACCGTGATTTGCAAATCATCCTCAACTTATATTTAATTGACTACACTTCAAAGACAAAATGTTTAATGTTCAAACTGATAAACTTTGTTTTTTAGCAAAGAAACAATAACTTGGCTGCAACACGTTCCAAAAAGGCTAGGACAGGGTCATGTTTATTCAGTGTTGCGTAACTTTTTCTTTTAACAACATTCAATAAACATTTGGCAACTGAGGACATATATATATATATATATATATATATATATATATATATATTTATTTATTTCAGCATTAATGGTGGCTTCACTGATGTGTAAGTTACCCATGCCATTGGCACTCACACAGCCCCATACCATCACAGATGCTGGCTTTTGAAATTTGTGTCCATAATAGTCTGGATGGTTCTTTTCCTCTTTGGCCCAAAGGATGAAACGTTTTCCCAAAACAATTTGAAATAGGGACTTGTCAGACCACAGAACACTATTCCACTTTGCATCAGTCCATATTTGATGAGCTTGGGCTCAAAGAAGCGGGTGGCATTTCTAGGTGTTGTTGATAAATGGTTTTTGCTGTCACGGACGAGACTCGGGGGTGGACCCAAATGCACGACTCAGGTGAGAGGTAAGCAGTGCGGAATAAGCCTTTATTCGTTCCAATGTCGGTTACCAGGGAGTCAGTCCAAACAAGCAGCAAGATCAGTAACGGCAGGCTTACGGGGTAGGTCGGGAGACAGGCGTTGGTCGGTACACGGGAGGTAGACGTCAGGAGTACGGTAGTGCGGGAACGAGGCATGAGAGGCAACGATCTAGCAGAGTAATAGTCGTCCCCCGGGTCCTATATGTACTGGGTCTTAATCAAAGGTCATGAGGCGCAGGTGTGCACCTTCCGATTAGCTGGCCACGCCCAGCCCTGGCTGGAATCCAGGAGCATGACATTTGCTTTGCATAGAATAATTTTAAGTTGCACTTGGTTTGGTAAACCAGGGGTCGTGAGTTCGTATCTCACTGGAGCCTCCCCTCCCCAAGAAGGGTTGCGTCAGGAAGGGCATCAAGTGTAAAAACAGTGGTAAACAAATATGAGCGTTCATCTGAGATGTTACGCTGTGGCGACCCCTAACAGGACAAGCCGAAAGAAACTTACTTAAGGATTTAGGGCCTTGCTGTATTTACTGGCATTGGATTTCTAAAGTGTTCCTAAACCCATGTGGTGATATCCTTTACACAATGTGTTGGTTTTTGATGCAGTGTCGCCTCAGGGATCAAGAGTAACAGGTGTTTTTTTTGGCCTTGCCGCTTACATGCAGTGATTTCTCCAGTCTCTGATCCTTTTCATGGCATTATGGAGTGTAATGATGAAATGCCTAAATGACTCGCAATTGTACCTTGAGGAACATTTTCCTTAAACTGTCCGACTATTTTCTTACGTACTTGTTCACAAAGATTAGAACCTCGGCCCACCTTTGCATGCGAGTAAATGAGCAATTAAGAGAAGCTCCTTTCATTCACAATCATTTTCATCCACTGGTTTCCAATTAGCCTGTTCACCTATTGGATGCTCCTAATAGGTGTTTGATGAGCATTCATCAACTTCTCATTATCGATCTTTTTTGCCACCTCTCCCACCTTTTTTGGAACATGCAGCAGCCATAAAATCCCAAATTAATGATTATTTGATATAATGAACAGTTTATCAGTTTGGAGATCAAACATCTTTTCTTTGTAGTGTATTCAATTAAATGTCGGTGTAACATGATTTCCAAATCATTGTATTGTTTTTTTTTTTTTTTTTTTTTTTTTTTCCAACACAACCTCCCAACTCAATTGGAATTGGGTTTGTATATCCAAAATTGCAAACACTTCCAGTGCAATCACCCTAAATATTTTTGGGCTTTATCAGGAGCAAACTACTAAATAACCTGTCATAAATTGATAGATTGTAATAATAACACAGCAGTCCTGGTCATTTCCATGAACCAATCTTGAAACAATCTTTTGTTAGTAGGAAAAATACATACTTTTGCGAGAAACTCCTGCACCAAGATTATGATTCAAATCAAAAGGATCTGAGAGGAATGAAAAGAAGTAGGTGGAATCAGGTTGCAAAACAGTTTAAAGCACGTGAAATTTGCTAAAGAACCACTTTCATAAGAAGACCTTCAATTGCAATGCATTTGCTTGTCCACTGTTTTTCAAATGTAGTGAGGCGTTTCTTTTGGCGGATGCTGATGACGTGCTCTTTGAAGTCAAACTCTTCAGTGTAGAAGCGCAGAAGGCCTAACCACAGCTCACCGACAGATTCTGTGTTGAGCTCCATCATTGATAGATGCTGGTGCTGTGTGGATGTAAATAAAAAAATGACAATAAAATTGAACAAAACATTTTTAGGGGGTACAACGCAACAATACTTCAAGGCCAACATTTTTTTCTCACCAGATCTTCTAAGTCATCAAAGAAGAATGCATTCCAACCATCTACTATTTTCTGGGGAACTCTTGTTCCATCAAAGATCTGTGATATCAAAAATGAAAATAAAAATTTATGAATACATTAAATTATATTCACCTGATAGCAAAAGGAAAAATAATATTTGGATATTTTTTTAAATTACTCCATAAACTGGTCACATTGTCTTAGATTTTCATCTGAATCAGAAGAATAAACTGCTTAAACCAAATCCACACAATTTGTTTTTTTTCCACATTTTTAGTGTGTAATGTAAAATTTCACAAGACAGGCATGAAAAAGTAAGTAAACCCTTAGAGTGAGCAAAACAGGTATTTGAACATCCTGCAATTTTGCAAGTTCTCCCACTTGTTCATCTTAGGTGCATGTCCACTGGGAGAGACAATCTTAGAAAAAAGAAATGGATAAATTCCGAAATCACAGTGTATGACTTTTTTTCCACTAATTTATCTGTATGTTACTGGGGAGGCCCTGTAGCTCAGTGGTTAGAGCACTGGTTTGATAAACCAGGGGTTGTGGGTTCGTATCCCACTGGGGCCTCCACTCCCTGAGAAGGGTTGCGTCAGGAAGGGCATCCGGCGTAAAAATTGTGCCAAACATATGTGCGTTCATCTGAGATGACACGCTGTGGCGACCCCGAAAGGGACAAGCCGAAAGAAACTTACTTTTTTCTGTATGTTACTGCTGCAAATAAATATTTGAACATCTGTAAAATTCAATGTTAATAAATACTACAGTAGCATTTGTTTGGCATTAATGAGGTCAAGGTTTTCTGTAGTTTTTCTCCAAAATTGCACACACTGTAGCAAGGATTTTGGCCATTTCCTCCACACAGATCTTCTCAAGATCAGCCAGGTTTGTGGGCTGAGTTTGAGCTCCCTTCAGGCCAAGGATTTTCTGTTGGTTTTAGGTCTGCACACCGGTAGGACATCCCAGAATGTTGACATGCTTCTTAGAGAGCCATTCCTTGGTTATCCTGGCTGTGTGCTTCAGGTCATTGTCATGTTGGAAGACCCAGCCACAACTCATCTTCAATCCTCTAACAGAGGGAGGGAGGTTGATCCCCAAAATCTCCCAAATCATTGCCCCAGCCATCCTTCCCTTTAATACAGTCCCGTCATTCCATCCCACGTGGAAAAAAATATCCCCAAAGCATGATTCTTCCACCCCCATGCTTTAGACTAGGGATGGGAGATTGACAGTTATGTTTAGCTTCTTCCATTTTTTAATAATTGTTCTAACAATTGATCTTTTCTCACCAAGCAGCTTGGCAATTGCCCACAGCCCTTTCCAAGCTTGTGGAGGTCTAGAGTTTTGTCTCTGGTGTCTTGTGGGCCTTTTGACAGCTTTTGGGTCATAGCCATGTTAGCAGTTGGATTCTTAATGATTGCGTAGGGTGGACAGGTGTCTTTATGCAGCTTATTGATCTCAAACAGGTGCTTCTAATTTATAATAATAATTGGAGTCAAGGTTGACTTTTTAGAAGTGCACTAACAGGTCTTTGAGGGCCAGAATTTTAGCTGATTGGCAGGAGTTCAAGTACTTATTTGCAGGCGTAACACACACACAAAAAAAAATCTGTGTAAATTGTGATTTAAATTTTTTTAATATGTCTCTCACAGTGGACATCCATCTAAAATGGAAATTTCAGACCTCTCCATGATCTAAAGGTTCTAAGGGGGGTTCAAATACTTATTAACCGTAGATTTAATAACTGGCTGACCCTGTTTTGACAATATTAACCTCAAGCGAATTATTCTTGTAATTGCAGATCAGATGTGCACAATGATTGAGATGAGTTTTGGACATTTCCTAATTGCAAAACTTGAACCATCAAGATTCCTGGGTTGTCTGATGTAAACACCTCTCTTGAAGTGATCAGGTTGATCAATCGGGTTGAGGAAAGGACTTTAACTCAGCCACCCTAGAACAACAGAGCAACACCCCTCCTCTTTTGCGCTCCAACGGTTAGACAGATGGCCACAAATTCTTCTGTAAAGCTTGATAAACTGATGATGATAGTAGAGCTGAAACGTGCCATTTGCATTGACAAAACAAAAATCCCATTTAATCACTTCAATAACATCTATTGCTCCATGGTTATGACCTGTATAACATTTTTTTTTATGGGGGGGTCACAAATTATGTCAAAACACCAGATTACAGAGGATGCAGATGCATTTGGCGTTTGATAACCGCTGCTCACCATCCTTTAAAAATGGCTTACTTTAACCAGGATCCCTCGATGAATCATGGGCGAGGGTTAAGTTGCACCAGTCTCTTTGCCGTAAAATGCGTAAATCCATTCCGGAATAATCTGCTACACTAGCAGCTAGCTAAGTGCTAGCTTTTGTCAGTCTGCCACGATGTGTTGACTTAATCTTGCACAACTTTGTCCAACTCATTCTACTACAGTATATAGCTCCTGGGGCCCAGCCCTGGGGCGCCTGATTTCGCGCAGATTATCATCTCAGTGGGGAAAACTATTTACATCCATGATCAGCTTGAGGACTTGGAAACTATTGTACAACTGTGCATGTGCACATGTGCAGTAACTCAAAATAGCAGCGCACACAAAAAAAAGAAGTTATGTTGCTGTACAGCATTTGAAATGCGTGTGGTATATTATTTGATTCATTTCATTCAAAAGCAAAAAGTAGGATTCAGGATTCAGTTATTCCAGGACATTTGCAAGTCAGTACAATTTACCACCAATTTATTCACAGGTCTAGATGAGAACAAGGCGTCTAGGCCCCGAGGAAGCAAACCACGCCCTTACCATGATCCTCTTTCCACTATACTTCACAGGTGAGATAAGGTTTTGATGTTGGTCTGCGTGTTCCTTCCAAACAAACTTTGGTTACATCTGTCCAAAGAATGTTTTGCCAGTAGTGCTGTGGAACATCCAATTGGTCTTTAGCAAACTTCAAACGTACAGAAATGCTTTTTCTCAATACCAATGGGGTCTTTCTTAGTGTTCACCCATGAACCCCCATTTTTATTGTTTTATGTATGGTAATTTGTCAACACATTGCCATGTGCAAATGACTTCTATGAGTGTTCAGCTGACGCTCTGATTCTTTTTTTTTAAATTATTTTTATTTTTCCTTCACTGAGCATTCTGTGCTGTGCACTTAACAGTCAGCTTTACAGGTAAGTCACTCACTGGAAGAGGAAAAACAGTACTGATCTTGCTCCATTTATAGACAACTTGTCTGACCTTGGTGTGATGAACCTCAGGAATTTCAGATACTTTTGTAACCTTTTCCAGCTTTACACAAGTCAAAAATTCGTAATGGTCTTCTGAGAATAGTTTTGAACAAGGCATGGTACATATCACACAATGCTTCTTGACGAGAGACACGTGAAAGTTGGGAGTCTTTTAATTTTTTATTTCTTTTCTGGCTGGGTAGAGTGCCTTTTGAAAACACCAAGAATACTTCCCGAATGCTGAAAATGGAGGGCATTGGTTCATATGGGGGCTGTTAGGAAGTAGTGCCTGGAAGCCGTGCCTTCCCCCTCTTGGCCCTCTGGCCCTCCAGATTTTAAATGCACAACACCACTCGGGTGGTGCCGGGGACCTGGCAGTCATAGTAACAGGGAGTAGGTGGGCTTTCCTCTGAGGTAAATGCTGCTCCTGAGGCTGGGCCTGCCAGGCTGGATGGCTTCTTGAGGTGGGTGCGCCCCTCTCATGGCCTGTGGCTGCTCCCTGGGTTCCCACCCTCATCATTCCCTTGGCGGGAGGCCCTATTGTCCCCACACACACCCTTTCCAACAAATAAGGGAGTTTCTCTCATCCTTGGCCTGGGTTGGGACTAGCTGCATCTCAGGTTCTGCGTGTTTGTGGGGGGGCTTCCTGTTCTCCTGGAGGTGGGATGGGGATGGAAGTGCGGTGGTGGAGGGGGAGTGGCTAAGGGGGGTTGAAATTGGGTCCCTGCGGCCACTGCCTGGCAGCCATTTGTCAGATCGCCTTGGGACTGTCCTGGGTCCGGCATGGGACGTGTCCTGTCCACAAGGTTGCTCTTGGGTAGACCTCGGGTGGTTGACTGGGTGAGGTCCATCGCCTCTGTGATCCAGACACAGCATTTATAGGACATTTCTGTAAGTCTTTTTGCAGGTACAATGGTGTGAAATCACTTGCATGCGTCCATAGGCACACATCCCAAGGTTTATTTCACTGGGTAAGGGACTACTCACTCATTGTAATAAACAATTCATGTACTGTATATGTCAGGAGGATATGTATCAACCCACTTATATTCTTGTTTGATAGACCACTATAATTCACTGACAGTCCCATCACATTCCAGTTGTATAGCCAGGTTTTCCATATCCATATTTGCTTCTTTGTTGTAGATATGGAATGCTTTTTTTTCCCCACATTTTGTTTGGAGTTTGATGCTTTGTCTTTTTTTTTTTTTATCTCACCGCTCTAAAAATTCTGTTGTATTCGACTGATTGACTCTAATCCTCATTAAAACTAATTAAACCACAAAGAAATCCCAGAGGAAGTTTAAAACTACTGTGACACAAGAAAACTGTTATGACAAAAAGAGGATGCAGGTGCTCCATTCTGCTTGATCTAAGAGCCAAACCGGACACACACACACACAACACACACACACACACACACACACGCAAAAAAAGACGTGACACTTCTAAACCAGTGTGACCAATTCATGTAGAAATTTAAGAAACCTTGCCCCCAAAAAGTAATTCAGTTGGTATTGGTAATTATTACTTCCTGCAGGACTGGGATGACTGGAGGCTGCCTCTGCTGTAGAAAGTAAATCACCATCAGGATGTATGCATAGGATGAGAGACTTCCTCTGGATGCATCGCCAATGTCACAACGCTGTGAGCACAAAAGTCCAGTTTTGACAAGGCAACACAATTGTAACATGAGACTGAACTGTTGCCATTTGAAACATTTAATACAAATACAGATCTTCTGGCTGGATTAAGGAGGGACACACCTACACAGATACCAATACTAAATGAGATCATTAGAAATAATTAGTTCTAGTCAAGGGGTGCCCACTGTGTTATTTTTACACACTGATCATTCAGGAGAGCTATCCTGGATCAGTAATATGTATCATTTCAAATTTCCATAGCTCAATACAGGGTTCCCCCATTGAACGAGGGGGTTACGTTCCCTACACCCCCGCGAATGCAGTAATGCATGCAGTATTAATATACCTATGACTCACGAAATAATTTACACAAAAAAGCACTTTAAATGCTATGTACCTCCTCCCAGCATGCTTTGCAGTACTGCTGGCACTAAGAGTCCCACGTTGAAACAGAAATTATCACACTACAATAAACAGAACAATAAGTAGCAAATAAAACAAAAGAATGACTGAAAAACTAACTGACGCAAAACGAGCGCTATTTACATACACCCAGCACGCTTTGCGGTGCTCCAAGCATTCTTTGGGGCACTCAGGAAGTCCTTAGTGCATGCTTAGTCTATGCTGATGTAAATAGCGTTTAAAGTGCATGTTTTGTATCTATTTTTTTCAGTCATTCTTTTGTTTTATTATTTTCTAATTATGCTATTCTGTTTGCTGTGGTGTGCTCATTTTAGTTTCGATATAACACCGTGCGTACAACATAGTCAGTAATGACCTGCCTACACAGGCAGTGTGTGGGATAATGTAAGCTTCTGCTTACATGTGTGAAATACAATTGTTTTTCACAACTTCATGAGGGGCATCATACGGTAGCTTACATACACACTAAAACAATGAGTAAGGGCACACTGTATGCTTATATTTCACAACACATGAACCTAGGTCAAAATGTTATCAAATTTCCTTTAAACCTCACAAATCAATACTATTTGCCCCACCCCACAATTGTGTTATTTAGTATAACCAGAAAAAGATTTGTGTTACAACTCAACATGAAGTGATTTATGGAACAAAACACAGAGGTGTAGTAACTAACATAAAAACATAAACCTTTCATTAAATAATTGGTTTCTTATATATATATATATGTCCTTATAAACCACACTGATGGGCTGTGTAAGTACCGTCACATTTGTAATTATGAGTGTACCCCTTTAAGAGCGGCAGGGTGGGGGCGGGGGCTGAGTTGTAAAGTAGACAAGGCAGGAGAGTGTGTGGAGAAAGTTCCAAGTGCTGACTTTTTTTTTTTTTTTTTTAGGGGGGCACGGTGTCACGCGATCGACCAAAACTGCCTCGCCATCGACTGGTCGATCGTGATGATATATTGAGCACCCCTGGCTTAGATGGAAAAAGATGACACGCTGCAACGACGCCTAACGGGACAAGATGAAAGGAAAACAAGAAGAAGGTGTGCATTTAGGAGCTTAGACCAATGGACGAAGAAAGACAAATATTCTTTAAACTACCACAAGTTTTCAAAGTGTTAAAGTTGTTCAAACTAAAATCAAGAACCATTCCCTTTATTTTTTTTTCACTATATTGTTCCTCTGGGCACATGATGATCCATTTCAGTCTTTCAAAGATGGGTGCCCTGAGTGAAAAAAGCAAATATAAAATCTTATAATCTGTTTATCACGTCTGAATAGTTTGGAAGCTACAGTGCAGCCTGTATTGACAAAGGCTACAGCAGGCCCAGGGGCTTCATGCATGACATCTTGTGTTCATTTTTCAACTGTTCAAGTAGAGAATGTTTAAATCTACTGTGTAGCAGTGAAAGCCTTGGGACTAGGAATGCACATCCTGAATACTGTTTCGACTGATCAGTCATTTATCAACAACCAGTTTAGCCCTGATCAAAATGTAAAGAATTTTATGCCATTATAACTCCCAAATATTTATCATGTAAAAAAAATTAGTCTATGTGGACAGCAACATTAGCCTGTATTTGTATCCACGCAGGACGACACTTTCCTGGCCTGCATGTTCTTGAGACATACACATAACACACAACGCAGCTACGGACTACACAACATGCACCACTTTAGTGAGCACATCACAACAGGATAAATAAAAATAATAAATGTCCACAATGGAATGTTTGATAGACAATTATTCGTGTCTAGTAGAGATCTTAGATAATGAGATGAAAGCCTTTTGGTCTGAAATCTCCGAAATAACCCCAGAACAAAAGCTAAACACCTTGTAATGACGAAGCTGGTAAGAATTAACCAAAGTGCAAGGAGTCCGACATGGGCTGAAAAGGCTGCTCACCGAGAATGAAGCCATTACTCTTCAAGAAACATAAAAAAGCCAGATTACAGTTTGCAAAAAGAATACTATTTTAACTTCTGGAGACATGTCCTGCAGTCTGATGAAACTAAGGTAGAGGTTACATCTGGAACATCAGGAAGAAAAAGGGGGAAGCTTGTAGACCGAGAACACCAAACCAAATGTGAAGCATGGAGGTGGCAGCATGATGTGGGAGTGTTTTGCTGCAGCAGGAACTGGAGATCTTCATAAAATAGAGGGCATCATGAAGTAACACCATTATATGTAGATATTAAGGAAAAATTATTTCGGAGTGATGTGAAAGACTCGTCACCAATTATTGCAAGTACTTGATTTCACTTACTGCCGCCATGGGTGGCACAACCAGTTATCAGGTTCAGGGGGTAATTTTTCATAGAGGGTCAAAAAGGTTTGGATTTTTTTGTGTGTGTGTACCTTAATAAATTAAATTGTCATTTTGTATTTTCCTGGGTTGTCTCTTAGTGATATTAAAATAGTTGTGATGAGTTGAAAACTTTGCATGTGATAGATTAAAAAAAAAAAAAATCAGGAAAGTGTCGAATACTTTTTCACAGCACTGTAATTTGTTGGGGACTTCACCCTCGTTAGGGTTACCCATCTGAAACAGGTCCTAGGCGAGGTCCTATGATGAAAGATTTAAATGGATCGAGGTTACCCTTGAACGGATCTCGGTCACTGAGATCTCCTTCTGTAGACAGGCCTGGACGTGGGGCTTGAAGGCAAGCACTTGGCTGGCTGGGCACAGCCCGAAAGGGTAACTTCCCATGGGTTCACCACCTGTGGGAGGGGCCATAGAGGTCAGGTACAGAGCGAGCTGGGCGGTGGCCGAAGGCAGGCGATCCGATCCCTGGCTACAGAAGCTACATCTAGGGCAATGGAACGTCACCTCTCTGGCAAAGAAGGAGCCCAACCTGGTGTGTGAGGTGGGAAAGTTCTGACTAGAGCAGGGGATAGCAACTTGCAGCTCTTTAGGGCCGCCCTTGTGGCTCTCAGGAACATTTACAAAAATGTATGAAAATAGAAAAAGAAATATATGTTTCAATGTGATTTATGTAGAAGGACAAACATGACCCAAACATTCCTAACATTTTCTAATGCTGTAAAAATGGATTGAATGAGTATTAAATGTCAACATTTGTCAATGAAGATTGCATCATAGCCTGCAAAACGCGCTTCTTTGAGCTTGTTGTGGTGCGTGCCTGTTTTATCATTTGCCGAATACTAAAGATAATGCACAGAAATAAAACTTGAACTATCATTTTAATTTTATATACTTTACCTTTTTAAAAGGCTGTTGTTTTATTATTATAATTGTAGGCTGCATTTTATTCCAATGGGGAGGTCTGAAATTACAGGAGGCATGTTCCATTATTTCTTTTAATCTTCAAAACAATAATGACATAAAAAAATCGTATTATATGTCTACAATTTTATCAGTGAAGCAAAACACAATGTATCAATAATCGAAGTCAAACTTAAGACACCATCGTACAGCACAGTTGTCATGTGGCACGTCATTCTCTCCAGGCAGGGCTGCAGGAAAAATAAACACTGAATCGTGAATGTCCATTATGTAATTTGGATACTGAGACATACAGCACATATTGCCTTCACTGTAAGGCTTATATAAGGCTTTTACTTTTTTGCAGCTCCAGACAAATTTGTTTTTTGTATTTTTGGTCTAACATGGCTCTTTCGACACATTGGGTTACCGACCCCTGGACTAGGGATAGCCGGGCTCACCTCCACATACCGGTCAGGAGTTGCCCACGATTAGATAGATTAGATACAAGTGTGTGTATATTTACACTATTACCCCCTGGCTCAGCCCCTGTACATGGGATTACACCCGGGTGGAAGAGAGGGTAGCCTTTCTCTGCTTTCAGGTGTGGGGACGGGTCCTGACTGTGGTTTGTACCTCTGATGGTGGGGAAGATGCAGGTCTGAGGTGACAGGGCTAAACATATTGTGAGGGTCTGCTGGGAACGGCTGATAGAATCCCGCCAGAAGCAGTTTCAATTCACACATCTGACAGAACTTTGCTCATGTTCCGAGGGAGGTGGGGGGCATTGACTCTGAGTAGACAATGTTCTGCGCCTTCATTGCTGATGCAGCCAACCAAAGCTGTGGCAGTAAGGTGGTCGGTGCCTGTCATGGCGATAATCCTCCAACACGTTGGTGGACACCAATGGTGAGGGATGCCGTCAAGGTGGAGAACGAGTCCTCTTGGGCTTTTTTTTGGCCTGTGGGACTCCGGAGCCAGCTGAAGGGTACCGGTTGGCAAAGCGGAACACAGCTTGGAGGAAATTCTTGTCCACTGTCTGGCATCGCAGGAGGGGGTAGCAGTGAACCGTCAACACTGTGAAAAGTGAGGAGGGCGCTGCTGACCTCGACTGGAGACGATGTAAGTCGGTGGTGAGAATATTTTGAGGACCTCCTCAATTCCACCGACACGCCTTCCCATGAGGAAGCAGATACTGGGTTCTCTGAGGCAGGCGCTCCAATTTTCAGGGTTGGGTCACCAAAGTGGATAAAAAAAATCCTTGATGGCAAGACCCCGGGCATGGATGAGATTTGCCGGGACTTCCGAAAGGGTTTGAATTTTGTGGGGCTGTCCTAAATCACTAAATGGTTTTGGTCCTGAATACATGAAAGAATAAATGAAAGAAATGGTAACAGAATACAAACCTAGTAGAACACTGAGATCGACAGACCCGGGTTTCAAAAGGGCTACGGGGCAATTGCCAAGCTGCTTAGTGAAAAAAGATCAGATGAAAATGGAAGAAGCTAAACAGGACTGGCACTCTCACAAAAACTGGAGTTCCAAGCAAGATCTCACCTCATGGCATTTAAATGATCTTAAGAGAGGTGAGGAATCACCCCAGAACTACATGGAAGGAGCTGGTCAATGACCTGAAGAGCGCTGGCGTCACTGTTCCCAAGGTTACTGTAGGTAAACTAAGGCGTCAATGTTTAAAATAATCGATGGCACGGAAGGTTCCTCTGCTTAGATCAGCATGCCCAGGCCTCTCTTAACCCTAGATAACCCACGGGGTCACATATGACCCAGTGTAATTAAGGGCCCATTGTATAAACAGAATGCACCACAGTTACTCTTTTTACCCTTAAAGCCCAACGTCTCACGTGTCTGCATTAAATGCATTGTTTCTTGGTAGTTCTGGTTCTGACATGAACAATGATGCCCCCTTGAGCACTCCCTCCAAGGACTCCAAAAAGGGTGGGTACTCTGAAAAGTTGTTTGGTGCATTGGCACGAACAACAGTCAATAACCATAACCGAAGGGGGAGGGAGGCTAACCTCTCATCCACCAGGATGAACCCCAATGCACGGGCACAGAGCCAGGGGGAAATAAGTGTATCTACACCAGCTTGGCGCCTCTCACCGTGGGCAACCCCAGTTTGTAACAGAGTTAACCCCTCTCAAGAGGACTGGTACCAGAGTCCAAGCAGTGCGTAGAAGCAAGTCAGACTATATCTAGTCGGAACTTCTCGACCTCATGGACCAGCTCAGACTCCTTCCCTGACAGGGATATGAGATTCCATGTTCCTAGAGCTAGTTTCTGTAGCCGGGGATCGGATTGCTAAGGTCACCCGCCTTCGTCTACCACCCAGCTCACGTTGCACCCAACCCCTAAGGCCCCTCTCACAGGCGCTCAACTTCGAGCCCCATTCAGGCCTGATTTCAGAAGGGGGCCCCAGTGACCTACGTCCAGGCAAGGGAAACAGAGCTCTAATACATGTATTTGTCATAGGGATTTATGGAGTTGCACTTTAGTCCCCCACCAAGGACCTTTTTGCTGTGGGTGATCCTGCCATGAGCATGAAACCTCCGACAACTTAGCTCCTACGATCATCAGGACACGCAAACCCCTCCACGCTGATAAGGTGACGGCTCGAGGAGGGGTCTACGCTCCCCATTGACAAAAATCATGGCGCACACACTGATTGGCAGCTGGTCAAACAACTACCTGGCAGAAATGATCCAACATGCCAAAAATGGTGAGACCAAAGAATGCAACCAGAAGAAGAAAAAAAGAATGCACACTTAGTGATGATTGCACTCACAACTTCAAAGCCAAGGACACGGGAGAGGAGGCACGAAACGTGGCAACGCCAACGGGGGAGTGTTGGCTTTGATTATCATACTTCCCTCTACTGTGGGGAGTAGAAACATTGGTAAAGAGACTCCCCAAAAATACCACAAAATGGCATTGCTGACCGTTGGAGAGGGCATGGGGGCTTAGCTCGCATGGTGTTGCGTCTGACTGATTCGTGATAGGCCCTAGAGCAGCGCAGTTGACCAGAGATACACTAACACACCTGGATCCAACACTTGCTCTTTGTGATGAAGACCTGCTTGCTACTGATACACTGCATGTGCTTTAGGAAAAAGAAATTGCAGAGAAACCACCAGACCTTCACACGTTTTTGAAAACTGTTGCCTGCATGAACTTTCCTACTGTTAACTGCTAAATAATACACTCATTACTTTCCTTATTGATTCAGAAGCTTCAAATTGTGTGATAATGGCCTCCGAGCCCATTCTTGCACCAACCAAACAGTGTTGTCACTTAACGTGAGCGACTGATTTTTCACAAAAGATAAATTTACCCAACCTGCTTCATGTGGATTGCGCAGCATTGGGCAAGATGTGACGTTTAAAAATATGTTTGTGATGTACTGCGTGTCCAACCAATCTGTTGGGAGGGGATATCGTGATGAAATTGTGATTGGTACTGACTTCCACTCCTGACAGAATTGAAATGTTGGATCCATTAGATAATGTGAATCGTCATTTGTTAGATTCAGGCCCAAAAACATGCCAGCGTTCCAATTAGCACCCATCTGAGAAGATCTGTGGCTCAGTTCATTTCTCCCGAGTCCTGATGTAATTAGCAGCCACAATTTGCATTGTACGCCACATGCATGATGGACCAGAGACCTAAATGACTTTTTATCAGTGACATATTTTTTTTTTTTTTTGACAAAGACATTTGAGCAGCGTCTGTCTCACTAACACCAGTACAGGTCTTTGTCTTCGATGATGTCTGTTCAGCAACACACATTTTTGGGCAAAACAACCTGCAGCCAAATGGCAGGATGTAGGCCCATTTGTTTATACATGTCAGCACGCGACTGATTGGGCACCAACATCAGCTCCAACAATGTGTTCTTCAGAATCTGTTGATGCACACAGAAAGGCATTCTGTGCACGTACACGTCCCCTGTGTTCCGTTTATCTCCGATTGAAGTCGACCTCCTTCCAATCTCAGTCATTCCACACACAAACTCCTGAGGATATTTGTCCTCTGCTGGAGCAAGTCCCATCAATACTGTGGGCTCCCAGTAAGCATGATGTTGGCCTAATTGAAAACTGTCCACCTTTTCAAATTGAGCCTAAATTGTCATATCGCCCTGTACAGCGTCAATACCATTGTACAGAAGTGCTGTTGAAAAAGCTCAAATAATTGCACAAAATGACAATGACAGTTCAAACGCCAATATTTCCGGTGAAGGGGGAAAAAAAAAATCAGACCTAGAGGTCAGCCAACCGAACGGAGTGTTGCTCAAGATTTGCAAGATGTTAATCCTGGAATAAATGCTCCAGCTACTTGCGTTCCAAACCTTGATATCGTTTTGAGACAAATTCCACCTGGCATGAAGTGGTTTTCAGTTGCTGACCTTTCTCATGCATTTTTTTCTGTGCCAGTTTACAAAGATTCACAATTTAGTGCTTTCACTTTCCAGGGGAAATAGTACACTTGGACACGCTTGTGCCAAGTCCTGATATTGCACCCCCCACCTCTTCTGTTAGGGACTTGCCTGCATTCTTGAACCTTTTGACACTCACACCGGGCACAGCTTTTCTCCAAGATGTTGATGATTTGCTATGCCCACCAAGGAATAGTGTAAGACTGATAAGATTACTTTGTTTAAACACCTCAAGTCAGAAGGCCACAAAGCATCCTTATCAAAACTGACACTCACTACTTACCACTCAAACGAAAGTGCTTTCACCAGCTTGAGTGCAGGCTATTGTTGATACACCCAAACCACTCACAAAAAAAAAAACAAGTGTTGTTTTTGGGAATCTGCTTTTGTTTTCAACATTTCATCCAAAAGTATTTCGATTTTAACTCTGTCGTGCGTGCTCTCATCCTGGAACGGTCATTGATTTCCTCATCCCATGTTAAATGGAGACCTGAGGCTACCAGTGCCTTTGAAGACCTCATGTGTGCCTTGCAGTTGTGTCCTACGCTTGAGATCCCGGACTTATCCTTAGCCTTTGTTCAGTTTGTGGACAAGTGTTCAGTGTTGCTTCAGCACCGTGGCGAATGTTGGATTAATTGGATATAAAATGATCTCATGTTTGCTCTCTTGATTGTTTTTCATGCTTCTTTGCTTAATGTGATGCAATCAAGTGGCCCATTGGGAGCCATGGAAACTTTTGCTATGATGTGCTTAAAGGGGAAGTCCGGGGATTGAATTAATGTATCCGATAGGCCATGTCATTTGTACTGTACCGAGAAAATTTGAGTTTAATCCGCTATCTTTTAAGGTTGTTTTGAGAATATTTTTACCCGCAATTTTGAATGCTCCCCGGTCAGCGTCATTTTGGCAAGTCACATGACCTACGTGCACGGATGTGACGTGTCATGTGCGCAAACAAAGGCTCGGTTACGTTTCTACACAATCATGGCGAGCACTGATTTCTCTTATGTATCCTTATTTGATGAAGAAATAGCAGTATCAGCTGGTTGGGAAGACGGAGGAATACGTCCATACAGATTTCAACGTGCGGCTGTAAATAATTAATATTTGGATGGTTCTTCGGATGGGAATGACGCGGAGTCTGACTACACAGAGGCCGACACGCGGGGACACACCACTCTTCCATCCTATCGATTTTGGAGTTTGTTTAGGCTAGCCAGCAGAGGACTGCACTGAGGACAGTACTCGTGGCCATGAAGGATGGTAGAACCCATCAGTGAAAGGTAGGCCTTTATATTGTGGGAAAGGTTGTTTTAGCCAACAGGGTGGCCGGGATGCAAGAGATAATGAAATGATCTTTGGCTTGGCGGAAGTTAATACTGCCCCCACAACAGCGGCACGGAAGCTTAGCTGGTAAAGCGTTGGCCTTACAGTTCTGAGGACCCGAGTTCGATTTTTGTGGACTTCTTTTTTTTTTGTGGAGTTTTGTGTGTGTGTGTGAGGATGTGTGTGTGGAGAATTGTGGAGTTTGAATGTTCCTGCGTAGGTTTTCTCCGGGCACTCTGGTTTCCGGTCCTTAAATTATGTCCATCTTTCTAATTGTTCCTCTGCCTGCTCCCTGCTTTTCACTGCAGATGCCAAAATCATCTGCAAACATCATAGTCTAATCTCATCTGTCAGCCTATCCATTACTACCGCAAACAGGAAGGGGCTCAGCGCGGATCCTTGCTGCAGTCCCACCTCCAACTTAAATTCTTCTGACACACCTACAGCCCATCTCACCGCTGTTCTGCTGGCCTCATATATGTCCCGTACTATTCCAACATATTTCTCCGCCACACCAGACTTGCGCATGCAGTACCACAGTTCCTCTCTTGGTACTCTGTCACAGGCTTTCCCTAGGTCTACAAAAACACAATGTAGTTCCTTCTGACCTTCTCTGTACTTTTCCACAAGCATCCTCAAGGCTCATCGTGCATCTGCGGTACTCTTTCTAGGCATGAAAACATACCGTTGCTCGCAGATAGTTCTGTCCTGAGTCTCCCCTCCACTACTCTTTCCCATAACTTCATCGTGTGGCTCATCATCTTTATTCCTCTATAGTTTACACAGCTATGAACATCGCCTTTATTCTTAAAAATAAGAATTCTTCTGGCATCTTCTCTCCCGGTAGTGTTCTATTGAATAAATTGGTCAGAAACTCCATAGCCACCTCGCACTGGTATGTCATCAGTACCAACTGTCTTTCCATTTCTCATTCTGTTCAGTGCCTTCTTAATCATTGCCACTTCCTGGTCATTCACGCTTGCCTCTTCTACTCTACCGTCGCTCTCATTTTCTTGATTCATTAACTTCTCAAAATACTCTTTCCATCTACTTAGCACACTACTGCCACCAGTCAACATATTCCAATCGCTATCCTTATTCACCTTTACTTGCTGCACATCCTTCCCATCTCTATCCCTCTGTCTGGCCAACATGTAGAGATACGGTTTCTCCTTCTTTTGTATCCAACCTACTGTTCAAGTCATATGCCTCTTGTTTAGCCTTCGCCACCTCTACCTTTGATCTACATCACATCTCAGTGTATTCCTTCCTTCTGCTTCTCCTCAGTCCTCTCCATGTCCTACTTTTTCTTCACTGATCTCTTTCCTTGGATGACTTCCTGTATTTTTGGGTTCCACCACTAAGTCATCTTCTCCCCTATCCTACCAGAAGGCACCCCAAGTATTCTCCTGGCTGCCTCTCTGAGCAGCTATTCCAGTCTTCCGGGAGATCTTCCTGTCTATCTAGACCCTGTCACACCTCTTTCCGAAACGCCACACAACATTCTTCCTTTCTCAAATTCCACCACCTGGTTCTCTGCTCTACCTTTGTCTTCTTAATCTTCCTACTCACCACCAGAGTCATCCTACACACTACCATCCTATGCTGTCGAGCTACACTCTCCCCTACCCCTACTTTACAGTCAGTAACCTCCTTCAGATTACATCGTCTGCACAAAATATAATCCACTTGCGTGCTCCTACCTCCGCTCGTGGGTCACTATATGTTCCTCCCTCTTCTGGAAATAAGTGTTCACTCCAGCCATCTCCATCCTTTTTGCAAAGTCCACCACCATCTGTCCTTCAAAGTTCCTTTCCTGGATGCCGTACTTACCCATCACTTCTTCATCGCCCCTGTTTCCTTTACCAATATGTCCATTGAAATCTGCACCAATCACAATTCTCTCTCTCTCTGGGATGCTCAGGACTACTTCGTCTAGTTCCTTCCAGAATTTTTCTTTCAATTCAAGGTCATATCCTACCTGTGGGAAATAGCCGCTAATCACATTATACACGATACCCTCAATTTCAAATTTTAGTCTCATCACTCGATCTGACACTCTTTTCTCCTCCAAGACATTCTTACCCAGCTCTTCAAAATAACCCTTGCTTCATTTCTCTTCCGAACTTCTCCATGGTAAAACAATTTAAACCCTGGTCCTAAGCTTCTATCTTTTCTTCTTTTCCACTTGCTCTCTTGGATGCACAATATATCAGCCTTTCTCCTAATCATCATGTCAATTAACTCCTGAGGTTTTCCTGTCATAGTCCCAACATTCAAAGTCCCTACACACAGTTTAGGGTCTATGAATTCCGCTTCTTCTTCTGCCGACTAAGCCGCTTTCCTCATCTTTTTTGTTTTCGACCTTTATTATCTCAATTTCTACCTATGCTTTGTAGATTAACAGTGCCATAGTGGTGTAGTTAGCCCGGGCCACGACCTATCCATTATGGAATTCCTTTGATGAGTGCTCATATATGTTTGGCACAGTTTTATGCCAGATGCCCTTCCTGCCGCAACCCTCTGCATTTATTCGGGCTCGGGACCGGCCTACAGGTCGCATAGGAATTGTGCCTTCAGGCTACAGATAGTCAAAAGTAGCAATCAAATAAAGTCAGCACATAAGATACACAATTCACATACTACCTAATCTATGTTAAAGTTAAAGTCAGATAAAAGTAATCAAATAAACGTACTCAGCACATAAGGTACACAAATCACATACTACCTGTGTGAAAATATAAAGGATATGGCAATTTAAAGAATATGTGGATGGAAGGGATTCAAACCACAATGGCCCTCCCTCTAGTAGTTGACGGTTAGGTCCACATTCGATGTTTGGTCCTCGTTGTATACTCTCCTTAGGTAATGTTGTTAGCGCGCTAGGCTAGGCGAACTTAGGCCGAGCAGCTTCAACCAGAATGATACGGCTCCAATTTTGGTACTAAGATGTACTAAGATAAGACTTGTTAATTTTCCTATAATCCTCACGGCTCTCGTTGTACAAGTTTTTTAGGTCGTACAAGTTATGAAGTTACTCACGTTTGATGTTTCTTCAACAGCACGGTGTGATCATAAACGCGTCTCGTTGTTAGCCAGCTAAGCTAAGGTTGTCTGGGCCTATCAGCAAGTTTACGTTGACGTTTCCACTTGCTCAACTTCCTACTAAGTACTCATGGTCCTCATTGTATACGAAATGTAGGTTTTGCAGGTTGTGGAAAGTACTAACGTCTGATGTTTACCTGGCTTTCACCGAACGCTGTCACTGAACATGTCACTGACCAAATCATTAAGGAAGGTGTCTCTGACTCCAAAAGGCTTTGTAAACCTGACAAATTAGTCCTTCGAACCGGATCCCAAGATGCGTGAGGATTCCAGCGGGTGTGTTGAATACCAGAAAGAGTCTGTCGTGGCCACGACAGACTCTTTCTGAGTCTCAAGACCCTTTCTGGGACTGGTGTGGGCCCACCGGCTGGGATCCGACGGTTGACGGGATTCAGACGGAAGGAAGGAAGACAACAGGGTGAGTTGAATTTTGGTTCAAAAAGAGTGAAACCGGTTCAAAGAGTAATTGACGTTGAGTCATTAAAACGTGTCAGGTGACACGATTCAAACTTGTGGATTCTAGTTAATGGCAAGTAATTTGAGGGACAGGCGGATTCTGATAAATTCTGCAAGAAGTAGGGTGACGGAGCCCTGTAGCGCACTTAAATTCTGTGTGTAAATAGCTTTGCAATCAATTCCATAAACACCCAGAGCCCACTTGTGCAAGAGAAAATTATGTGAAAGGAGAATACCACTGGGTATAGACTCAGTATTAAACTGAACATACCACTGTGGAAAATAAATGCAACAATTCTCCACTTGAAAGAGTTGAAGGAAGAATTACCACAGTGGGAGGTTAAATTGTTGTCTAACAGAACAAAGCCACTTAGAACTCAGTAAGAGTTGTTCACTGGTCCAAATTGACTAAAATGCATACACACCACAGTGTAAAGATTGGAAATATGTCGAAAAAATTTAATCCGACACGAAACTAATATTTATATAAATGGATATCCAACACAATTTCAGTGGTCAGTGAAATAGCCATAAAATAGTGACCTTGCAAGAGTCTTAGTCTTTAATGAAAAAGAAAATTCTAAGACAAGAAAAAGCCTGTGATTGGCTGGCAACCAGTTCAGGGTGTACCCTGCCTCTTGCCCATTCCTGGGCAAGCTGACAGCTGGGATAGGCTCCAGCACTCCCTGCGACCCTCGTGAGGATAAGCGCCAAACGAAGATGGATGGATGGATGGATGGACGGACAAGAAAAAGCATGGCTATGATGAAACTGAATATTAGATGAAAATAGCATTAGATAGAGAGACTTTAATTCCCTGAGACCAATTGCAATAACATTCACAGTAGATACAAATAATGCATTATTCTATTTGGAGTCTTAATATCAACTCCATGTTTTATTTAAATGATGTACCGATAGCTTTCCCTGATAAGGAAATGTGAAAGACGGTGGCTCTTTTAAAGCATCAGGCTGAGAACGGGCACAAAGCAAAAAGAAACTCCAAATTTGACAACATGTAAACAAATATGTACGATAATTATGTGCTGAGCAAAGCGTTCTCTTTCGTGAGCTGAAGCATTTTCTTCATTGCAGCAAATGTAAGACAAACATACATTTTGATTAATAAATCTCACACTTCGGTTTAATTCAATAAAGTCCATGTGGACAATATGGAGAATGTTTATTTTTCATTTTTTTTTGTTAGGGTTAGGTGTAGGGTTAGACAATAACAGGTTAAACATTCTATAAGCTCTAAAGCCACAAAGACACAAATTGTCATTTTTGAGATGGACAAATAAATGCCAAATTTGGGTACCAAATCAGCTGAAATAACAGCTCCATTACACAAAATAATTCAATGAGGAAGACTTAAAAATGACATTGTTCAAATGGAGACACTAGGCGGAAAATGCTTTTTGCAACATAAAGCTAGCATTCGTGACAAGTACGGTCTTGGTTTTGTCAAATTGTGATAAGATTTTTTTTTCATCAAATGATCAGTTTGTGACTTCATAGAAATAAGTGCACTGTTTTGCTCCACCCTCTGCTAAACATGACATTTCTATCGCAACCCAGACGCCTGTCATTGATGGCAAAGCTGTTGCCATGACAACATGTCACAATAGAAATATGTACAACTCTTAATCCAGCAAATGTTGCCATTTCCGGATGATGGAACAAAGCATGATTGATAAGAATTGGCAAAGGGAAAAAAAAAATCAGATGTGACTTGAAAGACCAGCCATTACCAATAGGGAATGTTGTGTTCTTATTTGGGAAAACAATCAGAATATGCTGTAGCCTCAAAAGACACAATATTAAAAGCATAGAAATTGCCACCACATTATTCTGCAAAAACAGCAGAATTAGTAGCACTAAACGAGGCATGTAAACTAATAAAAGAAAAAATTTAGCGATTTATACAGACAGCCAAAATGCATTTGCAATGGTTCGCATTTTTGCGCAGTACTGTAAAAACAGGGGGATGATTTCATCCACAGGCAATGTATGCAAAATTGTTAGTTCAATTACTAAATGCAACACAACTGCAAAAAAATGTTGCTGTATCCAAATGCGTCTCACACACAAACAAAAATATGATTTAATTATGAAATACTTTCGCTGATAAAATAATAAATGGTAAAACTCAAATCATGATGTTGACACAACTACAAATCTAGAACTGTATACATTATGAGAAATTCAGCAGGAGTCCGAAAACAGAACAGGATGCATGGGAAAAAAAGAGGGCAGTACTAAAAAACATCTATGTATGATCAAACAAACCAGTTGTACCAAATGAACCTGTCTAAATATAGCCATGAGCTAACGCATGTCTCAACAGGAGGGATGATGAGCGGACAGGACAGGTAAACATTACACACAGATGCACCCACCCACCCACCCACACCCACACACACACCCACACACACACACACCCACACACACCCACACACACACACACACACACACACACACACACACCACACACACACACACACACACAGTGTTAGGGTTAACCCTAACACCTAACCCTAACCCTAACAAAAAAAAATAAAAAATAAACATTCTCCATATTGTCCACATGGATTTTATTGAATTAAACCTAAGTGTGAGATTTATTAATCAAAATGTATGTTTATCTTACATTTGCTGCAATGAAGAAAATGCTTCAGCTCACGAAAGAGAACGCTTTGCTCAGCACATATTGTTATCGTACATATTTGTTTACATATTATTAGTTTCCAACAACATGCAGACATATTGTCACACAAACACGTTTTTGCTCGCCCCCAGCTTTTAGGTTTGTCACCATTAGTAGGGACCTCCTAAATCTAATAAAAAGAGAGGGTTTGAAGAATACTGCTTTAAAACATATTCAAGAATTGTACCTTGCAAGTCTTTTTGTTCTCTTTGAGCTCAAGAAACAGAAAAGAGGCATCTTCTCTCCTTATTGTTTGGTATTTAACGAATGTCTAATTGGATTTACCTGACACAAAGTGTCAGTGATTTTGCGTAAAACCAGGGGTCATTTATTTAAATATTGGCATTTTGTATTGAAAAAATCTGAGTGGGTCCATCACTATGTGGGACTTAAATCTGATTGAGAACACATCCCTCAACAAAGTATTTGTATGCATCTAGACTTTTATACGCTTTCAAATTTTTCCGGGTAAATTTCAATGACTTACTGCAGATAGATGTGTATTTCCAGTTGTCCAAGACAAGCGAAAGCGAATTAACAGTCCACTTTCTTATCGGCGAAAACATCGACTTCGGCATTAAATATGGGTCCTCTATGCCAAGTGTCTCTAATTTTTCCACGTACCTTCGTATATTATCACCTTCTAAATGTTTAACGGTATCGGGCAAAACTCTGGATGTTGTGCTATAAGACAATTGCGTTTCGTCTCAACGGAATTAACCTTCAACAATGCTTTGTTAGACCAGCAAAACGGCGATGTCACGTGATTTTATGATGTAGGTGCACGAGCTCTATCGGGACACCTAGATGAAATGCCTACCCTAAAGTGGTTAGTAACCATAGTAACATTCTTCCTGAAGCCCTCCAAATAATTTTGAACACCACCAGAGTCCCTTTAAAACATCTCTTTTATGATGGAGTAAATCAATGTTGGGGCTTTTACCTCTGGGCCCACGTCTCTGGTCACATAGATTGGCACAGAGGTAAGTAACCACTAGCACCCTTTCTCCTAGAACAAAACTGAAAAAGAGTAAGGGTGAGCCAAAAGCTAAAGGTTGACAGTTACTGTTTCAAGTAAGAACAGGTTTTTCAGGACAGAATACTAATTGGCTTCTTATGGTGGAACAAGCAGCAGAAGTTTCATCACAAGATTGCGTGTTGACTTCTATTGAAAAACAAAAAAACCCATTGCTTTCTAATGACGTAGCACCGAGTATTTCACAACCGTACATTTGACAGGAACCGGAAACAAATTGGGAAATTTATCAGCAATGATGTGTAAAACCATTTTGGTGATTGAGAATTCATTGAAGCCATTGTCACAAAGTGACATCTAGTGGTTGTGCGAGATATGTTTTTTTGACAAATTGCCCAAGAATGTAACAGATTATTGTGCTTTTTTCATCATATGTCTGCTAATGAATCAACATCTACTGTACAGGCAATTTGACATGAACAATGTTGTAGAAGAGAGCAGCTGAATCGCAAGGATAAGATGTTCCAACATACATCTGCGTATTGGTGTTCCCCGTGGAGTTCCAAGTGAGTGTAAATTGGCTGGCCAACTGGTAGCTGGATTTGAATCTTTCCTGTGTTGGTGGTGTGCAATCAACAAGAACATCGAGAATATAAACTACATCCAATACAATGAACAAAATTGGGAAATTTGACTCAAAGTGGTTTTGAGACTGTGCATAAACAAATTGCAGCCACTTATTTAATTTCAAAACCAAATAGCCATGGACATGCTCGTGGCTGAAAAAGGGTGTCCGCGCTCTCTTTGGGGAGCGATGTTGCATCTTCATCCCAAACCGGATGGCTGCTGACGGTCATCTGACCAGGGCTGTAGAAGGCCTTAGGGTCCTCAACGGTAAGATGAATGAGCAACTCTGGTGTTGACATCTCCATGTGGGATGAGTGTGTTTGGCACATAAAAAGCACTTGTCTCATTTATTTTAATTTCTATTGCGGTTTTTGCAGCTATTTTGACTTTGTGTGGTTGTTCCTGTATTCTCTGTCTGCGCTCTTGCCTAAACAGAATTATTACCACAGCTGTACCTCACCCACGGAGAACAAAATAGTGCAAATGTATCCTTTGCTGGGGACAAATCATGAGGGAGAATTCCAGCTGACTTGCCTGATCTGTTTTCAGATCCGGCTGTTATGACGATGCATTGACAACCATTTTTCCTCTGTCCATTCAGTCGTCGAAAATCTAGCGAAGTGTCTATTTTGGGTGATGTGAGAATTTAAGCAAATGTTAGATAAATAGGAGGGAAATGTTGGATTAATTGGATATAAAGTTATCGCATATTTGCTCTCTTGGTTGTTTTTAATGCTTGTTTACTTAATGTTTTTGCAATCAAGAGGCCTATTGGGTGCCGTGGAAACTTTTGCTATGATGTGCTGAATGTGACGGAATCGAGTTGCATTGGATGCCGTGGAAACACCAGACAACAAAGACTGACGATCTCAAGAGGATGATGAAGATATCACAAAGACTCACATTGGCTATTTGTGTCTCGGTTGCTATGTTTGTCATGTTTGCTTTGTTGTGATGTGGACCACGCTAAGGAATAAAAAAGGAGGATTCGAGGACGTGTGGGCAGAACAGGTTGGAGATTGTGAATGAGAGACATCCTACATTCTCGCGAGAAAATAGCTCCCCGTCTTCCTTCCTTGAGAAATTGTACTTTAAATGTCCTGGGTTGTGTGAGCCTGGCTTTCACCAAACGCTATACCTCTGAACACGTCACTGACCATGTCACTGAAGAAGGTGTCTCTGACTGCAAAAGGCTGGGTAAACCTAAACAGCGATCGTCTCCGTCCAGTGGGGTATTTCTCTCATGAACTTGATCCAGTAGGATGAGGTCTTCTGCATGCCTTCGTGTGGTGGCAGCCTGTGAACAAGCTGTACTTGCTACATTGGGTATGTGCCGCTCACTCTGTATGTATCCTACTGTGTATGTTCTATATTGCAAGACCAATTCTCATCACTCTTGTCTACTGCATGATGGCTCAGATATAACAGGGTGTTGTTGGGACTTCCTCATGTTTCAGGACAACATTGCAACACTCTCAACCGTGTTACTCTCATCCCACTTTCTGATGAGGGGAAGAGCTGCATCAAGACACCTGTGCACCCCATACAGTCAATCAGACTCAAACTTGTAACTGTATGCACTAAAAAAAATGTTGGAAATTTAAAATTACGTGTTCACACATACATGTGGATAAAATTGCTGGTACTCCTCTGTTAATTAAGGAAAAAATTACAATGATCAGTAAAATAATTAGGGCCAACCAATTGATTGGTCAGTCAAGTTAATCGTCGCCACTTACTTTTTTGTCTATTTGTCCTTTTTAAAGGTCAAATATTATCAAAAAACAAAACTTTTTCTCTTATTCGGGATGCAAGATTGGCTTTATAGTGACTTTGTAAGCGTGAAATATGAATTATGAATCAAACTCGTCCAGGCATTCCGTTTTTTTTTCCAAATGGCTGAAAATAAGGTAATGCAAATTTCCCAAAGTTTTCTATTTCACAAACTAATATTTCCGCCTTCCTTTTCCACTCCTGAGCCAGCGTTGTTAACATCAAAAGTGCTCTCACTTTTGAGTCTTCTACACCTGGGTAAAACTGTACAAAAATGCCTCATACAGAAGTAGCTGACTGTTCTGGACAGTCATATGAGAAAAGCTACGTTTGTTTTTGTTTTTTTTAAATGAAATTGACACTTTTGCACTAAGTCTATGTTAGAGAATCACTTTATGGAGATATGAATAGCCAAAAGATGCGACCTTTACATCTACAAAAAAATTGTAAATAAATTGGTTTTACTCTGTTAAACACTAAGGAACAGTATTGGTAAAATGCTCTTCCTGTAATATCTTTATTTTTGTATGCATTGAGGGACCTAAAATAAGTTATTTTATTCACTATGTATTTTTTAATTAATTGTATCCTTAATCAGTTAGACTAAGGATTTCTGCGATACGATACCTTTGCGAAGACTTTCATCATATATCCCAGGAACTGCACACGTTCATCCAGGGCTGCATACATAGCCAGCATTCTGGTGTTGTGTTGAGCCTATCACAAATTAGGGACCCAAATTTTAGAATAGTTTCTTTACAAAAATAATGGAACCCTTCAAGATCAGGCTTCTGTCACTCACCAGAGTATTATAGAGACTAATGTCTCCCTCCAAACCGCTCTGCCTGTGTTCAAACTTCACGATAGGCACTTTTGCTGTAGTAATGGGCAAGATGTTCCTCAGACCTTGTGTTGGGGCAAATTTGAAGAACACATCAAGTCAGACTCATTAAGTTACAAGCACTGTGTTGGTGATTAATCCACAGTTTCAGTTATAACTTGAGCCTTGTGGGTGTTGATGTCACCAAATACGATTATATAATCCCGAGGAATTTCTACAAAATCAGGTGCACACAGTGGTTAAATCCAATCAAATCAATCAAAAGCAGTAACCCCCCTCTACTTCACGCTTGGGAGTTGCGTTCGCTACGTGGACAGTGGATTGCAGAAAAACGGCCCAGTGACGATGAGGAAGATGAAGACCGGTGAAAAAGTAAAACTTCTGGATATGATCAAAGATGGCATAAGTTATATTTTTGTGGCGTCGTTATGGCGCGAATGAGTCAGTGGCACACTACATAAACAAACATAAAAAAAACGCATTAAAAAAAAGTTCTCATATTTGCTCTCTTATTTTGCTTTTAATGCTCTTTTGCTATGCTTATAATGGTTGAACAATATGATGCTACAAAAAGGCACATTACAATTGACTCGTGCTTGTTACGTTTCAGACCGTACAAAGGAAATAAAAAAAGGATTTGTGGAGATGTGGCCAGAAAGGGCTGGAGATGGTGAGAGAGAGACACATCCGTGGGATGATTGTTCCAGATTTCAGGCGGGAGGGAATAGGGGGTTTTGTGTGTCCTAAAGATCCGAGGAGCTAAATTGTCTGGGGCTTAATGGCCCTGGCAGGGTGACCCATGACAAACAGATCCTAAGTGAGGGACCAGAGAAAGCACAGCTGCAAAAACCCAATGATGACCAACAATTCATTAAAACATTTTTCCTTGCCTGGACACAGGTCACCAGGGTCCCCCCCTTTGGCAAATGGTTTCTGGACCTGCATCAGTGGGTCCATTGGCAGGGAGCTTGGCAATTCAATCCCTTGCTTCAGAAGCTGGCTCAAGGGCCGTGGAGAATCAACTCTCTGCCAGGGAAAGAGCCCCAGCAGGTGTGAGAGATACAAGTTCTAACTAGATGTGCCATGATAAAGTATTCACGCCCTTCCTGATTTTTTTTTTTTTTTTGCATATATACCAGACACAAAGATTTCAAATCATCCTACAAATCTTAATATCACTCAGACAACCCAAGGAAATACAAAATAAAATTTTCAAACAATTCAATTCAGGCCACAAAAAATATCTAAACCTTTCTGACCCTTTGTCAAAATGTTATTACCCCCTGAACTAATAACGATTTCTGCTACCTTTGGCAGCAATAACTTAAATCAACCATTGTGATAATTGGGGATGAGTCTTTCCCATCACTGTGAAGGAATTTTGCTCCAAACCTCTTTCCAGAATTGTTTCATCTTCACCACATTGGAGGGTTTTCTAGCATTAACTGCCTGTTTTAGGACACACCACAGCATCTCAATTGGATTTAAATCTGGTCTTTGACTTGACCACTCCAAAACCTCTTTATTTTTTTTTTAAGCCATTCAGAGCTGGACATGCTCTTTGTATGTTTCAGATCTTTGCTCAAAGAGCGCTTGCGTTTGCGTGCACAAACTGATGTCCGAATGTTCTGCTTCAGGATTTTCTGGTGCACAGCAGAATTCATTGTTCTATCCTGAAGCAGCAAACCATCCTCAGATCATCACACTGCCACCACCATTGTTAGAATTATTGTTAATATATTTATTATGGACTTGCAACAAAGCCAAAGTATAATCCATTGTTTCAAAGATTCCTTGCACGCAGAAATGCAGCCAGATAAATTATCATCCTTGGTTGGAAGAGTCTTGTTCACAGGACAAGCCCCGCACACAAAGGTGCACCAGTCTACTCCTTATCTTCCAAGAAGTGGCCGAGTAAAACTTCATCAATGCGCACACATCATTATCAAAGAATGTGCCTTTGTTCAGTTGCTTGCTCACCCCACCTTTTGACCTTTTGTGTTTTCGGAAATAAAGAAAGAGTACATGAGAGGCTGGTTCAGAATGTGTTTGGAGACTGTAAGTGGCCTGTCTCTCATGTACTCCTGATCAGAAAGACTATTTCTTGTCCCGGTTTCTTGTGCATTTAGTCCAGAAATTAGGTGACAAACCTAACATTTTCTTTGTCCTTCGAGCCGGATTCCAAGATACCTGAGGATCCCACCTTCAGAGCGGACCTCCAGGAAGACCGTGCCATGGCAACACAGACTCGTTAAGGGACTGGTCCTCGAACTCTCTTTAACTGCGATCTGAGGGTTGAAGGAAATCCAAGGGACAAGAAGACGTCTTGGTAAGAACTATTTTCTTATGGGGTATTAAAAGAGTGTCGACATACAGTAAGAAAATAAGTGTTTGAACACCCTGCTACATTGCATGTTCTCCCATTTGGAAATCATGGAGGGGTCTGAAATTTTCATCTTAAGTACATGTCCAATGTGAGAGATATAAACTAAATAGAAAAATCCAGAAATCACAATGTATGATTTTTCAAAGATTTATTTGTTTGATACAGCTACAAATAAGTATTTGAACACTTGAGAAAACCAATGGCAATATTTGGTTCAATACCCTTTGTTTACAATTACAGAGGTCAAACGTTTCCTGTAGTTGTTCACCAGGTTTGCACACACTGCAAGAGGCATTTTGGCAAACTCTTCCACACAGATCTTCTCTAGATCAGACAGGTTTCTGGGCTGTCGCTGAGAAAGAGTTTCAGAGCCCTCCATGGATTTTGTATTGGGTTTAGGTCTGCAGACTAGCTACGCCACGCCAGAACCTTGGTAAGCTTCTTACGGAGCCACTCCTTGGTTTTCCTGGCTGTGTGCTTCGGGTCATTGTCATGTTGAAAGACCCAGCCACGACCCATCTTCAATGCTCTGACTGAGGGAAAGAGGTTGTTCCCCAAAATCTCACACGTTGCTGCGGTCATCCTTTCCTTAATACAGTGCAGTCGTCCTGTCCCATGTGCAGAAAAACACCCCCAAAGCTACCACCACCATGCTTCACAGTAGGGATGGTATTCTTGGGGTGGAACTCATCATTTGTCTTCCTCCAAACACAGTTAGTGGAATTATGACCAAAAAGTTCAATTTTTGTCTCATCTGACCACAAAACTTTCTCCCATGACTCCTCTGTATCATCCAAATGGTCATTGGCAAACTTAAGATCGGCTTTGACATGTGCTGGTTTAAGCATGGGAACCTTCCATGCCATGCATGATTTCAAACCATGATGTCTTAGTGTATGACCGACAGTCACCTTGGAAACGGTGATCCCCGCTCATTTCAGGTCATTGACCAAGTCCTGTCGTGTAGTTCTGGGCTGATTCCTCACCTTTCTAATGATCATTGAGACCCCACGAGGTGATATCTTGCATGGGGCTACTACACTCCAATTGAGATTGACCGTCATGTTTATCTTCTTCCATTTTCTAATGATTGCTCCAACAGACCTGGACCTTTTTTCCACCAAGCTGCTTGGCAATTTCTCCGAAGCCCCTTCCAGCTGTGTTGCCTTGTACAATTTTGTCTATGGTGTCTTTGGACAGCTCTTCGGTCTTGGCCAAGTTACAAGTTTGAGTCGAACTGATTGTATGGGGTGGACAGGTATGTGGCTAACGACCTTACACAGGTGCATCTGATTCAGGATAGTACATGGAGTGGAGGTGGACTTTTAAAGGCGGGCTAGGGAGGGTCAGAATTCTAGGTGATAGCTGTTCAAATACTTTTTTACAGCTGTATCACACAAATAAATTGTTAAAAAAAACATATATTGTGATTTTTGGACTTTTCTTTTAAGATTATCTCTCTCATGGTAGACATGCACCTTCGATGAAAATTTTAGACCCCTCCATGATTTCTAAGTGGGAGAACTTGCAATATAGCAGGGTGTTCAAATACTTATTTTCTTCACTGTGAAATCTGCGCGAAGATACTGTCACAGTCTACACGAAGGTACTGTGTCCATGGCAAGCTGAAGGACGGCGAAGTCCAACAAATTCCGTAAAAAGTCACGAGGGTGGACTCGTGTTGCGCACTTAAATTCCGTGGAAATAAATGAGGGTGGACTTGTGTATGTACTTAATTTCCGAGTTAAATAAAATACCTTCTGTATAAAATAATAACACCGCAGTATTAAGCATGTGTGATTGTATAAACGAGTGTTTGAAAGACAGTATTGTAAGTGACGACTTGTTTGGAAGCACAGGCAAGATTCCTCCGCCCTTCTGGGTAGAAGCGTGAGGAATACCAAACAAGGGTATTGAACAGTCACCCTGTCTAATCCAAAATGCCAACCGTAGTACGCCGTAGATGTAGTATGTCGGCTCCAAGTTTGCAAAATGGGGAAACATATTTGTAAAAAAAAGGAAAGGGACAATTTAACTTGCAAGGATTGGAAATTATTCGAATCACAAAGCCCAGATCAGTGTTTCAGGCAAAGAGCAAATTTCACCAAAATAGCCAGAAAAAGACAAAAAGAGGAAGAATCCTTTTACGACTACAGAGTCAGGATGAATACCACCTTTAAAATACATAGTGGTGTCCAAGAAAACGCGGACGTAAATGGCCCGTTCCAGCAACAACTTAAAAATGCCATACCTGCTGGATCAAAGAATTTTATCCAAAGATGGGTAATCAAACATTACATTGATCTGCCCACTGGATCATTGGAGGAATATGTTATTCATGGAGAAAATTCTAAAAGAAAGAAAGAAACAAAGATGCACTGCTGTTTTTTTTATCAGGAACTACCAAGTGAAATCTATTATCAAGGAAGAGGCAGAGGCACCCGCAGGAAAAGAAGGCGGGGTGCCTCGAGGCAAAGGCAGAGTTTTTGACAACTCTGAATGTTGGTGTTGTGGCAAAAAGGGCCATATTTCACGTGACTGCACTGAAAATAATAGAATTGCATCACATGACACACAGGCGTGACTGTGCCCTTCATCTCCCCAAAAACAACAGGGACAAACACGGACTTACAGTTAAAAAAAAACAGGAAGTGGAAATACATTTTCAGGAGCTCTTCTCCTTGGAGACAGAGAGACCAATAATAACACTCTTGGTAAATTGTAAACCGACACAGGAGCTTGCAGAACACCATGCAAAGAAAAAAATCCTGGCTCTAAACAGTCAGAAAGTCAAGCAGTTGTCAGTTGTCAGATCGGCAAATGGACAATTAGGGCTCACAATTAGGGCTCACAGTAGAGTTGGCTCCAGCGTGGATACAAGATCCACGAGGGAAGTCTTGTAGACTTTCTGTCTTTGAAGTTCCAAATTGTCCTGTGAATTTGCTGCGAAGGATGGCTTGTGCATGCTGGGACTGGCACTGTTGCCAACGGCCGAGGGCAACATGGTTGTAAAAAAGGCAAAATGAGATAACAGAGTCAGACTCGTGCGTAATACAGGGTTTTGGTGAGTCCCTCCTTTATTACTCACTAGACATGGCAAACAAACCACCACTTTTTATGGGAAGGACACAGGTGCAAAAGGCAGATCATTACCTAACAAAACAACAGGAGAAAATTAATGAAGATTTTCTTCATGTAACAATGTAGTACAAAAAGACTCCAGCCACAGATTTTCATTTTGAAAACAAACTTAACAAGTACTTCCAAAAAAAAAGCAATTTATCTGTATTCAGATAATCTGGGAATGGCAGCCGCATGGGTCAGACTCCCACAGGACTTGAAAGACCTCTACAAGGGCTTAACGTTGCCACGTGTCACTGTTTAAACCATATGACACACTGGGAGCGGCTGTGAGGTTTCGTCAAAAGAGGCTGAACAGCAACTAATTGGAAACTAAATGAGGAAATTTTGAAAAGTACAGGTTAGTGCAGGCCGTCACTTTCATCAAAAGTGACCCAGTATTGACTCAACATTTTTAAAAGAAGTCCCAGAATGCATATGGTCGATAGGACTACCAGACGTGGGACTCATTAGGGGAGTACAACCTGTACAATTTGACCAAAAACAGAATATAGGCTATTGATGAAACAATATCCATTAAAACCAGATGCAATAGACAGCATAAAGGCAGTTATTGAGTCATTAGTTGCTGCAGGGGTAATAATTGAATGTCCAGATTCTCCCTGCAACACGCCGATTTTTCCCAATAAAAAAAGGCGCCCCCATCTGGAGGTGGGAGAACAGTTCAAGACCGACAAGCAGTAAATGCCCCTAAAACACAGCGGACACCTTGTGTCCCATACAAACATACACATTGCTAAATTCATTAAGACTAGATGCAAAAGTTTTTACAGTAGTGGATTGAGTTGCATTGACAGGCAAAAAAATACACATTTACCAGTTACTTCAAGTGTACTTTGAAAAGCCAACAATTTATTCACAAGTTATGGCAGCTAGTATGTCCATATTTGAACTATCGAGTGGCAATCAAATTGTACTTTATGTAGATGATGTTTTGCATGCATCACCCCACAAGGAAACTTGCAAAAGTGATACAATAGCATTGTTAAAACATTTAGCACAGGAGTGGGACAAGGTTAGCAAAAACAAAGTTCAAATTTGTAAACAACAAGTGTTAAGAACTTAGGACACAACCTTAGTGTAGGAAGAACAATTTTAGATGACAAAAAAAAGTTATACTTAATGCACCAAAACCACAAACAAATTATGCAATAATAACTGCGTCTTTGTCCAAATTAATGTGAGGAAGACCTCAAAATGACACAATTTTTAAAATGGCCAGAAGAATCAGAAAGTGCTTTCTGTGACAAAATGAAGGAACTAGTGTCAGATTATAGCAAATCCTTCATGCAGATAGTAGATTGTAAAGGTCATTTTCTGACCTCAATTTTTGTGTAACAACATAGAGACTCAGAGGAGCATGTCCATTATCCCAGTGTGTAAGAGCAGTTATTGTGACATCTATTGGTGTAGAAACAAGTTCAACCATCGTATTGTTCCATCCTCTGATTCTAAGAGTACCAAAGGCAATCCATGTATTGCTTTTGGAGATAAACATGCGACATTGAACCCAGCAGTAATGTTTACCACGTCATGAGGATGGTGAAAAACATGATTGTCAAAAGTTAGCAGAAATATGAGCCAAAAGCAGAGGTTGCCTGAGTGAACAGCCTTTAGAAAGAAGTGGTATTTGTAGATGGCTCATCTAAGAGAATGCATGGTATAGACAGACGTTTTTATGCAGAACTAGAAAAAAATAGGGGGATAAATTCATCCACAGCCAAAGTAACACATGCAAAATTGTTAGTTGATTTACTAAATGCAATACAACTGCAAAAAAAAACCTGTTACTGTGTGCAGATGTCTCACACATACATCAAAAATATGATTTCATTGGGTAATGCTTTCACTGACAGAAAACTCAATTAAGCTGCATTGAAAAAACCCCACCTCCAATTATGATAATTGACAGAGCCACAAATCTAGACAAGACACATTAAGATTGCGCAAGATTAGAAACCAACATTTATCTATGACCAAACAACAAACCTATCCTACCAAAAGAAATTTATATAAATAGGTGGCCATTTTAAGCTATGATTTTTTCACATATCTCAAACTGGAGGGATATGAGTCGATACATCAACATTATACAATTTATGACTTCAATTCTAAGTCGAAAAAATGTTTGTAGGACATGTGCAAGACATAATCAACAAGGTTTTTTGAGCTAATGTAGAGGACGGTTCCCTACACCACAATATTCGTTTAAAAACTATCCATATGGACTTTATTGAATTAAACCAAAGCGAAGGGAAAAAAAAAAAGTTTGGTCATCGTAGATGCCTTTTCAAAATGGATCGAACTCTTTCCAAACTACCAGAAAGGACTACTTGAGTTAATTTGTCTCATTCTAAGAAGGTTATTGATCTTGAAACTATTGTTTAAACTAATTTGTTTTATTGGATATTTGTAAGGTCTCATTCCCACTGCCAAGTTCGCTGTAGTGCGGGTGCACAGGGGGTAGTGGTATTTTGAACCCTTCCATCTCAATCCCGTGAAGAAAACAACCTGACCAAGGCATTTAGGAGAGTGAGTCTGCTATCATAATGGCATCCAAACAGTTTACTTTTACTGTTGGGTGTTGGATGAAAACGCTATCCGTTATTTTAATATTTCTGTTCAAGTGGTACCTGTGGGAACCATTCAAAGTCCCAGAAAACAAATTGGATAACTACATACAAAAAAAATGAGTTCATTAAAATGACACGATAGATCTGTAAATGTAAAACCACATTCTTGTGACAATAATAAGGCTGCATAATAAGGCTGCAAGTGTTACAAAATGTGTCCCTACGAATGGAACTTATGTGTCTTCCAATAATCCTTAATTTCCCTGTGTATATTTGTGCAGGTCCCAAACTACCATAACCTGCCTTTGTGACAGTTTCGAGGTTAAAAGGGATTGACTGCTTATTTAAACACTAAAATAGATGTAGAAAATTGGTTTCAAATTGCAACAGGCATTTCCGGACAAAATAATAATTGGTTTCTTATGGTAGAACAAAGGCGCCATGGTGCAGCAGCTGTTAGGCTTTGGCCTCACAGTTCTGAGGACCGGGGTTCTATCCCTGCTAAGCCTGTGTGGAATTCCATGTTCTCCCAGTGCCTGCGTGGGTTTCCTTCGAGCACTCCGGTTTCCTCCCACATCCTAAAAACATGTAACATTAATTGGACACTCTAAAATATGTGATTGTGAGTGCGACTGTCGTCTGTCTCGATGTCCCCTGCGATTGGCAGGCAACCAGTTCAGGGTGTACCCTGCCTCCTGCCCGATGACAGCTGGGATATGCTCCAGCGCTCCCGTGACCCTTATGAGGATAAGCGGCTAAGAAAATTTAATTTGTGTGGAACAGTACCTGATAAAGAATGTAAAAAAAGAAGGGATTCTGTGTATACACTTAATGTGCATCAAATGTATTGGAACCACAAACAAATTTATCAGCATTGATGTGTAAAACCATTTTCTGATTGAGACATCTCATGGTGGTGCAGAAGTAAGTCATTTTGATTAAAAAAAAAAAAAAAGTAACAGATTACCATACTTTACTAACTTTATTTTTGCCATTTGTCTGTTCATCCTGTCTGTTTATAAATTAACATCTATTGTATATGCAGTTTTACCCGAGCACTGGCATAGACTAAAAAGGAGTGGTATGGGAACGACAAAAGTGTTTTAACATACATCGATGCCACTGATGTCCCAAGTGAGTCTAAATTGGCTCATCAATTGGCAGCAGGATTTGAGACTTCAGGATGTTGGTGTACAACCAACAAAAACGTAGACAATCAACTACATTCATTACAATGTATAAGAATTGGGCAATTGGACACAGAAAAGGTTTGAAACTGTGTGTGAACAGTTATCTGCTCATTTATGGCATTCCAAAGCAGAGTCGCTGTTGACCTGTTGGGTGAGAGAGGAGAACTCTGTGCTACGGTCAGAGAACAATGCTGAGCAGTGAAAGCCAACACACAGCTTCGGAGTCATGCTTCCGAGGGGCTTCGAACCCTGAACAGCTCATTCCGGTATTGATACCTCTGTGTGTGAGAGACCGGTATAAATGCCTTTGAAAGACACAAAGCCCCGTTTTCCTCAAATTCGGTATCAGTTTTTGCAGCAATTTTAACCTTGTGTGGATGTTGTTGTATTCCTTGTCTGCGTCCTCTAAGTGTGGAACTTAACACTGTTATGTCACCCACGAACGAAGAGTTGGCGGAGATGTATCTTACAATGATGAAGAATGACAGTGACAACGATGATTTTCCATTAATCTTACCTGACTTGTTTCCTGATCCAGATGAGTAAA
Source organism: Syngnathoides biaculeatus (assembly GCF_019802595.1). Taxonomy (NCBI): domain Eukaryota; kingdom Metazoa; phylum Chordata; class Actinopteri; order Syngnathiformes; family Syngnathidae; genus Syngnathoides; species Syngnathoides biaculeatus. The sequence continues at coordinate 709,441 of NC_084646.1, forward strand.
AACATTTTTTTTTCGAGTCTGCGTGTATTCATTCGAAGAAGTTGCTAGATGTTAAAAGAATTTGTGCAAATACACAAACAGGAGGGAAATGTAAAAATTATTGTTAATATATTTATTATGGACTTGCAACAAAGGCAAAGTAACATCCTTGTTTTGAAGATTCCTTGCACAAAGGAATGCAGCCAGACAAAGTATCCTTCTTTGGAAGAGTCCTGTTCACAGGACGAGCCCCCACACACAGGTGCACCAGTTTACTCCTTATCTTCCGAGAAGTGGCCAAGGACAACTTCATCAACGCACACACATCATTATCAAAGAATGCGCCTTTGTTCACTTGCTTGTTCACCCCTCCTTTTGATGTTTTCTGTTTTCAGAAATAGAGTACGTGGGAGGCTGCTTCAGAACGTGTTTGACTGACTGTAACTGGCCTGTCTCTCACCTCCTCCTGATCAGAAAGATGATTTATTGTCCCTGTTTCTTGTGCATTTAATCCACTAAATTAGGTGACAAACCTAACAACCACGCTTTACTGTTGGCAGAATGTTCTTTTTCTCAAATACTGTGCTATTTTTACGCCAGATGTAACGGGCTGCACACCTTCCAAAATGTTCAATTTTGACTTGTCAGCCCACAGAATGTTTCTCCAAAAGTCTTGAAGATCATCAAGATGTTTTTTGGTAAATGTGAGACAAGCCTTTATATTCTGGTGACAGCGGGGGTTTTAACCTGGGAACTCTCCCATGGATGCCATTTTTGGTCAGTGTCTTTCTCATGGTAGAGTCATGAATACTGACCTTAACTGAAGCCAGTGAGGCCTGCATGTTTTTAGATGTTATTCAAGGTTCTTTAGTGACTACCTGGATGAGGTGTCATCACAATTAGTCGTCCAGTCCTGGGATGGTTTGCCAGTTTTTTCCATTTGAGGATAATGGCTCAGACAGTAATTCACTGGAGCCCTAAAGCCTTGGAAATTGCATTGTAACCTTGTACAGACTGATGGATTTTAATCACTTTTTTCCTCATTGCTTCTAGAATTTTTTGGGATTGTGGCATAACGCATCATTCCTTGATCTCTTGTAGCCTACCTTATGTTCTCTGACAGATTATATTTAAGTGATTTCTTGATTCAACAAGCATGGTGGTAATCAGGTATAGTTGTAGTTTGTGAAATTGAAAGCGTTCCTAAAATTGTGGTTAGTCACAGTGACTGATTTAAAAAAAAAGGGGGGGGGGTCAATTACTTCACAAAAATTCAGAAAGGTTTGGATTTTTTTGTGCCTTAAAAAATTTAATTGTTGTTTGAAAACTGCATTTTGTGTTTCATTGGGTTGTCTCTGAGTAATATTACAATTGGTTTGATGATTTGAAACCTTTGAGAATGTGATAGATGACCACAAAAAAAAAAAAAAAAAAAGGACCAGGAGTGGGAAAATACTTTTTCACAGGACTGTACTCAGACTCAGCTCCACATACAGAATGGGGTGTGGTACCAATCCTCCTGACTCTCTTCCACTCTTGAGTTGCCCATGACGAGAGTTTGCGAGGAGATGTGGCAGGTGAGCCCCTGTCAGCAGGTGAGCACCTGTACATTAGGGTTCACCCCAGTGGACGAGAGGGTAGCCTTCGCATTTGGGTGGCGGGACGGGTCCTGACTGCTGTTTGTGCATATGCACCAGACATCAGAACAGAGTGTAAGTAGTCAAAAACAAGATCTTTGCTCAATACATATGGTGGTCAAGAGACGCCACATTTACATGCATAAACGATGACCCATTTACGTCAAGAGAATATGCAGACCGAGCACAGCCTGAAATATTTTGATTCACGGTGAACATGAAAATTTACTTCTGATCTGGGCGGAAAGAGGAGTATTCCACTCCTGTGAAATAAATAAAATGAAATAAACTTCAAATTCAGCGCATTTTTTTCATTTGTTATGATTGAGCCGTTTGTATGGAGAATTTTCATTATGGGAAATCAGTGTATCCCGATGATCCTGGGAGCAAAGTTGTCTGGGGCTTCATGCCCCTGCTAGGGTTATCCATGGCAAAAAGGTCCTAGGTGAGGGACCAGACATTGTACAACTCCAAAACCTCAATGGCGAGTACAAAAATTGGGGCCTGCCCTCTGAAGCCAGGCCTGGAGGTGGGGCTCAAAGGCGAGCGCCTGGTGGCAAGGCCTGCACAAATGGGACTTAGCCAGGAACAGCATGGGTCTCCCTTACCATGGGCTCACCACCTGTGAGAGGGGCCACAGGTGTCGGGTGCAATCTGAGCTGGGCGGTGGTCTATGAATGGGGGTGGGAGGACTTGGCGATCCGATCCTCAGCTACAGAAACTAGCTCTAGGGACATAGAATGTCACCTATTTGGCAGGGAAGAAGCCAGAGTTGGTGCGTGAAGTCGAGAAGTTTCGACTTGGTATAGTTGGACTTGCCTCTATGCTTGGGCTCTGGCACCACTCCTCTTTAGAGGGTTTGGACTCTGTTCCACTCTGGAGTTACCACAGTGAGAGACGTCGAGCAGGTATGGGTATACTTATTGCCCCCGGCTTGGGCCCTGTACAATGTGATTTACCCCAGTGTATGAGAGGGGAGCCTCTCTCCACATTCAGGTAAGGGGACGGGTCCGTTGTTTGTACTGATGCACCAAACAGCAGTTCAGAGTACCGACCTTTTTGGGAGTGCTGGAGAGCGCTCCCCCTTTGGGACTCCATCATTTTGCTGGGAGACTTCAATATCCACGTGGGCAATGACAGTGACAACAGCCTCTCGATCAGAACCCGAGTGGTGTTCTGTTACTAGACTTCTGTGCTCATCATGTATTGTCCATAATGAATACCATGTTCAGGAATAAGGGTGTCCATATAACCACCTGACACTAGGACACTCTAGGTCTTAGTTTGATAATCGACTTTGTGGTTGTTTCATCTGACTTGCGACCACATGTCTTGGACACTCGGGTGAAGAGAGGGGCGGAGCTGTCAACTGGTGGTGAGTTGGCTCCGATGGTGGGGGAAGATGCCGGTCAGACATGGCAGGCTCAAACGTGTCGTTGGGATCTTGTGAGTCGGTAGGGAGAATACTTTGAAAACCTTCTCAATACCACCAACATGCCTTCCCATGAGGAAGCTGAGTCTGGGTGCTCTGTGGCGGGCTCTTCTATCTCTGGGGTTGAGGTCACCAAGGTGGTTAAAAAGCTCCTTGGTGGCAGGGCCCCGGGGGTGGATGAGATTTGCCCGGAGCACGAAAAATGTGTGTAAAATTTGTCACAAGTAGAAATACATAGATATTGAAAGACGTCACTTATTTTGTGCAGTCTTGAACAATATTCCCTTTAAGATGTGCCACTGCCCAATTGTGTAGTTGTCACACACACTGAGCGCACATGAAAACAGAGTAGGCACAGAGAACCACAGCCTGACGTCATTTTTTTTTTTAAACACGGAAGCGCACGGTCTCTAACGAGCTGCTACTCAGCCTACTTCTACTTCCTAATTTACCTTATATCGCCCCCCCCCCTCCGCTCTTAAAGTGGTACACTCAAAATTACAAACAGAACATACACCCGCAACTTTATATCTGCGGGCATGACTGACCACACCTGTACATTTTTCAAAAGTGAGTGACTGATGTGGTTCTGTTGGCTTCATCAAGCCATGATCTCCAACTCTCACTGGAGAGGTTAACAGCCGAGTGCAAAGCGGCTTTGATGAGAATCAGCACCTCCAAATCTGAGACCATTGTCCTCAGTCGGAAAAGGGTGGCGTACCCTCTCCAGGTCAGGGATGAGATCCGGCCCCAAGTGGAGGATTTCAAATATCTTGGGGTCTTGTTCATGAGATCGACAGACGGATCGGTGCAGCGTCTGCAATGATGCGGACTTTGTATCGGTCCGTTGTGGTAAAGAGGGAGCTAAGTCGAAAGGCGAAGCTCTCAATTTACCGGTCGATCTACGTTCCTGCCCTCACCTATGGGCACGAGCTGTGGATCGTGACCAAAAGAACAAGATCCCGGATACAAGCAGCCAAAATGAGTTTCCTCCGCAGGGTGTCCGGGCTCTCCCTTAGAGATAGGGTGAGAAGCTCGGTCATCTGGGAGGGGCTCAGTGTCGAGCCACTGCTCCTCCGCATTGAGAGGAGCCCGATGAGGTGGCTGGGGCATCTTATTCGGATGCCTACTGGACGACTTCCTGGTAAGGTGTTCCGGACATATCCCACCGGAAAGAGACCGGGGGGACGACCCAGGACACACTAAAGAGACTATGTCTCTTAGCTGTCTTGGGAACGCCTCGGGATTCCTCCAGAAGAGCTGGAAGAAGTGGCTGGGGAAAGGGAAGTCTGGGTATCCCTGCTGAACCTACTTCCCCCCGCGACCCGACCGGGAAAAGCGGTAGAAAATGGATGGATGGGATGGATGGATGAATTGTCTTTAATGTGGCTAAACTTTTTGTCACACAGAGCCAGTCTGTCACTGGGAAGCCAATAAGCTTTCCAAAATGCAGATCCAAATAAAACTACCTAGTCATCAACCAGGACTAAGGCTGAACGAGTAGGGAGAATTTTCTAATTGTGAGGTTGCGAGGAGTTAAATATTCTGATTGCAATTTCGCATGCAATCTTTCGGAGGGAAGTTAGTTAAAAAATAATAACACCAGAATCTATATTTCTTTATGTAGGCCCAACACAATACTGGAAAGTCAACAACTAAAAAATCTTTCCTGGCCTAAATATTGGCATAAATTGACAATGAATGACATCATAGGTTACTACTGAATTCTTGGGGGGGGGGGGGGGAGCTTCCATCAGAGAAGAATATTGTGAATATAACTTGCTTGCCTTGTAAAAATGCAATAATGTGTAATGATGGTACTGTCAGTAAAATATGTAAGGCTTTAGCTGCCATCCTGGACCTCACCATGTTCACAGATCAATGTCCTTTTGTTTTGTTATTTATTTTAACAAAGTCACGCTCAATCATGCTATGCGGAGGCTCTGTTTTTGTCCTACTACACCTAACTACTATAGATATTGCTTTTTGAGTTTCAGTTGGAATGGTGAGGCAGTGGGAGACCGTTGGACTCACAGTTCTTAGGACCGGGGTTAAAACCCCGGCCCTAACTTTGTGGAGTTTGCATGTTCTGTGCCTGCGTGGGTTTTTCCCAGGCACTCCAGTTTCCTCCCACATTCCAAAATTATGCATTAATTTGAGACTCTATATTATTCCCAAGTGTGAATGTGAGTGCAACAGTTGTCTCCATGTGCCCTGCGATTGGGTGGCAACCAGTTCAGGGTGTACCCTCCCTCCTGCCCAATGACAGCAGGGATAGGGCTGCGCGACCCTCATGAGGATAAGCAGGTCAGAAAATGGATGGAAGGATGGATGAGTTTCACCACCTAAATGGTTTGTGATTGGCAGACTTTTTGACAAGTGTTATTGGTGGATCGGTAAAAAAAGTGCAGCAGGAAACTCAAACCGTGGATAGATAAATATTCATTGACCTGCATGATTCTTTAGTACTTTTGCAAGGTTTTCGATGATCTCCTTACAGTTCAGCTTCTGTAAAGATAATACAATTAAGAAATGAATATTAAAGAGGCATCTCTAATCACAAAATTAAGAATCCTTTGGTAAGGGTAACCATGCCTACCTCAGCAGTCTCATGGCCTTCAAGGGTCATACAAATGTCAAGGTCACTGTCATGGAATCCAAAGCCATTCTTTGAGGATCCAAACAAACACAGCTGAGCTTTATCTGCAGAAACACGTGCAAAAAAAACCCAAAAAACAACACTCATTTATCCCATTGTGCAGTATGTATTTTGTATTATTTCAAAGAACTACTTGTTTTCTCAGTGTATAAAATCCAGAACATGACGATTTGCACATCATGTCCAAAACAAGATCAAAAGTCAACAGTCTTTACAAAGCTGTTCAAGTAATTCATTAAGTGTACAAAAAAACTTCATGATTGTTTTCTTTGTTTTAATATAATTCAAAATAATGCGAGCACAACATCACTATTAATCATAAAGCCTTTCTCAAAAAACATTTCAAGTGTTTTTTTTTTTTTAATTCTGAGGAAAAAGAAACCACAAAACAACCAAAATCACATAACGCCTCAGTTAGTCACATAAGTATATCACAAAACAATACCAGGGAGTCCTTTCTTGGGCAGAAATATATAGAAAAATAACAAGCAAGTGCTAGAAGACCATACTGTAATAATATTGAGTAACAACTTTGTTGCACCCTTAGCAGCTGTTTGTTCGAGTTATGTAGGTGCTTTGTAACATCCACCATAAATGCAAGGTCCTCCATCTATTCTACGGAATGAAATTGTAAAACTGGTTGTCCCTTTTCTTCCAATAACTGTATAATTTCTTCTCGTAAATCCAAAGAAAGGACTCAGCACAGCACCTTGGCTTAACCTCCTTACCTCAGTGTGGTATGGCAGGTCATAAAGGTGGTCTTTCTCCCTGAGAACGCTGTCAAACTGACAGTGATTAACACTTCTGGATTGGATTAAATTAACAGTTTTGATGACCACCTTCACGACATTATCCATTTTTAATTACTTGCAACACAAAGCCTGCTGGTGCAAAATACAGGGAAAAGTCCATAGATCGCATCCTCTATTTGCAGACTGCACTCTCTCATAACTTTTCTATCACCAATCGTAGTGGGTGGGAAGTATAAACTTTTTCTCCTGCTTGGAAAAATATAGGTATAATCGTGCTTCACTGTCTCATGAGCGCCACAATGCCTGCGCCCAATAATTCAGTGTTAAATACTGAAATTGCGCCAGCAACTAAGGCTGGTTGTGAAAATACAGTACAAGAAAAACTTCCAGTCACACACTACTGCAATAAAATCTTGCATTCCCATACGATCACATCCTTATTTTTTTTTTTTTTTTTTTTCTTGGCTTTATCTTGTCAACCCAAATGCGAAACACTTGTTACTGTGGCAACACTAAGAAGAGTGGCTTGAGCTGATTGTGTCCTATGAAGAAAATCGGGGAAAACGTGCCGTGGTCACCGGTGCTTAGGACCGAAGATGACGTTAGTTCATGGTCGAGGTATGCTCAAGTATTTTTAGTACCACTCACAAGCAGGCTACAAAACATAAATTGGCCTTGAAAGCTTGTGTGAGCACTGAAATTTATGCATACACATGCTGATGTTCTGTCGAATCATGCGCTTGGGTTTTGGTGTGGGGGAAGTAATTTCCCGTACTTTCTCGAGTATAATGCATCCTGAAGTATAATACGCACCCCCAAAGTTAACCTAAAAAACAGGAAAACCTAAAAAAACAGGAAAACCCTTCGAACAATGTGGAATGCACACCACCAATTCATTTTCTGCTACTCATATGCTAAAAATGTTGGGAATTATCTGTACTTATATTAAGTTGGGTTTTTCAAAAAACTGTCTGTACAACAATTATTAATAATCATTGTGCATGTGGTGATGTCGCGGTAATATAATCTCAGGACAGGCCACAGGACACGGTTGTCCTGGTCCCTGTAATTATCAGAACAGAATCCCTCAACTAACTAAAATAAATGCTCAATGATGGCATAACATTTTATTAATACTGTAGATAACATATTACAGTCTTAAATAAACAAACTGTTTGAAAATTTTTTTTGCATTAAATATTTGTGCATAGTGCAGTTTATCCTCTACATGACACATCCTTGGCCAAGACTTCAAAAGAAGCATCTGACTCACCTTCAATCTGAAAAATATCAATCGTAGCTACATTTGGTGCATCACTGTCGAACTCAGCATTGATGACTTGGTTCACTTCCGGAGCCTTGTGATTTACACATCATGAACATCCCATCTTCCTCCCACAGCATGTCATCCTCTGTGCCATCCATGGCATTGTGAGGAAAATTTTTTTGAATCCCAAGAGTTTTGGTTCCGGAGCGCAGCCTCTCACCCAACATTCGGCTCCAGTCAACAATAGGGAGCAACGGAGAGTGTGGTAAAGAAGTGAAGAAACGGGTACAAGTGGGGTGGAACATTGGGCGGAAGGTTTCTGGTGTTCTATGTGACGGAGGAGTATCCACCAGGATGAAGGGCAAAATTTATAAAACACTGGTAAGGCTGGTCATGATGTACGGAGTAGGGACGGTGGCACTGAAGAGACAACTGGCCAGTTGCCAAAGCAGAACTGGAGGTTCCAGAAATTAAGATGCTGAGGTTCTCGCTTGGAGTGAACAGGTTGGATAGGATTAGAAACGAGGTCATTAGAGGGACAGCCAATGTTGGATCTTTTGGAGACATGGTTAGAGAGAGCATATTTAGATGGTTTGGACTTTCAGAGACGAGAGTGAGTATATTGGTGGAAGGGTGCTGAGGATGGAGCTGCCAGGCAAAAGATCAAGAGGAATACCAAAGAAAAGATTCATGGATGTTGTGAGGGACGACATGAGGAGAGTGGGTAATAGAGAAGAAGATGCACAAGATAGGCTTAGATGGAAAAAGGACATGCTGTGGCGACCCTTAACGGGACAAGCCGAAAAGAAAAGAAGAACTCAGGTGGCTATAATAACGTGAGCTCAAACTACATAGAAACAAGCCTAATGAGCACATTTTTTAAAAAGCGAGCATTTTAATTGAGTGTAACATAAGACATCGGATTTCATATCGAAACGTATATGTATACTTTTTTTTTAACCACTCTATTTACCTGTGCACGACTATAGAGCTCGTGCACGTGAAGTCACCATTTTAACGGCGCCATATCGCCAGTCAAACAGAGCTGCTCGACAATGTGGGAGACATTGAACCAGAGGAGTATGTTTAAAATACCCGAGACCTATTGTGCTGTTGATTATCACAACAGACGAGACAGATATTCAAAGAGATCATTCTATACCATACCAGCTGAAAAGACCAGAAAAGATCGATTGATTTCAGCAAATAAACGTGATGGCTGGTGCCCAACCAAATACACATGCCTGTGTAGTGCTCACTTCATTTCAGGTAGGAATTATTCTTGTCAATTTACGAGTATTAGTAAAACTAAGTTCACTTATTTTTTGAACAATTTGCATTTAAAAAAAAAAAAAACATCTGTCACAGAGAGGTTTAGATGTGTGTGTGTGCGTGCATGCGTGCGTGTGCGTGTGTGGCCGCAATTCGCTTCCGTGTGGAGGAGCAGAGTCCCCGTTCTCTTTTTTTCCCCCAATCATAGTTAATGAACGCAGTTTGGGTAAAACCAGGGGTCATTTATCTAAATATTGATATTTGTATTGAATAATAGCTGAAAAGATCGATGGATTCCAGCAAAGGTTAACATGTAGCCTGTTGCAGAAGCCATCACTTGTTAGTTTAACTCCGGTGAATAAAGCAAGTACTTTACCGATTCTGGTGAAAAGAGACGACGCTCACCACTCCTTAGACAACGTGAGAAAGTCCCTTCGTAGTTGCCAGTGTTAAACGTTCATGAACTGGTGGCCTGACCATGGTTGGGAGACACAGGGGAGATGTCTTCACTGGGGCCGAGGTTCCCCTCCTTGGGGTTAACTCCCTTCTCATGTTGCAAGTCTGAAGCTCAATGGCAAGAGTAGTAAAATCAAGGAACCTTGACTTGCTATTATACTCGCTTTATTTTCTTTTTGCACACAACTGTTCCCAGTCGCTGTGAATCAACTTTCATTTTCCTCTCACATGCACTTCTGATCAAAAACGCATGCGCAGTCCGTCTCACCCACACAACACACATGCCCACCTATATGAAACCCGCAACAAACCGAATACGTTTCTGCGTTCACAAGCTGTGAACCCGTCACTATGTCGGATTTATTTCAACGAAGTATTTGTATGTGTCTAGACTTTTGTACGCTTTCAAACTTTGTGTAAATCTCGACGACTTACTCACCAGATACATGGGTATATCCAGTTGTCCAAGAAAAGAGGAAGCGAATTTACACTCCAATTTCTTATGGGCGAAAACATCGACTTTGGCATTAAATATGGGTCCTCTATGCCAAGTGTCTCTCGTTTTTCCACGTACCTTCATTTATCATCAGCTTCTAAATGTTTAACGGTATCGGACAAAACTCTGGCCGTCGTGCTAACATGTTCGGGTCGTCTCCAACCGATTTAGCATTAAACAATGCTTTGTTAGACTGGCAATATGGCGACGTAAACATAAGTCACTTGATTTTATGACGTAGGTGCACGAGCTCTATACAAGGTGATTGTATTTTTTATTTTTCATCCATACCTAAATATAATGCACTTTGAAAATATTTTTGGAAAAATTTGCGCATTATTTTTGAGAAATTACGGTAATTACAGTTAGTTAACAACCAGTATTTCTGTCATGTTGTAATGTTGGTTTGACCTGATTACACAACATGACCTGGAAGAATGGAATTTATCGCTACCATTTTGAACCACAGTGAATTACAACCATGCCGAACCGACCTCGTAAACAGACCGAAGTGGTGACCAAACTGTTTTGGAAGCTATTGCCTCCCTCCACAAGTAGAATCACTCAAGGATGAGATTGCTGGCATAATCGACAAAAGGGTAGATCAACATTCAGCCACCAATAAGGGTGAATTGACAACTTAAAAATGTGAAACCAATGATGCGGTTAAAGGTAAGGCAGCCATGCCAACAAGCAATCAGACTTGGAGCCTAATGCCTCTGCAAAAAGTACCACAAGGCTGGAACAAAAAGTTGAGGGCTTGAAAAACTTTGTGGATCAACTATCTGACAACTAACCGAATCAATTTTAATCAAAATTACATTAAGCAGCAAGTCAAGTGGGCAAGGAACCATCAAAATTCAGAAATATTTACATCAGTGTTCCAAATAATACCAATCCAATAAGACTAGATGAATCCACATTTTCAGTATTTTTTCATTGTTACGTCAAACAAGTTACTAGTAGGTGCATTAGATCATCAGAAAATCAACAAGACCCAGCATTTGTGATGTACATACTCTTAAGGCTGTGCAATTGGGTAATTTGTTGAAAGGGGTGTGTTAAAAAAATAGCAGTGTGGCATTCAATCAGTGAGGTCTTCAATTCTGTGAAAAACAGGTGTGAATCAAGCGGCCGAAATGATTTTCTTCAACAGGGTGTCCAGGCTTTCCGTTAGAGACAGGGTGAGATGTTCGGTCATCCAGGAGAGGCTCAGTGTCAAGGTGCTGCTCTTCCGCATTGACAAGAGCCAGATTAGGTGGATTAGGGCATTTGATCTAGATGCCTCCCACCGGAAAGAGACCCTGGGAACTACCCCAGGACACGCTGGATAAACTATGTCTCTTTGCTGGCCAGGGAAGGCCTCTGGATCACTCCAGAAGAGCTGGATGAAGTGGCTGGGGAAAGGGAAGTCTGGCTGCTGCAACCGCGAAGTGAAGAAGTGGGAGAAGATACAGTGAAGAAAATAAGCATTTGAACACCCTGCTATGCTGCAAGATCTACCACTTAGAAATCATGGCAGAGTCTGAAATTTTCACCATAGGTGCAGGTCTAGGGAGAGAGATAATCTAAGAAAAATCCAGACATCACAATGTATTATTTTCTTAACGGGTTCTTTGTGTGATATAGCTGCAAATAAGAATTTCAACACCGGTCTATCAGCTAGAATTCTGACCCTCAAAGTCCGCCTTGAAAAGTCCACCTCCACTCCATGTATTATCCTAAATCAGATGCACCTGTGTGAGGTTGTTAGCTGCATAAAGACACCTGTCCACCCCATACAATCAGTCAGACACAAACATGGCCAAGACCAAAGAGCTGTCCAAAGACACCAGAGATAAAATTGTACAACTCCACCCGGCTGGAAAGGGCTTCGGAGAAATTGCCAAGCAGCTTGGTGAAAAAAGGTCCACTGTTGGACCAATCATTAGAAAATGGAAGAAGCTAAACATGACGGTCAGTCTTAATCGGAGTGGAGCCCCATGCAAGAGATCACCTTGTGGGGTCTCAATGATCCATAGAAAGGTGAAGAATCAGTCCAGGGCTACACGACAGGAATTGGTCAATGACCTGAAAAGAGGTGGGACCACTGTTTCCAAGGTGACTGTTGGTAATACACTAAGATTTCATGGTTTGAAATCATGCATGGCACGGAAGGTTCCCCTGCTTAAACCAGCACATGTCAAGGACCATCTTAAGTTTGCCAATGACCATTTGGATGATACAAAGGAGTCATGGGAGAATGTTTTGTGGTCAGGTGAGACTAAATTGGTACTTTTTGTTCATAATTCCACTAACCGTGTTTGGAGGAATACAAATGATAAGTTCCGTCCCAAGAACGCCATCCCTACTGTGAAGCATGGGGGTGGGGTTTTTCTGCACATGGAACAGGTTGACTGCACTGTATTAAGGAGAGGATGACTCCGGCCATGTATTGTGAGGTTTTGGGGAACAACCTCTTTCCCTCAGTCAGAGCATTGGAGATGGGTCGTGGCTGGGTCTTTCAATATGACAATGACCCGAAGCACACAGCCAGGAAAACCAAGGAGTGGCTCCGTAAGAAGCGTATCAAGGTTCTGCCGTGGCCTAGCCAGTCTCCAGACCTAACCCCGATATAAAATTTTTGGAGGGAGCTGAAACTCTGTGTTACTCAGCGACAGCCCAGAAACCTGTCAGATATAGAGAAGATCTGTATGGAGGAGTGGGCCATAATCCCTCCTGCAGTGTATGCAAACCTGGTGAACAACTACAGGAAACGTTTGACCCCTTCAATTGCAAACATAGGCTACTGTACCAAATATTAACATTGGTTTTGTCAGGTGTTCAAATACTTATTTGCAGCTATATCACCCAAATAAATCTTTGAAAAATCATACATTGTGATTTCTGGATTTTTCTTTTTAGATTATTTCTCTCACAGTGGACATGCACCTACGATGAAAATTTCAGACCCCTCCATGATTTCAAAATGGGAGAACCTGCAATATAGCAGGGTGTTCAAATACTTGTTTTCTTCACTGTAGATGGATAGATGGACGGATGGAAGGTGTAAATCAGGTGGCCCCTATTTAAGGATGAACCCAGCACATGCATTTCCCGTTGAAAGTCTAAGGAAAATGGCTCGTTCAACATATAGTTCAGAAGAACATTGTACTTTGATTAAAAGTTTGATTGGAGAGGGGAAACCTTACAAAGAGGTGCAAAAAAATATAGGCTGTTCAGCTAAAACGAACCAGAATGGCAAAGGCTCAGCCAATGATAAGATCCAGGATAATCAAGGACCATCCAGAGTAACTAAGTACTGACAGTGAGAAGTCTTTGTGAAGCTAATCTATTGACAAAAACTCACCGCAAAGTCCTTCCTTTAAAAGAAAAAAGGCATGTGCAGAAGAGGCAACAATTTGCCAAAGAACACATTAACTGGCCTCAATAGAAATAGAAGAACATTTTGTGGACTGATGAGAGCAAGCTTGTTCTTTTTTGGTCCATGGGCCACAGACATTTTGTGGGACGACCTCCAAACTCTGAATTCAAACCACAGTGAAGAGAGTGAAGCATGGTGGTACATCCGTCACGATATGGGTATTTTTCTCCTACTGCAGTGTTGGGCCTATTCATCGCACACCAGGAATCATGAATCGGAAAATACTTGAAGGTCATGTTATGCAGAAGAGGACATGCCCTTGAAATGGATGTCTAAACAAAAAAAGGACCTGAAACACACAAGTAAAAATGCAAAGTCTTTGTTCTAAACCAACAAAGTTAATGTTGTGGAATGGCCGGTCCAATCCCCGGCTTTTCATCCAATCAAGAGGTGGGGCGACATAAAAAATGCTGTTTCTGAAGCAAAACCAAGAAATGTAAATTGTCGTGAAGCAATCTTGGGAGTGAACAACAACTGAAAAGTGCCACAAGCTGGTTGACTCCATGCCACACAGATGTAAAGCAGTTCTAAAAACAACTGTGGTCAAACAATAAAATATTAGTTGAGTTATTCAAAGGATTGGTAAATCCTAGAAGCAAACAGGTTTTTACAAAGTAATTTTGAGTTTGGAAAGTCAAAAGAAGACTCCCATTTTTATTTTTTTGCTTTCAACAAACTTACCAAAATGCACAGCTTTCAGAGTGTGAATATCATGAATGATGGGTCTTGTTGTTTTTTTCTGAGAATCTATTAGACCTACTGGTAACTTGTTCGATTAAAAAAATAGACTGAAAATGTAGATTAATCTGGGAGTCACATTGGGCCATTATTATTTTGAACATTCCTGTATAAATATTTCTGAGCTTTGATGTTTCCTTGCCCACTTGACATGAGACAAGTTTGGAGATTAAGCAATTTACCTGCTTGTGCTGTGGCTGAGCAGTTGGTGTTACTTTGATGGAAATGCTATGATCATGATGTTTATTTTATTGTTTATTAATACAGAAAAAGATCTCTACAGGTTGGCCAGACAGAGGGATAGAGATGGGAAGGACGTGCAGCAGGTAAGGGTGATGAAGGGTAGCGATGGAAATGAGTTGACTGGTGCCAGTTGTGTACTAAATAGATGGAAAGAATACTTTGAGAAGTTGAGGAGTGGAGAAAATGAGAGAGAAGGAAGAGTATAATATGCAATTCTGAAGCACCGTGAAGTGGAAATGATTAGTAAGGGGGAAGTTAGAAAGGCACTGAACAGAATGAAAAACGGAAAGACAGTTGGTCGTGATGCCATACAAGTGGTGGTATGGAAGCAATTTGGAGAGCTGGCTGTGGAGTTTTTGACCAACTTATTCAATAATATGCTAGCGGGAGAGAAGATGCCAGAAGAGTGGAGAAAAAGTGTGGCAGTTCTGATTTTTCAGAACAAATTCAATCTTCAGAGCTGTGGAAACTATCGAGGAATAAAGTTGATGAGCCACACAATGAAGTTATGGGAAAGAAAGACTACACTCAGGACAGAAGTATCTGCAGGTAACAATATGGTTTCATGCCTAGAAAGAGTACCACAGATGCATTATTTGCCTTGAGGCTTGCAGGTGTAAAAGTACAGAAAAGACGGAAGGAGCTACATTGCGTCTTTGTGTATCGAGAAAAAGCCTATGACAGAGTGCCAAGAAAGGAACTGTGGTACTGCATGTGTAAGTCTAGGTTGGCGGAGAAATATGTTAGAATAGTACAGGACATGTATGACGACAGCAGAACAATGGTGAGGTATGCCATAGGTGTGACAGAAGAATTTAAGGTAGAGGAGGGACTGCATCAGGGATCGGCTCTGGGCCCCTTACTGTTTGCTGTTTGGTAATTGGTTGACAGATGAGGTTAGACTGGAATTCCCTTTGACTATGATGTTCGCAGATGATATTGTAATACGCAGTGAAAGCAGGGAGCTTGTGGAGGAAAAATTAGAAAGATGGAGGCATGCACTGGAAAGGAGAGGAATGAAGATTAGCTCAAGTAAAACAGAATTTATGTGCGTGAATGACAGGATGGAGGGGGAAGAGTGAGGCTACAGGGAGAAGAGATAGCGAGGGTGGACGACTTCAAATATTTAGGGTCAACAATCCAGAGCAATGGTGAGTGTGGTAAGGAAGTGAAGAATCCAAGCAGGTTTGGAACAGCTGGCGGGAGGTGTCAGGTGTGTTATGTGACAGAAGAGTCTCTGCGAGGATGAAAGGCAAAGTGTATAAAACAGTGCTGAGGTCAGGCATGATGTACGGATTAGAGACGGTGGCAATTAAGGGACAACAGGAAGCAGAACTAGAGGGAGAAGAATTAAAAATGTTGAAGTTCTCGCTAGGAGAGAGCAGGTTGGATAGGATAAAAAATGAACTCATTAGAGACACAAACAAAGTTGAATGTTTTGGAGACAAAATTCGAGAGAGCAGACTTGAATGGTTTGGACATGTCCAGATGCGAGGGAGTGAGTGTATTGGTAGAAGGGTGCTGAGGATAGACATGCCAGGCAAAAGACCGAGTGGAAGACCAAAGAGAAGGTTGATGGATTTTGAGAGGGAAGACATGAGGGCAGTGGTGTTAGAGAGGAAGATGCAGAAGATAGGCTTAGAAGGAAAAAGATGAGATGGTGCGTTTAACTGTCAATTTCAAGAAGAATTTGATAGTCGAATACGAAGCTGGTGTGCGTGTTTCTGAGCTATTGAAAAAGTATGGCATGGCGAAATCGACGATCAGCACCATTCTGAAACACAAGGATGTCCTCAAAGCAAGTGATGTTGCTAAAGGACCAACCATGTTGACCAAGCAGAGGCCACAGACCTTGGAGGAAGTCGAAAAGTTGCTTCTTATTTTCCGTAAATGAGCAGCAGTTAGCTGGGGATAGTGTTGGCGAGGAAGGGATTTGCGCCAAAGCTAGAAATCTGTGTACAGATTTCAAAGGAAAAGACCCTATTGTAGTTCCTGAGGGCAGTCGAGGATGGTTCGGAAAATTCCGAAAAAGAAGTGGGATACACTCCGTTGTTATATAGAAGGGCGTTCAAATACTTATTTTCTTCATTGTAGTATTGTTTGATCATTTTGCTGATTTGTGCTGACATTTGACGTGATGGATCATATTTTTTCACTAAAATAGGCAAACTCTTTGCATTTATCAGCTACTGATACTGGAGCTATCTGAATCGAGGGGGTTGTGACCTTGTCAACCACAGTAGAGTTTTTGTTTTGTTTTTTTGTTTTCTTATTGATTTCAGAAAGGTGTTGCTGCCTCGCCCTTACTAACTCTTGGTTAAAATTACAAAGACACTGTCTGTAGAGGTCATAGTCAATTTGGAGTTTAGCTTTTCTCTAACATTCTGCTTTTGATTTAGAATCAATCATCAACGTGTTCCTCCATGGTGTTGTAGTTCCCTTCTGGATGGTCTTAGTTTGAAGCATTAATTGCATTTGAGATTTTCAAGGTGAAATTATCCAAAAGTTCATCAACTGTCTCAGCATTTACAGTTTGTGGTAAAGCTACAGTCCCCATAAACCTAATGGGAGTATTTGTCAGGGCCATTGCCAACCCACTGCCCTAGGCGGAGCTTCCTCTGGCAGCAGCCCCACACCTGCTCGGTATGGACGCTAATTATGCCAGGCATAAAAGCCTTGAGTCTGTCACTTTCAGGCATCATATCTTTGTGTGTGAGTACGCAAGAGCCTTTTAGGGCATCCCCCTAGGTACAACGTTCCTGTGCCACTATTGTTAAGTCTGGTTGTTCATGTTCCAAGTTTTTGCCCTGTACTTATCGGACCTGGTTTTAGAATTACTGGACTTTGACCCGTTTGAAACCTCTGCCTGAATTAAAATACACTCGCAAATTGTGTCCCTGCCTTGGAGTCCTGCATTTGCGTTGTATCCCTGTACATGACAGAAAGAACCCCCAGAAAAGGAACCACCAGGTAAAATGCGACATTGCCTGTCTCGCCGCCGGGCTGCCTCCCAGCGCACTCTGCAGTTTAACCAAGCATCCCCTGTTCGACCGATATTATTATATACTATTATTATAGTATTAGACCTATATGACCACCTCCCCATTTCTGACTCAGAAACTAATTTAGTTTTTTGCCTCTCTGCTATTAGTCCCAATAAATCTGTTTCCCCTCCCACCATATCCAGCCCAGGTGTGCCTAAGCCCAAGTCCTCTTCCTCCGACGTTTTCTGGGTCATCCGTTTGGCCATCTATCCGGGGCCCCCGGATGGTGGCCAGAGGAGCCACTCAAGTACATTGAGACTTTATCACTCCCGCTACACTCCAGCAAGCCACAGCCTCGGCGGCGACCGGTCCACCGCTGCCTCTCACCCACTCCTCAGTGGCGACGGACCCCAAGCCGCCTCTTGCTCACGCCTAGGTGGCGACCAACCCCAGGCCTCCTCTTGCTCCTGTCTCGGCGGCGACCCATCCACGGCCACCTGTCTCAGCAACGACTTTTTGCCACGTTTTTGTGCTTCTGCCTCTCGCCCACGCCTCGGCGGCAACTGGTCCACCGCCGCCTCTCGGCGATCCCTCGGTAGCAACTGACCCCAGACCACCTCTTGCTCATGCCTCGGTGACGACTGACCGCAGGCCCCCTCTTGCTCCTGTCTCGGCGGCGACACATCCATGCTTTTTTACGGTAAAAGCATCAATATATCCCTTTTAACATAACATAGATTTCTTCTTTTCCTTTCGGCTTGTCCTGTTAGGGGTCGCCACAGAGAGTCATCATTTTACATTGAAGCCCAAATGCTGAATCTTTCTAACACCCACTTCCCCCATGTCTTCCCTCACAAAATCCATCAACCTTCTCTTTGGTTTTCCTCTCTCTATTTTGCCTTGCAGCTCCATCCTCAGCACCCTTCTACCAATGCACTCACTCTCTCACCTCTGGACATGCCTAAACCATCAAACCCTGCTCTCTCGAACCTTGTCTCCAAAACATCACACTTTGGCTATCCCTCGAATTAGCTCATTTTTAATCTTATCCAACCTGCTCACTACGAGCAAGAACCTCAACATCTTCATTTCTACCACCTCCAGTTCTGCTACCTGCTGTCTCTTCAGTTCCACCATCTCGAATCACCACTCACCACTGTTTTATCAACTTTGCCCTTCATCCGAGCAGAGACTCCACAGTCAGATAACACACCAGAAATCTTCCACTAGCTGTTCCAACCTGCTTGGAAGCATTTCTTCACTTACTTACCATTGCTCTGGATTGTTGAACCCAAGTATTTGAAGTCGTGCACCCTCACTCTCTCTTCTCCCTGGAGCCTCACTCTCCCACACTCCACCTCCCTCATTCACACACATATACTTTGTTTTACTTTACCTAATCTTCATTCCTCTCCTTTCCAGTGCATACCTCCATCTTTCTAATTGTGAATCCACTTACTTCTGTCCTGAGTTTAGCCTCTTTCTTTGCCATAACGTCATTGTGTGGCTCATCAACTTTTATTTCTCTATAGTTTCCACAGCTCTGAACAGTGCCTTTGTTCTTAAAAATCAAGCACCTCTCCAAATTTCTTCCATACCTCCACAGGTAGGTCATCAGGACAAACTGCCTTTCCATTTTTCATCCTCTTTAGTGCCTAACTTCCCCTTTACTAATCATTGCCACTTCCCGGTCCTTCACACTTGCCTATTCTACTCTTCCTTCTCTATCATTTTCTTCATTCATCAACTGTTCAAAGTATTCTTTCAATCTATTTAGCACACTACTGGCACCAGTCAACACATTTCCATCTCTATCCTTAATCACCCTTACCTGCTACACATCCTTCCCATTTCTATCCCTCTGCCTGGCCAACCTGTAGAGATCCTTTTCTCATTCTTACGTGTCCTACCTGGTTTGCAATTCGTCATATGCCTCTTGTTTAGTCTTCGTCACTCTACCTTTGCCCTACGTTACATCTCAATGTATTCCTTCCGCCTCTCCTCAGTCCTCTCCATGTCCCACTTCTTTGCTAATCTCTTTCCTTGGATGACTTCCTTTATTTTGAGGTTCCACCACCAAGTCTCCTTCTCCCCTTTCCTACCATAAGGCTCCACCAACAAGTCTCCGTCTTCCCTTTCCTACCATAAGGCACCCCAAGTACTCTCCTGCCTTTCTCTCTGATCACCTTAGCTGTAGTAGTCCAGTCTTCCGGGAGCTCCTCCTGTCCATCAAGAGACTGTCTCACCTCTTTCCGAAAGGAGGCACAGCATTCTTCCTTTCTCAGCTTTCACAACATAGTTCTCTGCTCTCACTTTGTCTTCTTAACGTTCCTACCCACCACCAGTGTCATCCTCCATACCACCATCCTATGCTGTTGAGCTTCAGTGAGATTTCCATGGTTTGGACATATCCATAGGCGAGAGAGAGTATATTGGTAGAAGGGTGCTAAGGATAGAGCTGCCATGCAAAAAACACCACCATCCTATGCTGTTGAGCTACCCTCTCCCCTGCCACTACCTTACAGTCAGTAACTCTTTCAGATTACATCATCTGCACAAAAAATAATCCACCTGCGTGCCTCTACCGCCGCCCGTTTAGGTCACTCCATATTTCAGCCTCTTCTGGAAAAGTGTTCACTATTACCATTTCCATCCTTTTTGCAAAGTCCACCACCATCTGTCTGTCAAAGTTCCTTTCCTGGATGCCATACTTACCCAGCACTTCTTCATCACCCCTGTTCCCTTCACTAACATGTCTATTAGAAGAATATAGATTGTAATGATGTAAATAATCAACATTGATTTAAAAGAGCTAGTATCACAGCAATAACTGGAGACAACGGTTTGATCGATTCACATTTTATCTTAAAGTTAGGAGTTCAACTTTGTTTATGTCATATCCCTTTGCTGAACATTGTCCCTTGGAATTACAGGGATGAAAAATGCCTGATCTCCACTGGGGTCTGAGTTAGACCCAGCAAATAGTCAGATTTACACATAAGATTATTCATGGGTGGTGAAGGGGCCTTTTGGATCTAAGTAGACAGTGGTTTCAGGCAAAGATGGATGGGAGGAAGATATTGGCGTGGTTTGGGCTAGACTCCACCACTGACAATATTCTTCACCCTATCCATTAGACCCAACATTGCATTCAGGCTCGAAGAGGGGGAGCCAACATCTAATAGAGATTGTCGTCTTCGTTGTAGAGGGGGAATTCTGTGTTGTGGTTGGCTCCAATGGGGTTTGAAGAGGTGTGGGAGATTTAAAGTGCTGGCTCATTCCCTTTGCCATTTGGTCCACCGATTATTTTTGATGACCCAAATGAGTCAAACAAGGAAGCAGCGTTTGAGGTGTGGCCTTAAAAAGGTCTTTAGAGCTTTTGTTCTGCGGTTGATTGCACATTGTGTGACCTTAAATACAAGTCTGGGTGTGCCATCAATTAACTCACATGTTCAGGAGCTTCCAAAGCCATAACCTCATCATGTGGGCTTCCCCAAATTCTTTAATGACATACTACTTTTTGTGTATGTAAAGTTTTGACCTCAAGGGAATTCTAAAATTCTCTAAGAAATTTAATCTCATTATTGTGGCATTGAACAAAATTAATTTGTGAGTGTGCTTACACACACACACACACACGCACACACACACACACACACACATATATGTATATATATATATATATATATATATATATATATATGCAGTCACATTTTACGAGCGCGATCACGTGCCATAAGTTTAAATTGAAAGATGTCGCTTATTTTGTGTGGTCTTGACATTAATTAACGTGTTTATTTCATAAGCGTTGGTAACAAAACAAGCCTGATCCTTCTTTCTTCTTTTTCTTTCGGCTTGTCCTGTTAGGGGTCGCCACAGCGTGTTATCTTTTTCCATTTGAGCCTATCTCGTGCATCCTCCTCTCTAACACCCACTGTACTCATGTCTTCCCTCACAACATCCATCAACCATTTCTTCGGTCTAAAACAAGCCTGATCCTAAACAATCAGTATTCACCCAAAAACAGGAAATGCAAGTTAACCGTACTGAGGATGTTCAGAAGTGATGCCAAAAGCACATGTTCCGAGCTGCTTCACATACTGAGCATTTACGTCGAAAGTCATCAACATAATGAGCCATGTCAAATGAAATTCAGTTACACCAGGGGTGCTCAATGCGTTGATCGTGAGGCAGTTTTGGTTGATCGTGTGACGGCGTGCCCCCCCCTAAAAAACGATGTTAAGACTATCATCTACCTCGTCGCTTAAGTCAGGTGTGGCCAATACGTTGAGCGCACGCACATAAAGGTGCATTCTAGCAAGCCGGCCTCCTATTTACGGCAGTCATGGCAATGCGTGCGTGCATTATATATAAGATTTTTTTTGTCAAGAATCAACAAGTGGGATGCAATCGTTAAAGTGGAATGAAATTTATTGGATGTTTTCAACTTTTTTTTAATAAATAAAAACCTGAAAAGTGGGGCGTGCAATATTATTCGGCCCCCTTGCATTAATACTTTGCAACACAACCTTTTGCTGCAATTACAGCTGCAAGTCGCTTGGGATATGTCTCTATCAGTTTTGCACATCGAGAGACTGAAATTCTTGCCCATTCTTCCTTGCAAAAGAGCTCGAGCTCAGTTGAGGTTGGATGGAGAGCGTTTGTGAACAGCAGTCTTCAGCTCTGCCCAGTGATTCTAGATTGGATTCAGGTCTGTACTTTGACTTGGCCATTCTAACACCTGGATACGTTTATTTGTGAACCATTCCATATGTTTTGGATCATTGTCCTGTTGGAAGATATATCTCCGTCCCAGTCTCAGGTCATTTGCAGACTCCAGCAGGTTTTCTTTCAGAATGGTCCTGTATTTGGTGGCATTCATCTTTTTATTCTCAATCAAAAGCCTTTAATGTCATTATATGCTGTGCATACAACGAAATGAGTTCCTCTCCACAAGGTGCAAGGTGCAATAAAATAGAATAAAAATCAAAGAATATCTTAGGTAAAAACAAAAGATAAAACATCAAGACACAGTTATTGCTAAAATAAATAAATAAATGGACAAAAGTGCCATTGCATAATATTCCATTACAGTACTGTTATTTTCGGTGCTTTTGAGTTCAAGGAGTTGATGGATCTGGGGGAAAAGCCGTCCTTGAATTTGGTTGTCCGTGTTATGTGGGATCTGTACCGCCTACCAGAGGGGAGCAGGTTAAACAGGTGATGACCAGGATGTGAAGAGTCTTTTACAATATTAGTGGCTCTGCTGTGATATTTGGATTTGGCAGTCGGTAGGGCAGAGAGCAGCCAGTGATTTTCTGGGCACAGTTGACCACTGTTTGCAGAGGTTTCCTGTCTGCTACTGTGCATCCAGCATACCACACTGTGATGCAGTATGTGAAGATGCTCTCCACGGTGGTTCTGTAAAAGGCCTGCAGCAGCTTGGCTTCCAAGTTGTTCTTCCTGAGCACGCTCAGTAAGTGGAGTCACTGCTAGACCTTTTTCACCACCGCAGTGGTATTTACAGTTCAAGTGAGTTTGTCCATGATGTAGACTCCCACAAATTTGATGGAGTGGGCCCTCTCTACACACTCCCCATTGTTGAACAGTGGGACCAGGTCGACGCAGCACTTTCGGAATTCCAGAATGATTTCCTTGGTCTTTGTGGTGTTCAGTGTAAGGTTGTTTGCAGAACACCACTGACAATTTACCAATCGAGTCTCTGTAGGCAGACTCATCTCCTGAGATGAGCCCAATCATGGTGGTATCATCAGCAAAGTTGATAATGGAGTTGATGGGATGGGCTGGTATGCAGTCATATGTGCACAGAGAGTATAGCAGAGGGCTCAGTACACAGACTTGGGGGGACCCGGTACTGAGGGTGATTCAGGAAGAGAGGTATGGGTGAAGTCTGACAGACTGTGGACGGTTTTTGAGGAAGTCTTTAATCCAGCATCATATGAAAGGAGGTAATCCAAGGAGGGAGAGTTTGTCAACCAAAATACCTGGGAAGATGATATTAAAGGCTGAACTAAAGTCCATGAAAAGCATCCTGACAGAGTTCCCTTGGCCTCCAGGTGGCTCAGTGCAGTGTGGAGAGCTATTGTGATACCATGCTCGGTGGACCGGTTTCTTCTGGAGGCAAACTGGTAGGGGTTGAGTGTGGGAGGAAGTGAGCCCCTTATGTGGCGTGCAACCAGGCTCTCAAAGCACTCCATGATCACAGGTGCAACAGGCCTGTAATAATTTAGACTGTTAATGGCTGCTTTCTTTGGGATGGTAATGATTGTTGCAGATTTCAGGCAGGTGGCAATGGTCGATTGTTGGAGGGATTTGTTGAAGGTTTTTGTTAAAACACCCGTCAACTGATCAGCACAGGCATTCAGTACCTTCCCCGGCAGCACACCTCTCTCTCACTTCATGTTCTTGAAGCATCAGTGTGATGCTGATGGGAGGTGATTGTGATGAGCCTGGGTTTGAGCTGTCCATCTCACAACGGGCAAAGAAGTGGTTTAGTTCCTCCGCCAGCGAGGCGTTTGTGTTTCCGGCACACATCTTGTTCTTACTGTTGTAGTTTGTGATGTATTGTAATCCCTCCCACATTTTTTTTTGTTGTTTTCTATGCACTTCTCAATCTTTCTTTTGTAGGCCACCTTTGCAACTGATGCCCCTCTCTAAGTGGGCTCTAGCGGCAGTGTATTGTGCCTTGTCCCCTGACCTGAAGGCAACATTGTGGTGTCTCAGGAGTGCCTTAGTCTCTCGGGTCATCTGGGGTTCTTGGTTGGGCAAAACCCGGATCTGTCGATTTACAGTCACAGTGTCTATACAGTTTTTGATGTAAGACAGAACAGTATCTGTGTGTTCCTGGAGGTTCTAGTGTTCAAATAATTCCCAAACAGTGGATGAAAAACTGTCCTGTAGTTGAGATAGTGCATTGTTGGGCCATGTTGTAATCGTCTTCGTTTGAGGACTTTATTTGTTTACGTAGGGGTATGTATGTGGCCGTGTCGCTGACACAGACATGGTCCGATCCAGCAAGATGGGGCAGGAGGAAGCTCTGTATCCATGTTTAATGTTAGAGTGAAGGTGGGCCAGGGTTTTGCCTCCTCTGATGGGACATGTCACATACTGGACAAATTTGGGTAAGACGGTCTTTAAACACACTTGGTTGAAGTCACCAGCAGCAATCAATACTCCGTCGGGGTGGGTGAGCTGCTGTTTGTTTAGTCACGAGCAAACGGCTAAGTGCTGTGCTAACGTTAGCGTCCGGCGGAATATAGACAGCTACCACAAGGATGACTTTTAGCTTCCTCGGTAGATAAAAGGGTCTGTACGAGACTGCAAGGACCTCTAAATCAGGAGAACAGTGGGTGTTGAGCTTTCTGCTGTTAGAACACCATTCGTTGTGCACATAGACACACAGCCTCCCGATCTTACCGGAGTCTTTGGTTCTGTCTTGTCGATGTACCGTGTGGCCTGCGAGCAAAACTGCAGCATCAGAGATTCGTGGGTGTAGCCACGTCTCCGTGATGAAAATAATACTGTAGTTAATTTTAACCATCTTCCCTGTCCCTGCTGAAGAAAGGCAAGCCCAAACCATGAGGCTGCCACCACACTGTTTGGCAGTGGGGATGGTGTGTTCAGGGTGATGAGCTGTGTTGCTTTTATGGCAAACATATTTTGCATTCTGGCCAAAATGTTCAGTTTTTGTTTCATGTGACCAGCGCACTTTCTTCCACATTTTTGGTGTGTCTCCCAGGTGGCTTGTGGCAAACTTTAAACGAGACCTAACCTAACCCTAACCTTTTTGTGGATATCTTGGAGAAATGGCTTTCTTCTCGCCACTCTTCCATAAAGGCCAGATTTGAGCAGTGTATGAGTGATTGTTGTCCTATGGACAGACTCTCCCAACTCAGTTGTAGAACTCTGCAGTTCATGCAGGAGTGATTATGGGGCTCTTGGCTGGATCTCTGATCAGTCTTCTCCTTGTTCGAGGTGAAAGTTTAGAGGGATGGGCAGGTCTTGATAGATTTGCAGTGGTCTGATACTCCTTCCATTTCAATATGATTGCTTACACAGTGCTCCTTGAGATGTTTAAAGCTTGGGAAATCTTTTTGAATCCAAATCCGGCTTTAAATTTCTCCACAACAGTATCTCGGACCTGCCCGATGTCTTCCTTGGTCTTCATGATGCTCTCTGCACTTTAAACAGAACCCTGACACTATCACAGAGCATGTGCATTTATACAGAGACTTGATTACACACAGGTCGATTCTATTTATCATCATCAGTCAACACTGGATCATTTAGAGATCCTCACTGAACTTCTGGAGTGGGTTTGCTGCACGGAAAATGATGGGGCTGAATAATATTGCACGCCCCACTCAATTTTTTTCATTTGTTAAAGTATAAAATATCCAATAAATTTCGTTGCACTTCACGATTGTGTCCCACTTGTTGTTGAATCTTGAATGAAAATTTTATATCTTAATGTTTGAAGCCTGAAATGTGGCGAAAGATTGAAAAGTTCGAAGGCGCCAAATACTTTCACAAGGCACTGTATATAAATACATATAGACAACAGGGTGGATCAGCTGGAAAGCATTGACCTCAAAGTTCTGAGATCCCTGGTTCAATCCCAGATCCACCTGTGTGGAGTTTGCATGTTCTCCCCGTGCCTGTATTCCAAAAACATACAACATTCAGTGGACACTCTAAATTGCCCTTAGGTGCGATTGGCTGGCATCCAGTTCAGGGTATACCCTTCCTCCTGCCCGCTGACAGCTGGGATCGGCTCCAGCATGGCCCGCGGCCCTTGTGAGGATAAGTGGCTAAGAAATTGGATGGATGGATGGATTTATATATACGGCACAGTGGAGCAATTGCCCCGCACATTGGCCTCACAGTTCTAAAGGACTGGGGTTCAAATCCCCAAAACATGCATGGTTGGTTAACTGAAGACTCTAAATTGCTTGTACGTGTGAATTTGAGTGTTAATGGATGTTTATGTGTGTCCTGTGATTGGCTGGCAACCAGTTCAGGGTGGAACTCGCCTCCTGTCCGAAGACAGCTGGGATTGGCTACAGTACTCCCATGACCCTTGTTAGAATAAGTGGCTCAGAAAATGAATGGATGTATGGATATATTGTATGGATAAATTATACATATTGCAAAGTAAACATGTTTCCCAAATATTAATAATTTTCTTGTACCTATTTATGTTGGAGAACTTTTGACTAAATTCTAGGGGAACAAAATGTTCATTATACGTGAGATACTATGGTAATGGCTGAAATCAGTGGTGTAATTAGGCCCATTTTAGGCAGGCTTAAGCCTCCCAGAACAACAAAATTTTTTGCTCAAGCTGACTTTTTTTCAAACAACAACGATATTTTTTCCTAAAGCCTCTTCCATAGTTCAAAATGTGTTCTAGCTTATGCACGCTATCATTTGGAATTGGTACGGGTTGGGAGGGTTTATTCAGAAACAGTATGTGGCTTAAAACTTTGCCAAACAAATGTGTTCATCTAAAGTGAAATGGAGGGTGTTATGCATCATGTGATTAACGACTATGCACCACGGATAGGATGTGAACAAGAGGTGAAAGAAAAATTCTGGAAAGAGTAAGATCAAGTAGCTCTGAGCATCCTAAACAGAGAATTGTGATTGATGCAGTGTTAATGTATAGGTTGGTGAAGCAAATGAGTGGTGATGAAGAAATGATGGGCAAGTACGGCATCCAGAAAAGGAACTTGGAAGGACAGATGGTGGTAGACTTTGCAAAAAGGATGGAAATGCTTGTCGAGAACACTATTTCTAGAACAGGCAGCAACATAGGGCGACCTACAAGAGCGGAGGTTGAAGTAGGTGGATTACAATTTGTCCAGACGACATAATCTGAAGAAGGATATCAACAGAAGGTAGTGATAGGGGAGAATGTGGCAGGACAGAATAGGATGGTGATGTGTAAAATAAACGGGGTGGGGAGGAAGATTAAGACGAAAAAAAGCAAAAGCAGAGAACCATATAGTGGAAGCTGAGAAAGGCAGAGCGTTGTGCGGCTTCTTGGGGAGAGCTCAGACAAGATTTCGGCAGGAAGGAGGACCTTACAGAAGACTGTAGTATTACACCAAAGATAATCAAAAAGACAGGAAGGAGAGTACTTTGTGTATCTTCTAGCAGGAAAGGAGAGGAGAAGACTTGTGCTGGAACCTCTAAGTACAGGAAAGACTAAGAGGAAGTGGGACAGTGAGAGATCTGAGGAACGGAGAAAGGAATACATGGAGATGCGACGTAGGGCGAAGGCGGAGGTTGTAAAGGATCTATATATGATGGCCCGACAGAGGGATAGAGATGGGAAGGATGTGTAGGGACTTAGGGTGATTAAGGATAAAAATGGAAATGTGTTGACTGGTGTCAGTAGAGTACTCGTTTAAAGAGTTGATGAAAGAGGAAAATGAGAGAGGAGAAGAGGAGGCAAGTGAGGTGGACCAAGAAGTGGAAATTAATAGTATGGGAGAAGTAAGAAAGGAATTAATGAGGAAGAAGAATGGAAAGGCAGCTGGTCTTGATGGCATTCTCGTGGAGGTATGGAAGCATCTTGGAGAGGTGGCTGTGGACTTTTTGCCCAGTTTTTGCAACAGAATTTTAGTGGGTGAGATGATGCCTGAGGAATGGAGGAAAAGTGCCCTAGTGCCAATTTTTTTAAGAACAGGGATGATGTGCAGAGCTGTGGAAATTATCGATGAACAATGTTGATGAGCCAAACAATGAAGATATGGGAAAGAGGAGTGGAGGCTACGCCCAGGACACAAGTGTGTATTTCCAGGCAACATTCTGGTTTTCATAACTAGAAACACTACTGGAAATGCGTAATTTGCTTTTAGAATATTGATGGAAAAATACAGAGAAGGTAGAAGGAGCTACATTGTTTCTTTGTGGAGCTAGAGAAGCTTATGAAGCAATACCAAGACAAGAACTGTGGTATTGCATGCCGAAGTCTGTAGAAATATGTTACAATAATACAGGACATGTGTGAGGGCAGGTGTGTTGTAGGTGTGGTAGAAGAATTTATGGTGGAGGTGGGATTGCATCAAGGATCAGCCCAGGCCCTTTCCCGTTTTCAGTAGTGATGGACAGGGTGACAAGATTTAAAGCTCAAGTGTCGTCAAACGGATGATTTTTGGTATATTATTAATGAAAACCCCACAGCCAATATGGTCCCATGTGTTTTTTCACCACAAAACATGATTTTGACGTATACACCTTTTTGTAATTCCCGCCATGAAAATCCTCTCAGGGATTTGTTTTGAGAAGAAGCAGGAAGTGATGTAAAGACAGAGTCGCCCCCTAGTGGACTCGTTTGTTTCCATTGGTTTTACCTGCAGGACGGTAGCTCGTTTTTCCCTCGTGTTAGCCAAAATGCCGGCTCATTGCATTGCTGAACATTGCTTGAACACTCGGGAGAATGGAATTAGCCTTCATAAGTTTGAAAGAGACCCTGTTCGTTGTGAAAAATGGATTGCACGGGTACAGAGGACGAGAGCTTCGTGGGTTCCAAATAACAGGTAGGTGTGTATACAGCTACTAAAAATCGGATATCATCTGAATATGGCTCGAAACAATAGTGTGATATTGCCCTGAGGGCTCGAAACAGTGTAATATTGCCCCGGTAACTTCACTCAGTTGTGTGGTGTTATCCTTTTCGAAAAGAGCTTCGGTGTCAGAAGGGGTGTCGGAAAAATGCGAATATCTCTGTTGTCCGGCTTCCATAGTAGCAGGCACAGCGCGTTTTCAACGGCGGAAGTGACGATGCCGCGACTAATATGGCGACCACTTGGATGTCAAGGGACACTCAATTGCGCAACTTTGTGCATGGATGACGCGCTCTCCGCTCACTTTTTTTTCCGTATAGACATTGAAGTGAATACTGTTATATGTATTTTTCATTACAATATCTATTTTAGAATGTTTATAGGGATGTCACCCACTCTTTAAACTGGACCAGGATATTTGCAGATGATATGTTTTCCAGCGAAAACAGGGAGCAGGTGGCGGAACAGTTTGAAAGATGGAAGCATGCAATGGAAAGAAGAGTAAGGAAGATTAGCCAAAGTAGGACTGAATATATATGCATGAATGAGACGGGTAGAGGGGGAATGTGAGACTAGCGGAAAAGGGTGAGTAAGGTTGGAGAACTTTAAATACTTGGGGTCAACGGTCCAGAGCAAAGGTGAGTTTGGTCAGAAAGTGAAGAATGGTTCCAAGGAGTTTGGAACAGGTGAAGGAAGGTATCAGCAATGTTTTGTGACAGAAGAGTCTGCTACAATGAAGTGGAAAGTTTATAAGACATTGGCAAGGCCAGTCATGATGTACGGATAACCCTGATGGCACTGAAAAGAGAACAGGAAGCACAGGTCGAGGTAGTGGAAATTAAGATGTTGAGGTTCGTTCTAGGAATGACCAGGTGCGCTAAAATTAGAAAAGAGCTCATCAGAGGGAGAGTCAAGGCAAGATGTTTTGGAGACAAATTCAGAGAGACTAGACTTCAATAGTTTACACACATAAAAAGAGAAAGTTATTATATTGGTAGAGGGAAAAAAATGAAGTATTCTTAAATTATTCACTTTGTTAAATTGCAGCCATTTACAAAAATCTATTCTGTTAATTTTTTCCCTGATGTTGAGAGCGCCCAAATTTGAACAACAATTGTTGACATTTTTTTAATTTATTCAAAAAGAAAAACTGAAATATCACACAGCCATAAGTACTCAGACCCTTTACAATGACACTCATATTTAACTCAGGTGCTATCAATATATTTTGATCATCCTTGAGATGGTTCTCCACCTTCATCGGAGCCCAATTGTTTGATTATGCTGATGGGACTTGATTAGGAAAGGTACACCCCGGTCGACAGTGAAGAAAATAACTTTTTCAACACTGCTATATTGCAAGTTCTCCCACTTAGAAATCATGGAGTGGTCTGAAATAGTGATAAATAATGAGAGAGATAATCTAAAAAGAAAAATCCAGAAATCACAATGTATGATTTTTCCAAGATTTATTTGTGTGATACACCTGCAAATGAGTGTTTTAACACCTGAGAAAGCCAATGTTAATATTTGTTACAGTAGCCTTTGTTTGCAATTACAGAGGTCAAACGTTTCCTGTAGCTGTTCACCAGGTTTGGACACACTGCAGGAGGGATTTTGGCCCACTCATCCACACAGATCTTTTCTAGATCAAACAGGATTCTGGGCTGTTGCTGAGAAACACTGAGTTTCAGCTCCCTCCAAAGATTTTCTTTTGGGTTTAGGTCTGGAGACTGGGTAAGCCAAGCCAAAACCTTGAGAGGCTTCTTACGGAGCCACTCCTTGGTTTTCCTGGCTGTGTGCGTCAGGTGATTGTCATGTTGAAAGACCCAGCCACGACCCATCTTCAATGCTCTGACTGAGGGAATGAGGTTGTTCCCCAAAATCTCACAATAGATGGCCATGGTCATTCTCTCCTTAATACAGTGCAGTCGTCCTGTCCCATGAGCAGGAAAATACCCCCAAAGCATAATGCTCCCAGTCCCATGCTTCACAGTAGGGATAGTGTTGTTGGGACGGAACTCATTATGCATCTTCCTCCAAACATGATTAGTGGAATTATGACCAAAAAGTTAAATTTTGGTCTCATCTGACCACAAAACTTTCTCTCATGACTCCTCTGTATCATCTAAATGGTCATTGGCAAATTTAAGACGGGCCTTGACATGCTCTGGTTTAAGCAGGGGAACCTTCCATGATATGCATGATTTCAAACCATGACGTCTTCATGTATTACCAAAAGACAACTTAGAAACGGTGGTCGCAGCTCTTCTCAGGTCATTGACCAAGTCCTATCGTGTAGTCCGGGGCTGATTCCTCACCTTTGTAAGGATCATTGAGACCCCACAAGGTGATATCTTGCATGGGACTCCACTCCGATTGACCGTCATGTTTAGCTTCTTCTATTTTCTAATGATTGCTCCAACAGTGGACCTTTTTTCACCAAGCTGCTTGGCAATTTCTCCATAGCCCTTTCTAGCCGTGTAGAGTTGTACATGTTTGTCTCTGGTGTCTTTGGATAACTCTTTGGTCTTGGCCATGTTACAAGTTTGAGTCTTACTGATTGGATGGGGTGGCCGGTTGTCTTTATGCAGCTAGTGACCTCACACAAGTGCATCTGATTCAGGATAATACATGGAGTGGAGGTGGACTTTTAAAGGCGGACAAACAGGTCTTTGAGGGTCAGAATTCTAGCTGATAAGTGTGGA
The DNA here is from genome assembly GCF_019802595.1 of Syngnathoides biaculeatus. Lineage (NCBI taxonomy): Eukaryota > Metazoa > Chordata > Actinopteri > Syngnathiformes > Syngnathidae > Syngnathoides > Syngnathoides biaculeatus. The sequence goes on from NC_084646.1 coordinate 741,082, forward strand.
GGAGTAGGCCAAAATCTCTCCTTCAGTGTGCAAACCTGGTGAACAACTACAGAAAACGTTTCTTCTTCTTCTTTTCCTTTCGGCTTGTCCCGTTAGGGGTCGCCACAGCGTGTCATCTTTTGCCATCTTAGCCTATCTCCTGCATCTTCCTCTCTAACCCCAACTGCCCTCATGTCTTCCCTCACCACATCCATAAACCTTCTCTTTGGTCTTCCTCTCGTTCTTTTGCCTGGGAGCTCCATCCTCAGCATCCTTCTACCAATATACTCACTCTCTCGCCTCTGAACATGTCCAAACCATCGAAGTCTGCTCTCTCGAATCTTGTCTCCAAAACATCCAGCTTTGGCTGTCCCTCTAATGAGCTCATTTCTAATCCTATCCAACCTGGTCACTCCGAGCGAGAACCTCAACATCTTCATTTCTGCCACCTCCAGTTCAGATTCCTGTTGTTTCTTCAGTGCCACTGTCTCTAATCCGTACATCATGGCCGGCCTCACCACTGTTTTGTAAACTTTGCCCTTCATCCTAGCAGACACTCTTCTGTCACATAACACACCAGACACCTTTCGCCAGCTGTTCCAACCTGCTTGGACCCGTTTCTTCACTTCCTGACCACACTCTCCATTGCTCTGTATTGTTGACCCCAAGTATTTGAAGTCGTCGACCCTCGCTATCTCTTCTCCCTGTAGCCTCACTCTTCCCCCTCCACTTTTCTCATTCACGCACATATTCTGTTTTACTTCGGCTAATCTTCATTCCTCTCCTTTCCAATTGTTCCTCTGCATGCTCCCTGCTTTCACTGCATATGACAATATCATCTGCGAACATCATGGTCCAAGGGGATTCCAGTCTAACCTCATCTGTCAGCCTATCCATTACCACTGCAAACAGGAAGGGGCTCAGAGCTGATCCCTGATGCAGTCCCACCTCCACCTTAAATTCCTCTGTCACACCTAAGGCACACCTCACCATTGTTCTGCTGCCATCATACATGTCCTGTACTATTTTAACATACTTCTCTGCCACACCAGACTTACGCATGCAGTACCACAGTTCCTCTCTTGGTACTCTGTCATAGGCTTTCTCTAGATCCACAAAGACGCAATGTAGCTCCTTCTGACCTTCTCTGTACTTTTCCACGAGCATCCTCAAGGCAAATAATGCATCTGTGGTACTCTTTCTAGGCATGAAACCATACTGTTGCTCGCAGATACTTACTTCTGTCCTGAGTCTAGCCTCCACTACTCTTTCCCATAACTTCATTGTGTGGCTCATCAACTTTATTCCTCTATAGTTCCCACAGCTCTGAACATCCCCTTTGTTCTTAAAAATGGGAACTAGAACACTTTTCCTCCATTCTTCAGGCATCTTTTCGCCCGCTAGTATTCTGTTGAATAAGTTGGTCAAAAACTCCACAGCCATCTCTCCAAATTGCTTCCATACCTCTACCGGTATGTCATCAGGACCAACTGCCTTTCCAGTTTTCATCCTTTGTAGTGCCTTTCTGACTTCCCCCTTAGTAATCATTTCCACTTCCTGGTCCTTCACTCTTGCCTCTTCAACTCTTCCTTCTCTCTCATTTTCTTCATTCATCAACTTCTCAAAGTATTCTTTCCATCTATTTAGTACACTACCGGCACCAGTCAACACATTTCCATCTCTATCCTTAATCACCCTGACCTGCTGCACATTCTTCCCATCTCTATCCCTCTGTCTGGCCAACCTGTAGAGATCCTTTTCTCCTTCTTTCGTGTCCAACCTGGTGTACATGTCTTCATATGCCTCTTGTTTAGCCTTTGCCACCTCTACCTTTGCCCTACGTCGCATCTCGATGTACTCCTTTCGCCTCTCCTCAGTCCTCTCAGTATCCCACTTCTTCTTCGCTAATCTCTTTCCTTGTATGACTCCCTGTATTTTGGGGTTCCACCACCAAGTCTCCTTCTCCCCTTTCCTACCAGATGACACACCAAGTACTCTCCTGCCTGTCTCTCTGATCACCTTGGCTGTCGTCGTCCAGTCTTCCGGGAGCTTCGGTTGTCCATCGAGAGCCTGTCTCACCTCTTTCCGGAAGGCTGCACAACATTCTTCCTTTTTCAGCTTCCACCACATGGTTCTCTGCTCTACCTTTGTCTTCTTAATCTTCCTACCCACCACCAGAATCATCCTACATACTACCATCCTATGCTGTCGAGGTACACTCTCCCCTACCACTACTTTACAGTCAGTAACCTCCTTCAGATTACATCGTCTGCACAAAATATAATCTACCTGCGTGGTTCTACCTCCGCTCTTGTAGGTCACTATATGTTCCTCCCTCTTCTGGAAATAAGTGTTCACTACAGCCATCTCCATCCTTTTTGCAAAGTCCACCACCATCTGCCCTTCAAAGTTCCTTTCCTGGATGCCGTACTTACCCATCACTTCTTCATCGCCCCTGTTTCCTTTACCAATATGTCCATTACAATCTGCACCAATCACAACTCTCTCGCTGTCTGGGATGCTCAGAACTACTTCATCTAGTTCCTTCCAGAATTTCTCTTTCAACTCTAGGTCACATCCTACCTGTGGTGCATAGCCGCTAACTACATTATACATAACACCCTCAATTTCAAATTTTAGTCTCATCACTCGATCTGATACTCTTTTCACCTCCAAGACATTCTTAGCCAGCTCTTCCTTTAAAATAACCCCTACTCCATTTCTCTTCCCATCTACTCCGTGGTAGAATAATTTAAACCCTGCACCCAAACTTCTAGCCTTACTACCTTTCCACCTGCTCTCTTGGATGCACAGAATATCAACCTTTCTCCTAATCATCATGTCAACCAACTCCTGTGCTTTTCCTGTCATAGTCCCAACATTCAAAGTCCCTACACTCAGTTGTAGGCTCTGTGCATTCCTCTTTTTCTTCTGACGCTGGATCCGGTTTCCTCCTCTTCTTTGTCTTCGACCCACAGTAGCTGAATTTCCACCGATGCCCTGCAGGTTAGCAGTGCCGGGGGCGGGCGTTGTTAACCCGGGCCACGACCGATCCGGTATGGGATTCTTTAGATGAACGCTCATATTTGTTTGGCACAGTTTTTACGCCGGATGCCCTTCCTGACGCAACCCTCTGCATTTATCCGGGCTTGGGACCGGCCTACAGATTGCACTGGTTTGTGCCCCCATAGGGCTGCATTACTACAGAAAACGTTTAATCTTTGTAATTGCAAACAAAGGCTACTGTACCAAATATTAACATTGGTGTTCTCAGGTGTTCAAATACTTATTTGCAGTTGTATCACACAAGTAAATCGTTAAAAAAAAAAAAAATCATACATTGTGATTTCTGGATTTTTCTTTTTAGATTATCTCTCTCACAGTGGACATGCACCCATGATGAAAATTTCAGACCCCTCCATGATTTCTAAGTGGGAGAACTTGCAATATAGCAGGGTGTTCAAATACTTATTTTCTTCAGTGTATATCATACCTCGCAGAGCATGAGCATGTCAGAGCAAATGTGAATCACGAGGTCAAAAGAACTGTCTGAAGAGGACATATAATTGTGCTGAGGTACACATCTTGCAAAGGTTACACACAAAAAATCTGATGCACTTAAGGCCCCGTTGCACTTAGGACATTTGCAACAACCACAACCCTTCCTGGAGATAGCAATCTGGCCAAACTGAGCAATTGGGGGAGACTTCTCAGATTGCTTGTTGAGATGAATATTGCATTTTTTTTTTTTTTTTTTAACCATGTCGTATTTTCGACTCACCATTATAGTCTTTCCTTATGAACCTCTCAAGACTGGCCAGAAGCTCCTCTCTCTTCTGCTGCTCAGCATGTGTCGGTGCAAGTTCATCTATATCAGAGGAGAATATCCGTCACCCTTGTGAGTAATTATGCTAACCTTAACAAACGTCAGGTGTCAATCAACTAAGATTTATTTCCAATAATACAATATAGCTCAATGTACAGAAAATAAGCAACAAATTGGATCTGGTTCTCAACTTGAAATACTCGGAAATCAATCAAATTTCTCTACTGTCCTCAGCAGTTTATTAGGGGGAAGAAAAAGTACAATCTAAACAGATTACCTGATAATCAGTCACGAGCAGTAAATCCTAAATAATGCAGCATATCCGAGACATCTTGAGAACCCATCTTTTGATGTGCAAATCAAATCAAAAGCCTTTCATGTCATTATATGACTGTGAGAACAACAAAATAATGAGCACTTGTCCACAAGGAGCATGTGCGAATAAAATGGACTACAAATTTTAAAAAGAACATCTTAAGTATAACCTAAAATAGCAGATAAAATACGTATGATCAAAGCACAGTTATTGCTAAAATAACTTAAAAATAATAAAATAAATGCACAGGATGTATTTTACAGTCGTATACTCCCTGTCCAAGCCTTGGTGAGATTATTAAAACCAAGAAAAGCAAACAAAAGTGCAGTCGCATCATTTTACATTACAGTACAGTGGAGTGTTTTTAAGTTCAATGAGTTGTTGGCTCGAGGAAAAAAGCTGTCTTTGAGTCTGCTTGTCCATGTTTTGTGGGACTTGTAACGCGTGCCAGAGGGCAGCAGGTTAAACAGGTGGTGACCTGGATGGGAAGAGTCCTTCACAATGTTAGTAGTTAATGTAAAAGCGGGTGTTGGCAATGTCCTCTACGGCGGGCAGGAGCAGCCAGTGATGATCTGGGTGCTGTTGATCACTCTTTTACAGAGCTTTCCTATCCGCTGATGTACATCCAGCATACTACACTGTGATGCAGTATGTGAGGATGCTCTCCACGGTGGTTCTGTAGAAAGCCTGCAGCAGCTTAGCTTCCAAGTTGTTCCTCCTGAGCACTCGCTGCTGGGCTTTTTTCACCACCGCCATGGTATTCATAGTTCAGGTGAGTTTGTCTGTGTTGTAGACCCCCAGAAATCTGAAGGAGTGGACCCTCTCTACACATTCCCATTGATGAACATTGGGACCGTGTCCATATAGGAGAGGGCTCAGTACACAACCTTGGGGGGATCCGGTACTGAAGGTGATTGAGGAAGAGAGGTGTGGCCCAGTCCTGACAGACTTTGGACAGTTTTTTAATCCAGCATCAGATGGAAGGAGATAGTCCAAGGAAGGAGAGTTTGTCAACCAAAATACCTGGGATGATGGTATTAAAGGCTGCGCTAAAGTCTCTGAAAAGCATCTTCATGTAGTTCCATTGGGTTTTCAGGTGGCTCAGTGTAGTGTGGCGAGCTATTGTGATAGCATAGTCGGTGGACCGGTTTCCTCTTTAGGCAACAAACTGATGTGTAAGATTCTTTTTCTTTTGATATTCATTTGTGGTTGATATCAGTCAATGCTTCAGTCAATCAGGTCCTGGAAGCTATAGTTGAACATGGTTCTACAAAAATTCAAATATGGCGCCAAATTAATGAAAAAGAAAAAGCTCTAAATTGGAGCGCTAATAGCCGCTGTACCCGTGCGTGCCGCCATCTTGCCTCCAATGGTTCCAATAATGCTGGAGGTTTAAATTGTTGCTATCAGACAAACTTCTTAGGCCCAAATATGGTCAATATATTTTTGACAACAAACCAATTCTATTGGTACATCACAGAGGATTGTATTTTTTTTGTGATAAAAAAAAAAAAAAAAAAAAAAAACTTTTTTTTTAAAACAAATACTGTTGAATAAAAAAGAAAAGTACATTTCCTGAAAACTTATTGGGTGAATGGGGAACAAAAGAAATATTAATGGGTAACAAAATATTATTTTTAAAAAGTGTAGACAGAAAAGAATTTCAAAATTTCACATATTTAAAATTATTTACATCTGCATTAAACTCACAACTTAGAGGGCAGCATTATTTGTAATGGAATTTAAAGGACGACTCTCTCCAAAATTAATATGTACAATAGAGCCACCAATGTGAAGTAATATTATTAGTATATATATTCTGGATATTAATTGAAAAAAAAAAAAAAATCAAAGAACATTTTTGAAATCCTCCTGTCCAGTCCTGTATAAGCAACAACATACTCTATGAGGCGGCACGGTGGTGCTGGTGTAAAGTTATGAGGACCCCAGTTCAATCCTGGACCTCCCTGTATGGAGTTTGCATGTTTTCCCCGTGCCTGCGTGTGTGTGTACCCTGCCTCCTGCCCGTTGACAGCTGAGATAGGCTCCAGCACTCCCGCGATCTTCGTGCAGATAAGCATTTAAAAAAAGTCCCAAGTTTTTTTTTTTTTATTTGCATTTTATATTCCAGATATAAATAAAACATTAGATAGTCCCACGGCGTACTCAGAAAATAAGCTTGCATTTTTGATAAACTTAGCCCATAGCATTCATATAGCTCACATAGCATTCACGTAGCATTCATGTAGCAACCACATAGCATTCTAAGACCATTAAAAATTTGTACTCAGCGATTTTCCACTGGATGTACAGGTGGTCCTTTCATCAAATGATTTTCCACTGGATGTACATGTGGTCCTTTCATCAAACTGTCATGGATCCTAAGTAAATTGATACGTAACATGTCTTCCTCAAAAAAAAAAAAACCTTTGTATCTATCTGAGGAAGTTATGCAGACATGTTGTTAGTTAATTCATTACGATATTTTGTTCGACCTTTTCAAACTCACGACAACACTGGGATTCCAAAGAGAACACAAACACCAGTCGTTCGAAACGGGCCTGTCTGGAACATCCCCGCGGTCCATATAATGGGAATGTTATTGTTTGTCGTAGGCGCCACGCCCCCTTTTCAACACGTCAAGTTCCGCCTGTGTGTCTTCTTTTTCTATCGGCTTGTCCCCACTGCATGTCATCTTTTTCCATTTAAGCCTATCTCGTGCATCTTCCTTACTAACACCCACACTCTTCATGTCCTCCCTCACCACATCCATCAACCTTTTCTTTGGTCTTCCTTTCGCTCCATCCTCAGCACATTAAATATTAACAGTTGGTGTTCTCAGGTGTTCAAATACTTATTCGCAGCTGTATCACACAAATAAATTGTTTGAAAAAAATCATACATTTTGATTTCTGGATTTTTCTTTTTAGATTCTCTCTCTCTCTCTCAGTGGACATGCACCTATGACGAAAATTTCAGACCCCTCCATGATTTATAAGTGGGAGAACATGCAATATAGCAGGGTGTTCAAATACTTATTTTCTTCACTGTATGTAAAATTGAAGCATACAAATAAAAGAACCCTGTTGCTACTGTGCAACATGGAGGAGGCTCTGTTGTGTTCTGGGGGTGCTTTTCTACATCTCATCAATGGTGTATTGAATCTCTTCAGGGTATAATGAAACTAATGTTGCTTTTTTCAACAACTCATAAATTTGCTGCGTTTTCTCCCAGAATTACTCACCGGAGCAGCAACTACAGTCTCCGGAGGATGGAGGCGAAGCCGCAGTGGAACGCGTGGCGGGATTCAAGTGAAATTCCGCAAGAGAGAACAGTTTGGCGCTTACGTCTCCTCACCTCACGAATCTATGCTCCCGACAAAATGGATGAGCTTCATCTTCTGATGAAGACCAGTCAGGATTTCATGTGCTCCGCTGCCTTGTGCTTTCATGGAGACTTGGTTTTATGCAACTGTCTCCGACCGAGCTATAACGGTTCCTGGCTATCAACTTCATTGGGCTGATCGCATCAGGGAGCTGTCGGGGAAAACAAAAGGCTTCTTCTAAACCAATTAAAAATGGCACATGGACATCCCACAATGCAGCAGACACTGCAGCCTGCTTTTAGCATCACTGTTCTTGGACTGTAAGCCATTCTATTCACTCTGAGTTTGCTTCCTTAATACTTGTCTGTATTATGCCCACAGCTAACATGAATGAAGCACTGCTAAAGGCTCACTGAACAAGTCAATGAAATTGACAAAAAAAAATATATACCCACTTTCACCCCTCATTATTATAGATTTTAACAAAACTAAATTCAACCAATAACTCTCTAACACTTTAGACTACTGCTACACTACAGGAAATAATGCATACTGTGATATTCCCTGACCTGCCCGAGAGTCCTCCAACAACTGGTTAATCTATTTAATACCGAATTACAGGCAAGAACTTAAGTTTGCAAAGCCTTTGGTAAAAGCAGTGAAAAGGTTGACCAAAGAAGCAAAAATATAACTTTAAAGCTATTTCGACTGAACAGACTGGAATGTCTTTGAAAATTTAGCTAGCAGCCTTATATCACGTCAGTTTCTGTGAAGAGGGACCTGAAGTGGGAGACAAACAACTCCATCCTCAAAGAAGCCCATCAGGATGCACTTCCTGTGGCTCCTAAGGAAGCACGGCCTGCCAGGACAGCTGAGACAGTTCTACAAAGTGGTCATCGTAACAGGATTGTGTTCCTCCTTCAATGTCTGATTTTGGGCTGCCACAAAAAAAGGACAAACGGACAATCACAACCACTGAACAGATTGTCGGCACCACCCTACCTACCCTTGAGTACTTCCACTTTACCAGAACTAAGACAAGCGCAGACAAAAATCTTCTCAACCCTTCCACATCCTGGTCACCAGATCTTCCAGCTCCTTCCCTTTGGTAGGCCACCAAAAAACAAAACCAAAACTAGCCGCGATTCCAACAGCTTCTTTCCCCCTTCTTAAACAGCTAACTTACAATACAACTGCAACATGCTGCCAATTTTCTGTCTTGAGTTTGCTGTCACATTCTGCCAGGCCAACATTTGTATTATATATTACTCGTGCTCTCAGTGTAATAGTCTCACCACGCTGCACCATCCGCACATCTGTTTTTGACCAATAATAGCTTCTTGTACATGAGTTGCATCTGCACCACTTACACAATTGACATTTTTCTTACTGATTGTATGGGGTGGACGGGTGTCTTTATGCAGCTAATGACCTCACAGAGCTGCGTCTGATTTGGGATAATACATGTAGTGGAGGTAGACTTTTAAAGGCGGACTAACAGGTCTTTGAGGGTCAGAATTCTAGCTGATAGACAGGTGTTCAAATACTTATTTGCAGCTGTATCCCACAAATAAATCATTAAAAAATCATACATTGTAATTTCTGGATTTTTCTTTTTAGATTATCTCTCTCACAGTGGACATGCACCCATGATGAAAATTTCAGACCCTTCCATGATATCCAAGTGGGAGAATTTGCAATATAGCAGTGTTCAAATACTTATTTTCTTCACTGTATTTACTTCCATAGATTCCAGTTACAGTGCCATGAAAAAGTATTTACCTCCTCCTTATTTCATTTTTTTTAATCACACACACAGTACATTTTAATATCACTGAGACAACCCAAGGAAATAGAAAAAGCAGTTTTTCAAATGATGATTAAATTTCTTCAGTTATGAAAAAAAAAAAACCTGTGACTCGGCGCAAATTTTGGAAAGGTGAGTTCAATTTTACAAGCCACACCTCAACCTGATTATCACCATAGTTGTTCAATCAGGTAATCAATAAAATGGAATGTCAGATAACATGACGTAAGCGCCAAAACCTTAAGAACCAATCCATCATGCCATGATCCAAAGAAATTCAAGAGGAAAAAAAGTGATTGAAATCCATCAGTCTGGAAAAGGTTACAAAGCCCCTTTTCAAGGCTTTGGGGCCCCAGTGAACCACTGTCAGTGCAATTATCCACTAACTGAGAAAACTGAGAACAGTGGCAAACGTTCCCATGAGAGGACAACCAACTAAAATTACCGTATTTTCTGTGCTGTAAGGCACACCCAAGAGCCTTTAATTTTCTCAAAACCGACAATGCGCCTTATATTTGGATTGATATTGAGCCGCAACAGGTCTTGTAACTACGGTAAGCAGCCGCCGACTCAATTTTCCCCTGGAGAAGTAGCGAGCTGTGCATGCTGGGATATATGACTGTGCGGAGCGTGCCGTTTCATTTCCATTTGTGTGTTTGTGTAAAGACCACAAAATTGCTCCTATCACGACGCAGAGTTTAAACTCAAGGCACGCAGTAGAACACGGGAATAGAGCAGCGAGAGAATTTAACAATGAATCAATGGTGCGGAAGTGGAGGAAGCAACAAGATGATCTGCGCCAACTGAAGAAAACTAAACAAAAGTTTCTGAGGGAACAAAGCGAGATGGCTACCCCAGCCTCTAATGTAGCGTCTCGTCTAAGCGCCTTATAATGCGGTGCACCTTATATATGAAAAAAGGTTTTAAAATAAGGCCATTCATTGAATGTGCGCCTTACAATCTGTTGCGCCTTATCCTGCGGACAATATGGTATTCCAAGAGTCCAAAGGCGACTCACACAGGAGGTCACAAAAGAACATCTAAAGACCTGTAGACCTCACTGGCCGCAGTTAAGTGTTCATGCCTCTACCATAAGAAAGACAGTGGCATCCATGGGAGAGGTTCCAGGTGAAAACCCTCACTGTCAGCAAAGAATACAAAGGCTCATCTCACATTTGCATAAAAAAAAATTGATCCCTCAAATGTTTTGGAGAAACATTTTGCTGACTGATAGTCAAAAATTGATCTTTTTGGAATATGTGCAGCCCGTTACATCTGGTCCAAAAATAGTACAGCATTTGATAAAAAGAAAATGATACCAACAGTGAAGCATGGTGGTGGTAGTGTGATGGTCTGGGACTGCTTTGCTGCCTTAGGACCAGGACAACTTCATTTCATTGATTAAATAATGAAATCTACAGTGTAAAACAGAAAAACAAAAGCGACAAAATTCCTCCAGAGCAATGTGAAAGAATTATTGCAAACGCTTGATTTCCGTTCTTGCTGCCAAGGGTGGCACAACCCCAATGGGGTTCAGGGGGCAATTACTTTTCCACAGAGGGTCAGAAAGGTTTGTATTTTTTGTGACTTGATTAATTGAATTGTCTTTTGAAAACTGCATTTTGTATTTCCTTGGGTTGTCTCTGATATAAAAATTAGTTTGATGATTTGAAACATTGCAATATGCAAAAAAGAAAAAAAATCAGAAATCAGGAATGGGGTCAATACTTTTTTACAGCATTGTATTCCTGCGACCTTTGTGGGTTTTTCTTCTATTAACACAGAGGTGCCCAAAAAAAAATTTTCATGTATGTAAATGAAATCACACTAGGACACAAAGAAAAGAAAGATGAAAACCGGCAAATACATACAGTGGCAAAGTTTGCAAACACCATTAAGGATCTCTCTGAAATGGTTGTTCATTGGAGGCAGAGGTTTCAACTCAATCTTCTTAAAGTCGTCTGGACATTCATCTTTAAGGTGACCATCGCGTTTGCAAATACTGCACACAACATTTGGAGGCTAAAAAGCAACAGACAGTGGACAATTTAGATTCCCCCCCCAAAAAAATCTTGTGATTTGTGAATGGGTGCGAATACTCATTGTGGAAAAAAACATGCAAATAAGTAAATGTCTTTGTTACCTTCCCGCCAGTGAATATCATCTGATCAAAGATATAGTGAAGCTCTTCTGATGTTATGATCCCTTCATTTTCAGAGTAACAATTTTTCTCATCCATTTCTTCTTTGTCCAGTAACCCATTTATAGAAAGAGAAGGCCTTGACAAGTGTTCAGAGGCTTTGATCTTTTTACTGTGGGACATTTCCATGAGGTTTCCATCAAGTATCTTCCCATCCTCCTTTATAGACTCATTTGAATGATCATTATAATGAGTTACATTTTCACAATTATCCTTTGACTGTTGGAAGAGCACCTGAATTTTGTCATCTGTTACCTTTATTAAATTAGTCTCTATCTTTCTACCACACTTTGATAATGGTTCCTCTTCCTCCTCCACTTGTAACAACTTAAACCCTCGGTTGCCAGCCATCTTACTTTTCTGCTCCATCCTGCCTTTTGTCTGTGGGCAGGCAAAGTATTTATAAGCTGTGCGGAACCGCTCCTGTATATACTCAAACACCATTTGGCTGTTCAAGCTTCGTGCAACATTCCTCTTCAAAGCAAATGGATCTTAGTTGAGAAAAAACAGAGACTTCAGTCAATTTTTATCTGTTATCCAGACAGTTATGAGGATCAACATGCTAATACATGAACTTCACTCACCTTCGATAGCAAGCCGGCGACGAGGCCAGTTCTTCATTTCCCGAGAGAGAAGTGCTTTTAAACGGATGCTGATAATGTACTCTTCCAATGCAAACTCAAGTGTGTAGAAACGCATGAGTTCCAACCATAACTGTCCCAGTGAGACATTTTTACACAATTCAAAACTCAGCCGGGCCTTGAAAAAAGTCAATTAAAAAAGTTAAAAATAGGCTACAATCAGTAAACAAAAACTGAACTTCCAAGTAAACATCCCTAGGCCAGTCACAATAACTCCAATATCGACTTCTTTCGGTAAATAAAAAAGACACAGTTTTTGTGGACTCTGTAAATAGTCATTGTTTAGTGATGCACAGATCACTCATCGAGATATTGGAACACCTGTGTCATTAGCCGCAAGTGGGGTCATGAAACGCCTGTGAAAAGGTACACTCTTGTCGTTGTTGGCTCTGTCCAATACGCCATAGCCTTGCTCCATGTGGAGCACAAATATACAACAGATAACCTTAAGGGACTGTAGGGTACATACACCGCAGCAAAGTCATTTGAAACACCAGAATCTAGCTCTGAGTTGTTTTATGAGTCCCGAATTGCAACACTCTGTAACTGCTTATTACCCATAACTTCGGTGGCACATTACTCAGCCAATAGTTAAGAACAGCGAACGTCAATGTATATTTGATAGATAGGTAAAAAAATAGGTTTTAAAAGCAAGTTTATTTATATTGCGCATTTCATACACAAGGTACCTCAAAAGGTTTTCTATGATTAAAAGGATTTGAATACAAAGAAATAAAACATTGAAAAGGGGAAAAAGCAAAAATGACAAAATATATATATATTAAAAAATTTAAAATAAAAGGACAATTACAAACAGCATATAGTGCAAGAAATATTAAAGTGAAAATACTCAAAAAAGCGTGGAAAACGGTTTTCGACCTGGATTTAAAAACTATCACAATTGGGGATAACGTCACCTCTGTCGACAACTTATTCCACGTCGGTGCAGCATAATAGCTAAATGCAAATTCACTATGTGTGTCTTGGAGTCTGCGCTCCACTATTTGACCTGAGTCTGTCGCTCTCAGAGCTCGACTGTGTTTGTATTCCATAAGCATTTCTTTCATATATTCAGGCCCTAAAGCATTTATTGATTTATAGGCCAGCAGCAGAACTTTAAAATATATTATAAAGTTGACTGGAAGCCAGTGTAAGGACTTTAGAGTTGGAGGTATATGCTCTGACCTCTTTGTTCTGGTCAGAACGCAAGCTGCAGCATTCTGAATGAGCTGTAGCTGTTTAATGCTCTTTTTGGGAAGTCCAGTCAGAAGTCCATTAGTGGAGTCAAGTCTACTGAAGATTAAAGCATGTGTGAGCTTTTCACAGTTTGCTTGAGACATACAAAACTTTAGTCTAGATATGTTCTTCAGATCGTAAAAGGCAGTTTTTGTGATTGATTTGAAATGATTTGAAATTCAAGTCAGAATCTATTACAACACCAAAGTTCGGTCTTGGTCTTTGGTTTTCAAAGATAGTGAGTTCAGGAATTTGCTAACAGCAATTCTCTTTTCATTATCGTCAAAAACAATTGTCTCAGATTCGTTGTGAAGTAGTTGAAGGAAAATTTGGCTCATTCAGTTATTTATAGGGGTTAACCCTAACCCTTTATCTGCTTGATACAATGGCGCAACACCTCAATTTGAATTCATCTGGTGACACTGCTAAATATAACTGTCTTCTACATACCGATGATAGTTAAAATTAAAATTTTGAAAAATTTGACCCAAGGGTAGCATATACAGGCTGAACAGGAGGACGAATTCTGTAAGAAGGAATAAACGAGGATTCCAGCGAAGTAATCTCAGAATCTTGTGGAAGGTCAACCAAAACGTTTCACCGAAGTCATGCAGTTCAAAGGAAATGTGACCCGACACCAAGTAAATGTATGTAAACATTTGACCTAAAATAAATATTTATATAAAATTTTCGATTAAATATTGTCTCATTCTTGTGGCATTTAAAAATAATTTGGGTGATCCTAACTGACACATAGGTTTCAAATCAAACCAATTTTAATATCACTAAAAGAGAGAACGCCCCGCATCGACCCATCACCTTATCGTGGTGGAGGGGATTGTGTGTCCCGATGATCCTCCGAGCTCAGTTGTCTGGGGTTTCATGCCCCTGGCAGGGTCACCCATGGCAAAAAGGTCCTGGCTGAGGGACAAGACAAAGTACAACTCCAAAACCCCTATGACGAGTACAAAAATTGGATCTTGGTTTCTCTTGCCCGGACGTGGGTCACCGGGGCCCTCTTCTGGAGCCAGGCCTGGAGACGGGGCTCAAAGGCGAGCGCCTGGTGGCCGGGCCTGCACCCATGGGGCTCGGCCGAGAACAGTCCGAAAAGGCAACATGGGTCCCCCTTGCCTTGGGCTCACCACCTGTGAGGGGGGCCATAGGGGTCGGGTGCAATGTGAGCAAGGCAATGGCCAAAGGCGGGGACCTTGCTGATCGGATACCCAGCTACAGAAACTAGCTCTAGGGACATGGAATGTCACCACTTTGGCAGGGAAGGAGCCCGAGTTGGTGCGTGACGTCGAGAAGTTCTGACGAGATATAGTCTGACTCGCCTCTATGCACCACTTGGGCTCTGGCACCACTGCTCTTGAGAGGGGTTGGACTCTGTTCCACTCTGGAGTTGCCCACGGGGGGAGATGCCGAGCAGGTGTGGGTATACTTATTGCCCCCTGGCTCGGGGCCTCTACGGTAGGCTTTACCAGGGTGGATGAGAGGGTAGCCTCCCTCCGCCTGCAGATAGGGGGACAGGTCCTGACTATTGTTTGTGCTTATGCACCAAACAGCAGTACCTACCCTTTTTTCCCTTGGAGGGAGTGCTGAAGAGCACCCCCACTGAGGACTCCATCATTCTGCTGGGGGACTTCAATGCCCACATGGGCAATGACAGTGAGACCTGGAAGGGCGTGATTGGGAAGAACGGCTGCCCCGATGAGAACCAGAGTGGTGTTCTGTTACTGGACTTCTGCCCATAACGAACACCATGTTGAGGCATAAAGATGTCTACATGTCCACCCGGCACCAGGACACCCTTGGTCGCAGTTTGATGATCGACTTTGTGGTTGTGTCACTGGACTTGTGATTACATGTCTTAAACATTCGGGTAAAGAGAGGATCAGAGCAGTCAACTGTTCACCACCTGGTGGTGCGTTGGCTCCGATGATGGGGGACGATGCTGGTCCGACATGGCTGGCCCAACCGTATTGTGAGGGTCTGCTGGGAACGGCTGGCAGATTCTCCTGTCAGAAGGAATTTTAACTCCCACCTCTGAAAGAACTTTGCTCACGTCCTGGAGGAGGCGGGGGACATTGAGTCAAAATACAAACTTTTGTGACGCTCTATGAAAATATAATTGCTTTTCATATAAAATCACAAGCAAAACCACCTCTGAATGTCAAAAAAAACAAAACTCTAAACCGACCAAGCCAACTGAGATGGTGCAGAGTGTTGTTAAACAGGAAGTTCATGCTAGAAAACCATCCAATATGGCAGCGTTGAAACAATTCTGCAGAGTGGGACAAAATTCTACCACAGCGCTGAGAAAAAACTAATCACGCTTGATTCCAATTCTTGGGTTCAGGGGACTCACCCCATCCCGCCCCCATAAGAGGGATTACTGTGTGTGTGTGTGTGTGTGTGTGTATATATATATATATATATATATATATATATATATATATATAAAATGTAGGAAAAAACATGAAAAGGAATTATCACAACAATAAATAAGGAAGTTGACTTAAACACAAAAAAGGTCAAGATTTCAGAAGCATTGCAAAAAAAAAAAACCTTAAAGTTAAAAAAAAAAGTTCGTTATTGAAAAATTATTGTGACAGGCCACCACTATTGGTCTTTTCAAATGAAACTCACCAAACCGTGTGAAAACTGAGCTTTATCAGATTTACTGCGTTCTGGTTTTGATTTGCCTTCCCCCTTAGCCTTGTTTCGATTCTGTTCCTGCCCATCCATTGTGCGAGAAGGTTTGTGCTCCCATTGCACATACATGTCTGAATGGATTCCTGTCAGATGATAGTCGTCTACACATTTTACATCAAAGCCGTCAATCTAAAAAAGGGCCAAACAAAATTAAAAAAGTTAAGCACCAACATAATATACATTAGCACTGGCAGATATGGTCAAAAAATAAATTCAGATGTTTTTCATGCAAATTAGTTTTCCAATTTTGATCGTTTGATGACATCATTCAAAACAAACTTTAATTTTTTTCCCCTTCTAGAATGTGCTTATTTTACCTAATCCCAAAGCATGTTTTTTTCCAGCATTATTGTCCACTGTTTCACAAAAAAAAGCTTTTTTTGTTACAGATATATAGTGGATATAAAAAGTCTACACACCCGTGATCAAATGGCAGATTTTGGGGAAATAAAAATATGAAACCAACACTGACCATTTCAGACCTTTTTCCACCATTATAGTGAGCAGGTGCATAATCCATCCATCCTTTTTCTGTACCGCTTTATCCTCTCAAGGATCACGGGCATACCAGAAGCTAATCCAGCTATCTTCATAATAGAGAGGTGGGGTACAATTTGGACTGGTCTCCGGCCAATTGCAGGTCACAAATACAGTGGTGTTAAAAATAATAGCAGTCCACTGTGACTAACCAGATTAATCCATGTTTCAGTATACGTTATTTTTTTTATTGCTGCATGTTAAACAAGTTACCAGTATGTGCAGCAGATTCTCAGAAAACCAACATGACTCAGCATTCATGATATACACACTCTTATGACTGTTTGTGTAAAGGGGGTGTGTCTGCCGTTGACTTTACAAACGCAAAACTATTTTGCACAACATTTTTGATTCTAAGATTAATCAATCCATTGAATCACAAAACTAATATATATATTTTTTTTTATAACTGCTTCACATCAATTTATGGCGCTTTTCAGCTGTTATTCCACTCAAAGTTTCCCTTTCAACATTCCACAATTCATTTACATTTTCGGGTTTTGCCTCAGAAACAGTATTTTTGATGTCTCCCCACAAATTCTCAATTGGATTAATGTCCGGGGATTGGGCTGGCCACTCCATGACATTAGTTTTGTTGGTTTGGAACCAAGCCTTTGCATGTTTACTAGTGTGTTTGGAGTCATTGTTTTGTTGAAACACCCATTTCAAACTCTCAAACTGTCTGATCCCTGTGGACCCAAAAAGGACATTTTTACTCTCATCAATCCACCAAATCTTCGTCCATTACTCTTTAAGCAAGTTGAGGGACCTTTGCGGAGAATTCTTGTGTAATAGATTAGCTTCACACAGATGTCTTCTCACCATCAGAGTACGTACAGCTAACTCCATTTTGATCATCCTGGAGCAGATCATTGGCTGACCCTTTGCCATTCTGGTTATTCAGAGATCCATTTTGATGTTTGTCTTCCTTTTTCACGTGTCTCTACTTTAGCTCTCCATTTTTTTTTCCGTTAGATCAGAACAGCGTATATTTTTTTGCACCTCTCCAAACAAACTTTTAATCCAAATAGACTGTTTTTCTGAACAATGTGTTGACAACCCATTTTTTCAAGGCTTTCAGGGAGAAAGGCATGTTCAACAGGTGCTGGCTTCATCCTGAAATAGGGGCCACCTGATTCACACCTGCTTTTCACAAAATTCATGACCTCACTGATTGAATGCCACACTGCTATTTTTTTTTAACACACCGCTTTCAAGAAATTTCCCAATTGCACAACCTAAAGCGTGTATATCATCAATGCTGAGTCTTGTTGTTTTTCTGAGAATCTACTGCATCGACTGGGAACTTGTTTGACGTAGCATAAAAAAAAAGTAGTGAAAATGTGGATTATGCTGCTTAGTCACATTGGAATGCTATTATTTTGAACACTACTGTAAACAACAATATGTCCACACACACACACACACACACACACACACACACACACACCGAAGGGTAATTTAGAGTCTTCAATCAACGTACCATGCACATTTTTGGGATTCAGGAGGAAACCGGAGTACTCGGAGAAACCCCACACAGGCACATGAAGAACATGCATTTTCGACAAAGGTGGGGCCAAGATTGAAAACCCAGTCCTCAGATCTGTGAGCCAGACATGCTAACCAGTCGTCCACCATGCCGCACATTTGCCGTTGGTGGTAAATATTTACTGAAATCTAAAGACCAAAATATATATATTTAACATAACGTAATAAACCTATCACTATCACCAACGGGACCATCATGGTACTATGTTAGGCTTTACAACACATACCCAATGGCCAAAGTAAACGGGGAGAATTGGCTCTTTCCTCTGCTGCAAGAAGAAGATGACCATGAGAGCGAAGGAATATGAGGGGACTCCACCCTCAACCTGACAGTCAATGTGACACAGCTGTAGATAAATGACAAAGCACAGTTTATTTTTGAGCACTATAATAATTATACTTCATGGATGTATTACAAAATTTCAATGGATCAAAGGACACTCTAGCACGACATGACCGAATTACAATGCTTCAAGTTAGTGCCAGAGCTGATGTGACAAATATTCACTTCTGAAACAATTAGTCCAAATTTATATATTTGTTACAATTTTGTCAATAGCACTACTAAAGGCTAATTATTGCAGTACATTATAAAACAGCATGTAATTTAAAAAAATCTGCACACTGTTCACTTGCATAATGTAATCATTACTCTATAATCATAACTGTGAATAAATCAGGACTTCAATATTTTTCATTTTGTCACTATTTTTTTATTCAACGTATTTATCGGATCAAGATTCTAATGGTGGGCATAGTTACAGGCTGAATCAAAGTACAACATCACCAGAAAGTATTCACACCCCTACCCATTTTCCACATTTTGCTTCATTACAGACTTACGCTAAAGCTGATTTGGAATAGTTTAAAAAAGAAAACATAAAATATCCCATAATGACAAAGGCAAAATATTTCCATACATTTGTGTGAATTTTTAAAAAATGTAAACAGTCAAACATAACATCTACTAATCAATTTACAGCCGTTGCTGTGACACTTGAACTTAAGCTCAGGTTCAGCTGATCATTTTCTAGATACTTCTATAACCAGAGAAAATCAGCCTGTCTGTCTCTATGTGACACAGCCAGAGCCTTGACTTGAAGCCAATCGAACATCTCTGGAAAAATGGCTGTCCACCTATGCTGCCCATCCAAACTGAGGATCTGCACTAAAGAATGGGAGAAAATGTCACTAAACTGGTGTGTCAACCCGACAGCGCCATACCCAAGAAGACTTAAGGCTCTAACTGCTGCCAAAGGTGCTACAACAAAATATTAAGCCAAAAGGTGTGACTACTTACAGCGGCTGAGATAACAGTTTCACATATAATCAATCTATAGAGCTCGTGCACGTGACGTCACCATTTTCACGGCGCCATATTGCCAGTCAAAAAGAGCTGCTCCACAGTGTGGGAGACATTGAACTGGAGCAGAATATACACAATGCCCAAGACTTGCTGTGCTGTTGGTTGTTACAACAGACGAGACAGATATTCAAAGAGATCATTCTATGGAATACCATCTGAAAAGACAAGAAAAGATCAATGGATTTCGGCAATTAAACATGATGGATGGTGCCCAACCAAATACACACAACTGTGTAGCAATCACTTCACTTCAGGTAGGAATTATTCTTCTCAATCACAAATTCCCAAGAAGTATTTATCATGGCAAGTTTGCTCATTTGAGAACAATGCGTGTTTAAAAAAAAAAAAAAAAAAAAAGATGGCGTCATGGTCCTATCGGTCCAGCCCTGGCTGTGCGGGTGCCCGCGTGTTCTCGTTGATTGGGAGGCGCAATCAATCATCCCGTGTGCCGACTCCTGCCTGCCCGCTGACCTGCTCTCTACGCCTGACGTCCTGACTACCGCTGCTGCACCTGACTGCCTGCCCGATTCCCGACCGTGGAACAATAAACGTTTTTCCCGAATTACATCTGCGCCTCCCGACTCCTGCATTTGGGTCCTACCTCTGTTCCGATGGGTCGTGACAGAACGATCTGGCCAAAACAGGACCGCAGGTAGACCGACTGCCGGAGGACCAAGCCTGTCCGATCCGGGTAGGCTCCACGACGTTCTCCGCTTCCGTGTCACACGCTCCGCCGGCAAGCTATGAATACATCCCGACAATGACCCGTCCAGCACCTTACATTGTTTTGGAGTCTGATTTTTCGGACTACGACTCTGATTATTTCGACCGATCTTTAATCCCAGTCAGTTCGCTTCACCTTCCCGAGTCCACCAATCCGTTTGTGGGAACTCGCTTGGCCATCTACCCGGGTCCTCCGCGTAGCGGCCAGAGGAGACGCCCAGGCCGGGCGCTCCCTTGTGCCTCCCACTGCGCGGCAAAGAAGACATCGTCCTCGTCCTCCCACTCCTTGCCGGAAACGGTTAAACAGCAGACACGCAGCTGGTGGCGAAGCTTCCAGCCCAGTGGGAGTAGGGGCCGCCAAATCACGAGGTGTTCTACCGCGAAATGTGGGTGGAGATAGAGCGGCAAAGCGCCAGGTCCTCACGGCCCAGGTCCAGCAAGGATTAGAGAACCAGCCGAGCTACGTTGACATCGCGACTGCTACTGACTCGCTGCTGACTCAGGTTCACGCTGCAGTGGCTATAGATCCGCTACCAAGCAAGGCTCATGTCGCTGTTGCAACGGATCTGCTGCCGAGACACGCCCACGTTGCAGTTTTGACGGATTCATTACTGATTTATGCTCACGCGGCAGTGGCAACTGATCCTCTATCAAGCCAAGCGCACGTTGCAGTGGGAACGGATCCGCCACCTTGCCATTCCCACGTCGCTGTGGGAACGGATCCGCCACCTCGCCATTCCCACGTCCCTGTGTCAACGGATCCAACGCCGTGCTATTCCCACGTTGCTGTATCAACAAATTCACTGCAAGCTCACTTGACAGTGGAAACAGATCCGTCGCCTTGCCATGCTCATGTCGCGGTTTCGACAGCCGCACTGCTGACCGATTCTCATGTCACGGCATCCATCGACTCCTCCACCCAGGCGAGCCCACATCGCGGTAACGACAGGCTTCCGGGCGACCGTCGAAGGATGGAATTTGCTTTCAAAGATGGTCCTGCCATAGAGTCCGCAACGTGTGTTTTCCCAAAGAACAGGATTCAGAAACGTAGTGCAGAGGGCTTGAGTTCTGAGGATATCTCAACGGCAACAGAGGATGGCGACGGCTCAGTGGCATCCTCAAGTTCCTGTCCAGCAGACGGCGACGGAGCCACAGTCGTCTTTTTTCCAGTCCCCGCGGCGACTAATCCGCGGCCATCCCACGCCCCTGTCTCGACGTCGACAGGAGCTGGGGAGTTCTGATGGGCCACCACGGAACTGGAAAGGCTTCAGGATGGCTGTGATAGTGACAGTCATGGCTTTGCTCCTTCTCTCAGTCATCCTCTTCGCTCCTGATGGCTCCCAGCCACTTCATGACCTGGCCTCGTTGGTGACCAGTCCACAGCTGCTTCCTGGCCAAGCCTCGGCGGCGACCAATCCCTGGTCGTCTCGCAACCACGGCGTGGGAGGTCCTTGTCCGGAGCAGTTGCATGCCTTGGTCTGGTTCGTGCTTCGCCATTGGGTTCCTCACCGAGGCCGTTCACCCGAATCGCCTCGTGGGGATCCTGGTGCTTGGCGTCCGGGTCGTCCTCCTGACCTGTCCACCCGGATGCCTCGTGTTTGGTGGCCTGGATGGCCACCAGACTGGGGTTGTCTTCTTTTTTTTCCAATCACATAGCTGTCAATTTATACGCTTTTCCTGTATTTTACATGTTTTTTGATCATTTCAAATTATGTAGTCCGTATAACAACTTTTGTACGGGAAAAAATAAATAAATACATTTTTTTTGGTAAAACCAATCTCGTTTTACCCATTTCGGCTTTAATGCGCACGTGTGTCACGTTATTTCTGTTTCTGTATATTTTGAAGTCAGGCATTTGTGTTGTAATCGAAGAATCAACGAGTTATAATCGTGAAAGTAAGCATGGAAGGAACGCCAAGTAGGAGGAGAAGAACTCAAGGATCAGGTTGACACCAAAAAGAATGGGAGTCGCTCCAAGGTGAATATGCTGGATGGATTAAATAGTCAACAAAAGGTCCTGAGTTCTCGTTCTGCGTTCCGTGTAAAAAGGATGTGAGAGTTGCTGCTAGTGGATTTTACAATCAGAAGAGTCATTTTAAAACAGCCGTATATGTGGAAAATGTAGCAAAAAGCAAATCACACGTCTTATTGACCAAGCACTTCATCTGAACTGCTGATCCAGTGGCAACCCTACAAAGTTTCAAATGCAGAAATTCTCTTCTGCCATTTTCTTGGGGAGCACAATATCCCGTTTATGGGTTAGGTTAGGCTGACCGCTTCTCTGATTTAGTGAAATCAATGTTCTCGGATTAACAGACAGCTAAGGTAAAAATTTTCATATGTATCCTAATTTCTTACTGACATATATGGCATAAAGTCAATGATGGTCTGATTGCCGTTGGCATAAAAATTATTTGAATTATTTTATTATTCAATTCAATTTTTTCTTTTATTAAAATTATTTCATTTTCATTAAATGTAAATATTTGCTCCTAGTAATAAATAAATAAAGAGAGAGAGAGAGAGATATTAAAATTTTAGAGATAGAAAAAAAAAAAAAAATATATATATATATATATATATATATATATATAATATATGACTATGCCAGTATTTATAATGTGGTTAAACTTATTTTTATTATTATCAGATCAGTATGGTCTGTATTTTTGCAGAAGTTTTCTTGTTGGAGGACAAAAGCGACGATGATCATAAAGCAGAGCCTCGCTCATGACTACACACACCATGTCAATGAACACTGCAGAACTCAGCCCTTTACATTCATGATTTATGAAACCAATGACCGTAGCACCAAAAAGAGACTGGTTATATTTTCTCCCTTTTTTGATGAGGATAACACGAAAACCCGACTCCTTGATTTATCGGAGTTGGCATCAGGTGCAACGTCAACAATCTTTGCCGTTATTTATGAACTTTTCCAAGAAAAAGACATCCCGTGGACAAATGTCGTAGGATTTGCTGGTGAGAATTGTAACACTATGGTTGGAAAGAAAAACTGTTCTCTCAAGAATCATATCAAGAATCAAAATAATGAGGCTGTGTTTAGCGTTGAATGCATTTGCCACCTTGGCAATCTCTGTGTAAAAATTGGACTGAAGACAATGCCAGTGAATGTGGATGACTTGCTGGTGGATATCTTTTGTTTTTTTAAGAACAGCCCAAAACGAATGGAGGATTTTAAGAAGTTTCAGGACTTTATAAACACTGAGTATGAACATCCTCCTCGAGCATTGTCCAAAACAACGGCTATCTCTGCAAAAAGTGATAGAAAGAACTGACGCAATTTGTGGATCCACAACTTCCTGACGGGGAGGACACATAAGGTGAGGCTGAGGCACAGATCCACGTGCACGATCAGCACTGGAGCACCCCAAGGTTGTGTCCGGTCCCCTCTGCTCTTCTTGCTCGACACAAACGTCTGTACCTCAAACCACCCAGTTGTCAAACTCCTTAAGTTCCCAGATGACACCACAGTCATCAACCTCAACTAAGACAGCAACGAGTCTGCGCATCAACAGGACGAGTCTGCGGATCAACTGGAAGTGGCGAGACTGGTGCTTTGGTGTGGCGAACACAAGCTGGCGTTGAACACTCTAAAGACTATAGAGATGATTGTGAACTTCAGGAGGCATCCTTCACCACAGCTGCCCCTCACTGTGCCTAACTGTCTTGTGTCAAGCGTCGAGACCTTCAAGTTCACAAGACCTGAAGTGGGAGACGAACATCAACTCCATCTTCAAAAAAGCCCAGCAAATGATGTACTACTTGCAGCTTCTGAGGAAGCATACCCTGTCACAAGAGCTGCTGAGAACATTCTATACAGCAGTCATCAAATCGCTAGTGTATCTCCATCACAGTCTTGCTTGGCACTGCTTTATTGGCAGACATCAAAAACCTACTCACATAACGGCGGAACTCTGTGAACTCGTCACTCCGGAAGAGCAACAACAAAAACAGTCCGTGCGGAACCCCGCACTCTAACTCGAGGTCCCGTGGGTGAATTATGTAAACACCACAATGGTACCGATTTTAAAACCGGTTAATCGTTTTTCTGCTACAAGTGTTCGGTTAAAACCGATTATGAAAGTAAGCGTTTTTTTTGCGATCCCCAATGCACTCGAACTGCTCTAAATGCTAGAAGACTGCATCATTGCGCAACTGTTACTCTTGTAAGAAATAGTTCACTATTAATTGAACATCTTTTCTTCTTCGTTCCTGTTAGTTCGTTTGTTCTTCATACTCAACATGAATGTCGTACCAGGGCGGCACCGACTGCCGGAGACAAATTCCTTGTGTGTTGTTACATACTTGACCAATAAAGTTGATTTATTCTTAATTGGTTTCAAAGGAGGGAAAAGCTGCTAAAATGGCTTTGTCAATCACCTGAATTTAATCAAATTGAAAATCTATAGAAGGAACCGAAACTCAAGGTCCATAAAGAAGCCCAAAAAGAAGCAGCTCTGACATGATGACTGTTTATGTGGAGGAATGGGGAAGAAAAAAAAAAAAAAAAATCACACCAGAGCAGTGTATGCTACTAGTTTCTCCACACAGGAGGCTTCTTAAAGCCGTTATAGCAAATGAAAGCTTTTGTGCAAAAGTATTCAGGGCGTAATGAAATGGCGTGCACCAAGCATTCCACTTGGACTAAAAATAGTGTAAAACAGTGAGGCTGGTCAATTGTTCAATGTGGACCCCCCACTTTCATAATTTTGTACTGGCCAACCTCTGAAGCGTCATTGCGTCCCGACACAGCACCAGACTCCACGGGAATGTAAAGATGCTGGATTTTTGTTTTAAATATCTGGAACAAGCAGTATTATGGCCGGGACAACTGACAGTTCAGTCATTGAACAAAATACAAACATTCTTTATCTTTTGACAGCTCTTCAACTACATTTGCTACACTTTTAAGTGAGGAATAACAGTAGTTTGTAATTGTAACAACATAATTAAGGATTCAAATAATTTCAGTAATATGGATTTGTAATCTTTTATTTTTAACCTCTTTGTGATTTGCGTACTCACCCTTGCCCAATACCGGAAAGCCAGCACCAGGGGAACTAACCTGGGTTCCAACTTTGCCAAGGCTGCCATGTGATTGGTGCTGAGACAAGCAACATCATTGCCTGCACTCACATTGCACATCAGGCCACTGTAAAGTGTAAACAAAATTAAATGTGCTTGTGCCTGATTTAATTTTTATTATATGTGAAAATGAAGATGATGAAATTGTTGTTTGAGTTCTTTATGTAATTAAAAAGAAAAAAACATTTATCATCTCAGTTGGTAAGAATGATAGGTGTGTACTCAAGTGGTTTAATTAAAGCAGGGTAGGACAATGGTTTTCCAAAGAGGCCATGAGAGAAACTGGACTGATTCTCAAGAGCATTGCAAACATGTGAACCTCAATTATTGTTGTTGAAATTAATGTAGGAAAAATGCCTTTTCATTAACCTGCTACATGGTAGACGTTGTTACAATTGGAAGACACAAAGATTAAACAGGATTCTAAATTCATTAAAATGTTATGATAAACATAGATGGGGGGGTGACGAGAAGACAGACAATTGCTCTTGCTCACTTTCAAATCCAAATTAAAAAGCAGCAGTTTCAAAATAAAAGTACAGTTGTATCGCGACTGACAAACGCCTCTCATAACAAAATATTCAGGTGCCTGAATGCGCTCTCCGGAAAAATATTGTCTCTAGTTACGAAGGAAAATTCAGGATACAAAAGGCAAAAATAGGCGCTGGATTCACAGCCCCCAGATTTCATCGAACATAAACATGGTTTGGTTTGAAAATGGTGCGATAGAGCCACTCTACCATTAGCTAGCACCGTACGTAGCATCTTCCTGGCATCCCATTAGCTGTAATGGATGTGAATCTTTACCCATGACATTTTTTGTTTCCCTTGGACACCAGAGGTTCAACGAATCACCCGCAATGCTTTCATACGCTAGCGTACATAGGTAAAGTAAAACTTTTCATTAGTTTTTCGTTTGTGTTTATTGCAAGTTTATTCATTTTTGTTCACCAAGGGTCCCAAGACACTAGTGGAATTATGTTGCGTGTGTGCGTACATTCATAGGTATGATTTCTCTCAGCTGTCAAATGTTTGCCTCCTCCTCTGTCCCCCACGATAGGTTTTTGTGTTTGTGTGTGTGTGTGTGTGTGGGGGGGGGTGCTTGGAAGAGATTAAGCTATTTACATTAAAGAAAATAAGTATTTCAACACTCTGCTATATTGCAAGTTCTCCCACATAGAAATCATGGAGGGGTCTGAAATTTTCATAGTAGGTGCATGTCCACTGTGAGAGAGATAATCTAAAAAGAAACATCCAGAAATCACAATGTATGATATTTGAATAATTTATTTGTGTGATACAGCTGCAAATAAGTATTTTAACACCTGTCTATCAGCTAGAATTCTGAACCTCAAAGACCTGGTAGTCTGCCTTTAAAAGTCCACCTCCACTCCATGTATTATCCTGAATCAGATGCACCTGTGTGAGTTCGTTAGCTGCATAAAGACACCTGTCCACCCCATCCAATCGGTAAGCCTCAAACTTGTAACATGGCCAAGACCAAAGAGCTGTCCAAAGACACCAGAGACAAAATTGTGCAACTCAACTGGAAAGGGCTATGGAGAAATCGCAAAGCCCAGGACTAAACAACAGGACTTGGTCAATGACCTGAAAAGAGTTGGGACCACCATTTCCAAGGAGGTGTTTGAGGGTCAGAATTCTAGCTGATAGGTGTTCAAATACTTATTTGCAACTTCATCACACAAATAAATCGTTTAAAAAAAAAAATCATACATTGTGATTTCTGGGTTTTGATTTATAGATTATCTCTCTCACCGTGGACATGCACCTACGATGAAATTTTCAGACCCCTCCATGATTTCTAAGTGGGAGAACTTGCAATATAGCAGGGTATTCAAATACTTATTTTCTTCCCTGTGTCTATATACAGTGCCCTCCGTAATTATTGGCACCAATTGGCATCAAGTACATCTATAAATAAATGCTATTCTGTTTTCAAAATGTACACAATTTGATTGTTCATTATTTAGGTGCATACCTCTACCCCCAAAAATTACAAATTCAACAAACTACTAGAAGTGAAGCTAAATTGAATTCAGATTTGCATCTTGGCATGCAAGCGTGATTTCATAGCCTGTATGTTGTAACGATTCAAAAACGTTTTAATTTCTTGTTTTTGGAAATGATTGAAACGCATTTGACAATCATTAATGTGATGTTTCGTTATCAGTAAATAATTTAGACATTTTTACAAGTAATTGCTTCTGAACTCTCACCTCGTTATTGACTACCCCTGTCTGCAACTTGGGTTAGTTGTTTCAGTGGATCTTGCCTCTCAATATCGGTAGTAGTGGACTTAACAAGGGATGAAGTCCATAAGGTTTGATGGCCTTGGGTTGACATCTGAATGTACCAGATATGGAAAAGTTCATTTTTTTTTACTTCCAGTTGTTTCATGTGTTTTTGTCGTTTTGTGTGACCTTTCAATGCCTTGAAACCTTGCTTAACAGAATGGTAACTTACATCTTTCCAACTGTATCCACGATTTCTTGTTCCATGCAATCCCATCGGAACTTATTTTTGATAGTATCAATTTCTTTCACTTGAGAGGCGTCTTTCCTCTCAACCACCACCATCATATTCACTTGCAAATGCAGTCACTCACGTTGGAAAAATTTACAGGTTTGGTCAGTCATGCCCGCAGATATAAAGTTAAGGGTGTGATTAGGGATGGAATCTCAAGACCTTAAAATAACTTACTGAGTTGTTATACTCGAGGATGTAGTTGTTACCTTGTACCATAATGTGAAAGAATGCATTAACATTTCAGTTATCATGTAAAAGCACATCATTATTATGGTTATTGTTAGAAATGTTTTATCATGCATTTGTTAGTCTTGCTCTGAATTGTTCTTTGTGAGCGGCGTGCGTGACCCAAAATGTGACCCAGCGACGCCTGGAAGGCGATGTTTCCATTCTGACCTCACTGCATCTCCCGTCTGACCTCGAGCAGATACTCCTCAACAGTGGGAGGCAAAGTTCCCCTTCTACCACAAGCGGATACTCCTAAACGCCTTAAACAATCCCCTGCATTTCTCTTGTGAGTTTATCAGGACACTGTTGCAGCCTTGAAGAAACATTTACTTTATTGTTTATGTTGGGCTTGGTGTGGCCATCTGTTCCACCATTTGTACTGTGTGAACTTGTAACCATGTAACCTTTTGACCTGAGAAAGAAATAAAAAGTGGTACAACTAGGCGGCTGACTGAATGTCGGTTGGAGGTGCAGCTGGTCAGCCAAACACGTTTTCCTCATGACCCAAGTAAAGACCTCTTAATTGTCCCTAATTAATTGCATATTAATCCAGCGGTTGGGTGTCAAACCTGACACAATCCTAATTTATTGACACTGCATAGACTGAGACATTTTTTAATGAGATCAATAGACATTCAATTTCAAAACTACAGTGAAGAAAATTGAACACCCTGCAATATTGCAAGTTCTCCCACTTAAAAATTATGGAGGGGTCGGAAATTTTCATCCCAGGTGCATGTCCACTGTGAGAGAGATAATCTAAAAAGAAAAATCCAGAAATCACAATGTATGATTTTTCAAAGATTTATTTGTTTGTTACAGCTACAAATAAGTATTTGAACACCTGAGAAAACCAATGGTAAGATTTGGTTCAGTACCCTTTGTTTGCAATTACAGAGGTCAAACATTTCCTGTAGTTGTTCACCAGGTTTGCACACACTGCAAGAGGGATTTTGGCAAACTCTTCCACACAGATCTTCTCTAGATCAGACAGGTTACTGGGCTGTCGCTGAGAAAGAGTTTCAGAGCCCTCCATGGATTTTCTATTGGGTTTAGGTCTGCAGACTAGCTACGCCACGCCAGAACCTTGGTAAGCTTCTTACGGAGCCACTCCTTGGTTTTCCTGGCTGTGTGCTTCGGGTCATTGTCATGTTGAAAGACCCAGCCACGACCCATCTTCAATGCTCTGACTGAGGGAAAGAGGTTGTTACCCAAAATCTCACAATACGTTGCTGCGGTCATCCTTTCCTTAATACAGTGCAGTCGTCCTGTCCCATGTGCAGAAAAACACCCCCAAAGCATGATGCTACCACTCCCATGCTTCACAGTAGGGATGGTGTTCTTGGGATGCAATTCATCATTCGTCTTCCTCCAAACACGGTTAGTGGAATTATGACCAAAAAGTTCAATTTTGGTCTCATCTGACCAAAAACAAATTTTCCATGACTCCTCTGCATATTCCAAATGGTCATTGGCAAACTTAAACAGACCTTGACGTGCTGGTTTAAGCAGGGGAACCTTCCGTGCCATGCATGATTTCAAACCATGACGTCTTAGTGTATTCCCAACAGTCACCTTGGAAACGATGATCCCAGCTCTTTTCAGGTCATTGACGAATTCCTGTCGTGTAGTCCTGGGCTGATTCCTCACCTTTCAAATGATCATTGAGACCCCACAAGGTGCATGGGGTTCCACTCCTATTGAGATTGTCATGTTTAGCTTCTTCTATTTTCTAATGATTGCTCCATGATGATTGGTGGACCTTTTTTCACCAGGCTACTTGGCAATTTCTCCGGAGACCTTTCCAGCCGTGTTGAGTTGTATAATTTTGTCTCCGGTGTTTTTGGACAGTTCTTTGGTTTTGGCCATGTTACAAGTTTGAGTCTTATTGATTGTATGCAGTGGACAGGTGTCTGTATGCAGCTAACGACCTTACACAGGTGCATCTGAGTCAGTACAATACAGGCTGATAGACAGGTGTTCAAATACTTATTTGCAGCTGTATCACACAAATCGTTGCAATATAGCACGGTGTTCAAATACTTATTTTCTTCACTGTAAATATTCATGTCATCAAATCATTTTATTTCGTCATGATGTATTGTTATAATCTAGCGTAATTTGCAATGGTATCTATTGTCAATCAATTGATGAAAGCTAGGTAGTAGATCTATATCTTCCTAAAGCATGTAAAGGGGAAATGTTTTCAACTTCAAGATAATGCGGTACCATGGGGGAAGGTGACCGTTCGCATTTAGTTACACTGT
The DNA here is from genome assembly GCF_019802595.1 of Syngnathoides biaculeatus. NCBI lineage: Eukaryota > Metazoa > Chordata > Actinopteri > Syngnathiformes > Syngnathidae > Syngnathoides > Syngnathoides biaculeatus. The sequence continues at coordinate 771,453 of NC_084646.1, forward strand.
ATATGGACAGACTCATCTAATGTTAGAACTTAGATCAAGTCAAAGTAAATCACAATCTTGTACTTATTATAATTAGATACTGAAACATTACCTGTGCTATATCCAAGAAATCTTTTCAGTGTATATGAATTTCCTTTGACATGGCTCATTTTGACGACTTTCCACGTAAATGGGCTCGCAGTACGTGAAGAAGCTCAGAACATGTGCTTTTGGCATAACTTCCGAACATGCTCAGTACGGTTAACTTGCATTTCCTGTTTCCTGGTGAATACTGGTTATTTAGGATCAGGCTTGTTTTGTCACAAACGTTTATGAAATAAAAACATTAATTAATGTCAAGACCAACATTCCCTCTAATGTTTTATGTGTCTGAGCAAACACAGTGAGCGCTCCCTTTGACCACTGTGAGCAACATCAGACGTATGCACTTTGGTCAGATCAGTGTCATCAATTGAAGCTACATGGCTCATTCAAAGATTCAGATTACAGCATATATATTCCCATCAGAACATTAAGAACAATTTTGTTTTTACAAATTTCCAATGAAAATGTCAACACACACAAAAATACATTGCTAACCAAACCGACCCAACTATGAACTATAAATTTGAAAGGTCCCTTCCAACTTTGTTCCATTTTTGTTTTTAACCCACAATGATATCTCAGTCTGTTTTTCTTGGTGTAAAACCAAATTATTGCGTGCAGAATATTTTTAGCAAAGCATGTTGAAAGCGGAATGATGCTCCCAAACAGTTTTAGGTTAATATTATGTTGCCTCCCAAATTTAAAATACAGAATTAACTTTTTGTGCACTGTGTTGTATGTGCTTTCATCCTCGATCAGGCTGTGGCAAGGTGGAAATTTAACATTATACACCATCTTATCTTGTACTTCCCACTTTGGCTTCAGACCGGACCTTTTTTACTCAAAAAAAGAGAAAATCTCATCCACTTTCACCACTTCTTCTATAATTCACACACCGTGACATTGATGAAAGGTCTCATCCAGAGGACCGATATGTTATTTATATATCACACGAACGTAATTAATTTTTCATTAAAAAAATATTTTTAAAATTCTAAAAACAAAAGAATTGAAATAAATTAGTGCCAAAGTAAACATTTTCTTTCTAATCGTAATGCCTCCGATGTCTGTTTCTATCCGAGGCTCTGTTGAAGCTGCTTCTGTGTGTTGTCACACCAAGACAACCCTTGTAAACATAATGGCTTCCGACACAGACAATCAGACACGCTTCGAGTGTGATCTAGAGGAGATAGACAGCAGTGATGAAGAAATTTTCATGGAATGCTCTGTTTGAAAACATCCCATGAAGGTGTAAGTCAACAACATATGTTCGAACCTGAGTTGACGAATGCAACACAAGGACAGGATTCGGCGAGACCTGACGAAGTTGACAAGCCAAAACACAGACTAGTAGGTGCCTGAAGAAATCTATGTATACCTTGTTGATGAAATAATCTAATTCAAACACGTTTAAACGTCTGATGCTGCTTGCACACAACAGTGAGTCGTTTGTTGTTGTACTCGCGACTGAGTCGGCGTAAAAAAAAATTCAAAAACTTCGTTATCGTTGTGCGTTTAAAGATTTAGCCCGTATTTTAAATAATACACTTAACACTTGAGAGCACACACTTCCGTATTTGAATTTCAGGAAGACCTCAATGTCACCAGTACACTAACTTTATACAGTGTCCAAATTTCATCACCTCCAAAACATCCCAAGGATACGGATATTAGCTGACAAAAATATATCTGTATCGGTATTGTACTTACATTTAAAATGAGATAGATACTTGTCCCCTCCTCGAGCCGTCACCTTATCGTGGTGGAGGGGTTTGTGTGTCTCGATGATCCTAGGAGCTAAGTTGTCTGGGGCTTCATGCCCCTGATAGGGTCACCCATGAGGAACAGGTCCTAGGTGAGGGACCAGACAAAGTACGAATCCAAAACCCCTATGATGACAACAAAAATTGGATCTTGGTTTCCCTTGTCCGGACGTGGGTCACCGGGGCTCCCCTCTGGAGCCAGGCCTGGAGATGGGGCTCGAAGGCGAGCACCTGGTGGCCGGGCCTGCACCCATGGGGCTCGGCCAAACACAGCCGAAAGGGTAACATGGGTCCCCCTTGCGATGGGCTCACCACCTGTGAGAGGGGCCATAGGGTTCGGGTGCAATGTGAGCTGGGCGGTGGCCAAAGGCGGGCACCTTGGCGATCCGATCCCTGGCTACAGAAACTAGATCTAGGGACATGGGATGTCACCTCTTTGGCAGGGAAGGAGCCCAAGTAAGGGTGTGATTGGGAAAAAGGCCCCCCCAATCAGAACTCGAGTGGTGTTCTGTTATTGGACTTTGCTCATCACGTATTGTCCACAACAACATGTTCAGGATTAAGGTTGTTAATGTCTACTTGGCACCAGGACACCCTAGGTCGCAGTTCGATGATCGACTTTGTGGTCGTCTCATCGGACTTGCGACCACGTGTCTTGGACACTTGGTTAAAGAGAGGGGTGGGGCTGTCAACTGATCACCACCTGGTGGCGAGTTGGCTCTAATGTTGGGGAAAAATGCCAGTCTGACGTGGCAGGCCCAAACGTATTGTGAGGGTCTGCTGGGAACGGCTGGCAAATTGCATTTTAACTACCACCTCCGAAAGAACTTCGCTCACAACCCAGAGGAGGCGGGGGACATTGAATCTGAGTGGACGATGTTCCGTGCCTCCATTGCTGAGGCGGCTGACCAGAGCTGCGGCCGTGGTCAGTGCCTATCGTGGCGGCAACCCAAGAACACGTTGGTGTACAGCAACAGTGAGCGATGCCGTCAAACTGAAGGAGTCCTATCGGGCATTTCTGGCCTGTGGGACTCCCGAGGCAGCTGATAGATGTCGGCTGGCCAAGTGGAAAGCTGCTTCAGTGGTCGCTGAGGCATAAACTCAGGCGTGGGAGGAGTTCGGTGAGGCCATGGAGAACGACTTCAGGACGGCTTCAAGAAAATTCTAGTCCACCGTCCGATGTCTCAGGAGGGGGAAGCAGTGCACCGTCAACACTGAATATTGGAGACGGGGCTCTGCTGACCTAAACTCGGGATGCTGTGAGTCGGTGGGGAGAATACTTCGAAGACCTTATCAATTCCACCAACATGCCTTCCTTCGAGGAAGCTGAGTCTGGGTGCCCTGAGACGAGCTCTTCTATCACTGGGGTTCAGGTCACCAAGGTGGTTAAAAAGCTCCTTGGTGGCAGGGCCCCGGGGGTGGATGAGAGTCGCCCGGAGTTCCTGAAGGCTCTGGATGTTGTGGGGCTGTCCTGGTTGACACACTCTGCAACATCGGGTGGACATCGGGGACAATCACACTCCTCAGCGACACTGGTAAGGTCTACTCAGGGGTACTGGAGAGGAGGGTCCGTCTGGAAGTTGAGTCACAGATTCAGGAGGAGCAACTTTGTAAGTCCAATGTGCCTGCTTTGTCTTCACAATCCTGGTCCATAACCTGCCTGTCTGTTCATCTTTCGGCAATTTGTGTAAGCTGACTCCGTCAGCGTTTGACACAGAACAGCCGTATGCAACACATTTCCTCAACGTCTTTGCTAGCTTGTTACCTTCTTTTTTTTTCCCCCTTTCGGCTTGTCCTGTTAGGGGATGCCACAACGTGTCATCGTTTTCAAACTAAGCCTATCTCGTGCATCTTCCTCTCGAACACCCACTGCCCTCATGTCCTCCCTCCCAACATCCATCAACCTTCTCTTCGGTCTTCCTCTCGCTCTTTTGCCTGCCAGCTCCATCCTCCGCACCCTTCTACCAATATACTAACTCTCTCGCCTCTGGACATGTCCAAACAATTGAAGTCTGCTCTCTCTAACCTTGTCTCCAAAACCTCCAAATTTTGCTGTCCCTCTAATGAGCTAATTTCTAATCCTATCCAATCTGCTCAATCCAAGTGAGAACCTAAACATCTTCATTTCTTTTACCTCCAGTTCTCCTTCCTGTTGTTTCTTCAGTGCCACCGTATCTAATCCATACATAATGGCCGGCCTCACCACTGTTTTATAAACTTTGTCCCTTCATCTACCGGAGACTCTTCTGTCACACAGAACACCAGACACCTTTGCCAGTTTGTTCTACCCCGCTTGGACCCGTTTCTTCAATTCCTTACCACACTCACCATTGCTCTGTATTGTTGACTCCAAGCATTTGAAGGCATCTACTCTCGCTATCTCTTTTTCCTTGCGCTTCACTCTTACCCCTCTGCGCCTTTCATTCACGCACATATATTCTGTTTTACTTCAACTAATCTTCATTCCTCTCCTTTCCAGTGCGTGCCGCCATCTTTCTAATTGTTCCTACGCCTACTTACTGCTTTCAATGCAGATCACAATATCATCTGCGAACATCATGGTCCAAGGGGATTCCAGTCCAACCTCATCTGTCAGCCTACCCATTCCTACTGCAAACAGGAAGGGGCTCAGAGCGCATACCTGATGCAGCCCCACCTCCACCTTAAATTCTTCTGACACACCAACGGCACACCTCACCGCTGTTCTGCTGTCCTCATACATGTCCTGTGCTATTCAAACATATTTCTGCGCCACACCAGACTTGCGCATGCAGTACCACAGTTCCTCCTTTGGTACTCTGTCTAGGCTTTGTCCAGATCCACAAAGACACAATGTAGCTCCTTCTGACCTTCTCTGTACTTTTCCACAAGAATCCTCAAGGCAAATAATGCATCTGTCGTACGTTTTCTAGGCATGTAATATGATACTGTTGCTCGCAGATACTTCTGTCCTGAGTCTTGCCTCCACTACTCTTTCCCATAACTTAATTGTGTGGCTCATCAACTTTATTCCTCTATCGTTTCCACAGCTCTGAACATCGTCTTTGTTCTTAAAAATGGGAACTACCACACTTTTCCTCCCTTCTTCTGGCATCTTCTCTCCAGCTAATATTCTCTTGAATAAGTTGGTCAAAAACTCCACAGCCACCTCACCAAATTGCTTCCATACCTCCACTGGTATGTTATCAGGACCAACTGTCTTTCCATTTTTCATCAATCACTGCCACTTCCTGGTCATTCACACTTGCCTCTTGAACTCTTCCTTCTCTCTCATTTTCTTCATTTATTTACATCTCAAAGTATTCTTTCCATCTACTTAGCACACTACTGGCACCAGTGAACATTTTCCATCCCTATCTTGAATCACCTTTACTTGCTACACATCCTTCCCATCTCTATCCCTCTGTCTGGCCAACCTGTAGAGATCCTTTGCTCCTTCTTTCGTATCCAACCTAGTGTACATGTCGTCACATGCCATTTGTTTAGCCTTCGCCGCCACTATCTTTGCCCTACGTCACATCTATGTACATGTATTCCTTTCACCTCTCCTCAGTCTTTTCCGTGTCCCACTTCTTCTTCACTGTCTTTCCTTGGATGACTTCCTGTATTTTGGGGTTCCACCTCCCCTTTCCTACCAGAAGACACCCCAAGTACTCTCCTGCCTGCGTCTCTGAATCCCTTGGCAGTAGTATTCTAGTCTTCTGGGCACTATTCCGGTCCATCTAGAACCTGTCTCCCCACTTTCTGAAAGGCCACACAACATTCTTCCTTTCTCAACTTCCACCACCTGCCCTACCTTTGTCTTCTTAATCTTTCTACCCGCTACCAGTCATCCTACACACCACCATCCTATGCTGTCAGGCTACACTCTCCCACACCACCATCAGTCAGTAACCTCCTTCAGATTACATCGTCTGCAAAAAATATAATCCACCTGTGTGCTTCCACCTCTGCTCTTTAGGTCACTATGTTTTTGTCTCTTCTGGAAATAAGTGTTCACTACTGCCATTTCCATCCTTTTGGCGAAGTCCACCACCATTTGTCCCTCAAAGTTCCTTTGCTGGATGCCGTACTCACCCATCACTTCTTCACCCCCCCCCCCCCCCGTTTCACTTCGCCTGCATGTCCAATGGAATCTGCACCAATCACCACTCTCTCTCTGTCTAGGATGCTCAAAATTACTTCGTCGAGTTCCTTCCAGAATTTGTCTTTTAACTCGAGGTCAGATCCTACCTGTGGGGCATAGCCGCTAATCACATTATACATAATTCCCTCAATTTCAAATTTCAGCCTCATCACTCCATCTGATACTCTTTTCACCTCCAAGACATTCTTAGTCAGCTCTTCCATGGTAAAATAATTTCAACCTTGCTTTTAAACTTCTCATCTTATTCCCTTTCCTCTTGCTCTCTTGGATGCACAATATACCAACCTTTCTCCTAATCATCACGTCGACTAACTACTGAGCTTTTCCTGTCATAGTCAAAAAATTCAAATTCCCTAAACACAGTTGTAGGGTCTGTGCAAGCCTCTTCTTCTTCTGCCGACAAAGCCGCTTTCCTCCTCTTTTTTTTTTCCTTCGACCCACATTATCTGGATTTCTACTTCCGCTTTGCAGATTAACAGTGCCGGGGGTGGGCGTAATTAGCTATCCATTATGGAATTCGTTTGATGAACGGTTATATATGTTTGGCACAGTTTTACGCCAGATGCCCTTCCTGACGCAACCCTCTGTATTTATCCGGACTCAGGACAGGCCTACAGGTTACATAGGGTTGTGCTCCCCATCGGGCTGCAGATAGTCAAATAAAAACAATCAAATAAAGTTAGCACATAAGGTACACAATCCACAAACTACCTAGTCCATGTTAAAGTTAAAAGGGTATGTGGGTAAGTCAGGTTCGAGTATGAAAATGTAAAGGATATGGAGATATAAAGGATATGGAGATGAAAGCGATTCAAACCACAATGGCTCCCACTCCAGTAGTTGAAGGTTAAGTCCACTTTTGCAATTTCCTATAAGTCCTCATGGTCCTCATTGTAAAAGTTATGTAATTACTCATTATTTATGTTTCTTCAACAGCAACAATTTGATCACAAACACGTCTCGTTGTTAGCAAGCTAAGCTGAGATACGTTGGGCTGAGAAGCAAGTTTAAGTTGAAGGTTCCACTTGCTCAATTTTCTATAAGTACTCACAGTCCTCGTTGTATACGATACGTATGAAAATGTAAAGGATATGGAGATATAAAGGATATGGAGATGAAAGCGATTCAAACCACAATGGCTCCCACTCCAGTAGTTGAAGGTTAAGTCCACTTTTGCAATTTCCTATAAGTCCTCATGGTCCTCATTGTAAAAGTTATGTAATTACTCATTATTTATGTTTCTTCAACAGCAACAATTTGATCACAAACACGTCTCGTTGTTAGCAAGCTAAACTGAGATACGTTGGGCTGAGAAGCAAGTTTAAGTTGAAGGGTCCACTTGTGCAATTTCCTAAAAGTCCTCATGGTCCTCTCATTGTACAAGTTATGTAATTACTCATTATTTATGTTTCTTCAACAGCAACAATTTGATCACAAACACGTCTCGTTGTTAGCAAGCTAAGCTGAGATACGTTGGGCTGAGAAGCAAGTTTAAGTTGAAGGTTCCACTTGCTCAATTTCCTATAAGTACTCACAGTCCTCGTTGTATACGATACGTAGGTTTTGCAAGTCATGTAGGTACTAGCGTTTGATGTTTTCCTCCTCGGCAAAGATTTCTTTATAGACGCGTCTTGTTGTCAGCGAGCTAGGCTAGGCTAAGATAAGACAAGCAGGTTCAGCATGAACTATATGGCTCCAATTTGGGTATCAAGATTACACAGATGATGATTTTAGTCCACTGAGGTCGTCACCAGGGGAGTCCCACGTAGAGGATTCACAACATTCGGTCAAAATTCAGCCGGATTTATTGAAGTTGATGGAGAGGATTAGAAATGAGCTCATTCGAGGGACAGCCAAAGTTGGATGTTTTGCTGACAAGGTTCGAGAGAGCAGACTTTGATGGTTTGGACATGTTCGGAGGCGAGAGAGTGAGTATATTAGTGGAAGGGTGCTGAGGATGGAGCTCCCAGGAAAAAGAGCGAGATGAAGACCAAGGCATAGGTAGAAATTTACATAATATAGGTTGAAGACAAAAAAAGAGGAGGAAAGCGGCTTAGTCGGCAGAAGAAGAGAAATGGACAGACCATACAGCTATGTGAAGGGACTTTGAATGTTGGGACTATGACAGGAAAAGCTCAGTGGTTAGTTGACAAGATGATTAGGAGAAAGGTTGATGTATTGTGGATCCAAGCGAGCAAGTAGAAAGGGAGTAAGGCAAGAAGTTTAGGTGCAGGGTTCAATTTTATCATGGAGTAGATGGGAAGAGAAATGGAGTAGGGGTTATTTTAAAGCAAGAACTGGCTAAAACGTCCTGGAGGTGAAAAGAGTATCAGATCGAGTGATGATGATGAAACTTGAAATTGAGGGTGTTATGTATAATATGGTTAGCGGCTTTGGCCCACAGGTAGGATGTGACCGCGAGTTGAAACAGAAATCCTGGAAGAAACTAGACGAAGTGGTCCGGAGCATTCCAGACAGAGAAAGAATTGTGATTGATGCAGATTGCAAAGGACATGTTGGTGAAGGAAACTGGAGCGCTGAAGTGGTGATGGGTAAGTACGGCATTCAGCAAAGGAACTTTGAGGGGCAGATGGTGGTGGACTTCGCAAAAAGGATGGAATTGGCAGTCGTAAACACTTATTTCCAGAAGAGACAGGAATATAGAGTGACTTACAAGAGCGGCGGTAGAGGCACGCAGGTGGATTATATTTTGTGCACACGATGTAATCTGAAGGAGGTTACTGACTGTAAATTGATGGTGGGGGAGAGTGTGGGTCGACAGCATAGGATGGTGGTGTATAGGATGACCCTGGTAGCAGGTAGGAAGATTAAGAAGACAAAGGTAGAGCAGAGAACTGATGACATACCAGTGGAGATATGGAAGCAATTTGGTGAGGTGGCTGTGGAGTTTTTGACCAACTTATTCAATAAAATACTAGCGGGAGAGAAGATGCCAGAAAAATGGAGGAAAAGTGTGCAGGTAGCCATTTTTAAGAACAAAGGCGATGTTCAGAACTGTGGAATCTACATAGGAAAAAAGTTGATGAGCCACACAATGACGTTATGGGAAGAGTGAAGCTCCAGGGAGAAGAGATGGCGAGGGTGGACGACTTCAAATACTTGGGGCAACAATACAGAGCAATGGTGAGTGTCGTAAGTAAGTGAAGAAACAGGTCCAAGCAGGGCGGAACAGCTGGTGGAAGGTGTCTGAATATATGTGCGTGAATGAGAGGGGCGGAGGAGGAAGAGTGAAGGTCCAGGCAGAAGAGATAGCAAGGATGTACAACTTCAAATACCTTGGGTCAACAATACACAGCAATGTTGAGTGTAGTAAGGAAGTGAAGAGACGGATCCAAGCGGGATGGAACATTTGGCGGAAGGTATCTGGTGCTCTTTGTGAAAGAAGAGTCTCCGCTAATATGAAAGGCAAAGTCTATAAAACAGGGGTGAGGCCAGCTATGATGTACGGATTAGAGACGGTGGCTCAGAAGAAACAAGAGGAAGCAGAACTGGAGGTGGCAGAAATTAAGATGCTGAGGTTCTTGTTTGGTGTGAACAAGTTGGATAGGAATATTCAAATGAACTCATTCGAGGGACAGCCAAAGTTGGATGTTTTGGAGACAAGGTTAGAGACAGCAGATTACGATGGTTAGGACATGTTCAGAGGCAAGAGTATATTGATAGAATGATGCTAAGGATGGAGCTCCCAGGCAAAAGAGCGAGAGGAAGACCAGAGAAAAGGTTGTTGATGTTGTGAGGGAGGACATGAGGACAGTGGGTGCGAGAGAGGAGGATACACGAGATAGGCAAAGACGGAAAAAGATGACACAATGTGGCGACCCATAACGGGACAAGCCGAAAGAAAAATAAGACTATCACTGAGTACTGCAAAGGATTTCAAAACTGGAAATGAAAATCCATTATCTTGAAGTGTATGAGGATGTAAATGGACAGTCGGGGAAGAAAACCTCTAAACCAATGTCTCAAAATGGTGAACAGAAGTCTGTTAACAGACAGCCACTTACTGTAGCTCAACGAGGACAGATATAGACTGTCGAAACAATAAAGGATCATCCAGCAGTTCTAACTGGTATTCACTCCGAGAGCAAAGCGCAAATATATGACATTTAAAAAGGAGGCCACAACACCGGAAGATTACAGAGGAATCCTGCTGGCCTGTATTGTGAGCTGCCTCAATCCCGAGTAAGTGCTGGCCATGGATGCGTTGCTACAGCGAAGACCAAAAAAATGGAAAAAAAAAAAGAATGTGAGTCAATGCAAAACACAGTGACGTAGCAATAGATTTGAGCAACTTTTACGATGCCCTGGCCAAGAATGCTCATCCCCTTGCTACCACGTAAAGGTATGAAATTAAATACAAGAAAAAATTGGGACCCCAAACGTTTATAGTTGGTGATGGGAGCTGTCAAGGATGTGAAACGGTTTTGCAGTGAGAAGAACACCAAATTAGTGTTTTACTAATGATGGTGGTTGATATCCCCTGGAGCTCTCTATCATCAGCACCAAACTGTAAAATCTGTCATTATACACGTTCTAAAGCAGGTACTGAAGCAAGATTTCATTGATCAAACAAAAGTGCAATGTTAAATGCTCAGGGTTTTTATAAGCAGACCTCGCCCACTCGTGTGATTTGAAGATAAACGTTTCTCAAGGCTGCGTCAATAAAATAAGTGGTTAAGCAACGTGTACTGCACTGTCTTGTTTCGATAACTTTTAAGTTTTTTGGGGCGAGCGCAAACATCTTAAGAAGGCAGAGGTTTCATTGAGTACTGCGAGAATGCCTCACTCAGCCGCGTGCGCTCAGTAAAGCGCCCCGGCTCGACTGTGTTGTTCATCGCGTACTGTGGAGTCTATGAACACCCCCCTAAAGCAGGATGGCTCGGCTGAACAACCCCCTAAAGTAGCACCACTTGGCTCTGTCATAAGCAACACCGGCCGGCTGCGATGAGCCACGACGGCTCATTGCAGCCGCGAAAGTGGATCGGACGGGGATGGGGTTTGGCCGTGATCCAAAATCATCTGAATATGGCTCGAAACAATAGTGTAATTTTGCCCCGGTAACTTAATTCGGTTGTGTGGCGTTCTCCTTTTCGAAAAGAGCTTCCGTGTCAGAAGGAGCGCATTTGTCTCCCATAGTTAGGGTGCACCGTGTGTTTTCATTGGCGAATGTCCAGGTGACGTCACGGACAGAGGATGCAGCCAATATGGCGACCACTTGGATATCATAGAATTACACTTCTGCAACTTTGCACATGGATGACGCGCTCTCCGCTCACGTTTATTTTTTCGTATAGACAATTGAAGTGAATAAGGGACAAGCCGAACGAAACTTACTTACTTAATGTTATATATATTTTACATTACAATATCTATTTTAGAATGTGTATAGGGATAACAGTTGGGCTTTAATGACATTATTACAAATATCTGGACAGTTCGTTATTAAATGAAATGTGGTTAGCAGAAACCGGCTGTAAATTTTGGAGCAAATTTTAATTTTATGAAAAAGTGTCAAATAAGAATAAAGGCGGTGGTATTGCTCTTACTTTTAAGTCATTGTTTCAGTGAAAATAAATTATACTGTGTGACTTTAGCTCTTTTGAATATCTATGTTTTTTTTTTTAGTTAAAGGTGACCCAAAAGTTGTTTTAATTCATTTGTATACCTCCTAGATACAAAAGAAGAATTATGGAGGATTTTTCACAACTGCTTTCAGTTATTTGCACTGAATACTATTATTTTGTCATAACAGGAGATTTTAACATTCATGCTGACAATAACATGGGGGGAAAATCCAGAGAACTGTCTGCCATACCAGACCTCTCTCAACAAATTAAGAGTCAAACTCATACTCAAGGTCACATCTTAGACCTGGTCATTTCTAAGGCTGTCAAAATTTTATCAATTGACAAAGGTTATGGCTATTTCTGACCATTTTTGTGTATTTTTTTAAATTCCAGATTCTTCCAAAACTTCAGACAAGCTCTCTGTCAATTAGAAAAGGTACAGTACTGCCATTAAGTTGATGAAGACTGTAGCTGTACCACAAACTAAGAAAGTTGAGACAGTTGGAGAACTTTTGGAATTTTACACCTGGAAAATCAATAAAGATTAAGTTTTTTTTCATCAACTCTTTAATTTAAATGAACTTTTTGACTTTTGATTTCAGTCAAGTTTTACTCTGCTCTTATCAAAGTGCTAAATGATATTTGGTTGAATGCTGACTCAGGAAGACTGTCAATTTTGTTCTTGTTGGATCTCAGTGCGGCTTTTCATACAGTAGATCATAATGTACTGCTGAACAGATTTCGCTGTGCGACAGTTTCCATGTTCTGCATCAATTATTTGAAAATATGCCGAGTTTCAACCCGTGCATACTGCGGAGCTCAAGCATACAGATTTAACAGAGAGACCTGAGTTGATTGGCGTGGTTTCCTTCTCCGGCTTATTTTTTGTTTCATTTCACTTGTCCCATTAGGGTCATCACAACGGGTCATCTTTTTCCATGAAAGGCTATCTCCTGCATTTTTCTCTAACACAAACAGCTTTCATGTCTTCCCTCACAACATCCATCAACCTTCTCTCTTCAGCACTTCCTCTCGCTCTTTTGCCTGGAAGCTCCATCCTCATCATCGTTCTACCAATATACTCTGTCTCTTTTGGACATGTCTGACAAGTCTGCTCTCTTGCTCTCCAAAATATCTAGCCTTGGGTGTCGCACTGATGAGCTGATATCTATTTTTATACAACCTGGTCACTCCAAAAGCCAACCTCAACATCTTCATTTCTGCCACCTCAAGCTCTGCTTCCAGTTGACTCCTCAGTCTTTCACTCGTACATCATGGCTGGCCTCACCACTGTTTTATAAACTTTGCCCTTCATCCGAGCAGAGAGACTCAAATAACACAATCCACCCGTTCCATCCTGCATGGACCCATTTCTTCACTTCCTTATCACAATCACCATTGCTGTGGACTGTAGACCCCAAATATTTGTTATCCTCCACCCTCTGTGTATCTTCCCCTTCCACCCCTCTCATTCATCCAGATACAGTATGACCTTTCACATTCGGGAGTCACTGTTCGTGATCCCGCATACTCGTGGATTTTTTTTTCATAATGTTCCATATATGATAAAATGCACTTAGTTTTCTCCTAAATAAGACGGGTTGCATTGCAACTCGGTATGCCTTATGTGCACACCGAGTTAAAAAATCTGCAAAATGTTGTGTGAGTAGTCCAAAGAAGTACAAATGAACACACTGGTTAAATTGTTAGCATACATGCTAGCGTGTGTTTTAGTATGTAAGCTACTGTATAAGTTTGAACAATTAACAAAAGGTACCTTGTAGATTAGCAAAGAGTTTTCATGACCCAGTGCCAATACAGTGGTACCTTCTACTTATGAATTTAATCCGTTCCGGAAGTCGTTTGGTAATTTGAAATTTTTGCAAGTAGAATCGCATTTTACATGTAAACAGCCTCATCTGTTCCAAGCCACCACCCTCCTGCTGTTATAAATGTACGATGAGGCATCTTTTTTCAAAATAGGCCAGTGTCGTCACAACTGAAAACTTGCTGTGCAGCGTAGTCTTCCAATGCCAATTTCCCCAAAAATTCTTGCACCAATTTCTTGTCTGCGCTCGATGCCTCGCCATCCCGAACAACGGGAGTGAATTTCAGTCCTCTTTTTGAATTTTTTTAAACCACCCACGCAATGCCCTAAACTACGGGTGTGGCTCCTGTTATGAAGTTCCCTCGCCGTCATCCTTATTCAGGGGTCATTAAAAATGGAGGTTGCAAATTCTTTGGCGATGTCAGTCAACAGGATGCCTTTTTCATATTTCTCGATTTTTTGCTTTGTTTTGATGGACAACACTCATTTTGTTCTCCCTGACACTGGCCATCTTTTTCTTGGGGCCCATGTTGAAAAAGGATTAATAAATTTGCGAAGAAGTTGTACAGTACGAGTGTGCGCTAGCTTATGCCAATGGATTCAGTGAAAAAGATACATATAGTGCATTACAGGTAAAGATTGACGACCCTCCTAGCCAGTGGAGGGATGTGATGATGCTACGTGATAGCCGATGGGAGAACAGTGCTATCGCGCTACACAAACCAAGATACAAGAGTGCATCATGGTTAAAGATTGACATCCTTCCTAGCCAATGTGATGCCCAAAGATTCCACTTGATAGCCAATGGGAGAGCAGCTCTATCGTCCCACACAAACCAAGGTCTGTACCAGGATGTTTACGTTCAGTTGAATCCAGCGCCATTTTTTCCCCTTTTGTATTGTGTATTGTAATTAATTTTTCGTAAGTAGAGAACATTTTTCCGAGGAGGCCTTTCGTAACCTGAATGTTCCTAAGTAGAGATATGACTACATAGTGCAGTTATCCTTTAGATTCAATCCCCTGTACTACACAAACAATGCATTTATCAAAATGTTCCTTCATCCAAAATGCTCAGAAATGGATTTCACTCTTGAGTCATATTTTTATTTAGCATGATTAAAAGCATAAATGTTGGAATAAAGACAAAGTAGAACTGGAAGGAAACATCACTGACCTTATGACATCTCGACAGATGATGGCAGGAACTTTGGCATGAAAGTCTGCAACAACCTCGGAAAATTCAGCTTAAGAGAGTAAGAATTACCAGTTAATGAAGGCACACAACTTCACATTAATTGAAGTCAATTTACTTATTATTTACTTTTAATCATTTTTCAATCACATAAAATAAAGAGAAAAGTTTTTAATTCCAACTAATTAAGGGTTGAAACATGACCAACCAAGCACCTTTCTGAGTTGTTGCGATAACCACACATTTTCCTGGCAGGGCAACATGCAATATCTTTGAGTCCTGCATCACAGAAGGGCAAGCTACACAGATGTAATGAGATGACCATGACAAATGTATCATCACATTTGTACGACATAAAAACATTTGTTGTGGTTAGTATTTGAACTAAGTTTGGGGTTAAGCCAGTTTTCACACCAACTGCTTCATATTTGGATGTGAAACAGCTCTAGAGTTGTAGATCATTGCTTGGTGAAGCCATTAGAACCACGTCATCGAGAAAAAGCAGACACAAAATGATCAGGTTCCCAAACCAGACCACTCAATGCCTTGGCTGCATAGATAGAGTCCATAGAGGTAATGAACACAATTGGTCACAAAGGGTAGACGTAGGGGATTCCAACCCACTCTGGAAAAGAATCAAACTTACAGCCCGCAATACAAACCAAACAACACTTACTAAAGGGGTCCAGTATTCCAAAATCCCGGCGCACACTGTACAGTACAAGACCTCCAAGTCCACAAACCGCATTTAGACTGGTTGGGCAAAACCCCCATTGCACCTTCTTAAAAAGGGGGACCACCACCCCAGTCTCCCATTCCAGTGGCATTGTGGCCAATGTCCATGTAATGTTGCAGAGTTGTGCCAGCCAGGATAGCCCAACAACAGAGTCTTTCAGAACTTGCATCTCATCCACACCTCTTATCACCAAGGAGATTTTTAACCACCATGGTGACTTCAACCCCAGAGATAGGCGAACCCGCCTCAGAGTCCCCAGACTCTTCTTTGTCATTAGTGGAAACAAGGTCATCCAGGTTTTTGGACCACCAACTTAAAACATCATGAGTTGAAGCTATCAGCACCTTGTCCCTGATATACACAGTGTTTATGGTGCACAGTTTGCCTCACCTGAGACCTCTTTCAGGCTGAAAAGCCTTTTGACTCTACACTTGGCAAAGCGTCTAAAGCCCTTGACCTTCACATTCGTCTGTGGTGAGGGAAAAACATAGTGAAAATGTGGATTAGTCTGGTAGTCACATTGGACTGCTATTGTTTTAAACAGTAGTGTACAGAGAGAGGATAAGTATTTTAACACTCTGCGCTATTGCAAGTTCTCCTACTATGAAATCATGGAGTGGTCTGAAGTTTTCATCTCAAATTTATTTCCACTGTGAGAGACACTGTGAGAGTCCATTAGTCACAATGTATGATTTTTTAATAACATATTGGTATGTTACTGCTCCAAATAAGTATTTGAACACCTGTGAAAATCAATGTTAATACTTGGTACAGAAGCCTTTGTAATTACAAGTTGCAAGATGGCACCGTGCACAGACAGCGGCACCTCTCCATACACAACGGTGCTTTAGTGATTTTATTTATTTATTTTTTTAATTCGGGAACTGACTGTTTATGTCTCTCCATCACAAACTCACAACACAATGTGCATCTACATTAAAGCGTTTCTGCTCAACATTCACAGAACATTATTTTTGCAAATAAAGCCAGTAATCGCGGAAGTGCTACGCAACTGCAGTCTGCTCAGGAGGCGAATGCAATATTCGACCCCCACTTCTGCACCCAGCCCACAGTGGAGGCCCCACGGGCCAAACAAAAGGAAGCAGAAAAGGGGCAAGCGTGGATGTGTCAGAGTAAGATTAGCAGCCATCCCACACCGGCAAGATTTCCCTTCTATAACCCTGGTCAAAAACACGCTTGCTGGACAAAACAAAATGGAATGTAGAGCTCATGCGCGTGAGGTTACAGTTTGCATGGCGCCAAATTGTCGGTCAAATCTAGCTGCTCGGCAGTGCAGGAGTCATTGAACCGGAGTACATTTTTCAAATTGCCTGAGACCTGTTGAGCTGTTGGTGGTAACTAAAATCCAACATGCCCGGACAGCAGTCACTTTTCACACAACATAATTCGACAGCGAAAGCCGCCACCGAAGCATCGTTCTGGGTGTCACATCATCGTTAATAACAAGAAGTCCTTCCAAGACAGATGGTAAAAGAGGATTTCATTGAAGGAGCAGACCCATCGTTCCAATCTTTTAGAAATAAGGCAGAAATATCTTCAATAAAAGCTCTGCAGCTGTCAACGCGTACACGGCGCTGTGAAGCCATGTCTGAGAACTTAACCAAGCAAATGTGGAAGGACATCGTTGATTGTGTTTCATTGCAATTGACGAATCTGCTGACATGAGTGACACAGCCCAGGTGTGCATTTTCATTCGTATGGTGTTTAGTGATCATCAACGTGAACTCAGATAGTTACAAAAAAATGTAATAGTTAATGACGTTGTGTTGTGCAATATTGTGTCATGCAATATGTTTTGCAAGGAACACAAACGTACTTCTTCTTCTTTCGGCTTGTCCCGTTAGGGGTCGCCAGAGCGTGTCATCTTTTTCCATCTTAGCCTATCTTCTCCGTCTTCCTCTCTAACCCCAACTGCCCTCACCACATCCATAAACATTTACACATAAAGAATCCTAAATATAGTTAAAAATATATGTTTTGAATCTTTGTAGTCGGTAGATCTTTGTGACTTGGTCATTCTGTTTGCCCCCACCATCCGTCGATCGTGAGAGGCTGGCTGCTTGAAAAGTAGATCTTGGGGTAAAAAAGTCTGGGCACCCCTGCTCTATGCCAAGTGGCTCTAGTTTTTGCACATACCTTCATTTATTATCACCTTCTAAATGTTTAACAGGATCAGACAAAACTCTGGGTGTCATCCTGAGACCTATTTTTGTTTCGTCTCAACGGAATTAACTTGCAACAATGCTTTGTTTGACCTGCAACATGGCGACGTAAACAAAAATCACGTGATATTATAACGTAGGTGTATGAGCTCTATACTCGTATTCTCCACACATCTAAAAAAAAAAGCGTGAGTGCTGTCTCTTTGCTTTCGTGGAAGCATGCCTCAATGATAGCGTCCTGGACCAGGCAATTCAGCCAGGCCAGTTGACATGTTTCCAGGCAGTTAGTGGGCTTGTAGGGAGGGAAGACTCACAGCGGGGGACTTTGTGCTTACATCAGCAATGCCTGGTGCCACGACGCTGCAGTGGTTTGTAAAAATTGTGTACTGCTGCTGGAGTTAATGATGGTCAAGTGCCGGCTTTTTTACCTGCCAAGGTAATTTACTACTGTTCTTCTGGCAGCCATTTACATCCCTCCGAGCTCAAACAACAACAGGAGCAAGCCAATGTACAAAAGCTTCCTGCTCATCAGTGAGCAGCAGGACATCGGACCATGATGCCCTCCTCATCCTGGTTGGGAATTTTAATCATGCCAATTCCAATACCGTGTTTCCACAATTTCGTTGACGTTAAATTCCCCACAATATGAGAAAACATCCATCCAACATCAAAAAAGCCCTCCACCACCTGCACCTGAGAGCCTCAGACCAGACTCCTGTCATGCTAATACCTGCACACAGACAGCTGGTTAAGGTTGCGAAGCCAGCCTAGAAGAAGATCCGGGTGTGGACTCTTTTGCCACCATAGATTGGAACATGACCACACAGGCATCCACCCACATCACAGACCTCCAGGAATACACAGAGACCGTCACAGCCTACATATGAAAATGTATGGACATCGTCACAGGATCCAGAACCATCTCCATCAGGGCAATCAGAAGCCATGGTTGTAAGGGAAGTCCACAGGCTTCTCAAGTCCCAGAATGCTGCCTGCAGAGCTGAGGATGAGGTAAGCTTCAGGACAACTAGGACTAACCTGTTACGTGGCATCATGCTAATAGGCAATACTCCATAAAGATTGTGAACCGCATTAGCTACAGCAGACACCTGGAACCTGTATCGTGATATGCTGACTATCATAGACTATAGAAGCACCACCACCACCCCACCCCTCGCTCCCGGGGCAGCTCAATGATTATTATTTTTTTTACACATTTTGAGGCAGACAAACCCCCCCCAGAAGATCCTTTGGCCTCTCAATGACAGGGTGCTGCAGCTCTTCTTCTTTGAGTCACTCGAGGCACCTGAGGATGATCCTGAGAAGCGCAAGACTCGCATGTGGGAGGCTCAGTAGTTCTCCGAAGGAGAATTCCACATGTCGGTGGTATACGCCAAACTGGAGTTCAGGGTACCGAAGCCAGAGGTGCTCGGCTGATTCTTCTGTCTCACCGCAGAGACGGGTGGTGGCCAGACGAGAATCGGATGAAATCAATGAGGTCTTTTTTGGAAAACTGGGACTCATCCTCCAGATTAGGTCTGGTGGAGGTGAGGGAAAGGATACGGGGATGGGTTGATGGAGAGGGTTTGCAAGTCCTGCAGATGATTGCGAATCGTGTTAGGGCGTTGAGTGGAATAAATGGTTGGGGAAGGGAGGAACCGAGTTTGGCCTGCTCATCTGCAAGGTCGTTGCCCGGGAGGTTGCAATGGCCTGGGACACACATTAGTTGGATCTTTTTAGTGGAAGGAAAGGCTGCAAGGTTGGAAATGAAGTGAAAGGAATACTCAGGACTGTAAACATGAGGAAAGCTGCTGGCCCAGACAGAATGCCGGGGAAGGTACAGAAGGCCTGTGCTGATCAGCTGACGGCAGCTCGTTGCAACAATCAACCATTCCATCCTGCTTGAAATGTACAACTTGTTCTTGTTTTCCTTTTGCCTTGTCCCGTTATGGGTCGCCAGAGCGTGTCATCTTTTTCCATCTAAGCCTATCTCCTGCATCTTCCTCTCCAACACCCACTGTCCTTATGTCCACCCTCAGAAGATCAATAAACCTTTTGTTTGGTCTTCTCGCTCTTTTGCCTGGCAGCTCCATCCTCAGCATCCTTCTACCAACATACTCACTCTCTCGCCTCTGGACATCTCCAAACCATCGTAGTCTGCTTTCTCGAATCTTGTCTCCTAAACATCCAACTTTGGCTGTCCCTCTAATTAGGTCATTTCTAATCCTATGCAACCTGTTCACTCCAAGCGAGAACCTCAACATCTTCATTTCTGCTGCCTCCAGCTCTGCTTCCTGTTGTTTGTTCAGTCCAACCATCTCTAATCCGTACATCATAGCCAGCATCACCACTGTTTTATAAACTTTGCCCTTCATCCTAGCAGAGACTCTTCTGTTACAGAGAGCAGCAGACACCTTCCACCAACCATTCCATCCTGCTTGGACCTGTTTCTTCACTTACTTACTACACTCACCATTGCTCTGTATTGTTGCCCCAACTATTTGAAGTCATCCACCCTCGCCATCTCTTCTACCTGGAGCTTTCTTCTCTTCTCACTCTTCCCATAACTTCATTGTGTGGCTCATCATCTTTATTCCTCTATAGTTTCCACAGCTCTGAACATCACCTTTGTTCTTAAAATGGGAACAAGCACACTTTTCCTCCATTCTTCTGGCATCCTCTCTCACACAAGTATTCTATTGAATAAGTTGGTCAAAAACTCCACAGCCACCTCTCCAAATTGCTTCCATACCTCCACTGGTATGTTATCAAGACCAACTCTCTTTCCCTTTTTCATTCTCTTCAGTGCCTTTCGAACTTCCCCCTTACTAGTCATTGCCACTTCCTGGTCATTCATGCTTGCCTCTTCTATTCTGCCTTCTCTCCCATTTTCTTCATTCATTCACTTCTCAAAGTATTCTTTCCATCTACTTAGCACACAAAGCGCTAAGCTTGAAATCTGCAGCAACCATCACTATCCCAAAAAAAAAAATCAGCCATTGACAGTCTAAATGATTACAGGCCTGTTGCATTCACATCTGTGATCATGAAGTGCTTTGAGAGGCTTATTGCAGGCCACATCAGGGGCCCACTACCGCCCTCACTTGACCCTTACCAGTTTGCCTATAAAGGAAACCGGTCCACCTATCGCAATAGGTCTCCACACTGCACTGAGCCACCTGGAACGCCAAGGGAACTACGTCAGGATTCTTTCCATAGACAACAGCTCCACCTTTAATAACATTTATCCCAGGCATTTTGGTTGACAAACTCTCCCTCCTGTCTTGTCAGACTGGGCTCATACCTCTCTTCCTCAGCATCCTCCCAGGCTGTGTACTGAGCTCTCTGCTGTAATCTCTGTACACGTATGAGTGCATACCAGCCCATCCCAGCAACTCCATTATCAAGTTTGCTGATGATACCACCGTGATCGGGCTAATCACAAAAGGAGATGAGTCTGCCTACAGAGACGAGATTAGAAAATTGTCAAATTGGTGTTCTGCAAACAACCTCACACTGAACACCAGAAAGACGAAGGATATTATCCTGGACTTCCGGAAGTGCAGCGTCAACCCAGTCCCACTGTTCATCAATGGGGAGAGTGTGGAGAGGGTCGACTCCTTCACAGGGTTCACACTCACTCTGACCAAAAAAAATTGAAGGGCTTTTTAGGGGCATTCTTAGGGGCCGACACGAAAGATTTAGGGCCGACATGAAAAATTCAGGCCCATTGTGGCAAATCAAGAATAAGGAAAAAACACTCACCCAATGGTGCTATCAACCATTATTGGTTCATCAAAGGTTCCAGTACCTCAGTTTCTGTCACAGTGATCACCTGTCGCCCCTTGTGGTAGTTCTCATTGATATGACAGTGGTAGTTTTTTGCAATGTCACTGTCTGGAAGGGTTCATAGAGCCTGACTTCTGGCTGGTTGAAGTTAATGTGTGGACAACTGTCGGTGCGCATGCACTGCCAGTATTGGTGCTTCGTTGATCCCTACTACTGCCCGAATTTGATGCTTCACTATCTTGGTATTTTGAGAGAAACAGATTCATACTAACAGAAGATTAGACAGTCTTCGCCAAATCAGCGTGTGTCCTGTTTTTCTGGTGCGACTCTCGGACTTGGACGCCCATCTTTCCAAGCTGGTAACTCTGTTTGCACAGATGACAGTAGAACATGAGCCGATCTTTTGAATCTCGACGAACCCAGCTCCCAAACTCTTAACTTTCAACCCAAGCATCTTGAAAAATGCACTTCCCCATGATACAAGTATTTTTATTGGATCGATCAAAGAACTACCCTACGAAGATGAAGCGAAATGCCTACTCACAAAAACAAACAATGGAATATCAACGACAAGATGGCGACTATAAGAAAAAAGTTGTGAACACAGCGTGACTTCCCTTGGCAGTTTCCGGTTATTTTTTATTTTTTTTAAAAGATTTCTTTTTTTTTTTTTAGGGAGAATTTTGGCGGTAGAGGTCCTCTCTTTGATTTTGTTAAAGGCCCTTTTTAAGGGCTTGCCCGGTTTTCAGTGAATTTTAAGGACTTTTAGGGGCCCCTAAAAGGACCCCCAGATATTTAGGGGTTTTTAGGGACTTTTAGGGCCATGTATGAACCCTGCTTCAGATTTCTGGGAGTCAACATCACACTCAAACTCACCTGGACAGTAAAAAGGGTGGTGAAAAAGTCTGAGCAGCGACTACACTTCCTGAGAGGGCTCATGGAAGAACAACTTGGAAGCTAAGCTGTTGCAGGCTTTCTACAGAACCACCGTGGAGAGCATTCTCACATACTGCATTCCAGTGTGGTATGCTGGATGTATCACAGCGGACAGGAAAACTGCAAAGAGTGATCAACAGTCTCCAGAAGATCACTGGCTGCTCTCTGCCCTGCCTTGAGGAAATTGCCAACTCCCGCTATCACAAAAGAGCCACTAATATTGGAAAAGTTCTCTTCACATCCTGGTCACCACCTGTTTAACCTGCTGCCCTCTGGCAGGCGATACAGGTCCCACAAAACACGGACAACCAGATCCAAAGACAGCTTTTTTCCCCAGAGACTTAAAGTCCTTGAACTCAAAACCACTGAATATAACAGTACCATAATGTAATATTATGCAACTGCACTTTTGTTAGCTTTCCTTGGTTTTAATGATCTACGAAAGCCTGGGCAGGGTGCATAAGACAAAAAAAAAAATACACAATGTGCATTTATTAATTAATCTATTTTAGCAATAACTGTGCCTTGATTTATGTACTTTTTGTTTTTACCGAAAGATGTTCTTTTTTTATTTTTATTCACACATGCACCTTGTGGAGAAGCATTCATCATTTTCGTTGTATGCACAGCATATAATGACAAAGACTTTTGATTTTTTATTTTGATTGATTTGATGGAGAGGGTGGAAGGGTCTAAGGCGGGGGTTGTCGAGGGATTGAAGGAGAGACTTGCAGTCTGTGATGATGGAGGCTGAGGACCAGATTTCAATTTGTCCGAGCCAAGTCATGTTCAGTGCAACCTTTGTGCCTGAAAATAGCTGCTAAAGGTTCTGGTGGGTGGGTGCCAGGAGTAAATCAAGTAGTCGCCTCTGAAGACCACTATCCTGGCGCCTTCGTTCAACGTGCCGTCAAGGGTGGAGCCATCAGTGAAGACGAACAGGTCTGTTGGGCCGTGTGCCGCAAGCGTTTCCGTAGCAGCAGCTAGTTGTTGGGAGGAGGATGCAGATTTAGGGATGGGCGTGAAATGGATGGCATGTGGAGGAGGCGGGGGTCATGGAATATTGGGGTTAGTCGCAGTTTCCAAGTCCCCCGGGGTGTGGTTGAGGTTGGGTAGGTAGGGGTGGTGAAACTTATCCAGTCACCACGTTTTAGGCGTTTTGGCAGGTGCGTCTGGTATAGTACCCTTCTGTTATTGTCGTGGGGAAGATGGGTCCAGTTGTCGGCCTTTTTAAGACGTGCCAAATTTAACCAGGATGAGATTGGTGGTAATTGGGCTTCATGCAGGACAGTGTCAATCGAAGTTCTTCCAAGTTGGCCCATTATGATGCGAGCCGTGTCTGACTGTGCCCTCTCCAGTTTCTGGATGTTGAAGGAGGAAACCCAGGTAGCCCAGGCAGGAGCTGCGTATTCTGCGGGCGATCTGACGGTTGCAATGTAGATCGGTCCGCATAACCCGTGGTCGCCACCCCCAAAATGTACCCGCCAGTTGTCGCAGGAGGTTGGAGCGCTGCTTCATGACCTGGCTCAAGTGCCGGATATGTTCGTTGATCGTGAGCTGGCGATCATGTTGAACCCCCAGAAAGGTGGGAGTGGGATTTGTCTTGAGTTTGGAATCCCCCAACGGTGATGTTTGGGCACCATGAGGATTCGGCAGTGTCCATCGTGAGGATTCGACACGTTGAGAGTGAGATGGTTGTCTGCAGACCATTGGTGAACTGAGACAACCTCCGACTCCAGCCTTACTGCCACTTCTTTATTATGGCTGTCCCAGCCCAGCGCCATGTCATCAGCATAGGCAGAGATGAGGGTGGAGAATTCGTATGAGTCTCGCAGATCGTTGATGTAAATTGTAGAGAGAAGTGGAGACAAAACTGAGCCTTGACGGAGTCCTTCTTTGAAGGTTCGGGAGCACCCTGTGGTACCATTAACCCTCACTCACGCCGTACGGTGGTGAACCAGGCCTTGATCCAATCGACAAATCGAAGAGGCACACCAATCAGCAACATCTTTGGGAGGAGTTTGGCACACCACACCTGATCATACGCCTTTCTGAAATCGAAGAAAGCAGCAATGGAGCGTAGATGTTGTTTGGACTGGAAGCCATCAATGACAAATTGGGACAGCCTTGGGCATTGATCGGCGGTGGAGCGGCCCTTGTGGAAACCCACCTGCCAAGGACTGAGAATCAAGTGCTCCCCCGAGCCACCAGGACAAGCAGTTGACGATGCGTCTCTCCAGAGTTTTGCTCATGGTGGAAGTCAGGGTGATTTGGCGATAGCTCCCAATGAGTTGAGGGTCTTTGCCCTTTTTATGGTAAGGGGTGATGTCAGCCGTGTGCCAGGCTTGTGGGCACCAATGGGTGGTGCAGCTGTTGTTGAGCATTTGTAGGAGAGCGGGAAGGTATTTTAACATCTCTGGTGCAATCTCGTCTGGACCAGCAGCTTTGCCTAGTTTGAGTTGTTTGAGGGTCCAGCGCAGCTCATCAGGCGTGAATGGGCACTCGAGCGAGCGTTGTAGTCTACAAGCACTTCTTCAAAGCTCTCGAACAGTCCTCCTACTCGACTTATTACCTTTGCCCCCACTCACCCGCGCATATTTGATGACAAAAGCCGGACCCTGAGCCTTGTCTGAGGCATATTCCTGGTTGTTGTCTTGCCTGTTTCATGTGAGCAGGGTCCTGACAGGGATTTGACCACCGCCCACGCCTGCTCGGTGTCTTGGTCTCCGAAATTTTTGAGAGGTGGAGATACCAAGCCGTGTGTTTTGCCTCTGCAGTCTTCTCAGCTACTTCTCAGCATTTTTTAAGGTAGCTCTGTCTGGTGTTGGTGCTCAAATTTCTTTGGAGTCAATTCCTCTCCTTGATGAGTTGTTTTACGTCACTGTTCATCCAGTGGATGTTGTTTGGTCGGAAGACTTTTTGCGGGATTGCTTCCGTGGTCGCAGTTTTGAGGACACCGGGGAGCACACTGAGAAGAGGTGTGGGGACTGCAGACAGATCGATAGAGGGTAGTTCTCGAAGGGGGGCGTCCAGTTGCAGGCTTCTGCAGTAACAAGGTCTGCTAGTGTTAGGTCTGCTTCTGTCCAGGTATCCAGGTATCTTGAGTTTCATGTGGGGGAGCCATCGTTCAGGACCAATCTGTCCATATCTTCAAGCCAGTCCTGGATGGCTTGCCCTCTTGGGTCTGCTTATGAAAAATCCTCCCAGGTGATGTGATGGGGGTTGAAGTCAAAGTAGATGAGGCAGCGACAGGTGGGGGAGACAAGGTAGCCATCTTGTGTAGCTAGTAGTTGGGCCAGAGAATGAGGAGTTGATGGGAGGAACATAAATATTGGTGAGTGAAAGGTTGGACCTTCTTGTAGTGGGGATAAGGATTGGAACTCAGCAGACCCGAGTTAACTGGCGGTGTCAGGGTGTACAGAATGCCTTGGCTAACGTAGGTTAGTAATCTACCTCCGTGGTGGTATTTTGTCCTACGGTGCGATCTTGGCGGATTGCATCATGACATGGAACCCTCTCTTAAAGGAGCTGCAGGAGAGGGGGGAACGTTGGGCCAGCTTCCCCTTACACGATCGGCAGAGACGATTATGATGGAGGCTGGGGAGCAGTTGCTGGTTGGGAGCTGACGCTTCTGAATGGGAAGGTTAGGGAGGCGCTTGCTGTTTGGGAGTTGGTGCTTCTGGTTGGGGATGTTGAGACGCTTGCTGGTTGGGTGGGGGGATTGCAACTGCAGTGTGTTGAGTAGTCGGTGGTTGCGGGGGAAATGCAGGCGGAACATGTCCAGCAGTTGGATGACTAATAGCAATTGATGCCAGTGCAGGATCGGTGAGCTCAGTTGGGGCAAGTGTTGCACGGGAGGGGTTTGCTGTTGGACCTTATGGTCGATTTGCAAACAAAACATTTGCTAGATGATGGTCGAGTAGAAGAAGATGATGATGAGAGAATGTTGCAAGTAAAGGATGATGGGGTGATAGATATGGAGCTAGAGGGGGCACTGTGACCAGCCTGTGCCACCGGGGCTAGCGGGGGAGAACCAAAGCATACTGCACACAAAGCCTTGAATTCCCTTGAAATATCATCTGGAAGGAGCAGGTCCTGTGGAACCCCCGTTGACAGGAGGTACAGGTGATCGGAGTGAAGTTACAGCGTATGGTCTTAGAGCAGCATGGGAAATGACAGGGCTCGGGCTGTTCTCAATGTCGCCTGCCCGAAGAACAGCCCAGAGATGCAGGATGGGCGATGCAGCTCCAATGAGGGAAAAGGGCGCCTCCCACGGCGCAAGTCAGAGAGAAGTGATTTGGCTTAATGGCTCCTCAGGAGGAGAGCCCCTCACAGGACACTACAGAAAGGTACCTGGTCTTCGTCCATACGAACTAGATGACATTCCTGGCTGAATCCTGAGACACTGTGGAGATGAGCTCACAGATGTCCTCACAGACACCTTCAACACGACACTGAGCCAAGCACTTGCTTCAACCTGCCTGAAAGCCACCACCATCATCCCAGTCCAAAGGAAGCTATCTCCCCTCTTGTGACAGTGACTGCCCGGTTGTGCTCACTTCTAGTGGCTAGTCATGGAGCACATGAACCCCCACGCCCGCCCTCCACCTCCCACCCCGACCCCTACCAGTTTGCATATCAGTCTAACCAATCGACACATGATGTTATCTCCATTGCCCTTCACTCAACGTTCACCCACCTAGAGATCAAAGACTCACGTCAGAATCCTGTTCATCGACTTCACATCGGTATTCAACACCATCATCCCCCAGGAGCTCATCCTCAAACAAGACCGGCTGGGACTCAACACTTCCCTGTGCAACGGCAGTTCGGGTCAGCAGACGGACATCCAACACCATAACGCTGAACACAAGGACCCCTCTTCACTTTGCTCACACACAACTGCACTCTGATATCCAACTCCAACCTCTTCATCAAGTTTGCAGATGACACAACTGTGGTGGGTCTCATCAACAACAATGAGACAGGCCACAGGAGTGAGGTGAGCCGCCTGGCGATGTGGTACAAGGACAAAAATCTCCAGCTGAGTGTGGAGAAGACCAAGGAAATCATAGTGTACTTCAGGAGAGGGTACGCCCAGGACACCCCGCTAACCATCAATGGTGATGCAGTAGAGCTGGTCAGCAGGGCCAAATTCCCTGGTGTACACATCTCCAAAGACCTGTCTTGGACCACTGACACACCAGCACTGGTTAAAAAGCTTTAACAATGGCTCTACTTCCTGCGGCAACTGAAATGATAATTCCCCCATCATTATCTCCTTTTAAAGAGGGACGCTCAAGAGCATCCTTTGCAGCAACATCACCATGTGGTACAGCGACTCCACCACCTCCCTGACGCTAGAGCGTGCAACACAGAGAGCAGTTGAGCAAATCATCTGTGCCTCTCTTCCCTCCATCTTGGACATATATCTCACCTGCCTTACCCACAAGGTGACCAGGATCACAGATGACCCCACTGACCCATCCCACTGCCTCTTCAAATTGCGACTATCAGGGAGGAGACTGCAGAGCCTTTGGGCGAAAACTATAAGGTTCAAAGAGAGTTTCTTCCATCAGGCTGTCAGGATGCTCAACAACCTCTCTGCTTTGCCCTCAATATTATTATCCCTCCCCGCCACTCACCACCATTGACTCTAGACCACAAATTAAGCCCTTGCACAAACTGCCCTTGAAGTACTAGATTCAGTTTGCTGTGTACATTACTACTTCTTCTTCTTTTTCTTTTGGCTTGTCCTGATTAGGGGTCGCCACAGCGTGTCATCTTTTTCCATCTAAGCTTATCACGTGCATCTCCTTCACTAACACCCAGTCTTCATGTCCTCCCTCACCATCCATCACCTTTTCTTTGGTCTCCCTCTTGCTTTTTTCCCTGGCAGATCCATCCTCAGCACCCTTCTACCAATTAAATCACTCTCTCGCCTCTGGACATGTCCAAACTCATCAAAGTCTGCTCTCTCAAACTATGGCTGTCCCTCTAATGAGCTTGTATCTAAGAGAACCTCACCAACTTCATTTCTGCTACCTCAAATTCAGCTTCCTATTGTTTCTTCAGTGCCACAGTGTCTAATAAGTACATTATGGCCAGCCTAGCCACTGTTTTATAGACTTTGCCCTTCATCCTCGCAGATACTCTTCTGTCACATGGAACACCAGACACCTACCGCCAACTGTTCCACCCAGTTTGGACCCGTTTTTTCACTTCCTTACCACACTCTCCATTGCTCTGTATTGTTGACCCCAAGTATTTGAAGTCGTCCAGCCGTCTCTTCTCCCTGGAGCTTCACTCTTCCTCCTCCACGCACATATATTCTGTTTTAATTTGGCTAATCTTCATTCCTCTCCTTTCTAGTGCGTACCTCCATCTTTCCAATTGTTCCTCCACCTTTTCCCTGCTTTCACGACAGATCACAATATCATCTGTGAACATCACGGTCCCAGGGGAATCCAGTCTAACGTCATCTGTCAGCTTATCCATTACTATCGCAAAAAGGAAGGGGCTCAGGGCAGATCCCTGATGCACTCCCACCTCCACCTTACCCAAATGATAATTCTGCTACACCATTGATGTCTATTGTCAATTACAATCCATAACATTAACCGTGGACATTTCTGCTCATAATGTCAAAACCACACAATTATTAATACTGTATTTAGGGATTCCAGTTCTTGTTACTTAGCGATGGAAATGTGTTGACTGGTGCGAGTAGTGTGCCAAGTAGATGGAAACAGTACTTTGAGAAGTTAATGAATGAAGAAAATGGGAGAGAAAGTAGAGTGGAAAGGGAAAGCGTGAATGAGGCCGGGAAGTGGCATTTATTAGTAAGGGAGAAGTTAGAAAGGCACTCAACAGAATGAAAAATGGAAAGAGTTGGTCGCAATGACATACCACTGGAGGTATAGAAGCAATTTGGTGAGGTGGCTGTGGAGTTTTTGACCAACTTATTCAAGAGAATATTAGCTGGAGAGAAGATGCCAGAAGAAGGGAGGAAAAGTGTGGTAGTTCCCATTTTTAAGAACAAAGACGATGTTCAGAGCTGTGGGAACTATAGAGGAATAAAGTTGATGAGCCACACAATGAAGTTATGGGAAAGAGAAGTGGAGGCTAGACTCGGGACAGAAGTAAGTATCTGCGAGCAACATATGTTTTCATACCTAGAAAGAGTACCACAGATGCACTATTTGCCTTGAGGATGCCCGTGGGAAAAGTAGAGAAGGTCTGAAGGAGTTACATTGTGTCTTTGTAGACCTAGAGAAAGCCGATGACAGAGTCCCAAGAGAGGAACTATGGTACTGCATGTGTGGCGGGAGAAATATGTGAGAATAGTACAGGACATGTATGGGGGCAACAGAACAGCTGTGAGATGTGCCATAGGTGTGTCAAAAGAATTGAAGGTGGAGGTGGGACTGCATCAGGGATCTGTGCTGAGCCCCTTCCTGTTTGTGGTAGTCATGGATATGTTGACAGACGAGGTTAGACTGGATTCCCCTTGGACCATGATGATATCGTGATCTGCAGGGAAAGCAGGGAGCAGGCGGAGGAACAGATAGAAAGATGGAGGTACGCACTGGAAAGGAGAGGAATGAAGATTATCTGAAGTAAAACGGAATACATGTACATGAATGAGAGGGATGGAGGAAGAAGAGTGAAGCTCCAGTGAGAAGAGATCGCAAAGGTGGACGACTTCAAATACTTGGGGTCAACAATAAAGAGCAATGGTGTCTGGTAAGGAAGTGAAGAAACGCATTCAAGCGGGGATGGAACAGTTGGCGGAAGGTGTCTGGTGTTCCATGTGACAGTAGAGTCTCCACCAGGATGAAGAGCAAAGTTTAATAAACAGTGGTAAGGACGGCCATGATGTACGGATTAGAGACGGTGGTACTGAAGAAACAACCGGAAGCAGAACTTGAGGTAGCAGAAATGAAGATGTTGAGGTTCTCGCTTGGTGTGAACAGGTTGGATAGGATTAGAAATGAGCTCATTAGAGGGACAGCCCAAGTTGGATGTTTAGGAAACAGGGTTAGAGAGAGGAGACTTCAATGGTTTGGACATGTTCAGAGGCAAGAGAGTGAGTATGTTGGTAGAAGGGTGCTGATGATGGAGCTAGCAGGCAAAAGAGCAAGAGGAAGACCAGAGAAAAGGTCGATTGATGTTGTGAGGGAGGACATGAGGACAGTGGGTGTTAGAGAGAAGGGTGCACGAGAAAGGCTTAGATGGAAAAAGATGACACACTGTGGCGACCCCTAATGGAACAAGCCGAAAGAAAAAGAATTTCTTGTTACTTAGCCAGATTGACCATAATTTTTATGTCTTTAGTGTAAAGCACAATGTAAATATCCATCCATCCATTTTCTTTGCCGTTAATCCTCACATGGGTCGCGGGAGTGGTAGAGGCTATCCAAGCTTTCAATGGGCAAGAGGCAGGGTACATCCTGAACTGGTTGCCACCCATTCACAGGGCACATGGAGACGACAACAGTAGCAGTCACAATCACACCTCCGGGCAAGTGTCCAATTAAATGTTGCGTGATTTCAAGATGTGGGAGGAAACCAGAGTGCATGGAGAAAACCCACGCAGGCACAAGGAGAACATGCAAACTCCACACAGGCGGGGCAGGGATATAATCCTTGACCTCAGAACTGTGAGGCCAACGCTTTACAGCTGTGCTACCATGCCGCCTCAGACAAACCAATTAAAATTGTATTTCTTTCTTTTTAATTAATATAGCACTGCAGGTCTAAGAGAAATGTTATTTCACAGATAACACATCTGACAATAAAGCTACTTAAACTTGAATGAACATTTCTTGTAGTTTTTCACCAGGTTTGCACACATTGCAGCAGGAATTTTGGCCCATTCCTTCACAGAGATTTTCTCTAGGTCAGCCAGGTTTCTAAGCTGTCACTGAGAAACACGGAGTTTGACCTCCCTACAAAGGCTGTGTACTTCAGGTCAATGTCATGTTAAAAGACCCAGTCACATCCCCAAAATCTCGCAATATATGGCCCAGGTCATCCTCTCCTTCATACAGTGCAGTCTGACTGACCCCTGATGCTTCCATCCCCATGCTTCACAGAGGTATGGTGTTTTGGGGATGATATTCCTCATTCTTTCTCCTCCAAACAGGGCAAGTGGAATTAATACCAAAAGTTCTATTTTGGTAAATAAACATAAAACTCCTCTGACTCGATGAAAATCCAAATGGTCATGGATAAACTAAAGACAGGCCTGGATCTGTGCTGATTTAAGAACCTTCCGTGCCATGCATGATTTAAAACCATAATGCTTTCGTGTATTACCCACAGTAACCATGGAAACAGCAGTGCCAGCTCTCTTCAATTCATTGAGCAGATCCTCCTGTGTGGTTCTGAGTGATTCTTCACCTTTCTTAGGACCATTGATATTGCATGACGTGAGATCTTACGTGGAGCCCCAGTCCAAGTGAGATTAACAAACATGGCTAGTTTAATATATTTTCGAATAATTGCTCCACCAAGTGATCTTTTATACCAACCAGCTAGGCAATTGTCTCATAGCCCTTTCCAGCCTTGTGGAGGTCTAATATTTTGTCTCAGGTGTCTTTGGAGAGATCTTTTTATCTTAGCAATATTCGTAGTTGGAGTTTTACTGATTGTGTGGGGTTGACAGGTGTCCTTATGCAGCTAACAATCTCAAACAGGTGCTTTTAATTTAGAATAAGAAGTGGAGTGTAGGTTGAATTTTTAGAAATGGATTAACAGGCCTTTGAGAGCAAGAATTTCTGCTGATTGGCAGGTGTTCAAATACTTATTCTTGGCAAATTAAAAAAAATCATATTGTGAATCTGTATTTTTATTTTTTAGGTTGAGTTCCCTCGCTGCTTCACTTTTTGCAGCTTCAGAGCTTCGCAGGTTTTTATTAATTGAAAAAAGAAAATACACCCAGATTTGCAGATTGCGGAAAGACATGTTGATACAAGGTGCATCATTGGTTCCCGGCGCGACATTGACCAATGAGAGCATGAGTAGCTTTATCCCATGAGCTGATTGGTTGCATATCATCGAAGCCTCACCTAAAACCTCCCTTGTCCCACCCATTTCTTTGTTTTGTGCATTGTCTCATCCACGCTGTTGACCCTCTTACATATGTACGGTATTTTAGCGTTGTGTTCGTGAATAACATTTTTTGGATAATGTAGTTACATCACCCCCTCCTCAAGCCGTCATCTTATCGTGGTGGAGGGGTTTGTGTGTCCCGATGATCTTAGGTGCGAATTTGTCCGGAGCTTCATGCCCCTGGTAGGGTCAGCCATGGCAAACAGGTTCTAGGTGAGGGACCAGACAAAGTACAACTCCAAAACTCCCATGATGACTACAAAAATTGGATCTTGGTTTCGGACCCCCTCTGGAGCCAGACCTGGAGGTGTGGCTCCAAGACGAGCGCCTGCACCCATGGGGCTCGCCCAAACACAGCCCGAAAGGCTAAAAAGGGTCCCCCTTCCAATGGGCTCACCACCTGTGAGAGGGGCCATAGGAGTCGGGTGCAATGTGACCTGGGCGGTGGCCAAAGACGGGCACCTTGGCGATCCGATCCTTGGCTACAGAATCTAGCTTTAGGGACATGGAATGTCACCTCTTTGGCAGGGAAAGTGCCCGAGTTGGTGCGTGAGGTCGAGTAGTTCCGACTCGAAATAGTCTGACTCTCCTCTACGCACCACTTGGGCTCTGAAGCCACTCCTCTTGAAAGGGGCTGGACTCTGTTCCACTCTGGAGTTGCCACGGGGAGAGACGCCGAGCAGGTGTGGATATACTTATTGTCTCCACCCCCCAATCCCCCCCCGCCCCCGGGGCCTTATGTTGGGGTTTACGCCAGTGGATGAGAGGGTAGCCTCTTGCCGCCTGCAGGTCGGGGGACAGGTCCTGACTGTTGTTTGTATTTATGCAACAAACAGCAGCGTAGAGTACCCACCCTTTTTGGAGTCCTAAGAGGGAGTGCTGGAGACCGCCCCCTCTGGTGACTCCATCATTCTGCTGGAGGACTGTGAGAATTGGAAGGGCATGATTGGGAAGAATGCCCCCCACCGATCAGAACTCGAGTGGTGTTCTGTTACTGGACCTTTGTGCTCATCACGGATTGTCCATGACAAACAAGATGTTCAAGCATAAGGGTGTTCACATGTCCACATGGCACCAGGATACCCCAGGTCGCAGTTCAATGATCGACTTTGTGGTCGTGTCATCGGACTTGCGACCACATGTCTTGGACACTCGGGTAAAGAGAGGGGCGGAGCTGTCAACTGATCACCACCTGGTGGTGAGTTGGCTCCGATGGTGGGGGAAGATACCAGTTCGATGTGGCAGGCCCAAACGTATTGTGAGGGTCTGCTGGGAACGGCTGGTAGATTCCCCTGCCAGAAGGAATTTAAACTTCCACCTCCGAAAGAGTTTTGCTCACATCCCAGAGGAGGCGGGGGACAGTGAATCCGAGTGGACAATGTTACGCGCCTCCATTGCTGAGGCGGCCGACCGGAGCTGTGGCCGTTATGTTGTCTTCTATCTCTGGGGGTGAGGTCACCGAGGTGGTTGAATAGCTCCTTAGTGGCAGGGCCCCAGGGGTGGATGAGATTCGCCAGGAGTTCCTCAAGGCTCTGGATGTTGTGGGGCTGTCCTGGTTGACACACCTTTGCAACATCGCATGGACATCGGGGACAGTGCCTCTGAATTGGCAGACTGGGGTGGTGGTGACCGGAGGGTGTGTTCCAACTATAAGGGGATCACACTCCTCAGCTTCCCTGGTAAAGTCTACTCAGGGATACTGGAGAGGAGGGTCCGACGGGAAGTCGAGGCCCTGATTCAGGAGGAGCAATGTGATTTAAGTCCTGGCCATGGAACAGTGGACAAGCTCTACACCCTCGGCAGGATCCTCGAGGGTGCAAGGGAGTTCGCCCAACCAGTCTACATGTGTTTTGTGGACTTGGAGAAGGCATTCGACCGTGTCCCTCGGGGAGTCCTGTGGGGGGTTCTTCGGGAGTGTGGGGTACCGAATCTCCCGATACGAGTTATTCGGTCTTGGATGACCGCTGTCAGAGTTTGGTCCGCATTGCCGGCAATAAGTCGGACTTGTTTCCGGTCAGAGTTGGACTCTGTCAAGGCTGCCCTTTGTCACCGATTTTGTTCATAACTTTTATGGACAGAATTTCTAGGCACAGCCGAGGCACAGAGGGTGTCTGGTTTTGTGGCCTCAGCATCGCATCTCTGCTCTTTGCAGATGATGTGGTTCTGTTGGCTTCATCAAGCCGTGATCTCCAGCTCTCACTGGAGTGATTCGCAGCAGAGTGTGAAGCGGCTAACATGAGAATCAGCACCTCCAAATCCGAGACTATAGTCCTCAATCGGAAAAGGGTGGCGTGCCCTCTCCAGGTCAAGGATGAGAGCCTTCCCCAAATGGAGGAGTTCAAGTATCTTGGGGTCTTGTTCAAGAGTGAGGGAAGAATGGAGCGGGACATCGACAGACGGATCTGTGCAGCGTCTGCAGTGATGTGGACTTTGCATCGGTCCGTTGTGATAAAGAGGTAGCTAAATTGAAAAGCGAAGCTCTCAATTTACCAGTCAATCCACGTTCCTACCATCACCTATGGGCATGGGGTGTGGGTCGTGACCGAAAGAACAAAATCCCGGATACAAGCGGCCGAAATGAGTTTCCTCGGCAGGATGTCCGGGCTCTCCCTTAGAGATTGGGTAAGAAACTCGGTCATGCGGGAGGGGCTCAGTGTCGAGTCGCTAATTTTCTGCATTGAGAGGAGCCAGATGAGGTGGGCTAGGGCATCGGATGCCTCCTGGACGCCTCCCTGGTGAGGTGTTCCGGGCATGTCCCACCGGAAAGAAACCCCTAAGACGACCCAGGACACACTGGAGAGACTATGTCTCTCGGCTGGCTTGGTACCGCCTCGGGAGCCCTCCAAAAGAGCTGGAAGAAGTGGCTGGAGAAAGAGAAGTCTGGGTATCCCTGCTGAAGCTACTTCCCCCGCGACCCAACCTGGAAAAGCTGGAATGAATGAATGAATGAATGGATGGATGGATGGATGGATGGATGGATGGATGGATGGGATGGATGGATGGATGGATGGATGGATGGATGGATGGATGGATGGATGGATGGATGGATGGATGGATGGATGGATGGATGGATGGATGGATGGATGGATGGATGGATGGATGGAGTTACAATACCACCTCAGCTTTGTGCCTCAGCAAAAGCTTCCTGCACGGCACCCGAGAAGTGGTAACTCCATGGGCACTTTAATCCTTTTAGGGACCCAGTGGGAGGAATCAACCACATTGTGCAGCAGATGGCACGGGCACTGTGGTACATACCGTGATGTCCTGCAGAGTTCCGGACAGCGCACTTTTCTCCTTGTTGAATGCTGCATTGTGATTTGCCCTCTCAAGGACGAGGCTTTTTGCCCAGCAAAGGCTGGTTCCAAAAATTTTAAAAACGATACGGCCTTAGAAACATCTCTGAATGGTGATGCTCGTTTCCTAACCTCATCGGTGAGGGATGGCAGAGGCAAGTTTTTAACATGGATGAAACAGGCCTTTTTTGGAAAAGGACATCTATGTGAACTTCTTTAACGTGTATGTAACGTAAATTTTTGAGCGCAAGATATCTAGATGAAAATATATGTTCAGCTGTACCATAAAATGAAAATATGGTTAATGTTTTCACCGAAAAATATCAGTATTTATAGACTTAAGTCCAAGAACTTTGGCCTAGTTTCCCATATCTGACAAATGCTTCCTTTCATGTGGGTTAGCGCTGATGTCACAACGTGGAGACCTGTTGGGTAACTAGCTTTCGCTTGAAGCAAACTGGTAGTTAACACCAAAGAAAACAACATTCGTTTTGAGAATTCTTCAGTGATTGTAAGCTAAAATGTGTGTGTGGTTTAGTTTTGTCATAATTCTAATTATTCTGGTCACAGTTTGTTATTTTCCCAAAGACCCCAGCTTCAGAAAACAGTAAGTTTGTGCAAACAAGAGCTAATTTTTCCAAATCCAGTAAGCAGTCTGTCATATGAAGTGAACATTTCACCCCGGACTCTTTTACTGGTGGACTCATATCTGATAGGTTTAAGGTTTTAAATGTTAAAACCTGGATCAGTGCCTACCATACAGCTTGTTCCGACACATGAACAGATCGGTGTTGCTAAAAGGGAGCAAACGGGATCTTGGATCAGCCACTGAAGCTGGACACGGTCCAACAAGCGCAGAAGCCCCCCCCCACAGAAACCTAACCCAAAACTGCAAAGAGCTTTTGTTCAAAGACAAGGTGCAGAGGTATGTTCATCATCTTTTATTTCCTGAAAACTTCGAACACTCTTGACAGGGTTGAATGTAAGCAGATTGTCATTCTTGGTGAAAAATGTTTTATTTCAGCAAATGGCTTGACCATTCTCAACAAGAAAAACAGAATACTGTATACAAACCGTGAACCCTAACTAAAAAGTAACCCTCCCTGGGTGTGACTGATGGCTCGGCACCTTCATCACCAGCTATTTTGTCTGCATTCTCTATTTTTATATTTATTTATTTCCATTTTATTTTTGTCTGTCCAACTGGCTCAAATTGATAACCTTTAACGCATTTATAAAGTTCGTATTCTTTACCATCTTCATGGGACCATTCAGAATCATGCTCATCACTCAAATTATTGGAAAATTGTCATTCACACATTGGAGTCGAGCGGCAGCCATGTTTATCTCTAGTTCCGATGTTACGTCCCTTCTCGGGATTCTCCGCTGTGTGCTCGGGTATATGCGGCCATGTGCGATCATTTCTGCTGATAATAAAAAAATACAAATGTTTCTCTCATAACGGATTTCAGATTAGAATTCAGCATAGAAAACTGTACAAGCAAAAGGTGCTTTGAAGAATTTATATACCCTTTAGGGACCGTGTTTACGATCATCATTTGGCAAAGCTTCAGGTGAGTGAACTTAAAGCCTCTACGAGCCTCTCCTCTGGTGTGTGCGTGGATGTGTGCGTGTGTGTGTGAGAGAGAGAGGAGGTTTGGGTGGAGCAGGCGCGTGGAGCAGTTAAAGAGTGACAAGGAAAATAAATGCAGACCGAGCAGTTGTTAGTGTGCTTCGTACCATTATTCTTCCCGCCACCAAGGCCCTACCTGCGTTTCCCGACCACGGTGAGGCAACTGTTGCAGGAAAGATTAACAATGTTTTTATAATTAAAGATTGAAGTAAATACGTGTATCGTTGTAATCTGAGTCTCAAATCTGTAAAGTATATATACATATAATACATATAAGTATAATTACATGTTTTAATTATGCTGGCTGTTGTCTGTCTCCATATGCCATGTGATTGGCCAGGGATCAGTCACCGCCAAGGCTTGGTCATGAGGTGGCCGTGGATCGGTTGCCACCGAGGCTAAGTCGGGAGGCGGCCGTGGATTGGTCACCGCTAAGTTTTGGTCGTGAGGCGGCCGAGGATCGGTCGGTGCCATGGCGTGGCACTCAGACAGCCGGGAATCGGTCGCCATCAAAGCAAGAGAGGGAGGTGGCCACCATCGAGACAGGGGCGTGAGACGGTTGCAGTCGAGGCAAGGGTGTGAGACGGCCTATAGTGGTTGCCATCGAGACAGGAGCGTGAGGCGGCCGCGTGAAAGTCGCCATCAAAACAGGAGAAGGAGGCGGACGAGGAGGGTCCGCCGCCGCCTGCAAAGGAACATGAGGCGGTCAACGAATCTTCGCCGCCACTTGTACAGGAGCGTGGTTCACCTGGAAGTCTGTTACCACCCCAACGTGGGTGTAGCACGGCAGCGGGTCAGTTGGCACCACGATGTGGGCTTGGTTCGGTAGCGGGTCGGTTACTACTGCGACGTGGACTTGGGTCAGCAGCGGGTCAGTCGCCACTGCGACGTGTACGTGGTTCACCAGGAAGTCTGTCGCCAAAGCGACGTAGGCCTGGCTTGGTAGCGAGTCGGTTGCTACCGCGATGTGGGCGTGGCTCGGCAGCAGGTCCCTTGTCACCACCACATGGGCTCGAAACAGCTGTGGCCATCCTGGGACGAGAATGTCCAATTCCCGCTGAATCCCGTCCATAACATCCACAATTTGAAAGATCGTCGACTTGGAGCCCGCCGGCGAAGCATCGGGGGAAGTCGGGTGAGGCTTGGCCGTCGCTGGAGCGGAAGCGGGATGCCGCTGTGGCGTGGTTGTCGGCGAAGCGCCGGCGGAGGTCGGCTGGGGCTCAATTGTAGGCGACAAATGGATGGCCGATGGCTGCGTCCTGGCCATAGCTGGAGCGTTAGTGGGATTCCCCTGTGGCTTGGTTGTCGGCGCAGAGTGGGCGATGGTGTGCAGTGGCTTGGCTGTCTTGGTCGCCACGCAGCGGGAGCCGCCAGGCGGCACCCTGCTCGTTCGTCTCCTCAGGCTGCCACCCAGAGGGCCCGAATAGATGGGCAAATGGATTCCAAAAAAAGGATTAGAGGAAGAAGAGGCGAAGCGACACAGGAGCGGGAAGCGTGGGACCGCGCAACTACCTCCTTGAGACTCACCACCGGGAGGGAATTCTCAAGTTCATTGTCCGAGTAAGAATCAGGCAGTTGGTTTAAACCTTCCTTGTAATCCGAAAAATGTGAGTCCAAAACAATATGTGGTGGTGAGTGGGGTCGTGGTTGGAACGTAATCATGGGACATGGACGGTGCGGGTGGCTGTTGGGTTTTGAGAATATTAAAGGCTCTTAGGTGTATAGTGGGGAACAAAGACAGTAATTCCTATGAGTTAATATTAATTGAATGTCTCTTGTTCTTTCTTCTTGTTAGTCTGTTTGTTCTTCTCAGTGCGCAACATAAATGTCGTACGAGGGCGACACTAACTCTGGGAGACAAATTTCTTGTGTGTTGTTACATACTTGGCCATGAAAGCTGAATCTGATAAATCGCTCAGGAGTTTAAGTCGCACCAGCCAAAAAATGGAAGATAAAGAAGGAAAATACTTAAGTTGCACTGGAGTATAAGTCTCATTTTTGAGGGGAAACTTGATAAAAACCCAACAGTAAGAACAAACATTTTATCTTGAAACAATTTCAAATAAAAATAGAACAGGCTGAATAAGTGTACTGTGTTGCTAACATTGTGTGATGCATAAGCAACGAAGTGAGAACGTGCCTGGCATGTTAACGTAACATAACTGTTATTCAGATAACTATAGCACAAAGATCATGCTAGCAACCTTACCAAGCCATCAGTGTCACTCCAAATCAATAAATCCAATAAATTATTGATCCCCGGTGTGACTTGTAAACAACTTTGCCAACTGCAGAGGTAGACAGCGCGCCGCTCCCTCTTCAATGTCGGTTTCATCAGACTCAATGTCAGTTGCAGGTAAAACTGACCTAATCCAGCCTACTGAATCCCGACAGGATGGTTTGTTGTCACTCAAGCCCATAATTTGTCAAGCCATCCAATGAATTTCTTTTTTGCTTCTTTTTGCATGGCTCATTCACCCAGAAGCTGATGGGCAGGACACAATAGGTGAGGCTGGACGAAACCACCTCATCCATCTGCACTCATCAGGACTGCAGCACGCAAAGGTTGTGTCCTCTCCCCTATGCTTTTCTCCCTCTACAAAAACTCCTCCTCTAGGCACCTGGCCGTCAAACTCCTGAAGTTTGCAGATGACAACACAGTCATCGGCCTAATCAAAGATGGCGACTAGTCTGCCTATCGACAAGGAGGAGGCAAGACTGGAGCGTTGGTGTGGCCAACATAACCTGGGGATGAATACTCTAAAGACTATTGAAAAGAGTCTTCCTTCACCACAGTTGCCACTCACACTGTCCAACTGTTTTGTGTCAACAGCGTTGAAGTTCTTGAGAATTACAGTCTCAAAAAACCTGAAGTGGGAGACAAAGCAACTCCATCTCCATTCTATACAGCGGTCATCGAATCGCAAGTGTACCTCCATCACAGTCTGGTTTGGGGCTTCCACAAAAAAGGCAAACTCGACCACAACGGACAATCAAAACCGCTGAACGGATTGTCAGCAAAACCCTACCCCACACTTGAAGACTTGCACGCCACTCGAACATGGTCCAAAGCAGGCAGGATCCTTTCGGATCCTCCACATTCTGGCCACAGGCCCTTCCAACTCCTTGAGTCAGCTAAGCGCAAATCAAAACTAACAGGCATTCAACAGTTCTTTCCCCTCTTGCAATTAAGTCATTAAATTCTTGATCAGCGAACCTACTAGTTTCTGGCTTGCACCATTGTTGGGACACACCCTTACACCCTGCTGGTCCAATCACTATTAGTATTAGTCATATATCCTATATATTCTTGCAGGATTCATCACTTTAAACCAGGGGCCGGGAACCTATGACTCGCAAGCCATGAATGGCACTTTGAGGGTTGCGTATGGCTCACAAAACCCTCATAATGACATACTGTAGACAGTATGTCATTTCTGTCCCACAGGCAATGGAAATCAGGCAGAGACAGTTTATCCTAGTGGGGTTACAGTAGTTTGCTCTACAATATGGAAGTCGATGTCGGCAGGCGCAGAAGGGTGAAACGCAGATCGAATGGAAATTAATTGTGGAAACGCTTTTGACAAAGATGGCTAAAAGAAAAAGAGATGCAGAGTCCAGTAGCACAGTTTTCAGTAAAAATGGACAAAGTAATTCATCTTTGTAGAGAAAGAAGGTTCCTTTATATCTTATTTATAATGACAAAATTGCCACAATGAAATGCTCAAATGTAAAGTGCCACTTCGACACTTGTCATACACACACCATTGGATCAAAATATGAAGAGTTTATATAGTGCAGGGAGGAGCGGGAAGAAAGCAGGTCAAGAGCTACTGTCCAGAGTCCAACCTGGTCTGCAGCAACTCTTTGTTTGGACACAACAAGGTGACTGCAATTTCTGTAGCTATGCTGGTGCTTTGGCAATTGTGAGAAACGGAAAGCCATTCGCAGGTGAGGAGTTTGCTAAAACTCTCTTGCTTGATGTTGCCAATGAACTTGCTGACAAGCTAATCAAACGAAGAAAAGACATGCCTCTGTCGGCAGGCATTGTTCGCGAGCGCACATAAGTGGGGAGAAATAAGATAAAATTAAACCTGTAGACCAGATTGTGAAAACTTGGAAAGCACTTCCCATCACATACTACACATTGCAGCATGAAAGTATTTCTGTACTGACAATGTTTGGTTCTACTTATGCATGTGAAAAAAATTTCTCATTTGAAAAAACAAGACCAACCTACGTACATGCATAACAGATGGAAGTCTCAAACACTGCATTAAGTTTAATTTAATGACGTATGAAACAGATGACAAAGCCATCAGCAAAGAAGTAGCATTAATGGTAAGGAGGATTTTTGTTCCCATTGGTTAGCAACAGCATAATGTTATTTCAAAGAATTCAGAGACTTCTTGCACTCTTAAAGTATTGGGCTGACATAAAATGTATGAAAACACTTGTATTTAGTTTTTAAAATGTCGTATGGCTCTTTTGGAGTTACATTTTAAAATATTCATTCACGTGGTCGTAAGTATTCTGACCCTTTTCTGTGACCCACGCATATTTAACTAATGTGCTGTCAATTTATTTTAGTTTTGACCATCCCCAGATGGTTCTTTGTATGTTGTTCTTTGCCTCGATAGAAAAGTGCATACACCTACTTGCCTATATAGAGTGGTGACAAAAAAGTATTGGCCTTCTTTTCAAATTCTTATACTTTTGCAGTTTCCCCACTTCAATGTTTAAGATCATCAAACAAATGTAAAAAGACAAATATAAACCAAGTGAACTTAATTGTATTTTTTAAATTATTTAATTTATTAAGGTTTGAGAGGGACCTGACATTCAATGTTATCTGGCCCTGTGTGAAAAAGTTATTACTCATCTTGTTAAAGTTAAATTTTGCTAATCAAAATTTGTGGTTACTTTTCACTCATAAAACTTAAGCCTGATTAACTCCAGACCTGTTAAATCAATAAATCACTTAAACAGAATTTGTCCCGGTAAGAATCAAGTCAGACAAAAGGGTCTGAAAACGCTGCGATAAAATGAAATGAACCATAGAAGGTTATTGATCTTTATGGGTCTGAAAATGCTAACGAGCCATTTCTCAAGCTTTACGATTACGGAGACCTATAGGGAGAAGCATTATCTATATGTGGAAAAAACAGTGGTAAATCTTCCCAGTAATGGTCAGCCAACAAAAAGTACCTCAAGATGACAGCAACGACTCATCCAGGAGGCCACAACTCAGGACAACTTTTAAAGAACTGCATGCATCCCTTTTCTCAGTTAAGGTCAGTGTTCATAACAACAATAAGGAAGTGACTGGTCAAAAAATGGCATCCATCGCAGAGTTCCAAGGTGGAAACCATTACTGACTAAACAAGACAAAGGCTGTTTTATTTTTGCCAAAA
This sequence comes from Syngnathoides biaculeatus, assembly GCF_019802595.1. Classification (NCBI taxonomy): domain Eukaryota; kingdom Metazoa; phylum Chordata; class Actinopteri; order Syngnathiformes; family Syngnathidae; genus Syngnathoides; species Syngnathoides biaculeatus. The sequence continues at coordinate 814,155 of NC_084646.1, forward strand.
AAATAATAATAATAATAATAATAAATCCGAATGATTCCCAAGCCTTTTTTGACAATATCATATGAACTGACTAAAGTTGAGCTTTCTGGAAGGTGTGTGCTTTGTTAAATCTGGGATAAATTTAAAACAGCATTTCAGAAATATATCAAACCAAGAGTTAAACATGGTAGTGTGATGGTCTTGGCCTGTTTTTCTCCTTCAGGACCAAGACAACTTGCAACGATTGATGGAACCATTAATTCTCCGCTTCAATGGAAAATACATTAGGAGAATGTTCAGCCATCGGTTTGAGCTCAAGATGAAGTGCACTTGATGATCCTAAGCACATAGGCAAAATAAAAGTGTGACTTCAGAACAACTTTGTGGTAGTTGGTGAGTATATTTTATTTTTCTGAAAACTACTCAAATAAGCTTTCGAATAAAGCTGTAACAGTAAAATGTGGAAAATGTGAAGGAACGTGAATACTTTCTGGTGGTACTGTGTAAACCAGTGGCGTCCAAACTTCATGGAGCCAAGGCAAATATTTTACAACTGCATAACCTCAAGGCACACCAACAAACAAAAATGTCACAATGTCTATTGGTCACTGTCTCACTGGCAAATAAAGATGACCAAAAATACATGATTTCTTGTCAATAAATACATTTTCAAGCAATTATCTTTCAAGTAAAGATGTTGTGATTTTCCAAGACACACCTAAAGAGCACAATAAAGTGCCCCGCCATGCTGGTAAAGAATCATTGGTAGAAATCATTTGACATAATAAACTCTCAAGTATTCTAAAAATGCAAAATTTAAACTTAAACAACCAATGAATATTAAGTCAATTGGGTTTGTGCCACACACCTTTTAGTACATAGGTTTGATATTGATACTGGTCATAAAGAATCCTGAGTCAAATCTTCATGGTAAGAAAATGGATGTTCAGCCTGTATTTAAAACATGCAACCTTTTTTTTTTTATCCACACCCCCAAAAAAAATCTGGATCAAGAATCACTTCAAACCAGAATTGAAATGTGGAACCAGAAATGGGACCACAATCGCTCAAACTCAAATGATGAAAAACCCAACTCATGACCATGTGATCATTTTTCTTTTCTTCTTTAAACTGCTTCTTCTTTTTCTTTCAGCTTGTCCCGTTAGGGGTCGCCACAGTGTGTCATGTTTTTCCATTTAAGCCGTGCATCTTACTCTCTCACACATACTGTCCTTGTGTCCTCCCTCACAACATCCATCAACCTTTTCTTTGGTCGTCCTCTCGCTCTTTTGCCTGGCAGATCCATCCTCAGCACCTTTCTACCAATATACTCACTCTCTCGCCTCTGAATATATCCAAACCATCAAAGTCTGCTCTCAAACCTTGTCTCCAAAACATCCAACTTTTGGCTGAACCCAGATGCAGTCCCACCTCCACCTTAAATTCTTCTGACACACCTACGGCACATCTTACCGCTGTTCTGCCGCCCTCATACATGTTCTGTACTATTCTAACATATTTCTCCGCCACACCAAACTTGCGCATGCAGTACCACAGTTCCTCTCTTGGTACTCCGACATTGGATTTCTCTAGGTCTACAAAGATACAATGTAGCTCCTTCTGACTTTCCCTGTACTTTTCCACAAGGATCCTCAAGGCAAATAATGTATCAGTTGTACTCTTTCTAGGCATGAAACCATAATGTTGCTCGCAGATACTTACTTCCGTACTGAGTCTTGCCTTCAGTACTCTTTCCCATAACTTCATTGGCTCATCATCTTTGTTCCTCTGTAGTTTCCACAGTTCTAAACATCAACTTTGTTCTTAAAAGTGGGGACTGGCACACTTTTCCTCCATTCTTCTGGCATCTTCTCTCTCACGAGTATTCTATTGAATAAGTTGATCAAAACCTCCACAGCCACCTCACCAAATTGCTTCCATACTTCCACTGGTATGTCATGGGGTGCAACTGTCTTTCCATTTTTCATTCTGTTCAGTGCCTTTTTAACTTCTCTCTTACTAATCACTGCCACTTCCCGGTCATTCACACTCGCCTCTTCTACTCTCCCCTCTCTCCCATTTTCTTAATTCATTAACTTCTCAAAGTACTCTTTCCATCTACTTAGCACACTACTTCCACCAGTCAACATATTTCCATCGGTATCCTTAATCACCTTTACTTGCTGCACATCCTTCCCATCTCTATCCATCTGTCTGGCCAACCTGTCAAGATCATTTTCTTTTTCTTTCGTATCCAACCTGGAATACATGTCATATGCCTCTTGTTTAGCCTTCACCATTCAGCTTCTGTAGCCGTGGGCAACCAAGGTCCCCGCCTTTGGCAGCCTTCGCCCGCTGCCCACCACACAATGCATCAGATCCCCTCCCCACTGGTTGTGAGCCCATTCTCTTTCGGCTGTCCCCAGCCATGTCACATAGGCAAAGTTACTAACAAAAGGTTAAGCACTGTGCGCACCTTCTGGGTGCCATGTAGACAAGGTGAGAAAAAGCAAGTTGAATTTTGTGTCAGAAATGGAAGCAAGTTTGAATAAGACTTACTACTATTTTTCAGGATGTCGAGCACTTGAATCAAGACTTCTGGGTGCGTCATCTGGATGTGGAAAAGGATTAAGAAGAACAATGCGTAAGACTACAAAAACTTAAAAACGTCTTTCAACAATAACGGTTCAAGGATATAATTGCATTGTGTATAGGAGGCAGAAGGGTTACATTAAAGGAAGACTCTCCCCAAAATTCATATGTACAATAAACCCTCTAATGTGAATATTATTATTACATATATTTTGGACATTAATTGAAAATAAAAATTGAAAATAAAGAACTCCAAATCCAAGCAAAACCTGGATATGTGCCAGATTTCAGAGCCAAACCGAAAGAAACATCCTTGACTGTGCCCCTGACATCGCCGGTGCTTAGCATTACAGACCATTCGTTGTGGCTAAGCCTCAATGCCAACTTGTTCTGCACCAAAACTGAGAAAACGCTCCCAAATGTGTCTGTCCTCCTTTAAACTCCCATGGGGTCAACCTGACAGGATAAAGCTGTGGCTGTCACAGATGAGGCTAATTCATCAGCGGGGAAATTTGCACTGATTTAATCATTACTGGTTATTTATTAGCCGCTAAATTATAGCCTCTCGTCCTGGTACTGTATAGGCAACAACATATATTATGAGGGTGGCGCAGCTATTCAATCCTGGACCTCCGTGTGTGGAGTTTGCATGTTCTCTCCGTGTCTGCGTGTGTGTAAACTTGCCTCCTGCCTGTCGACAGCTGGGATAGGCTCCAGCACACCTTCTATCATCGTGGGGCCAAGAAAATGGATGGATGGATATATATGTGTAACACTTCCCTGTTATGATTTTGGCAATCCGTGCGTGCAACACTGCACCCACCACCCCCGCTGGATCACGAGAAGCTTTGCTGCTTGAAAAGTTCAACTTGGTGTTAAAAAAAAAAAGTCTGCCCACCTGCTATATATTCTCTACATCCAAACCAACTCATTAGAAAAGCATCAAATCTCAGCGGTCCATTTCATGGGACTGTTATTATTCATCGTCAGCACCATGTCCCTCCCAACATGTCGAATTCCACCTGTGTGTGTTCTGGCTTAAACGCTTGAAGATTCTACATTGTTATTTTTATTTTGTTTGCTCAATGGTCGGTGTTGTAATAAAACGGCGCATCAAGTCGCTTTGCTAGCTCTCAGAACACAACACTTCCCGGTTACTATTTACAGCGATCCGCGTGTGCACCCAACCCCTGCCCCCAACGCCACAGTTGCTGCTTGGGGTAAAAAAAAAAAAAAAAAAAAAACTCGGGCCACGCCAGCTGTATATTCTCTACATCTAAACCAACTCCTCACATAGGCATCAAACAAATCTCCGCGGTCCATATAATGGGATTATTGTTCGCTGTTAGTGCTGTGCCCCCTCTCCAACAGGTCAACTGGCGGTTGTGTGTATTCTGGCTCAAGCACCCAGGCTTGAACATTTCACGTCATGCTACTTTTGTTTTGTTTGTAATTATTTTTTCACAAAAATCGGCCACAAAATGCTAGATAGTGGACGTTCTCTGTTCGGTGAAACGCATCCACGAGGAATGGGGGGTCAGAACAGGTAGCACTGCAAGCGTGCCAAACACTGATTGGGTGTCAGTTTTCCAGCCGGGCTCATTGGAACGTCTGAGCAAGAGAAGAATTTCGATAATACTTTTCCAATTTAGAGATGTTTCTCTGTGAAATCTGCGGATAACTCTGGCATTAAAAGAAACACTGAATCCTCATTTATTAACTTTTAATGTGTCTTCCCATTCCTATTAGTTTCGACAAAGTCTTCCTTTTAGTTATACCTCTGAATTAAAAATTACTATGTTTTTGGTCGCAGTTTTATATGAGACCCTGGAATCTCTCCACAGAGGGAAAGAAATAGACACAACCTGCCTGTGGACACGACATATCTCATGGGGGGGTGATGTAGGCAAAACCATATTAAAAAGTAGGGACGTCCCAATCATTGGTCAGTTTCAAGATGGTACATACCCGTGTGGTCACCCCAGTTTCATGCGCTCTCGTACTGTTTGTTTTTGTGTTTTTCGTACGTTTTTGGAGACATGCAATATACTTACACAAGGCAAACCTTGCTAAACATTAGAGAGTCTACCCCGGACTTCAATCATCTTTTGCAAATCCACTCATGTTTCTCCCAGTTACTCACAGAGGGAGCAGCTACAGTATATGGGGCATGGAACCGAAGGCGATGAAGGGGGAAGCATGTTTGCATCCAAGTGAAACGCCCCAAAAGGATACAGATTGACATTGCATTAGAGTATGAAGATTGACATTCCCGTCTATCCATCTCAGCAATCTACACTCCCTAGCCAAAAAAATGGAGAGATGAGCTTCATCAGAATCATCTTTATTTTGCCAAGTATGTAAAAAAACTCACAAAGAATTTGTCCCCAATAATTCCAGCAACTCCACTACGAGAACATTGTTAGTTGACAGAGAATACATTTGAGACATAAAGACATTGCGAGAACACTCACCGAGCAAGAGGTTAGCAATCTATCAGATGGTCATTTTTGTTTTAATAATGAAAAAGACTGTTACAATAATTAAAAAAAATGCATGAATAAATAAAAGTATAATTGTAAGTTAGCATATTAAGAAGTTAATTTCAAGAGAAGAAGCTATTTAAATGTCTGCTAGTTTTATTGCACATACCCACCGGATGTGAAAGTTTGCGTCGCCACAAAACTTTTGCTTGAGTTTGTTAACATGACAGTTTTGGACAAACTGAAAGTGCACACAGTTCATCAGCACTGGTTGGGGTGCTTGCCGAGGGTTGGGGGGGCAGTTGTGGGTGTGCTTCCACTCCGCAAGGTGCTGAATACATTACTTTCCGGACAAGATCAGCTGTCCCAGCTTCGAGTGATCGGACAAATGAGGTGAATTTGCAAATGCCAGTGTCATCAGCCCCACGTCATTTGCACAGCCCTGCATGGATTCGCATTTATCCGCGTGAACCACATTGGCTTTCTTTGCAATCACTCCACATTAAATGCCCAAAATGTGTCCAGTGGGTGAGTATCATTAGTTTGCATTGTTAGGTATGCCTACCCGAGGGAAGGAGCTGGAAGAGCTGGTGACCTGGATCTGGAGGATCCAAGAGGATTTTGTTCATTTTAGCAGCATGCAAGTACTTGAGAATGGGTATGGTGGTTCAGACAATCTTTTTAGCAGTTTTCAATGCCCACTACTGCCCGAGGCTGTACGTCCCAGGAACTTGAAGGGCTTGACGGTGAACACATGGAAGTTGGACAGCATGAGGGGCAGCTGTGACAAAGTATAACTTGTGAAGTCCACTATCATCTCTACAGTCTTTACTGAGTTCAGCTCCAGGTTGTGTCGGCCATACCACAGGTCCAGCCTCTCCACTTCCTGTCCATAAACAAACTCGTCCGTCTTTGATGAGGTCGATGACTGTCATGTCATCTATATACTTCAGGAGTTTGGCAGCCGGGTGCGTTTAGGTGCATTCATTCGTGCAGAGATTGAAGAGCAAGAGTGAGAGGACACAACCTTGGGGTGTCCTGGTGCTTATGCTGCGTGAGGATGAGGTGGTGTCCCCCAGCCATCAACTCCTCTGTCCTGCCAGTCAGCCTTCATCATCAATTCATCTTCTGACAATGACCAGTGAAGACTTCAGATGTTCCACCCCTTGTGCTTAGTAGGTGTTAAAAAGGGGCGCAGAGTGGGAAAAGACCCATTTGTCCCTTCTTCAGGGATAAAAAGAACACACCCATGCTTTGTCGGGGCTCTTCGTTTTTGGTCAATTTGGCTTTTTGTTTTCTGGTATTCCAGCAGGTTTTGTTCGTCTAAAAACTGCCTGCATGTTTTGGTGTGCTGAGGTTTGCGTTGACTACCCGATCAAACTGAATACTCTCACCACCCACCCAAGGTGACACAGACTCAAAGAGCAGCCTCAACGGCATATTTTCCCACCCTTAAAGCGAACAGAAACGGACACCACGTGGCAGCAACGAACCACCTGTGAGTACTTTGTCTCTAACAGAACACGGACGCTCGAACCGCCTGCCTCAACCATGATTGACGCCTCTAAGTTCAACCTTGCAGTCTACTAAAAGTACAGATTGGTACATATTTGATTTAAATTAACAAGAACAGTGATGCCTACTACAGCCCTGGTCATCCCACGCTCACTGACACCCCCCCCCCACCCTTCACGCCATGACTCACTTCCTAAGACAATGTTCATCTGTACTTGTTTACGTTTGTTGTTGTAGAGTCCCGTTAGCTCATATTAAAACTTAAAACTGTAATGGAGAACTTGAACTGATCTATGTGTAGCAAACCAAAGGTTATGAGATTGATCAACAACTAAAAAAAAAGGTTACCTGTCATTTCTCCACAGAAAACAAGTAATGTGGTGCCCCATAATCTAAAAATTATGCCAAATAAAAATTACGCCAAACTAGAAGTGACGAGGGCGTCTTTGCTGGCGACTTCCCCATTCCAAATTTTTTTTTTGTTTTTTTTTTATTTAAACTGGTAATCATTCTAGTTTAATTGCAGCTATTTGCTAAAATAAAAATCAAGTTAATTTTTTACCTAAATTTACACAGCACCCCATATCGACAGATAAACTGAATTGTGGAAATGTTTGGCTATTCATTAAAAAAGAAAAACTGAAATATTACATGGGTCAGCAATAAATATTCAGAAACTTTGCTGTGAAACTCATGTAACTCAGGTGCAGTCCATTTCTTCTGATTATCCTTGATATGGTTCTACACCTTAATTGGAGCCCAGCTGTGTTTGATTATACTGATTGGACTTGACTAGGAAAGCCACACATTTGTCAATATAAGACCTGACAGGTCACAGTGCATCTCAGACCAAATGAGAATCATGAGGTCAAAGGAACTTCCTGGAAAGTTAAGAGACAGAATTGTGGCAAGGCACAGATCTGGCGAAGCTTGGAAAAAAAAAATTCTGCCACTACCTGGTTCCTAAAAGCATAGTGGAATCCATAATCCTTAAAAGGAAGATGTTTGGGATGAACAGAACCTTTCTGAGTGCTGGCTGTCCAGCCAAACTAAGCAAGTGGGGAGAAGATCCTTGTACTCAATTTTAAGAAACAGAGATTAAAGTGTACTTTCCTGAAAATACAAATGTGAGCACTGAATCTGCAAAGTCCTGCTCGGGGGGTGTTATGGAAAAAATGATGGCTTTCTAAGTCCTGACCAAAAAAAAATTGTGCAGAAGTTCCCCAAGGACCAAGCCCAGATTTTTTTTGCTATCACTGGATAGCACAAAATCACATTTGTCATTAAAATATATTTAAAATATGCCAACTTATCTCAAGACAAATGAATTAAGTGAACTATTCAGTAAAAAGACATCTAAAATTGTCCTTTTCACCACATTATACATATCATTGTATAGCTATAGAATATACACGAAAATGTATCCTAGAATTTCTACACCACACAGCAAAACATGTTAAAGAACTTGATCTGTAATTATTATTCACGTTTAAGTCTCAAACTTGTTACGTCGCGTTGTACTGATACACTCGACCAGATTGCTCACTATCTTAGATATAGATCTAGTAATACTAATAGTATGAGTTGCTGATATATATATATATATATATATATATATATATATATATATATATATATATATTATTTTTTTTTTTTTTATAATATTTATGATTTTAACTGACTTGCCTGGTTTGTCGACCTTTCTAATGTTGTCGGACAAAAAAATTCTCCGTTCAAGTCCTTTTCCTCAAGTCATGACCACTTGAACGTGTTCCTAACACTCGCGTCTCTTGCACATATGACAGCTTGCCTGTCAACCTGTTTGAACATTGCGCTGGGGCCGTACCTGGCCGATCACGCATGAATTAGTTTGAACATTCAATTATTAAATGTCTTTTTGTGCACACGGCCACCTTTTGTCGCTTCCGTTCTCGCCGAAATTTCCAAATCTCCGAGATATGGCGAGGTCATGAGAATGTGAGGGGAGGGGCATTACTGTTACTAGTGTTAGTGCTTCAACATGGCTGTGGGTCATGAAAGCAAAACAACGAACTCAAACACATATTCGTTCAATGTTGTCAACTAATATCCGGATTAATTTTAGGCGATTTTTCCTAAATTTTCCAGAGGAATTTGCATGAAAATTTGAAAATCTGGAATTACGGAGGACTTTCATCACTGAAAAAATAAGATTCTGTGGTCTGATAGACCAAGATACAGTGGTGCATCTAATTGCGAAATTAATCCATTTCAGAGGTCTTTTCGTAACGTGAAACTTTCATAAGTAGAAAAGCATTTTACATATAAATAGCCTAATCCGTTCCAAGTACCCCGACAACAATCCCACCACCTCGCCGCCAAAAATAAGGAAAGTGTACATCATGTACAGAATAATATAAATTTATGTTCATTTACCAAAAAATTAAGGATTTAAAGTATACATAGTGTAAAGAATGAAAAAAATGCTGTTTATTTCCCTTTAGTGTCAAGTACATGGCAAGCAAAAAGGCATTCTGGTGTCTTCAAAGGAAGCACGCCCACAAGCTAATTCCACTAAAATTAATAAATTTCATAAACTATAAATTCAAAACAAACATCATTAACTTTCAACGTTTCCTTTCGTACCAGTCCAAGTATGTTTGCTTTTGACAGCTTTTAATAATCTTGGGGAAATGTCGAAGGCAAACGTCTTTGAAGTGAGCGATCGTCGGACTAGTTAACAGATTTTCCGAGTTAAGACAAGATCGTGGTGGTTAACCAACTCTATGTCCTCGCTTCTCCGTTAAAATATCCATATCCTCATGGTGAACCAACTCATCGATGTCCACTTCTCTCTCCAAAGATTCTCATGGTGAATGAACCAACCAGTCGATGTCCTCCTTAGCCTTTCCAAGCGAAACAATTTCCTCAACTTCAGGTTCAACCTCTACTTCATACAAGTCAAGCAGCAAAAGCATGAGGCCACATGGCAGCAGCATGATGGCACTGGCCATCATTTTCTTGGGGCCCATGGTGAAAAAAGATGAATAAATCCACAAAGAAGTTGTCAAGTGCGTGCAAGCGTATGACAATGGATTCAGCACATACAGGAAGTGCATCATGTTTAAAGATTGACCCCCCCGCCCCCCCCAAAAAAAGATTGTTTTGTCGAGCCAATGGAGAGATGGGATGCAAGGAAGATGCTACGTGCTAGCCAATACGTAGAGCTGCTCTATTGTGCCACACATACCAAGACACTGGATCTGCATCATGGCTAGTGACTGCCATCTCTCTGAGCCAATGTGATGCCAGGAAAGTGCTCCAGTGGTGTCCAATGGGACAGTAGGTCCATTGCGCCGCTTTTAAACCAAGATACAGTACAGGACATTTATGTTCGGTTGAATCTTGTCGGATTTTTCCCTTTCATGTCCTGAATTTCTTTCAAAACTAGAGACAAATATTTTCCGGTTAGGCTTTTTCATAGGGTTAGGACTGCTTTGTCATATTTTGCTGGTTTGAGCAAGGTGATTTTAGTAAAATCCACACATAAAAGTGGGGGCTCGTCCGGGATCAAATTCATTTGACATTTGATACATCTGCTTAAAAGTGTTTAATTTTTATTGCATAGTTGCAACTTAAACAGTGAAGCCAGCAAAAGTTTAAGTTTAAACTTGAGTACTTTATTAAGTCCCCTTGCCCTGAATCGGTCTGAGATTTGCACAAGTCTGATGTTTGCGACATTGTGGTCACTTCTGACTTGATGCCAAACCTGCTATGAAAAAATTCCAAATTTTGAATATTGTTCTGAGTCATTTCATTGATAAGAAAATTTTTGGTCCTGATGTTTTGAGGGTGGACGACTTCAAATACTTGGGGTCAACAATACAGAGCAATGGTGAGTGTGGTAAAGAAGTGAAGAAACAGGTCCAAGCGGGATGGAACAGTTGGCAGAAGGTGTCTGGTGTTCTATGTGACAGAAGAGTATCCGATAGGATGAAGGGCAAAGTTTATAAAATAGTGGTGAGGCCGGCCATAATGTACGGAATAGAAATGGTGACGCTGAAGAGACAACAGGAAGCAAAACTGGAGGTAGCTGAAATGAAGATTTTGAGGTTCTCGCTCGACGTGAGGATGTTGGATAGGATTAGAAATGAGCTCATTAGAGGGACAGCTAAAATTGGATGTTTTGGAGACAAGGTTAGAGAGACCAGACATCGATGGTTTGTACATGTCCAGAGGCAAGAGAGTGAGTATATTGGTAGAAGGGTGCTGATGATGGAGCTGCCACCCAAAAGAGTGAGAGGAAGACCAAAGAAAAGGTTGATGGATGTTGTGAGGAAGGGCATGAGGACTGTGGGTGTTAGAGAGGAAGATGCACGAGATAGGCTTAGATAGAAAAAGATAACACGCTGTGGCGACCCCTAAAAGGACAAGCCGAAAGGAAAAGAAGAAGATGTTTTGGCCTTGGTAAAAGAGGAACTTTCAGACGTTTTGGAATAAAAAAAAAAACTAGAATTACAACTTCAACTACGAAGGAAAGACATAGAACTTGGAAAATTAGAATTTGACAAAGAGATTGAACTCAAGAAACTTGAAAGGTCCTCTGATTCAGTTAGTTCTTCTTTTTAATACTACACTGTTTCCCAAAATTGTCCGTCCTTTTAATGAAAAAGAATTTGATAAATACTTCATCTACTTAAAGTTGCTGAAAACCTCAAGTCAAAGAGTCATGAATTGTGCTTTTACAAATAGTCTTTAAGGGAAAAGCTCAGGATGCATAATCGGCCCTTTCTATTGAGCAAAGTTCTGATTCTGAGTTTATCAAAAAGACCCTACTGGAAGCTTGTGAGTTAGTGCCCAAAGCGTACCATCAGAAATTTAGAAATGCTAAAAACAATTGACAAGGGTTAAGCAGTGATAAGGCATTTTCAAATTCTTCTGACAAGCAGTCACATGCTTCTTCCGAACCCAAGTCTTCTAGTGACTCTGGTCCTGTCTGTGCTTATTGTAAGAAACCTGGTCACACTTGCTTCTGCGTGCAAAAAGCTCAAGTACATAAATCAGTCCACGAGTTCCCCAAATGCTTGTGTATCTATCGCACCTCAGCCTTCCTTGCCTGGTGGTTCTGAGGAGAGTTCTGTTTCTGACAAAAAAACTTTGAGATTCTGAAGTTCCGGAGAAGTATTTGCCTTTTATTCACACTAGTTCGGTTTTCGGTTATGGGAGATAATTCTACCCCAAGGCCCATTGCTATTCTGAGGGACACTAAAGCTCTTCAATCTCTGATTTTGAAAGGTGTCTTGCCTTTTTCTGCAGTCTTCAGCTAACTCAGATGTTATTCTGCAAGGAACACGTTGTCCAAAATAAAACGAATGGGAGCACACACAAATTAGTAGATAGGGTTGATGCACGCATCGCCATAAATAGGATACGTCAGACCGTCAACACCAGGAAGTCTTGTGTGCTAAGAGCCAATAAAGCAAGTGTAACAGCAATTCAATGCTCTGTGGTATTACTCCTCCCGCCATTGAGCAGACAAAACAAAAAGTAAGTACAATGTTCAAGCGTTTTAGCCAGAATACACACAGGCGGAACTTGAGATGTTTGAGTGGGGGCGTGACGCTGACGGAGGGCATAACATGAACCTCGGAGATGTTCCAGGCAGGCTTGTTTCGAAAGACTGGTGTTCATGTTCTTTGTGACCTATTGGCAACTGTGGCAGAATACCAGTGTTGTCGTGAGTTTGAAAAGGTCGAACAAATAAAATGGAGCGTACCGGAATGAACTTGGATCATGATCAACTTGTCTGGATAACATAGATACTGGATAATAGATACGAAGTTGTTTCTTTGGAGGAAGGCGTGTTACATATCAATTTACTCATGACCCATGACAGTTTGATGACAGGACCACTTGTATATCGAGTGGAAAATCGGTGAATAAAAACATTTTTAACAGTCTTGGGATCCTATGTGAATGCTATGTGAATGCTATATGAATGCTATGGGCTATGTCCAAAGTTTATCAAAAATGTGAGCTTATTTTCTGAGGATGGCGTAGGACTATGTAATGGTTTATTTATATGTGGAATATAAAATGCAAAAAAAAAAAAAAAATGGGACTTCCCCTAAAGTGATTTCAGGTATATATCCATCCATCCTTTCATCCAGCTGTCAAAGGGCAGGAGGTAGGTTACACACACGCAGACACGGAGAACATAACTTCACACACAGAGGTCCAGAATTGAACCCGGGTCCTCATAACTATGAGGCCAACGCTTTACAGCTGCTCCCCCATGCCGCCTCATAAAGTAAGCTATAGCTTATACAGTACCGGCACAAGAGACTATCGCTAAGCAACTAATAACCAGTAATGATTAGATGCGTGCAAATTTCCCCGGATGATGAACGAGCCTCAACTGTGACAGCCACAGCTTTATCCTGTCAGGTTGACCCCACGGGAGGTTAAAGGAGGACAAATTTGGGTGCTTTTTCTCAGTTTTGTTGCACAACACTTCGGCATCTTGGCTTCGCTAGAACAAATTGTCTGTAATGCTAAGCACTGGCGAGGTCAGGGGCGGGGTCAAGGATATTTCTTCCGGGTTTGGCTGTGAAAGCTGGCGCATATACGATCATATTTTGCCTGGATTTCAAATATGTTCTTTATTTTTTTTTTTTTTGCAATTAATGTCCAAAATATATGCAATAATTATATTACTTCACAATGGACGGTTTATAGTACATATGAATTTTGGGGAGAGTCTTCCTTTAAGTGTATAATTGGCAGTTCTCTTGCTCCTTTACATTTTGTGAATTTGACTTCAAATCTGGTTTCTGACACCATGAAGGTTGGTGTTTTTGACTCTCTTTTAGTTGTGGGTGTTGACTTCTTGATCGGCAAAGATCTTATTATGGGGGCTCGTGTTGGCACTGATCCTATTGTCACCGTTTCTCCGGGGTGTTCATCCAGTCCAGAGAAGTTGGAGTGTGACTTTCTGGGTATTTTTCCGTCTTGTGCAGTGAGTCGTCTGATTGAGGACCATAGTCTCGGATTTGGAGGTGCTGATTCTCATGCCAGCCACTTCACACTCGGCTGCGAATCAATCCAGTGAGAGCTGGAGATCACGGATTGATGAACCCAACAGAACCACATCTGTAAAGAGCAGAGATGCGATGCTGAGGCCACCAAACCCGACACCCTCTAATGCCTCGGCTGCGCCTAGAAATTCTGTCCATAAAAGTTGTGAACAAAATCGGTGAAAATGGGCAGTCTTGGCGTCGTCCAACTCTCACTGGAAACAAGTCCGACTTATTGCTGGTAATGCAGACCCAACTTTGACAGGGGTCGTACAGGGACCGAACAGCTCGTATCAGGGGGTTCGGTACCCCACACTCCCGGAGAACCCCTGCCCCCCACAGGACTCCCTAAGAGACACGGTCGAATGCCTTCTCCAAGTCCACAAAATACATGTAACACTGGTTGGGCAAACTCTCATGCACCCTCGAGGATCCTGACTCTTGTTACTCTTATCCAAGGCGACTTCTCTGTGGAGAGAGACACTTTTATGATGTCTAAAGACAAAGAAGACCATACTGGAGGAACCGAGAGTTTCGGAGCAAAAGTGCGGAAACTCTCGGGTGAATACGAGAGAATATCAAGGTCATAAACAACAGACTGGATGAACCCCAACAGAGAATCGCAATCACAAAGAAAAGAATGCAAGGACTTGAGGAAGCTATGGGGGAGCTGCTAAAGTTACAGGCTAAGTTGCAATACAAACTAATTAACCAAAAGGGAAGACCAAGATGGCAAAATATAAGAATGCATGGCAAACAACAAGGCGGAGAACAATTCTGCATCGACAATGATGTCCGTGGAGAATCTATTGAAAGAACACTTGCATTTTCCACACACACCCCAATGCACTACCAAGATCGATTGTCGTGAAATTCTCAAGCAGCAAAACTAAAGAGGAAATCCTGAAACAAGTGTGGCGAAAGAGAGGACTTTCACATCAAGGTAAATGAAGTGTTTTTGGACCATGATTATGCACCGGAGATACTCAGGAAGCGGCAAGAGTTTGTGGAGGCAAAGAGGGTGCTGGAGGAGAACAAGATTCATTTCAAACTCCTTTCCCAGCGAAAATGAGGGTGTTCTACGAGGGAGAAAGATGCACGTAAAACTCAGCAGAGGAGGCTATGAAAAACATGGTGAAGAGAGATATGTCCGTGGTGATATATCAACCTCCAACAAACTGGGCTGACAGTCAACAACCTGATATGGAGCAGACCTTGAATCCTGAGAGGAGGGGTGCCGCAAGCCGAGACACCACAGGATGGCTTCAAAAAGAAAATGGACATCTTAAAATGGACTGACCGGTAAATTTATTTTGTTGGGACAGAGAATTGTTGATGGTAAAGAAACTAGGTAATGGCGATTGGGGGCAAACTATAAAACGGATAATTAAATTAAAAAAAAAAAAAAATCACTATAAGATTTGGGTTAATTCTAATGACATGATTAAATGAAGACCCTCCTCAAAATTCATAAGTACAATAAACCCTCCAATGTGAAGTAATATTATTATTACATGTTTTGTATATTCATTGGGAAAAAAATTGAAAATAAAGAATATATTTGAAATCCAAGCAAAATCTGGTTTTGTGCCAGCTTTCACAGCCAAACCGAAAGAAACATTCTTAACCTCGCGCCTGACGTCGCTGGTGCTTAGCAGTACAGACCATTCCTTCTAGCTAAGCCAAGATGCTGACATGTTGTGCACCAAACTAACAAAACTGAGAAAACTCACCCAAATTTGTCCTTTTTTAACCTCCCATGGGATAAACCTGAAAGGATAAAGCTCTGGCTGTCACTGTGGAGTCTCGTTCATCAGCCGTGGAAATTTGCACACATCTGCAGTGATCACTTCAAAGGACGTTTTCTGCAACGTGACCCTAAATTTTCCACCACATCACATCTTTACACCAAACAGAAGAAATCACTAAAAGTGTCTGCCATTCCTACTATTTTTTTAACATAAAAAACGCTCAGCTGCGAGAGAACTATAGATAGATAGACAGAAGGAACGCCCAAGAAAAGAGGTAAGTTGTTTTGTGCACTACTTTTATGTGAGCCAATGGAAGCTAACGTCACCATTACTGCTTCGCTATAGCCTCTCGTTCCGGGTTGTATAAGCAACAAGATACATTATGAGGCAGCATGGTGGCGCAAACAGAAGAAAACACTAACAGTGGACGCCTATCCTAATCAGTCAGCCACGAGATAACTATCGATAAACAGACAAAATAAACGCAGAACAATGAGGTACGTTGTTTTCGTGCAGGTCTTGTGTCGGGGAGAACAGAAGCTAACGCCACCATTATTGGTTGTTAGCCGTTTAGCTATAGCCTGTCGTGCCAGGACGTACTCTATACGCAACAAGATACAGAATGTGGCGGCACAAATAATCTGTCAGCCGCGAGAGAACTATCGATAAGCAGAAAAAATAAACGCTGAAGAAATGAGGTATGTTGTTTTCGTGCAGTTGTTGTGTGGGGGAGAACAAAAGCTGACAACACCATTACTGGTTGCTAGCCGTTTCGCTATAGCCTGTCGTGCCAGTACGTACTGGGGCACGGTGGCGCAAACAATCAGCCCCGAAAGAACGAATCGATCGATAAGAGACAGAAGAAACGGCAAAGAAAATGGAAACGTTGTTTTTGTACGCGTGTTATGTGGG
Source organism: Syngnathoides biaculeatus (assembly GCF_019802595.1). NCBI lineage: Eukaryota > Metazoa > Chordata > Actinopteri > Syngnathiformes > Syngnathidae > Syngnathoides > Syngnathoides biaculeatus. The sequence goes on from NC_084646.1 coordinate 830,442, forward strand.
GACAATAGAAGCTTACTCAACAATTACTGGTTATTAGCCACCTAGCCAAAGGCCCAATTGGCAGTACAAGCAACAAGATACTTTATGATGGGTGTTGTCAAACCAACACAGGTGTAAATTCTTGGACTTGGATGAATACTCTTTATAATACTAATGATGTCCTAAATAATTAGAATCCCAAAAGAATGGATTGAATTTACTTGTCAAGACAGTAAGACAATGTTCAGTTTTGGGGTGATAATTTTTTTATATTTTAACTATATTATTTCATTATCAGTAATTTTATTGTATAATAGACACCCAATGTAAGAGTTACATTATTAACTAACCCAATGTCCTGGCCCAATGCATCTACTTTTCATGATAAATTATTTTCTTCAAATCTTTTGCCTATTGTCAATTTTGGGATACATACATACTTTTAAATGTATTTGAATGTTTATTTTAAATTGGAAATATTGTTTCCGTTTTTTTTTACGTTACCGAATATTGATAAATTTATGTGTTATTGATATTTTCCTCCAGTTTATTGATGACTCCCTGAAACAGACAGACAAATCTGAGGGGGCCTGTGCATTCTGAAAACGCCCAAGTGACAAAGAGACAGAGTCACCATCCATAATCACAATATTCTGGTGAAGTACGTACATAGTACACATATTCTTGTCCAATAATTTTCTCCAGACACAATGTTACCAAATACAGTTCATGTATAGCAGGTGCAATTAATTTTTCAGAATACATCAGCTCCGAATGACAAGTGTGAATGTCGCTGCATGTGTAAACAGTGCACTCGCCCAAACACCTGTTCAGTGGCAACAAAAACGGATCGTGTAGTCACTTTTGTCAAGTCATCACAGTGTCGTGTGGCAACATACCATAAAAGTGTGCAGGCAAGTTATTATCATGTGTTTATACATATGTTTAAAATTCCTTCAGGCTTTGTCACAGGTTGTTTTTCTTATTCTTCAATCAATTTGGGCAAATTCATGATCAGTTGTTTGAGTGAACTTGTCACATGGTTCTGGAAAAATAATGTAAACTTCAACACAGATATGGAATCGATCACACGCTGCCTGCAACAAAGGCAGACACAAGACTCCTGATAGACACACACACACGCACACATTTTCCAGAAACAAGTGAGAAGTTCACTTTGAGCAACTGATCATAAATTTGCCCAAATTGATTAAAGAATAAGAAAAATAATCTGTGACAAAGCCTGAAGGAATTTTAATTGTGTGGTGTGTGTGTGTGTGTTTGTGTATATATATATATATATATATATAAATCTTCTTTTCCTTTCGGCTTGTCCCGTTAGGGGTCGCCACAGCGTGTCATCTTTTGCCATATTAGCCTATCTCCTGCATCTTCATCTCTAACCCCAACTGCCCTCATGTCTTCCCTTACTACATCCATAAACCTTCTCTTTGGTCTTCCTCTCGCCTTTTTGCCTGGCAGCTCCATCCTCAGCACCTCTGAACATGTCCAAACCATCGAAGTCTGCTCTCTCGAACCTTGTCTCCAAAACATCCAGCTTTGGCTGTCCCTCTAATGAGCTCATTTCTAATCCTATCCAACCTGGTCACTCCGAGCGAGAACCTCAACATCTTCATTTCTGCCACCTCCAGTTCAGCTTCCTGTTGTTTCTTCAGTGCCAGCGTCTCTAATCCGTACATCATGGCCGGCCTCACCACTGTTTTGTAAACTTTGCCCTTCATCCTAGCAGACACTCTTCTGTCACATAACACACCAGACACCTTTCGCCAGCTGTTCCAACCTGCTTGAACCCGTTTCTTCACTTCCTGACCACACTCTCCATTGCTCTGTATTGTTGACCCCAAGTATTTGAAGTCGTCCACCCTCGCTATCTCTTCTCCCTGTAGCCTCACTCTTCCCCCTCTACTTTTCTCATTCACGCACATATATTCTGTTTTACTTCTGCTAATCTTCATTCCTCTCCTTTCCAGTGCATGTCTCCATCTTTCCAATTGTTCCTCTGCATGCTCCCTGCTTTCACTGCATATCACAATATCATCTGCGAACATCATGGTCCAAGGGGATTCCAGTCTAACCTCATCTGTCAGCCTATCCATTACCACTGCAAACAGGAAGGGGCTCAGAGCTGATCCCTGATGCAGTCCCACCTCCACCTTAAATTCCTCTGTCACACCTAAGGCACACCTCACCATTGTTCTGCTGCCATCATACATGTCCTGTACTATTTTAACATACTTCTCTACCACACCAGACTTACGCATGCAGTACCACAGTTCCTCTCTTGGTACTCTGTCATAGGCTTTCTCTAGATCCACAAAGACACAATGTAGCTCCGTCTGACCTTCTCTGTACTTTTCCACAAGCATCCTCAAGGCAAATAATGCATCTGTGGTACTCTTTCTAGGCATGAAACCATACTGTTGCTCGCAGATACTTACTTCTGTCCTGAGTCTAGCCTCCACTACTCTTTCCCATAACTTCATTGTGTGGCTCATCAACTTTATTCCTCTATAGTTCCCACAGCTCTGAACATCGCCTTTGTTCTTAAAAATGGGAACTAGAACACTTTTCCTCCATTCTTCAGGCATCTTTTCGTCCGCTAGTATTCTGTTGAATAAGTTGGTCAAAAACTCCACAGCCATCTCTCTAAGCATAGGTATAAGTGCCGTGCCCCAGTCTACGAACAATAGAGTTGGTCCTGGTGACCTTCCTTGGGCTGAAGTAGATCTGGAAGATTGTGATGAACAATCTGACTACGACACAGACATTTGTGATTTTGAGGACTTGTCTGATCTACACTACGAGCCATCATCTGCAGAATCTGAGCTTCCAGACACCACTATATCCCGATGAGGATATGCCCCAAGGAGAACCTCCAAAAGACATGAGTCCAGATCAACAGACAAAATTTATTGTTTTTGAAAATTGCCTAAAATAGCTTTTTTGCACGTGTCTCAAGTATAGTGATAAGACATGTAAGAGCTTCTTTTGTGCACGACAAACATGGTACTCTGGTAATCTACCGCTGCAGTGCAGGCCATGTTGGAGTGTGGTACTCTCAGCCGATGCTCAATGGTATGGCTGCTGAAAACTTGCTGCTCGCATGTTCTACAGTTTTCACTGGACTGACATATGAAAGAGCTTTTTGACATACTGCATGTACCTATTATGTCAGAAAACCACTTCTACACTGTCCAGAATTCCTACATAATTCCAGTCATTCACAAAGAATACGTGCAACGGAAGGAAGCATTGATCGTGGCATGTGGCAAAGAGCCTCTCACTTTAACTGGTGGTGGTCGTTGCGACTCTTATTCCCCTATTCCGCCAAGTATGGCACATATTCTTTGATGGAAGTGACATCCAGGGCCATTCTGACCTTTGCTGTTGAACACGTTGGTCTTTCAACATCGTCAGGAGCAATGGAACCAGATGGACGTTACAATGCCTTGCGAGACCTAGAGAGCTATGGCCTTACTGTTTCTGTCTTAGGTACAGACAGAAACACATCAATTGTGAAACTACTGCGTCGCTTTTTTCCTAAAATAACTCACCAGTTTGTATCACTTTGAGAAAAGTGTCAGGAAGATGTTGATAAAAAAGGCCAATCGCCGTGGGTGCTTTGAGTTGCATGCATGGATCCGGTGTATCACCAACCATTTTTGGCATTCTTGTCAGAACTGTGACCAGAGACCTGAACTGCTTCGTGAAAAGTGATTGTCACTGGTATACCATATTGGAGACCAACATGAATGGCACTTCTTTGATCACTTCCACCATTGTGATCATGAGCAGTTGGAAGAACACAACAGACAATAAAAAAAAGTGGCTCAAATCCGGCACTCTGGCCCACAATGCTGTCAGGGAAGTGATTATGGAAAAGTCCCTGGTGAGAGACGTACAGAAGCTCAATCAAAGTGCATACTGGTGGATTGGAAGCGTTTCACTCATTGATCAACAAGTACTGTCCAAAGTGACAAAGCTTCTCCTACAAAGGAATGACAGCAAGAACAGAACTGGCAGCAATGGACCATAACAACAACTTCGGTCATGGGCAAGCAAAAACTACAGCTTGGAACCCCGCGATATAATGCAGTGTTGCCAAAAGGCACGAAGGAGTGGGTGGCTAAACCGATCACAGAGCCAATGTCCTACAAATGGTTCCATTGACTGATGGAACAAATTGTTCACCTCAGGAATGGTGAGCTTGAAGTTCAAGACATCTGTCTGCCTCAAAATGTCCCACAGAACATAGCATCGAAGGAACGACCAGAAAAGTCCCTTGTTGTGCAAAAACATTTGTCCTGGTTCACTGACAAAAACAGTAAATAAGGGAACTAGCTTCTAGTATTCTTTCTGAAGTATTAATACGGTTAAAAAGTGTTGAATGTTGGCCAATAAAATATACAGTATATGTGATTATGTTGCCTGTGTACTTGTTTTACACCAAACCAGCGAAGTAGTCATCTATGTGCTACAAAACCAATATTTTTTGGACACAAATTGCATGTCTGTAAAAGTTGGTTCATTTAAAAAAAAATAAAAAATAAAAAAACTTCAGCCGCAAGTGTACCGGGGTAGTTATGCTTGCTCATGCAGTTTATTTACACATTTATCACTAATCCAAGCAAAAAATAACAGATCAAACAGGATATTCATTTTCATGTTAATCCATTGTCAATATATGGGATCGTGATATCCTTCATAAACACTATCTTCTTCAGGGAACCTTCTTCGAGTGCTCTGAACCACACAAGATGGGATTGGGATCCTATTCTTTGGTCCAAGCCTTCCGTGTATCCAATACGTAAACTGACGATATACTGCCAGTCTGTAAGACCTGTCAATATATTTAAATTAACATTTTTAGCTACCAACTGAAATCTTTAACACATTCCATGCTATGTGTACATTTAATTAAAAAAATGATTTTGCAATTTGAACCCCCCTTTGATCTATCCGTCCTTTCACATTCTTAGCCGCTTATCCTCACGAGGATCACAGGGCTCTAGATAAATAAGGAAATCTTCCATAAATAGGGTACAAATGAATTTGAAATAGAGCTTGGAACTATAATTACATTTAAAGCTGTCAAGTTATGATGAATATTTGTAGATATTCCTTTTGGTGTTAATGTTTGCACAATACAAAATAAGGATATATACATGGCAGTGGCTCAGCCGTAAAATAAATAAATAGATAAGTTGCAAATATGAGGACCTGGTTTCAATACCGGACACCCCCTGTGTGGAGTTTGCATGTCCTCACCGTGTATGGGTGTGTGTACCCTGCCTCCTGCACGTAGACAGGCTCCAGCACTCCTGCAACCTTCGTGGAGATAAGCGGCTAAGAAAATGGATGGATATATACATGTTATCACTTTAGTGAAGTCCCCATTTTTGTTTTGTTTTGCCTTTTACATTCCAGATATAAATAAACCATTAGATACTCCGATGCCCTATTCAGAAAATAAGCTTGTGTTTTTGATCAACTTTGAACATAGCCCATAGCATTCATAGCGCACATAGAATTCATGTACCATTGAGATAGCATTCCAAGACTGTTAAAAATATGTACTCACCGATTTTCCACTGGATGTACAAGTGGCCCTTTCGTCAATCTGTCATGGATCGTAAGTAAATTGATATGCAACACGTCCTCGTCCAAACAACTTCGTATCTATCCGAGGAAGGTATGCAGGCATGTTGAGTGTGATCCAAGTTCATGCCGATAAGCTCCATTTTTTTGTTCATCCTTTTCAATCTCACGACAAAACTGGCAGTCCGCTACAGTTGGCATTAGGTCACAAAGAGAACACGAACACCAGTCTTTCGAAACGAGCCTGTCTAGAACATCTCTGAGGTCCATGTTTTGTGTTTGTTGTGCTCCTCCATCAGTGTTATGCCGCATCTACAATACCTCGAGTTCCGCCTGTGTGTATTCTGGCTCAAACACATAAGCGTGACCACTGTACATTATGCTATTTTTGTTTTGTTTGTTTGTAAATATTTTTCACAAAAATCGGCCACAAAACGGCAGATAAGGGATGTTCTCTGTTCGGTGAAACGTATCTGCGAGCAATGGGGGGTCAGACCAGGAAGCACTGCAGGCGTGGCAAACGCTGATTGGCTGTCAGTTCTCCAGCCGGGCTCATTGGAATGTCTGAGCGAGAGAGGAATTTCGATAAAACTTTTTGAATTTGGAGATGTTTCTTGGTGAATCTGTGGATAACTCTGGCATTATTAGAAATACTGAACCTGGCATTAATAGAAATACTGAACCCTCATCTACTAGCTTTTAACGTGTGCTCCCATTCCAATTCTCTTCGACAAAGTCTTCCTTTAAAGTATATCGGATTGGGGAAGATCTGAGTAAATATAAAAATAAATATAAAAACTATGGGCTGTTCAGAATACTTAAAGGACAGCCCGCTACAGTCAGCGACGTGTACGTCTTCCCCTCTGAGCCGATAAAACATCACGGCTGCTTTCGGGTCATAATCAGGACGTCAAAACAGAAGGTTCAAGCTGAGAAACTGGTGAAAGCTTTTCAATTTACAATGTTCTGGTTCTATTCATGTTTTATTTCCTTTGTTTGGTTTTTGCTTTGTTTCTTTTATTAATTTTGCCCTATTTTTCATTTATTCATGCTATTACGGTGTTTGAGTGGAGGGGTAATAACTTTAGAAGTGATATTTGAATCATGATGTAGTCCCCATTTTTAAGAACAAAGGCGATGTTCAGAACTGTGGAAACTACAGAAGAATAAAGTTGATGAGCCACACAATGAAGTTATGGGAAAGAGTAGTGGAGGCTAGACTCAGGACAGAAGTAAGTATCTGCGAGCAACAGTATGGTTTCATGCCTAGAAAGAGTACCACAGATGCATTATTTGCCTTGAGGATGCTTGTGGAAAAGTACAGAGAAGGTCAGACGGAGCTACATTGTGTCTTTGTGGATCTAGAGAAAGCCTATGACAGAGTACCAAGAGAGGAACTGTGGTACTGCATGCGTAAGTCTGGTGTGGTAGAGAAGTATGTTAAAATAGTACAGGACATGTATGATGGCAGCAGAACAATGGTGAGGTGTGCCTTAGGTGTGACAGAGGAATTTAAGGTGGAGGTAGGACTGCATCAGGGATCAGCTCTGAGCCCCTTCCTGTTTGCAGTGGTAATGGATAGGCTGACAGACGAGGTTAGACTGGATTCCCCTTGGACCATTATGTTTGCAGATGATATTGTGATCTGCAGTGAAAGCAGGGAACAGGCGGAGGAACTGTTAGAAAGATGGAGGTACGCACTGGAAAGGAGAGGAATGAAAGATTACCCGAAGTAAAACAGAATATATGTGAATGAATGAGAGAGGCGGAGGAGGAAGCGTGAAGCTCCAGGGAGAAGAGATAGCGAAGGCGGACAACTTCAAATACTTGGGACAACAATACAGAGCAATGTAGAGTGTGGTAAGGAAGTGAAGAAAGGGGTCCAAGCGGGGTGGAACAGTTGGCGGAATGTGTCTGGTGTTCTATGTGACAGAAGAGTCTCTGCTAGGATGAAGGGCAAAGTTTACAAAACAGTGGTGAGGCCGGCCATGATGTACGGATTAGAGACGGTGGCACTGAAGAAACAACAGGAAGCAGAACTTGAGGTAGCAGAAATGAAGATGTAGAGGTTCTCGGTTGGAGTGAACAGGTTGGATAGGATAAATGAGCTCATTAGAGGGACAGCCAAGTGATGAGACTAAAATTTGAAATTGAGGGTGTTATGTATAATGTGGTTAGCGGCTATGCACCACAGGTAGGATGTGACCTAGAGTTGAAAGAGAAATTCTGGAAGGAACTAGATGAAGTAGTTCTGAGCATCCCAGACAGCGAGAGAGTTGTGATTGGTGCAGATTGTAATGGACATATTGGTAAAGGAAACAGGGGCGATGAAGAAGTGATGGGTAGTACGGCATCCAGGAAAGGAACTTGAAGGGCAGATGGTGGTGGACTTTGCAAAAAGGATGGAGATGGCTGTAGTGAACACTATTTCCAGAGAAGGGAGGAACACATAGTGACCTACAAGAGCGGAGGTAGAACCACGCAGGTAGATTATATTTTGTGCAGACGATGTAATCTGAAGGAGGTTTACTGACTGTAAAGTAGTGGTAGGGGAGAGTGTAGCTCGACAGCATAGGATGGTAGTGTGTAGGATGACTCTGGTGGTGGGTAGGAAGATAAGAAGACAAAGGTAGAGCAGAGAACCATGTGGTGGAAACTGAGAAAGGAAGAATGTTGTGCGGCCTTCCGGAAAGAGGTGAGAAAGGCTCTCGATGGACAACCGAAGCTCCCGGAAGACTGGACGACGACAGCCAATGTGATCAGAGAGACAGGCAGGAGAGTACTTGGTGTGTCATCTGTAGGAAAGGGGAGAAGGAGACTTGGTGGTGGACCCCAAAATACAGGGATAATACAAGGAAAAGATTAGCGAAGAAGAATTGGGATACTGAGAGGACTGAGGAGAGGCGAAAGGAGTACATCGAGATGCGACGTAGGGCAAAGGTAGAGGTGGCAAAGGCTAAACAAGAGGCATATGAAGACATGTACACCAGGTTGGACACGAAAGAAGGAGAAAAGGATCTCTACAGGTTGGCCAGACAGAGGGATAGAGATGGGAAGGATGTGCAGGCAGGTCAGGGTGATTAAGGATAGGATGGAAATGTGTTGACTGGTGCCGGTAGTGTACTAAATAGATGGAAAGAATACTTTGAGAAGTTGATGAATGAAGAAAATGAGAGAGAAGGAAGAGTTGAAGAGGCAAGAGTGAAGGACCAGGAAGTGGAAATGATTACTAAGGGGGAAGTCAGAAAGGCATACTACAAAGGATGAAAACTGGAAAGGCAGTTGGTCCTGATGACATACCGGTAGAGGTATGGAAGCAATTTTAGAGATGGCTGTGGATTTTTTTTGACCAACTTATTCAACAGAATACTAGCGGGCGAAAAGATGCCTGAAGAATGGAGGAAAAGTGTTCTAGTTCCCATTTTTAAGAACAAAGGGGATGTTCAGAGCTGTGGGAACTATAGAGGAATAAAGTTGATGAGCCACACAATGAAGGTTGGGAAAGAGTAGTGGAGGCTAGACTCAGGACAGAAGTAAGTATCTGCGAGCAACAGTATGGTTTCATGCCTAGAAGAGTACCACAGATGCATTATTTGCCTTGAGGATGCTCGTGGAAAAGTACAGAGAAGGTCAGAAGGAGCTACATTGCGTCTTTGTGGACCTAGAGAAAGCCTATGACAGAGTACCAAGAGAGGAACTGTGGTACTGTATGCGTAAGTCTGGTTGTGGCAGAGAAGTATGTTAAAATAGTACAGGACATGTATGATGGCAGCAGAACAATGGTGAGTTGTGCCTTAGGTGTGACAGAGGAATTTTAGGGTGGAGGTGGGACTGCATCAGGATCAGCTCTGAGCCCCTTCCTATTTGCTGTGGTAATGGATCGGCTGACAGATGAGGTAAGACTGGAATCCCCTTGGACCATGATGTTCGCAGATGATATTGTCATATGCAGTGAAAGCAGGGAGCATGCAGAGGAACAATTGGAAAGATGGAGACATGCACTGGAAAGGAGAGGATGAAGATTAGCCGAAGTAAAACAGAATATATGTTGCGTGAATGAGAAAAGTGGAGGGGGAAGAGTGAGGCTACAGGGAGAAGAGATAGCGAGGGGTGGATGACTTCAAAATACTTGGGGTCAACAATCCAGAGCAATGGTGAGTGTGGTAAGGAAGTGAAGAAACGGGTCCAAGCAGCAGGTTGGAACAGCTGGCGAAAGGTGTCTGGTTGTTATGTGCAGAAGTGTCTTCTAGGATGAAGGGCAAAGTTTACAAAACAGTGGTGAGGCCGAACATGATGTCGGATTAGAGACAGTGGGACTGAAGAAACAACAGGAATCTGAACTGGAGGTGGCAGAATGAAAATGTTGAGGTTCTCGCTCGGAGTGACCAGGTTGGATAGGATTAGAAATGAGCTCATTAGAGGGACAGCCAAAGCTGGATGTTTTGGAGACAAGATTCGAGAGAGCAGACTTCGATGGTTGGGACATGTTCAGAGGCGGAGAGTGAGTATATTGGTAGAAGGATGCTGAGGATGGAGCTCCAGGCAAAAGAGCGAGAGGAAGACCAAAGAGGTTTATGGATGTGGTGAGGGAAGACATGAGGGCAGTTGGGGTTAGAGAGGAAGATGCAGGAGATAGGCTAAGATGGCAAAAGATGACACGCTGTGGCGACCCCTAACGGGACAAGCCGAAAGGAAAAGAAGAAGAAGAAGAAGAGGGACAGCCAAAGTTGGATGCTTTGGAGACAAAGTGAGAGAGAGCAGACTTCAATGGTTTGGACATGTTCAGAGGCAAGAAAGTGAGTATGTTGGTAGAAGGGTGCTGAGAATGGAGCTGCCAGCCAAAAGAGCGAGAGGACGACCAAAGAAAAGGTTGATGGATATTGTGAGGGAGGACGAGGACAGTGGGTGTTAAAGAGGAGGATGCACGAGATAGGCTTAAATGGAAAATGATGACACGTTGTGGCGACCCCTAACGGGACAAGCCGAAAGAAAAAGAAGATTTGAATCATGATGGAAAACCAAATCTCTTCAATAAGGATAGCATCTTATAATGTAAAGGGTATACTTTATTTAATAAAAAGGAGCAAAATACTGGGCAAAATGAAAAAAGATGGGATTGACATACTAGTCCTGCAGGAGACCCATTTAACCGATACAGAGCCCCCCATATTTAATAGACGGGACTTTAATCAGGTCTATTCATCATCATACAAAACAAGACACAGACGCAGGGTCGCTACAGTTATATCGAAAAGGGTGATTTTTTTTTCAGAATTTTTTTTTTTTCAGAAATCGATAAAGAAGGAAGATACAATGTTGTTGTGGGGAAGTTGAAAGGGACAGAAATTACTTTTATACATGTTTATGCACCCCCAGGTGCAACTTTGGGAACTTTATCGACAAATCTTTTTATTTAATGATTACAAAAGCCCAACGAATTGTGATTTGTGGTGGTGATTTTAATCTGATAATGAATCCCAAATGGGATGCATCAAGATTAAGTCAGACACAAAACACCACCATTTCCAAAAAAAGTGGAAACGATTACAAGAGAGATGGGCGTTTGTGATGTATGGAGGGAGTTAAAGCCCACGGCGAGAGATTATACCTTTTATTACCCACCACATAAAGCATACTCAAGAATGATTTCTTTATCTATCGTAAAAAATATTGGTTTTGTAAACCCCTGTAAAATTGGGTTATTGGATCTCTCAGACCACAGCCCAGTTTATTTGGACTTCAATTTAAAAAAAACAGTAAAAACCTGTTTTCTTGGAAGCTTAATTTAAATGTACTTAAAGGAAAAATGAAAGAAGAACTCCATGAAGACATCAAATTCAGAGAATGATAATGGGGAAGTTTCCCCTCTCATGATTTGGGAAGCAGGTAAAGCTGCCTTGAAAGGGAAGATCATTTTTAAACTCGCACTTCACAAGAAGTTAACAACACAAAAATGAACAAACTGGAAAAAGAATTGGAAGACCTGGGAAAAAAAACATAAAAAAGACATCCAATTGTAGATTAGTGAGAGAATCAAGGAAATGAAAAAAAAACGATTCAGAAAAACTTTTTTTTTTTTTTTTTTTTAACAGAGCTATTATGAAGTAGGTAGTAAAGCAGCCAAAATTTTGGTATAAAGGTTGAGAAAACAACAAGCAGAGAGGGCAATACACGAAATTGAAGACCTTACTACTAATTAAATTAAAGCGAATTTCAGGGTATTATAACAGCTTTGAAAATTTACACAAAACTCTATGCACAGAATGTAAAAGGGGATACTCACCTCAATCTCTGCTTCTACCACTCTGTCTTCTAACACTCACAGAAGACCAGAATAAAGTACTAGGGGGTGATATAGCCATAGAATGAACTTCAAAAGGCAATCTCCAGATTAAAACCCAAAAAGACCCCAGGTTCTGATGGGTTTACAGGAGAGTGGTATAAGACCTTTAAAGATTTGTTATCCCCACTGTTGCTCAGAACATTTAACTGGATCTTGAGGAAAGGAGAAATCCCTCCATCCTGGAGAGAAACAATTATTTCAGTAACACCAAAAGAAGGGAAAAATATAACAATGTTCTAATTATCAATCTGCTTGTTGAACGTGGACTATAAACTTTACTTCAATTTTAGCAAAACGCCTGAAATAATACTCCTACATATTAAGCAGTTGGATCAAACAGGTTTTATCAAACAAAGGCTAAGAAGACAAGGTCAGGAGAACACTACATGTAATTAACCACATGAACAAGAACAGACTAGATGGTGTCCTATTAGGGTTTGACACGGAGAAAGCGTTTGATTCCATCGATTGGCTTTTCTTGTATAAGATACTAGAGAGATTCCAATTCCATAGTGATTTTTCTAAGACCATACGAGCGTTATATCACAAACCAATTGCTAAAATACGACTCAACGGAGGACTATCCAATAGCATTGAAATAGAGAGGGGCTGTTGTCAGGGTTTCCCTCTCTCACCACTGTTATTTGCTTTTTTTCAAGCCACTGAGTCAGTGGATCGAACAGAATGAGAAGATTAAGGGCATCAAGGTGACTGATGAACACAAAATTGCTCTGTTTGCAGATTTAGGACACCCATACAAATCTCTCCCAGAATTACTCATAACTCTTAGAGAGTATGGCCTAGTATCAGGTTATAAATTGAACACACAAAACTACAATTTTGTCATTTAATTCTTTCCTTTTGCTGGGGGGTGGAGGAGGAGGTGAGAATAATTAAGAAGACAGTCCATCAAGGTAGAACGAAAACGTAAATTGGAATTCAAAACCAAATATTTAGGGGTGAATATTCTTATAAATCTGGAGACAATTATATCAGAGAAATACGGCCCTTTAATCTCTAAAATTAAATCCGATTTAATCAGGTGAAACCCGCTTCCTTTTTTAGGATTATGACAGAGGGTTGAAACAATAAAAATGAACGTGCTACTCAGATTATACTCTACCTGTTCCAAAATATACCAGTCGAGCTCTCAAAAGGGACATTTCGAGAATTAGATGAAATAATACCAAGATTTATTTGGCAGAGCAAGAGACAAAGAATTCGTTATAAGGCACTCCAGTTACCAAAAGACAAAAGAGGCCTTGCTTTCCCAAATATTAAAAATTACTATCAAGCGGTGCAAATAAAAATTTAGGTTGATATTTCTAACCCTTCCTAAGGATGGAGATGGCTGTAGTGAACACTTATTTCCAGAGAAGAGGGAGGAACATATAGTGACCTACAAGAGCGGAGGTAGACCACGCAGGTAGATTATATTTTGTGCAGACGATGTAATCTGAGGAGGTTTACTGACTGTAAAGTAGTGGTAGGGGAGAGTGTAGCTCGACAGCATAGGATGGTAGTATGTAGGATGATTCTGGGGTGGTGGGTAGGAAGATTAAGAAGACAAAGGTAGAGCAGAGAACCATGTGGTGAAGCTGAGAAAGGAAGAATGTTGTGCGGCCTTCCGGAAAGAGGTGAGACAGGCTCTCGATGGACAACCGAAGCTCCCGGAAGACTGGACAACGACAGCCAAGGTGATCAGAGAGACAGGCAGGAGAGTACTTGGTGTGTCATCTGGTAGGAAAGGGGAGAAGGAGACTTGGTGGTGGAACCCCAAAATACAGGGAGTCATACAAGGAAAATTAGATTAGCGAAGAAGAAGTGGGATACTGAGAGGACTGAGGAGAGGCGAAAGGAGTACATCGAATGCGACGTAGGGCAAAGGTAGAGGTGGCAAGGCTAAACAAGAGGCATATGAAGACATGTACACCAGTTTGGACGCGAAAGAATGAGAAAAGGATCTTCTACAGGTTGGCCAGACAGAGGGATAGAGATGGGAAGGATGTGCAGCAGGTCAGGGTGATTAAGGATAGAGATGGAAATGGTGTTGACTGGTGCCGGTAGTGTACTAAATAGATGGAAGAATACTTTGAGAAGTTGATGAATGAAGAAAATGAGAGAGAAGGAAGCGTTGAAGAGGCAAGAGTGAAGGACCAGGAAGTGGAAATGATTACTAAGGGGGAAGTCAGAAGGCACTACAAAGGATGAAAAATGGAAAGGCAGTTGGTCCTGATGACATACCGGTAGAGGGATGGAAGCAATTGGAGAGATGGCTGTGAGTTTTTGACCAACTTATTCAACAGAATACTAGCGGGCGAAAAGATGGCCTGCAGAATGGAGGAAAATGTTTCTAGTTCCCATTTTTAAGAACAAAGCGATGTTCAGAGCTGTGGGACTATAGAGGAATAAAGTTGATGACCCACACAATGAGTTATGGGAAAGAGTAGTGGAGGCTAGACTCAGGACAGAAGTAAGTATCTGCGAGCAACAGTATGGTTTTCATGCCTAGAAAGAGTACCACAGATGCATTATTTGCCTTGAGGATGCTCGTGGAAAAGTACAGAGAAGGTCAGAAGGAGCTACATTGTGTCTTTGTGGATCTAGAGAAAGCCTATGACAGAGTACCAAGAGAGGAACTGTGGTACAGCATGCGTAAGTCTGGTGTGGCAGAGAAGTATGTTAAAATAGTACAGGACATGTATGATGGCAGCAGAACAATGGTGAGGTGTGCCTTAGGTGTGACAGAGGAATTTAAGGTGGAGGTGGGACTGCATCAGGGATCAGCTCTGAGCCCCTTCCTGTTTGGCAGTGGTAATGGATAGGCTGACAGATGAGGTTAGACTGGAATCCCCTTGACCATGATGTTCGCAGATGATATTGTGATATGCAGTGAAAGCAGGGAGCATGCAGAGAACAATTGGAAAGATGGAGACATGCACTGGAAAGGAGAGGAATGAAGATTAGCAGAAGTAAAACAGAATATATGTGCGTGAATGAGAAAAGTAGAGGGGGAAGAGAGTGAGGCTACAGGGAGAAGAGATAGCGAGGGTGGACGACTTCAAATACTTGGGGTCAACAATACAGAGCAATGGAGAGTGTGGTCAGGAAGTGAAGAAACGGGTCCAAGCAGGTTGGAACAGCTGGCGAAAGGTGTCTGGTGTGTTATGTGACAGAAGAGTCTCTGCTAGGATGAAGGGCAAAGTTTACAAAACAGTGGTGAGGCCGGCCATGATGTACGGATTAGAAACGGTGGCACTGAAGAAACAACAGGAAGCTGAACTGGAGGTGGCAGAAATGAAGATGTTGAGGTTCTCGCTCGGAGTGACCAGGTTGGATAGGATTAGAAATGAGCTCATTAGAGGGACAGCCAAAGCTGGATGTTTTGGAGACAAGATTCGAGAGAGCAGACTTCGATGGTTTGGACATGTTCAGAGGCGAGAGAGTGAGTATATTGGTGGTAGGGTGCTGAGGATGGAGCTGCCAGGCAAAAGAGCGAGAGGAGGACCAAAGAGAAGGTTTATGGATGTGGCGAGGGAAGACATGAGGGCAGTTGGGGTTAGAGAAGAAGATGCAGGAGATAGGCTAAGATGGCAAAAGATGACACGCTGTGGCGACCCCTCACGGGACAAGCCGAAAGGAAAAGAAGAAGAGGCCACAGGACACGCTTCTCCTGGCCCCTGCAATCGTCAGAACAGATTCCCTCAACCAACTCAATTAAGTATTTTAACACCCTGCTATATTGCAAGTTCTGCCACTTAGAAATTATGGAGAGGTCTGAAATGTTCATTGTAAGTGCATGTCCACTGTGAGAGAGATAATCAAAAAAGAAAAATCCAGAAATCACAATGTATGATTTCTTTGTGTGATATAGCTGCGAATAAGTATTTGAACACCTGAGAAAACCAATGTTAATATTTGGTACAGTAGCCTTTGTTTTCAATTACAGAGATCAAACGTTGCCTGTACTTGTGTGTACACACACTGCAGGAGCGATTTAGGCCCAAATCTTCCACACAAATCTTCTCTTGATCAGACAGGTTTCTGGGCTGGTGCTGAGAAACACAAAGTTTCAGCTCCTTCCAAAGATTTTGTATTGGCTTTAGGTCTGGAGACTGGCTAGGCCATGCCAGAACTTTGATATGATTCTTACGGAGTCACTCTTTGGTTTTCCTGGCTGTGTGCTTCGGGTCATGACCCATTTTCAATCCTCTGACTGAGGGAAAGAGGCTGTTCCCCAAAATCTCACAATACATGGCCGCCGTCATCCTCTCCTTTTATACAGTGCAGTCGTCCTGTCCCATGTGTAGAAAAAACACCCCCAAATCATGATGCTACCACTCCCATGGTTCACAGTCGGGATGGTGTTCTAAGGATTGGAACTCATTATCCATCTTTCTCCAAACACGGTTAGCAGAATTATGACCAAAAAGTTCCATTTTGGTCTCATCTGACCACAAAACATTGTCCCATTACTCCTCTGTATAATCCTAATGGTCATTAATAAATTTGAGATGGGCCTGACAAGTGCTGGTTTAAGGAGGGGAACCTTCCATGCCATGCGTGATTTCAAACCATGACGTCTTAGTGTATTACTGACAGTAACCTTAGAAACGGTGGTCCCAGCTCTTTTCAGGTCATTGACCAAGTCCTGTCGTGTAGACCAGGGATGTTTCCTCATCTTTGTAAGGATCACCTGAGACCCCACGAGGTGATATCTTGCATGGGGCTCCACTCCGATTGAGATTGACCATCATGTTTAGCTTCTTCCATTTTCTAATGATTCCTCCAACACTGGACCTTTTTTCACCAAGCTGCTTGGCAATTTCTCCGTAGACCTTTCCAGTCATGTGGAGTTGTACAATTTTGTCTCAAGTCAAAGTCCGGATTTTAAATCCAATTGAAATGCTGTGGAGTGACCTTAAACGGGGAGTTCATCCTAGAAAACCCTCCAATATGGTAGAGCTGAAACAATTATGCAGAGAACAGTTGGGCAAAATTCCTCCAGACCGATGTAAAAGACTCATCACCAATTACCGCAAACGGTCCCATTCGGGGCGAGTGAAGGGTGAGGAAAGCACGGGAAGGCGTGGAGAAGCCAAATACCGGGAAGATGGGAGGCAAGGCAGGAGTGGAGGAATCTCAGAATTATTTAATTCTAAAAACAACTTAAAGTAACAAACAAAAATACTCAAAGTAACAAAGTATAAATTAAACCAAAACTAGAAACTTGACATGACTTTAAAAAACGAAATGGGGAACAAAGCAACAAGCAAACCATGATGAGGACAATGGACCAACAAGAACTAAAAGAAAACCATGAGTTAAATACACAGAAACTAACATGACAAGGGAAACACCTAGACTGGAAACGAGTTGTTGTAATGAGCTGATTGGTGAAGACAAGGGAGGTGGTTGAACACAAACGGGTGGACACAACTGACAAAAATCGGCTCACAGGACGTGGAACACAGAAAAAAAACAAAAGAAAACCAAGGCAATCAAAAGTGAAAAGATGGCACAAACGCTTAATTTCAGTTTTTGCTGCCAAGGGTGAGAAAGTTTTTTTTTTTTTTTGTGCCTTGGCAAATTGAATTGTAATTTGAAAACTGCATGTTGTATTTCCTTGAGTTGTCTCTGAGTAATATTAAAATTGGTTTGATGATTTGAAATCTTGGTGAAATGCAAAGAAAAAAATAGTAAGGGGGTGATTTCTTTTTCACGGCACTGTATAGTTTCAGCTGTTTTAACAGTCTAAGGTCTCCGTTGTATTATATGTTTCATAATGCACTACACATTTTCAATGGGAGACAAGTCTGGACTGCTGGCAGACCAGTCGAGTACTTGCACTCTTACTATGCAACCCCGCTGTTGTACTGTGCAGAATGTGGTGTAGAATTTTCTTGCTCAAAAAAACAGGACCATCAGTGAAAAAGATGTTGGTTGGATGGCAAAATTTGTGCCTTTCAGCATAAATGCTCCCTTCACAAATGTGTACCATATTTTCACGGCTATAAGGCGCACTTAAATGTCTTGAATTTTCTCCAAAACGGACACGGCGCCTTATAATGCGGAGCGCCTTGTACGTGATCAGTTGTCCAAAATTTGCAACCGACTGGAAGCATTTCCTCCTGACACGCTAATTATATAAAGGAAAACCGGGCCTGTGAGAGGAAGTTACAGGAGAAAGTGTGGGCTTGGAGAGGACCCTAAAAGGCACGCCCCCCAGAATGTACATAATGCCCGTGTTTTGTGCTAAACAATATTGCTTTGGCTAAGGTCCCCCAAAAGTGGCACCAACAATGAGATATGCTTACTGTAGGAATAATTGTGATCATAATTATCATACATCTGCTTCCAATAATGAAATGCTTTAATCTGCTCTAGATAACGTGGCTGCCTCCTAGCAGGAGATAGCAAGAACAAAAACATGGAATCATCAGAAGTGTTAGAACTGCTGCCTGTTAAAGAAATGATGACCACACATGTATTCAGGAATCTTCCACACATGCACACGCACATGAACAAACATGTACAAACTGTTTTGCTTGTCGTCTCCTTTTTGTAACATCCATGTAAATAAGGGGTGTCTTAAAACTAAATAAATAGAGGCGCTGAAGAGAGGATAATCAGAGAGTGCAGTGGTGAATTTTACGAGACAGTTCCTCTCCTCTCTCCTCGCGAGACTTGAACTGGTGTCTTTGCTTCCTTTTTTGTCCTGTTTAATGAATGTCTGATTGGTGAACCTGACATTTGGTCCTTCGAGCCGGATCTCAAGATACCTGAGGTTTCCAGGGGCTGAGTTGACGTCCAGGCAAAGACCGTGGCCACGGCAATTGAGACCCTTTCTGGGACTGGGCCTCGACTTTGCATCTGGAGGCTGAGGGTTGACGAGAAGCCGAAGGAAGTAAAGGCATCTCTGGTGAGTAGGAAACTCCCACACTCATGAGGAACGAGTGAATGCGCATCTGGGTGACTGCGGCAGAACCAAACCTCGAGAATACTGGTCCCTATTGAGTAGACTAATTAGTCTATAAAACTGAGAAAAGGGAAAGGTGTGTCCTGTAAGTGAGCTCCGTGAAACGTGTGCATGTGTAAAAGTGTGAGTGGAGGTTCGCTACCTCATTTGAACAGGAAATTGAGTGACAACTGTTTGAGGATGCAGAGGTAAGAATTCTCCACCACTTGTGGTAGAAGCTTGAGAATTACCTCAAACAGAACATAATTGTCACCCTGTTCAGGGTGAAGTCAGTATAGTCAACCTAGGTGAACCACTGACTCCAACAGGGGGAAAACAAATCGCAAAATAGTTGATAAATACCAAAATAGATGATAGAGAACATGTGAAAAAAAAAAAATAATAATGATGTGTAAGGACGAGAGGTTTGTAGAAAGCAAATGTCCTACTAAAATAAAACATCTAAATTTGTGGATAACACAATATGACATTGCTGGCCAGCTCTACATACACACAATAATATCTATAGTTAACCTGCAGGATAAAATAATAGAGAAAGACACAAAAAAAAAAAAAAAACTGGACTCAAGATGACGGCCATTAAAGGTATCACATCTCATAAAGTTGATGAAACATAATTCGTCCAGGGAACGGAAGACTTTAGAAAATCTTACCACTTAAATGGTGTGGAAGAACAACAAATTTGGATGACAGCAAAGTACTTTCTCACAGCAGCAGGGACTTCAAGGGTTAATATTGCGCACTTCTGCTAGATTTAGAAAAAAGCCAATTGTTCTGCCATGGAAGAGCAAAAAAAAACAACAACGAACCATTTGAAGAATATAGAATTGGAATGACTGCATGTTTTAAAGCAAACAGTGGCATTCCTGAAGCTCACACTCCAGGGAGTGTGTATCAAGGGCAATTAAAAAATGCTCTTCATGTGGATTCAAATAATCCTATAAAACAATGGATTGAAAAACATTGGGTTGACAAACCGACTGGCAGCCTGTAACAATATGTTAACCAAGCACTACACAGAAAGAGTGCTACAAAATAAGAAAAAGAAAATTGACACCTTTCTGACAGAGAAAGGAGAAATTTATGGAGCTTTATGCGAAACATTTAATAATTGTGGCCGCAGATGAGGAAGAGAGCAGCCATCTCCCCATCAAAAATGTCACAACTAATGCTCCCAAAATGCAACTTTTTAATTTGTCCCATACGTTTGTTGGGAAGAGATGGCTTGCTGAAACTAGTACTGGGCTTAATTCCCTCTCTGACAGGAAATATAGAAGTAAAAATAAAAAAAGGAATTACTGGGAGAACAGTTAAATATCTTACAAAATAGGAATCCAGCGCTCTAATATTACACCTTAGATATTCCAAACAAACCTCCCACAAGAAGAAGGAGATTTCTTGCTGCAAACGGCTCGAGACATGATTGAACAACCACAAAATGACGTAGGAAGTGACTCATTGCATGTGACTATGTAGAGTAAGATACTGTAAACTTATAACAGCCCACACCAGACAAAATCATGATTGATAATCTGTACTCAGATGGTACATCAGTCGTGGTGGCAGGAACAAGACTGTTTGACAAACTAAATGCACTACACAAGGAATGGACACCACCACACACGTCATTAAAATGGGAGTGGAAGAGTTTGGGACAATTTGTTTTGGTAGTACGAAATGTTCCTGATTGGACAGAAAAAGAACCAGATTTGGATTGGGACGACTGAACTGTACAGACAATATCTTATTGGACAGTCTTAAACAATCTGAGACCTGATGCTGCTGTATTCACAGTGGTAGCACAATCTTATACAGACAATACCGGAAAAATAGAGGAATAGTGACAACTACAGGGAACACAGTGACACATGCAGAGCTACTACAAAATTTGCTCATAGCAGTTCAATTACCAAAAGAAATAGCCAGATGTAAATGTGCAGTCCACACATCAAATACAGACAGAATCATTAGGAAATGCATTTGCAGATAAAACAGCACAAGAAGCAGCAGCCAAAACCTTTATGGGATTAGCTGACCATGTAACACATGAAGACATACTTTGAGATGATGTGTTAAACAACATGTAACAACAAAGCTTACCAGCAGAACTAAGAATGTGGAAAAAATAAGGTACTACTTTACAAAATGGGAATTATGTCAGCACAGATACAAAAAAAAAAAAATCTACCAAAAACATTTTTTAAGTGGGCGGCAATCTTGAGCCATGGGAAGTCTTATGTCTCAACAGGGGGAATGGTAGCCCTAGTACAAAGGCATGACATGATCCATGGATTTAACTTGTATGCAAAAAAACTTTTTGTGTGCGACATAATCCACAAGGGAATGTGCATCCAAAACGTGGTCAGTTTCCTCAAGCTACACATCCATTGATCCCTCCATCCATTTTCTTAGCCGCTTATCCTCACAAGGGTCGCGGGGAGGGCTGGAGCCTATCCCAGCTGTCAACGGGCAGGAGGCAAGGTACACCCTGACCTGGTTGCCAGCCAATCGCAGGGCACATGGAGACAAACAGCCTCACTCACAATCAGACGGAGGGGCAATTTGGACACAATGATAGATTTAGTCTAACTATACATACATTACAAGCACGTATGGGTCTCATTCCATTCAAAACACTGTTTGGGAGACCATACAAATTACCAATATTTTCCACACAATGAGAAATAGACGAATTATGGAAAAAAAATAATAAATCACACAAGAGGGTCCCTTTCAGGAGTTATTAACAACCCCAAACAGCTTAAAAAAATTGCAAAAAGGGGTACTTGAGTTCATTTGTTGATTGTAAGAACGTTATTGCTTTTGAAACCATTGTTAACACAAACAAAACTAATTTTTTTTATTGACCACTTGTAAGGTCGCTGTGGTCCAGTTACACATAGGAGTGAGACTGCTGTCATAATGGTGACTAAACAGTTAAATTTTGCTGTTGTGTGTTGGATGAAAACGCTACCAGTTATTTTCATTTTTCTGTTCGAGTGGTACCTGTGGGAACCACTCAAGGCCACACCCCAAAAAAATGAATAAAATGAAATAAAAACAAAACAAATTGGATAACTACATACAAACAACTTGTCCAAAAGATTATGTTGTTTGCACAGATCCAGAGATAATCCCAATTCTGTTAATTGATAACGAATGCAAAAAAAAAAAGTTGTGGGATTCTGTGTATCCATTAACTTCTTTTGAAAAACAAAAAAACAATGTTTTCTAATGGCATGTCACTAGGAAATTTAACATGCATCAATTTGATAGGACTAGAAACAAAGTGGGAATTTTATAAGCATTGATGTGTAAAGCCATTTTTGTGCCATTGTCATGGTGGTGCGGCAGTAACTGTCTTTTTTATTTCTTTACGCCGGATGCCTTTCCTGACGCAACCCTTCTACATTTATTCGGAGAGAGAGCTGGAGCCAATCTGAGCTAACTTCGGGCAGCGGCAGACTACACCCTGAACTGGTCTCGAGCCAGTCGCAGTGCAGATGTCGACACCATCACTGAGCGGGAATTGATCCCACGCTGCCTTCACTCGAAATGTTCCTCTGAGGGAAACCAGAACTGCAACGTGGCCCGCAAGAGAAATGAGTTTGACACCCCTGCACTACACCATCAGAAAAAAAATGTAACAAGTTACTGTGCTTTAATAACTTTATTACTGCCATTTGTCTTTTCATCCTATGTCTGTTTATGGATTAACATCTAGTGTACATGCAGTTTTACCCGAACACTGGCATAGACTAAGCAAGAGCTGAATGACATGGACAAAATAGCAGAAAGAAACATGTGGATGCACCTTCTACACTGTAAAAGGTCATCTCAGCTGAGTCACCCAAATGGAAAAGTGAGCAAAGCGCAGCATAAGGTGGGTGCAGATTTATAGTATCCAAAATACCTGAAGGCTGGTGAAGATTTAAAAGACACTTAACTCATTTAGGGGTGACTTGGTCGACATGACTTCAAAATGGCTAAATAATATGATAGCATGTTGGGCTGCAACATTGACAGCCGTAAAGATATTTTTGTTCATATGCTACTTTTGGACACTTGTAAAGCTGACAAAAATACATAACAACAGATCTATAATTATACTCAGTCAACTATGCCTACCACACATAAGATAAAAAGGCGCAACCTCATTTCAAATAACATTGGTAAACAACTCTGCGGGAGTCACCGAGGGATGAGGGGAGGACTCCATGTGTGCCTCCCAATGAATCAGTTAAGCACTTTGTCAATTCCTTGGCAGTCTAATTGCTGGGGATTCCATCTATGGGCTTATGCTAAAGGAAACACCCATTTTCTTTTCACCATTTGCCAATTTAATGCTACCTTAAACCCGAATGCCATACAAAAGAGTCCGTATACTATAGAGGGAGTTGAAGTATTTTAACCGAAAAAGCGTGAGGAACATTTTGTTTTATTTTATTTTTTTACAAATGGGAAACAACTGGTTGTTATTAATGTAGAATGCAGCTAACAGGGTAAACTATAGTTGCATCACGTGCATGGGCCCTAGGCCACTACTACGCGTGATTCCAGCAGAAATCCCAACACAATGTACCCTGGAGGTGATGACTAAAACAACTCCTAACACCACTTGTCAAAAATGGAATAGTGTTTATCCAACAACTAAGGCAGTCAATGATGAATTGATATTTTCTACTAATGTTGCATTGGCTAATATCTCCTGTGTTAGCTTTACAGGGACAGGTGTTAAGGTGGGAATTCTGAACAAAACGTGGTGTCATGATATCCATCTGCAAATTGCCCCACTGCTCCCATGCAGCGATGTGTTGTGGTGGTGTGTTGGTCAAAAGTTGTATGACACACTGATAAATGCAGCAGGAACGTGTGCACTGTTATCACTGCTCTTATCTGTGACTGTGTTTCCATCCAAAGAAAAGGATATACAATTGGCCGCATCCATCTTTGGACCTCCCCTTCGGTTCTCCCGAAGGCGAAGGTCCTCTTGGAAAGATGGAGATCTGACACACATTGATGCAAATGGCATCCCAACGGCATACCAGATGAGTATAAGTTGGTTAACGAAATTGCTGCAGGATGGGAATCCATCTTGTGATGGATAACTCTGAATAAAAACGTTGACAGAATCAACTACATACATTACAATGTACAGAAACTAGGTAATTATACGGAAGCAGGCTTTATTTCCATAAGGGAACAACCTGCTGCAACCTCACTCATGACGTTCCAGAACCACATAGCGGTCGACATGCTCCTGGCCGAGAAGGCTGGCGACTGCTCAATGTTCGGTGACCAGTGTTGTTTACTCCAAATATCACAGCACCTGATGGGTCACGCACAAGGGCCATTCAAGGCCTTCACACCCTGAACCACAAGATGAAGGAGCACTCTTGTGTAAACACATCAGCCAGGTCTGAGTGGTGTGGAAAAAAAAAAAAAAGTTTGGCAAATCTAAAAATTTGGTGTTCTCTGTCCTAGTTTCTATTGCTGTTTGCAGCTATTCTTGCATTGTGTGGATGTTGTTGTATTCCCTGAATAAAGGCATCACTTAACCAACTTATAACCACTGCTATTGCACCAACAAATTCAAAATTGGCAGAAATATATCCACTATTGGCACAACAGGGTAATGACAGTGATATTGATGACCACGATGATGATATGACTTTTCTTACAGACCTGTTCTCTGATTCAGATTACATGTAATGAGTACTATATTTTCCTCCGAGTGTCACTATGTTTGTTTTCATAAATATGACTCTGTAGAATAAAGCCAAAAGGATGATCTTTTAGATGATGTGAGGATTTGAGCACATGTCGGATAAACAGGAGGATAATGTAAAAATAATTGTAAATATAATTAAATGACTGTTTCTGCCTGCAATGAAGAAATGCTTTGCTCCGCTCCAATTCAGTTACTGTTTCTGCCTGCAATGAAGAAATGCCTTGCTCTGCTCCAATTCAGTTACTGTTTCTACCTGCAATGAAGAAATGCTTTCCTTTGCTCCAATTCAGTTACTGTCTCTGCCTGAAATGAAGAATGGTTTGCTTTAAGAATGCTCTAGAAAACGTGGTAGCAAATGTAGGATAAACAGGGGGGAAATGTAGGAATAATTGTGATCATAATTATCATACATCTGCTTCCAATAATGAAATGCTTTGCTCTGCTCTAGATAACATGGCAGCCTCCTAGCAGGAGATAGCAAGAACAAAAACATCTAATCATCAGAACTGTTAGAACTGCTGCCTGTTAAAGAAATTATGACCACACATGTATTCAGCAATCTTCCACACATGCACACACACATGAACAAACATGTACACCTTGTTTTGCTTGTTGTATCCTTTTTGTAACATCCATGTAAATAAGGGGCGTCTTAAAACTAAATAAATAGAGGTGCTGAGGAGAGGATAATCAGAGTGCAGTGGTGAATTGTACGAGACAGTTCCTCTCCTCTCTCCTCGCGACACTTGAACTGGTGTCTTTGCTTCCTTTTTTGTCCTGTTCAATGAATATCTGATTGGTGAACCTGACACTTACAAAGAACAAACAACCACCGTGAATAAACAAGCGCAGCTAATGAACTCGGAGGTTGCTGTTATACTGGGAGCCTACAAGGCAAGGTTGCCCAAGTTGGAAGAACAACACGAGCAATGGATTAATTACCAAAAACAAATGATTGTCATGAAAAAAAAAGAAGGAACTAACTTCATTCGCTGGACATTGCCGTGAACAAAATAAAAGAGAAGTTGGGAGCGATGGATGACAAATGGTGAACACACAAAAAGGGGGAAGGAAAGAGGCAGGCCCGTCGAGTAACGCCACAATTTCTGAAAGCACTGTGGATGCTTGGGCTCACGTGTCTTGCTTCCACTTGAGGAAGTAGGAAAACGAGATTTGCAAAGTCGAAGAGACCAAGCTGAATTTCCGTGGAAACAAGATGAGGTGGCCCAAAGTGGAAGAACAACACGACTAATGGATTAACAAAGGACAAATGGCGTGAAAAAAACAACAACGAAACAACTTCATTCACAGGACATCGCCGTATTTTACTTTTATTGCACTTACATTGGTTGCTTAAATATGACCTTATACATTTAATCACAGATAAAGTGTTGCCCATTTACTAATCAGACAAGGATGTGTTGTGGAGCGCGGTGGCTGTCCTTGATCTTTGTACGCAGAAAACCAGCTCCCAGGTTTTTCCGTGGAGACGAACGACAGCCACTTCAACCATGGACCCAAACATATAAAAACTTTGTGTTACCGGGCAGATCTTGTCTTCTTCTTTGTCCTATCCTACCAGAAGACACACGTCTCCGGTGCGGCAGATACCTAGATCAGACCCGGATGTCTGTATTGCACATATCTTTGTAATAAATCCATTTGCTGTTAACTTCGTCTAAACATTGGTCATCTCTTCCTCGATCAGCGAACACGCGTAGGGTCCAAACTCACAAATCCCTACACCATGAACGAAATAAAGTGAAGTTGCAAGCGATGTGGGAGCGATGGATGAGAAATGGCGAACACAACGTTATTAAGAGGCACAATTTCTGAAAGGATTGTGGGATGCTTGGGCTCACGTGTCTGCTTCCACTTTAGGAAAACAAGCTTTGCCAAGTCGAGAAGACCAAGCTGAATTTCCATGGAAACAAGATGAGGTGGCCCAAGTTGGAAGAACAACACGAGCAATGGATTAATTAACAAAGAATAAACAATCACTGTGAAAGAAAAACAATATTCGCTGGACAATTGACGTCAACAGGGTAAGCAAAGTGAACTTGCGAGTGCCGTGGGATATACCATATACGCAGTGAGTTCGGTTGTACTTTATTAACATATTTAATAATGTAGTTATACAATATATTGATACTAGCTTAAAGTACACGGTAGCATCCATGCATGCTATTTGAAAAAGGCACCCAGAGGACAACTTGAGTTCGGTTATACTTTAATGAAGTATTTAACTTTGTAAACAGTGAACTTGGTTGTACTTTATTGAAGTATTTAAAAAGCGTGCATCAACGCGACCGTATGGTTTCGGCTAGTATCTCTGTATAGCTATACTGTATAGCTACATAGTTAAATAGTTAAAAGTACAACCGAACTCATGATTTACACTGTTAAATATGTCCGTAAGGTACGTACCACTGAACTCTGTTTACTACCCGGTACCTTTTTAAATAGCATGCATGGATGCTCCGGTATGCTTTAAGCTAATGTTGCTTTATAGCTATATCCTTTGCAGCGCTAAACGTGTATATAAATAACGTTTGAAGTGCATTATTTGTGTCTATTTCTTCGCTCATCATTTTGCTGTCTGCTAATTGTGCTGTTCTGTTTGCTGTGGTGTAAAGATTATGGTTTGGTGTGAAACTGTGGGTGAAGATGGTGTGTTGCCTCATGACTCGCTTCCACCGAGTCATAGTGAGGGGGTGTAGGCTTGTTCTTCTGCTTACAAAAATAAAGGTCCAATTGTGCCTCACTGTCTCGCGAGCCCAACCCTGCCTGCACCTAATAATACGGTGCGCCTTGTACGAGTGTGTTAAATACTGGAATTGCAACCGTATCGAAGGATGCGCCTTTTAATACGGTGTGCCTTATAGCAATGAAAATATAGTAAATCCCGTACCATCACAGATGTTGGCTTTTGAACTTTGCGTCCATAACTGTCCAGATGGTTCTTTTCGTCTTTGGCCTGGAGGACACAACATCCACAATTTCTACAAACAATTTCAAATGTGGACACTTCACAGCACAGAACACTTTTCCGCTTTGCATCAGTCCACCTTTGATGAGCTCAGGCCCAGAGAAACTGACTGCGTTTCTGGGTGTTGTTGATAAATGGCTTTTGCTTTGCATAGTAGAGTTTTCAGTTGAACCCACAGATGTAGCGCCAAACTGTATTTACTGACATTGAATTTCTTAAATTCCTGAGCCCGTGTAGTGATATTTTAGGTGTTCCTCGTTGTTTCATTAATCTCTCTGTATTAAATTCCCTGATTTATTTCAGTTGTCAGTCCATTGGTTGTTGATGTCATATTTGTCCATGCCCATGTCTCTCTCTGCCACATCTTGTCTTGTTTCCAGTTTAGGTTTAGTTAAGGTTTTCTTTATTATTTTGAATTTTGGTGGCTAGACTCTGTTTGGTTTGCCGTTTTTTTTTAAATTAAATATCGTATTCCATGTACTTATTCACCAAACCTAATTTTCAAACTGTGCATAACATTACAGTGCCTTAAATGCTTGTCAGTTCAGTACATTTGTTAAATACAGTACAGTTAAGATGTATTGTATGTTTTAAAGCATATTTTAAAACAATTTTGAAAAATGTATCTCAGTACAATATTATGTAACTTATGTGAAATACCTTTTCATTAAATTATTGAGGGTTTCTTCTGTATTTAAGTGCAGTGTTCATGTTTAAACTGCATGTTACAGTGGCTAAAAAAATGTTTCAGATACTTTACAGCAGTTATTTCCAACCTTTGTAGAGCCAAGGCACATATTTTACAATTGAAAAATCCCACGGCACACCAGCAAAAGCAAATGTCACCAAAATTTGATTGATTAATTACTGTATGTACTTCCTCCCAGGTTATAGAATAAGATTTTTTTTTTCTGTCCGTCATTGTGCATCACTGGCATAAATAGATGAATAAAGACACATTATTTCTTGGAATAAATATTTTTTTTAGCAATTACATTAAATTGGATAAATTCCCACGCCACACCTGAGGAGCGCTCACGGCACACAAATGTACCCCGGCACACTGTTTGGGAATCACTGCGTTACAGGAATAAATCATGCCTTGTTTTTAATAAACACTTGCCTTCTATGCTACTGTATATGCCATATATTTTTTTAGGCTGTACTTGGTGCAAAAAACGAGAACCACTGGTATAGAATACGCAGAAATGAAGATGTTGAGGTTCTCACTCGGAGTGAGCAAGTTGGATAGAATTAGAAATGAGCTCATTAGATGGACAGCCAAAGTTGGATGTTTTGGAGATAAGATTCGAGAGAGCAGACTTCGATGGTTTGGACATGTTCAGAGGCGAGAGAGTTAGTATATTGGTGGAAGGGTGCTGAGGATGGAGCTGCCAGGCAAAAAAGCGAGAGGAAGACCAAAAAGAAGGTTTATGGATGTGGTGAGGGAAGACATGAGGGCAGTTGGGATTCGAGAGGAAGATGCAGAAGATAGGCTAAGATGGAAAAAGATGACACGCTGTGACGACCCCTAACGGGACAAGCCGAAATGAAAAGAAGACTGGTATAGAATACATAAAGTGGGTACAGAAAGATTTCATACACACTTATATTTTTCCACTCTCTTATATTGTACCAATTTGTTGAAAAGATATGTGAATTTTTTCCACTCAATGTAGACATAGCACACCATACTTGTGGGAAACCACAATTAATGAGATTTTTGCAGCTTTTTAAAGACGACAAATTTAAAATTTATACAACTACATATATTCAGACACTTTGATGTGACATTTTTGAACTTGGGTACTGTCCACTTCGTCTGATAATCCTTGACATGGTTCTGCACCTCATTGCAGTCCAGCTGTGTTTAAATATACTGATTTGATGTGATTGGGAAAGACACACAGCTGTCTTTATAAAAACTTGCAGCTCACAGTCCATATGAGAGCAAATGAGAATCATGAGGTCAAAGGAACTACTTGAAGAGCTCAGAGACAAAATTGTGCTAAAGCACACACCTGGCCAAAATTACAAAAAAATTCTGCTGCACTTGAGGTTCCTAAGAGCACAGTGGCCTCAGAACACAGTGGCGTCCATAATCTTTAAATGAAAGATGTTTAGGATGACCAGAACCCTTCCTATAGCTGGCCATCCGGCCAAAATGAGCAATTGAAGGAGAGGTCTTGGTGAGAGTGGTAAAGAAGAACCCAAAAAGCCTGTCGCAGAGCTCCAGAGATGCAGTTGGAAAATGGGCGGAAGTTCCAGAAAGCCTACCATCACTGCAGCCCTCCACCAGTCAGGGCTCTATGGCAGAGCAGCTCAAAAGAAACATCTCTTCAGTGCAAGACGCATGAAAGCCTGCATGGAATTTGCTAAATGAAAAAAAAATGAAGGACTGACTCGAAGATGGTAAGAAAAAATATTTTTCTGGTCTAAGACAAGGATAGAAGTTGTTGGGCTAACTCTAAGTGGCATGTGTGAAGAAAAACAGGCACTGTTAATCACAGTAAAGCATGGTGGTAGCGGCATCATGCTGTGAGTTTTTTTTCAGCTGCACGGATAGGACGACTGGTTGCAATCAAAGGAAAAATAAATGCAGCCAATTACAGTGATATCCGAGATGAAAACGTTTTCTAGAGTGCTCAGAACCTTAGATTGAGTCAAAGTTACACCTTCAAACAAGACAATGACCCTAAGCACACAGCTAAAATACTTGAGTGGCTTCAGAACAACCCTGTAACTGTTCTTCAATGGTGCAGCATCTCTAGAAAGACCTGAAAATGGTTGTCCACCAACATTCACCATTCAACCTGACAGAACTGGAGAGCATCTGCAAGGTAGACTGGCCGAGGATCCGCAAATCAGGGATGAGAATGACCAATTTGGAAAAACACTGAAAATGTCTGCCTTGGGGGATGGGTCAAATGGGGGTGCGCCCCCGTTTGGGCACGAAATTTTTTTATAAAACACAGTTAAATGGTGACCTCTGGTTACTTCTAACAGTAACAGTAACAGGGCAATCGTAATATTTTGAAAACTTAAAATATGAGTCCAAACAACCAAAATAATTTGGCCAAACTTCAGACATAAAAATGTAGACTGAGTGAAATTTATTTGCAAATATATACTTCAGAAATAGGTACACAAGTAATTGAAATCACGAAATATAAAAGTGAGCGATAAAATGCGTGATCTAGAGGGCCAGTGCTACAGTGAGACCTAATTGCATTAACAGTTGTCAAATATATAATATTTGAGAAATTTACGTCCAATTTACCTTGGTGTTTCCTGGCTTGGATATGCTCCTGGATAAGTGCACAGGACTTTGCTGCAAATGTCCACTTTTTGTGTGTTCCGTTAGACATGTTGATAGCATTTTCATTCCTATCTGCACGGTTACACTTTTTTCAAGCCATGCCCATCTGGAACACTTTTTTACCTCATTATTTTCATCAATTTACCTGGCACAATCTTTATCTTTTCACTACAATTATTTTTATCAATTTCCCTGGCACCATCTTCATCTTTTCGCTCCAAGACTTTGGCCATACTGGAAAACGTGCAGACCGCTAGATAACATATGCGTACGTATGTCAATAAGTTATATCTATTTCGTAGTACACAGAATGCTTTTCTAAGAAATGTTAACATCAGAGTGAAAATACCAACGAAATAGCGCCAAAATGCTGCCGGAAATCAGAGTATTGTCGTTATTATAAACAAAATTTAACACAAACAGATAGCAATGCCGTGAACAGGTAGCAATGCCGTTTTCTGCTATCACAGCTATGACTAATTTCACGATGAGCATTGCCAGTAGATGCTGGTGGCCGATCACAGCCTCGCCCTGCGTCAAGCCGTACCCCCCCACCCCAAATTTTCTCAACGAATCTACATGTTTCACAACAATGACATTTTTAACTGAAAAAACTCAGAATTCCCCGAATCCGCGGAAAATTCTCATCCCTGCCAAATACAGGTATGAGAAACTGTTGCATCATTCCCAAAAAGAATCATGGGTGTATGACCTCGAAAGGGTGCTTCTACTAAATACTGACCTAACAGTCTGAATACTTATGGCTCTGAGATATTTCAGCTTTTCTTTTTAAATAAAAATAGAAAAATGGCCAGTTCAATTTTTTTCCTGTTAATGAGGTGGTGTATGTACAATGAGGAAAAAAATAATGATTTCAACAAATGGCTGAAGAACACTGAAAATTTTAAGGGGTGTGAAAACTTTCTGTACCCATTGTATGTCTGGATTGTCTATGCCACAAACCTGACGCTGGCTTTATGTTTTTAGTTAAGGATAGCCGCTCACGATGTAAAAGGATATATTTGAGGCAGAACCCCACATTCACCAGGTTCTATGTAAAAAATAAAGGCATTTATCTTTGATTAAAGCTCTGATGCTATTTTACGGGACCTTTGTGTAAGAGGTTTTACTTCCTGTTGCTAAAAAAAGATAGACTTACTGTGGATGGGTGGTTGACATCAATATTGATATCACTCGTCTTAAAGGCAAATCGGGTAAGACAAGAACCGTAGAGACTTAGAGTGCAAGCTGGAAAATAAAGAACATATGGTAAAACTATATAAATGTGTACAATACATTACTTTTCAGTGTATAAAAGACACAAAATGTGTTTACTAACTTTTTAAAAGCTATGAGGAAGTGGCCCTCAACTGACAAGTTCATAATAGTCAGTTCAGACAAACCAAGATTTACAGTGGGGCAAAAAAAAAAATAGTATCGAGTCAGTCACCAATTGTGCAAGTTCTCTGACTTACAAAAATGACCGATGCCTGTAATTTATCATAGATATACCTTAGCTTTTAGACAAAATAGGGGGATGTAATCCAGAAAAATCAGATTTTTAAAGCATTACTAAATATTAAAACAAAAATTGCCCAACTGTATCTATTTAATTAACAACATACAACCTGAGAGGTGTTTCTTTATTATGTCCTCCATCCTCGTAACTACGGCCTTCCGATGCTCAAAATCCTTCTCTGAAATCCCATGCTGCCTGGCTGCTTCCTTAACAGCTGTGTCGAGGGCTCTTAACTGTAAAACTGATGGGGGTGGCAGGGAACGCAATTCGTTCTCCTCGTGTTTTTCCTAAAACAATAAAATGGAAAGGGGGTTTTCGTCTTAAATCTGTTTTGGCTACTGTAAAGCCAATTTTCAATTAGAGTGTAAATGACAAATGAGTGATGAGTCAAATACAAATGTTGCATTCACCTACCATAATTTTCTTCTTGTGTCTTTTCTCCTTTATGTGTTTATGCGCTGCTTGAATGTGCTCAATATGAACTGAACAGAGCTTGCATATGTATTGATATTTGGGGTATTCAGTGGATTGCTGTGAAAATAAAGATGAATAAATAAAAGCTGCACAACATTGCAATGTCATGAAAAAAAACTCCCATTTAATGGTTATGCTCCACACGAATGGGGTACATTGCAAAACAAAGGGTTAGTCGTGGGCATATAGTCTAAGATAAATTTATATCACCATTTTTTCTTCCCTAATGTAGATATTCAAAATGACCTGACATTTATTGTATTTAAGTTTAAAAAATAGACTACGCCAATTTGATTGGGATCGGCCAATAATTAGCATGTTATGCTGATCATGTGATAAAGTTTGTCATAATTCAGCAATCTGATCAATGATGTCATCGATCGGCTCCGTGGCGCATATGAATCCGAAAGCTAGTTTATCTTTTGCCAAAAATGGAAACACCATAATTGAATTTATGGCTACGATTGCATATCTTCCACCAAAAGAAATTCACGACCAGAATAATTTCTCTATATTTCTTTTTTTTTTTTTTTAAATCAAGAAAATTTCAGATGCTGCCCTATGTGGGCACAAGCCAGTGCAATTTGTTGGCCGGTCTCAAAGCCTGGATAAATGCAGAGGATTGCTTCAAGAAAGACATCCAGCATAAAACTTCGCCAAACAAATATGAGCGTTCATCTAAAGAATACCATACTGCATCGGTCGTGGCCCGGGTTAACAATGCCCAAACCCAGCACCATTAGCCTGCAGGGCGTCGGTAGGAATTCAGCTACTGTCGGACGAAGACAAAGAGGAGTACGAAAGTCGATTCATTGGGAGAAGAGGAGGAGGAATGCACAGAGCCTACAAGTGAGTTTAGGGACTTTGAATGTCGGGACTATGACGGAAAAAGCTCAGGAGATGGTTGAAATGATGATTAGGAGAAAGGTAGATATATTGTGAATTCAAGAAAGCAGGTGGAACGGTAGTAAGGCTAGAAGTTTAGGAACAGGGTTTAAACTATTTTATCCGAGCCCTATGGGGGAACAAGCCAGTGCAATCTGTAGACCAGTGCCAAGCCCAGATAAATGCAGAGGGTTGCAGTCAGGAAGGGTATCCGGCGTAAAACTGTGCCAAACAAATATGAGCGGTCATATAAAGAATACCATACCAGATCGGTCGTGGCCCGGATTAACAACGCACGCTCCCGGCACCGTTAAGATGCAGAGCGTTGGTGGAGATTCAGCTACTGTGGGTCGAAGACAAAGAGGAAGAGGAAAGTGGATTCGTTGGCAGAAGAAGAGGAGGAATGCACAGAGCCTAAAAAACTGAGTGTAGGGACTTTGAATGTCGGGACTATGATGGAAACTTGGTGGTGGACTTTTCAAAAAGGATGGCATTGGCTGTAGTAAACTTTTTTCCAGAAGAGGCAGGACCATATAGCAACCTGCAAGAGTGGAGGTAGAAGAATGCAGGTGGATTATATTTTGTGCAGACCATGTAATCTTGTGAGGTAGTGGTAGGGGAGAGTGTAGCTCGACAACATAGGATGGTGGTGTGTAGGATTACTCTGGTGGTGGGGAGGAAGATTAAGAAGACAAAGGTAGTGAAGAGAACCATCTGGTGGAAGCTGCGAAAGGAAGAATGTTGTGCGGCCTTTCAGAAAGAGGTGAGACAGGCTCTTGATGGACAAGAGGAGCTCTTGGAAGACTGGACTACTACAGCCAAGGTGATCAGAGAGACTGGCAGGAGAGTACTTGGTGTGTGTTCTGGAAGGGGAGGAGAATTTGTGGTGGAACCCAAAATACAGGAAGTCATAAAAGGAAAGTAATTAGTGAACAAGAGGTGGGACAAAGAGGACTGAGGAGAGGCAGAAGGAATACATTGACAGGTGACATATGGCAAATGAAGAGGTGGCGAAGGCTAAACAAGAGGCATATGTGTCACGGACGAGACTCGGGGGTGGACCCAAATGCACGACTCAGGTGAGAGGTAAGCAGTGCGGAATAAGCCTTTATTCGTTCCAATGTCGGTTACCAGGGAGTCAGTCCAAACAAGCAGCAAGATCAGTAACGGCAGGCTTACGGGGTAGGTCGGGAGACAGGCGTTGGTCGGTACACGGGAGGTAGACGTCAGGAGTACGGTAGTGCGGGAACGAGGCATGAGAGGCAACGATCTAGCAGAGTCTCTGTCGTCCCCCGGGTCCTATATGTACTGGGTCTAATCGGAGGTCATGAGGCGCAGGTGTGACCCTTCCGATTAGACGGCCACGCCCAGCCCTGGCTGGAATCCAGGATCATGACAGTACCCCCCCCCTCAACGGCCGGCTCTGGACGGCCCAGGCGCATCAGGATGAGCCGCGTGATAGTCCCTGATGAGGGAGCGGTCCACGACGAAGCTATCCAAGAGCGCTCCTCCGGGCCATATCCCTCCCAGTCCACCAGGTACTGGACCCCCCTCCCTCTGCGGCGGGAAGACAGCAACCGGCGCACGGTGTACACCAACCCACTGTCGACCATGCGGGGGGGCGGGGGGGACTTGAGCGGAGGAGCCAGCGACGTGCGATTCGGGCGAAGTCTGCTGACGTGGAACGTAGGGTGCACCCTCATCGACCTGGGCAGTTTCAATGAGACGGCGACCGGGTTAATAACTTTGGAAACCGGGAACGGGCCAACGAACCTGGGAGCAAGTTTGCGGGATTCCGTCCGCAGTGGGAGATCTTTGGTGGAGAGCCACACTCGCTGTCCCACTCTGAGCTCTGGTGCGGCCCTCCTCTTGCGGTCTGCTGCGGCCTTGTAGGCGCTGCTCATGCGCAGCAGTGTCCTCCGAGCTGCTTCCCAGGTCCGATTGCAGCGTCGCACCACGGCCAGGGCCGACGGAACTGTGGATTCTGTGACCAGTGGAGGAAACAGGGACGGAGGATACCCATGCACGACATGGAGTGGAGCCATACCTGTTGAAGCGGAGGGTAGGGAATTGTGGGCATACTCCACCCACTTGATGTGCTGGCTCCACGTGCTCTGGTCCCTGGATACCAGACATCGAAGACCGGTCTCTAATTCCTGGTTAATCCTCTCAGTCTGGCCATTAGACTCTGGGTGATGACCCGATGTCCAACTTGCTGAAGCGCCGATGAGGTTGCAGAACTCCTTCCAGAAACGGGCGCTGAATTTCGGACCCCTCTCCGAAACGATGTCCTGGGGTAGACCGTGGTAACGGACGACCTCGTCTTATACCAACTGGGCTGTCTGCTTGGCCGACGGGATCTTCGGGAGCGGCACGAAGTGGACCATCTTGGAGAAACGATCCACTATGGACCCACTGTGTTCCCTTGTGAAGGCGGCAGGCCGGTAACGAAGTCCATCGCGATGTGTGACCACGGACGAAAGGGGATGGACAGGGGTTGCAACTCACCAACGGGCCGTAGGCGGGAAGTTTTATTGGCAGCACACACCGGGCAGGCATTGACGAACTCCCTTACATCCTTGCCGAGGTTAGGCCACCAGAAACTTTGTTCGACCACTGACCGTGTCTTCGCCATACCCGGGTGGCAGACCGTCTTGTTGGTATGGGCCCAGTTGATGACGTCTCCCCGCAGAGATGGAATGACGAAAAGACAGCCCGACGGACAATCCGCGGGTGGCGCTGTCTCTTCCAGGGCCTCCTTCACCCGCGACTCGATCGACCAGGTAAACCCGGACACGAAGCACCCTGCTGGCAGGATAGTAGTGGCGTCTGAATCAGTGCGCCCTCCCTCGTGGATCCGCGAGAGTGCATCCGGCTTGCCGTTTTTGGAGCCTGGGCGGTAAAACACCTTAAAGTGGAAGCGGGTGAAAAATAGAGCCCACCTGGCCTGACGGGCGTTCAACCTCTTCGCGGACTTCAGGTATTCAAGGTTCTTATGGTCCGTGAAGACAACGAACGGTACTTGCGAGCCCTCCAGCCAGTGCCGCCACTCCTCCAACGCGCTCTTGACCGCCAGCAGTTCCTTATCTCCCACGTCGCAGTTCCTCTCTGCCGGGGTCAACTTTCTAGACAGGAACGCGCACGGGTGAATCCTTCCATCCCTGGGACTCCTCTGCGACAAGACTGCTCCGATTCCTGAATTCGATGCATCCACCTCCACCACAAACTGGTTATCGGGATCCAGAATAATGAGAACGGGCGCAGTAATGAAACTTGCCTTGAGCCTGCCGAAGGCCTCCTGGCAGGTCCCGGACCAATCGAAGGTGGTATTTGGCGAAGTGAGCGAATGCAGAGGAGCGGCCACAGAACTGAAGTTCCTTATGAATTTCCTATAGAAATTGGCAAATCCCAAGAACCTCTGCACGTCCCTCCTGTTGGTGGGGGTAGGCCACCGCAGCACCGCGTCGACCTTCCCGGGATCCATCCGTATCTCTCCCTCAGCCAGGACGAAGCCCAGGAAGGACACGGATGCCTGATGGAACTCACACTTATCCATATTCACGTATAATTGGTGCTGCTGCAGACGCCAGAGCACCTCTCGGACTTGTTGAATGTGAGAGGCTAGGTCTGCTGAAAAGATGAGAATGTCATCCAGGTAAACAAAGACAGATCTGTTCAGGAACTCCCGGAGCACGTCGTTAATGAAGTTCTGAAAGACGGCCGGAGCGTTTGTCAGTCCAAAGGGCATCACAAGATACTCATAGTGCCCTGTGGGGGTGTTGAACGCCGTCTTCCACTCATCCCCTTCCCGAATCCGCACCAGATGGTAAGCACTGCGCAAGTCGAGCTTGGTGAAGATCCGGGCTCCCTGGAGGAGTTCGAATGCTGTAGAGATGAGCGGCAAAGGGTACCTGTTCTTGACTGTGATGTTGTTCAGTCCTCGGTAGTCGATGCAGGGTCGCAGCGTGGAGTCCTTCTTCTTGACAAAAAAAAACCCCGCACCGGCTGGTGAAGATGAGGGGCGAATGAGTCCGGCTGCCAGCGAGTCCTCGATGTAGTCCCTCATGGCTTGATGCTCTGGTCCTGTTAAAGAGAACAGTTTCCCTCTGGTAGGAAAGGTGCCTGGCAGGAGTTCAATCGCACAGTCGTATGACCGATGTGGCGGTAGAGACTTTGCCTTAGATTCAGAGAAGACCTCCCGTAGGTCATGATAGCAGGAGGGCACTGCAGTCAGGTCCAGGGCGGTACCAGGTTCTGTTAGCCGAACCGGCGCGACTTGAATACCCCTGTCTCTCCGGACAGCGATACAACGACTGAGACAGTCCTCACCCCAAGTCTTGATCTGACCCGTGGTCCAATCTATGTGCGGATTATGTTCTTTGAGCCACGGACTGCCCAAGATGATGTCACTACTACGTGCGTCGAAGACATGAAAGCTAATTCGCTCCGAGTGAGCGTCCGGAAAGCTCATACGTAGCGTCTGAGTACGATGTGTAACCCGACAAAGGAACTTGCCGTTGGCGGCATAGGCGTGACGAAACCGTTGCGTGGGGAAGGTTGCCGCCCCCAGCTCCTCGACCACGCGGGGATTTATCAGATTTGCTTCAGACCCAGAATCAATGAAAGCCGTCACAGAGCATGAACGGGAGTCCGTTCCCAAGGTGAGGTGAAGAAGGGACCTCCCTGACCCCTTCGCGGTGTACCGCACACTCACCGGAGTAGCGATCCTGATGTCAGAATGCCCTGGTCGAGTCGGGCAACGGCCGATCAAGTGTCCCAAACGCCCGCAGTAAAAACAGCGTCCCTCTCGTCGCCGACGTAAGCGCTCCTCCGCTGAGCTGCCAAGCTCCTCCACTTGCATGGCTTCCAGTGAAGCTGACAACACGGGTGGCTGGGAAGCGGAAACAACCGGACTGCGACTCTCCCTCTCCTCCTCCCTCAGGCCCTCCATCTGTCTCTGCACGGTGAGGCGCTGGTCCACCTTGAGGGCCAATGCGATGAGGGAGTTAAGCGAAGGCGGAAGATCCATGGCCACGAGGTGACCACGGATCTGTGGGGACAGTCCCTCGTAAAACGCGTCATGGAGGGCTTCCTCATTCCAGCGGCTCTCGGCAGCCCGAATCCGGAACTCGATGGCGTAGTCGGACACGCGGCGACGCCCCTGGCGAATTGTCATGAGTGACGACGCCGCCTGGCGTTCCGGAGCCGCATACTGGAACACCTGGGTGAGCGCGCAGACGAAGCTCGCCCATGAGCGGCAGGTCTCCGAGTTACGGCTCCACTCGGCGGTGGCCCATGCCTCCGCCCTCCCTGTCATGTGGGAAATGACGAAGGCGATCCGGGAGCGGTCCGTGGGAAAAGCGGAAGCTTGCAGCTCAAAGTGGAGATCGCACTGCGCCAGGAAGGGCTTGACGTTACCGGAGTCGCCTGAGAACCGCTCTTGTCGAGAGAGCGGAGTGATGGTGGCACGGGGAGGCACAGGAGCGGCCGCGCTAGCTTGGGAGGCTAGCCACGGTTGCAGCTGGGTGCAGAGCTCCTGGATCTGGTGAGTCATACCCTGGAGAGCAGCCTCTTGCTCACCCAGGCGTTTGCCCTGCACTTGCAGCGCACGGCGAATGGCTTCAGAGTCGGCTGGGTCTATGTTCTTGGCTAGATCGTTCTGTCACGGACGAGACTCGGGGGTGGACCCAAATGCACGACTCAGGTGAGAGGTAAGCAGTGCGGAATAAGCCTTTATTCGTTCCAATGTCGGTTATCAGGGAGTCAGTCCAAACAAGCAGCAAGATCAGTAACGGCAGGCTTACGGGGTAGGTCGGGAGACAGGCGTTGGTCGGTACACGGGAGGTAGACGTCAGGAGTACGGTAGTGCGGGAACGAGGCATGAGAGGCAACGATCTAGCAGAGTCTCTGTCGTCCCCCGGGTCCTATATGTACTGGGTCTAATCGGAGGTCATGAGGCGCAGGTGTGACCCTTCCGATTAGACGGCCACGCCCAGCCCTGGCTGGAATCCAGGATCATGACACTATGACTACATGTATACCAGGTTGAACGCGAAAGAATGAGAAAATGATCTCTACAGGTTGGCCAGACAGAGGGATAGAGATGGGAAAAATGTGCAGCAGGTGGATAGAGATGGAAATGTGTTGACTGGTGCCAGTAGTGTGCTAAACAGATGGAAAGAATACTGAAGCTGATGAATGGGAAAAAATGAGAAAGAAGAGGCAAGTGTGAAGGACCAGGTCGTGGCAATGATTAGTAAGGGGGAAGTTAGAAAGGCACTACAAAGGATGAAAAATAGAAAGGCAGTTGGTCCTGATGACATACCTGTGGAGGTATGGAAGCAATTTGGAGAGGTGGCTGTGGAGTTTTTGATCAACATATTCAACAGAATACTAGCAGGCAAGAAGAATTGAGTAAAAGTGTGCTTGTTTCCATTTTTAAGAACAAAAGGAATTAGCAGAGCTCTGGGAACTATGGAGGAATAAAGATGATGAGCCACACAATGAAGTTATGGTTAAGTCATGGAGGCTAGACAGAATTAAGTATCTGCGAGCAACAGTATGGTTTCATGCCTAGAAAGAGTACCACAGATGCATTATTTGCCTTGAAGATGTTTGTGGAAAAGTACAGAGGTCAGAATGAGCTAGTCTTTGTGGATCTCAAGAAAGCCTATAACAGTGTACCAATAGAGGAACTGTGGTACTGCATGCGTATGTCTGGTGTGACGAAGAAATATGTTAGAATTGTATAGGACATGTATTGGGCACCAAAACAGTGGTGAGGTGTTCCATAGGTGTGACAGAATAATTTAAGGTGGGACAACAATCCAGAGCAATGGCAATTGTGCTAAGGAAGTGAAGAAACGGGTCCAAGCAGGTTGGAACAGCTGGCGGAACATGTCTGGTGTTTTATGTGACATAAAAGTCTCTGCTAGGATGAAGGGCAAAGTGTATAAAACACTGGTGAGGCCGACCATGTTGTACGGATAAGAGACGGTGGCACTGAAGAAACAGGAAGCAGAACTGGAGGCACCAGAAATGAAGATGTTGAGGTTATCACTCGACCCCTAACGGGACAAGCCGAAAGGAAAAGAAGAAGATTAGAAGAAGAAAATTACCACAAGACAGTTATTGTAGTATATTATGGAGTCGGATAGGGTGAGGTTAACTGTACAGATCTAATCCTTTATATTTTAGCATCAATATTTGTTTTTTTGCATGCATTTCTTTGGATGTGTCACTGTTGTAGGTGTTAATTTTGTAGCTATCAGGTGGCAGCATGCTGTGTGCCCAATCTGCCGAAAAAAAGGAAAAAGAAAAATGTGGCGTGATGTGGAACAAATACAATGGCCGATCTGAAATTAAAGACAATTTTTAAAAAAGAAATACAACGCTAATTCTTGCAACCCTGTGCAACCCCAACTGTCCAGATGTTCACTCAGACAGCAACAGCCCACCCACTGTCAAAACTATTCACTAATGAGTGAATGCTTACACAGTGGTGCTAACTGGTAGCGACTCATACCAATGGCAACAAACCCCAAAAACACTTTGAATCTCTAGCTCATCTGTGAAAGGCAAACTACTATCTTAACTTTTTGCCCTGTACACATGCTAAACACAAAAACACAAGCGAAATCAATGATCTCCTTTTTCAATTTCAATCCTTAAAACATTGATTGAATTGAGTTTGTCAATGTATCATCCACCACTATCCCAAATGTGAATGCTTTTTCATCAATGTTCCCGCCCCCCTTCACACACAGTATTTTAGAGCATTTTCATTTCTTCAACAATTTTTCTTACCTTCTCTGTTTTTTTTTCATTAAATTTAGTTAGCGGTCTTAAAATTCTGTTCTTCATTTTGTCAGATAGGTTGCCATACCACAAATAGCAATGGAGCGAATTGATAACATTTGGGGTGTATGGCTTAAGGTTCATGTTTTGAGCTGAGCCACCAACTCTCAAATTGAACACCAGATGTCGCCAAACAAAATTATACTTGATTGGGTCACCAGCACGGCAAAGATCTCTGATAAACAGATCTCTGATAAACGCAGCCTACCCACTTAGCTTCTCATTGCATTGCATACATATACCAAAGTCAGTAACCTTATATAAACCAGATTATTTTTCATATCTTTGTATTACATACATATATCAGGGTTAGCAACCTTAAGAACCCAATTATTGTTATATCTTTGTATTCACAAATTATTTCTGATATAAAGACAGTGACAGGATGCAGCTGTCAAGCCACACCTAACGTTTTTCAAGATGGGTGGAGCATCAAGTTACTGAACAGGAAGCCCATCACACTCGAATGACCACGCAGGATGTCGGCAAGCAGAAATAGATTTCAACTATTTTTCCACTAGACTTTTAGCAGAAAATATGATGCTTTGAAACAGCTTTGTGAAAAGAATATAACCTGTGTATGGTTCTCTCTCTCAGCCAAGGCAACACATGATGAGCAACCAACTAAAAAAAGCCTGAGAATGCATGAGAGAATTGTATACACAAGAATGTTGATACATTTATGCTATTGTTCAAAATTAGGGTGAAACCGAACACGAGCTGTGGTTATATTTTTTAAAGATGCATTTAATAATTAAAGGGAGAATGACAAAATTGAGTGAAGCTAAAGA
Organism: Syngnathoides biaculeatus; assembly: GCF_019802595.1. Taxonomy (NCBI): domain Eukaryota; kingdom Metazoa; phylum Chordata; class Actinopteri; order Syngnathiformes; family Syngnathidae; genus Syngnathoides; species Syngnathoides biaculeatus. The sequence continues at coordinate 872,927 of NC_084646.1, forward strand.
GGGGCGTGACAAGTCAAGCCAGGAATGGCAAATGGGGCCCGATGGGATGAACCGGGGGAGGCCCTTCACACTAGGCGTAGATTCAGCCAACATTTTCCAGAATGTTGCACCAAAAAGCTATAAAAACCTTGGATGTGGAAGTTCGGGGCTTTTTGTTCAGGTTTCGCTGACAAAGAGACAAGGTCTTTCTATAGGTGTAGTAGTCGTGTGGCAAGCTGGCGGGGAGAAGGAATTGGCAACTTGTAGTGCTTAAATTGAAAACTCTTTTTGAGATTGGGCGCAAGTAAAACTTCTATAATAAGGTAATGGCAGGATAATACCAGCGATATTACGTGGTTACCAATGAAGGGCAAATTGGCTTGACAATTTATCCGTAATCCCGAAAACCCTTATTATTAAATTAGGCTTCGAGCTATATAGGACTTGATCAACCCTAACAGGCTCACTCAAAAATGTCTATCCCTAATTTCTGATGCTTTTAGACACTTTGAATCTCACTTCACTTATATTGCTTTTTGCTATTTTTATCATTTATCTTATCCTTCTTACCATCAGTTTTATCATTTTAACCATTTTTACTTTTATTGATTTATGTTCAATTAACATTGAATTTTGCCTTAACATCGCAACCTTACCTTGCGTCTGGCGGGGATAACTGTATAATGAATGTTATCTGAACAATTTTTATCATTTTAACCATTTTTACTTTTATTTATGTTCAATTAACATTGAACTTTGCCTTAACATCACAACCTTACCTCGTGTCTGGTGGGAATGACTGTAGAATGAATGTTATCTTAATTTTTATCATTTTATTAAATTCTTAGAATTTCCATCTTCATCTATGTTTGTCATTCTTATATTGAGTTATCTCATTAAAGATCGAACGTCATCAACATTGACATCATTTAGTCGTAAAAATTCTATTTTAATCAGTCACTCATTGATAATCTCCGCCTTAAGATAAAACAAATCCGTACGATCCTAATAAGGATTGTTAAATTTACTAGGTCAATGACAAGTGCAATCGATTCATAAGAGATAGAGCTGCTGTAAAAGCAGAGCGAACACTTTGTCACCTTGTTACTCGGAAAGGTTACTCGACAAGGCGGACAAGTGGGGGCAGACCAGATTGGCTCTGCAAAATTAAAGCCAGTTAGTACACCTAGGCGAATTCATCTCGACACCGATTTAAGAAGCTCCCGTCCTCCTGCACGCACGGAGTTAAGAGTCGGCTGGGGTAAAGGGGTAGCTTAACCCTTTAACTGGAGAGTCGGTCAGGACATTTCTCCCGATTAGTCCTGCGGATAAGCGGAATCTGACATTGTGCGTTACCTGGGATATGGAATGTGATATGTAAGAAAATAATTGTCATGCCTTAAAAACAACTGTACAATTTCAAACAATATTTTACCTTAGATATTCACATTTTATTCAAGGTTTAACGGTGTTGTCATAATTTGTGAATAATTTAACATAAACAGAAGAATAAATACTTCCATACTTTTAAAAGTCTGTGAATATAATCTCTGTAAAGACGGTCCTCTGCTTGTCGGAGGCCAAGCTGTTGCTCTGTGAGTGATCCTTCCATTGTTATTGGCCCCACAGATGTGCTCCCCGCAACAGTGTGATGCCTCAGTTCTACAGCTTCCAATCCTAAAAAGAAAGAAAAGTTATTAGGACTACTTTAAGTGAGAAAGATATAAAAGTTGAAAAATAGTCTTGAAAACCCATTATGATGCTTGTAATTTTCCAGAGTGACAAGAAAACTATTCTTTTGTTCTAAAGAGACTCTCTCGTGTATACTAGTTGGCACAATATGGAAGTTGGTCTCTCTATTTCAAACGTTGTTGTCTGGAGAAAAAAAATGCCTTGAATAATAAGGAAGTCCAGAACTGTGGATTTCAACCAAAAATGATTTATTTCGCTTTTTCCGCAGGACTTATTCTTCCAGTTTATTCAACCTTGATGAGTGTCTTTACTTTACTTCTCCCCCCTAAAATTAACATCTGCCCATTTTTGTTTTCTATGGTGTACTTGGACGCATTAGTGCACTATCGCTCTGCAGTTTCCTTCATCAAAATGTGCAAGATTTGGATACACTTTGGAGGACTTAGAACAGTGATAAATAAAGTGATATTGTTTGATCTTTTGATTGTGGTGAAATCATGAAGAGGACACCCCCAGAAGGTAGACCACTTAAAAGTCTTGGTAAAACTGGGGCAGTCGGGAGTCAGACGCATGGTAACCAACCTCTCCAATTCCAATGCACTCAATTACAAAGGCCCCATTAGTGAGAACTTCTCATTAGTGGAGAGGTTGTAATGGAATACTTTCATCCGCCTTTTAACATTTTCGAATTGGAGCTCAAATATCGTAAACAAGAAAAAAAATGTTCTGAACACTACCAATTTCTTTTCTGAGACATTAAAGTACAGATAGCACAGATTATTTTGTTAGACCATCCCATAGTCCTGCATTTAGCAATTATTTAACAAGGATGCTCAGGCTTTATGATTGGTCAGTTTTCCTGTGGGTAATAGGTGTGGAAAGCACCTGTTGCTTTTGTGTTCATTTTTTGAAAGAATTCCAATGCCATTAAGATGACCCTAAATTGTGTCAACACTACACAATTCTATGAAGCTCATCCAAAAAATAAATCAATGACTGGGAACGATACCGTTTCTATCGATAGGTTTCCAATGATGTCACCACAGTCCTTCGACCAATCGATAAATTAACGATAGAAATAAACTTCACTCTTCACCTATCACCTGTGTTCTCTGACCTCTATGACACACACAAGCCTTGTAGCCACACTCAAGATGGTTAGCCTTCATTGATAGGAATGGTAACTGTACTGTGTGAGTACTGGCGCATGTGTACTGCAGCAGTCTTTCTTTTCGTTTCGTTTGAAGATCGGGTTACAGTTTGCAAGGACCACAGATACTGAAGACATAGACCACAGTCCATGCTTTGATCCAGTGTTCCTGTTTTTCCCAATCGGCTGCGTTGAAGTAAATAGCTTATTCGACGAAAATTGTGTATAACAGTCTTTATCTTTACTCGAAGGTAAGTTTCTATTGCTTTCAAACCTGTTTATTTGTTAACTGTATAGGTTTTGTCTAATCTGCATAAATTTGAAGTATTTTCGAACGTCAGCATGACATGAACGAGCGCCATCAAAACATAGCGTTCAGTAAACAAATCGAACTCTGACATATTTTCATCTCTGGCTTTCATTTTACATCATCTTGCTCAAAGTCATTGTCTGTTGGCTTAGAATAGTGTTTTAATGTGTTGATTAGACTTTGTTCACTGAAACTTTCATTCAAATCCATTCATGAATAAAGAAATGGCACACATTTTTCAGTCAGTACTCCTATTTCAGGTCACAAGTTTTTCTGGCTTTCCTATTAAAACCATAATTAGCCCTGCGCAGTCAAAATCGTCTTAACTTCTTTTTTATTTGACCTATAGTGAAGGTTTTTGTATCACTGTAAAGGGGTTTTCAAGGTCTTTAAAGAGGAGGGGGGGAACACGTCGTTGAAAATGTTAAAAATATGCTAAACAGTTTCAGTAAATGATTATTTTTACATTAGTACGAACTATGATGGTCTAACACCGTCAGCGATTTAGCACTGAGATTAACACGAGTGAAAGGGTTTATTTGGTTTATGTGGAGGCTCAAACTGCATGTGCGCGGTTGTTAGCCTAACTTTCAAAACCAAAACAAGCGAATATCACACCACAATTACAAACGTCGGAAAATACACACATTGAACTGCAGAAATTCAATGTTGCGTTGTCTTTTGAGGAACAGTTTTAGTCGACTTTCTACTTTATCTTCGTAAAATATAACACACAAACATTATGGGTCACTCAACAGGCTAACGCGACTAAAAACATTCTGTTGGTAGTCTTCAAAGGCACGACCACTGGTTTTTGTGTAGAATAAGAATGTAAAATGTTATTAACTTACTCTCGATTTGTAAAATTGATTTACGATTATCCTTGAGCTGCCTTGATGGTTCTAATCTATGTTTAGCAAAGCCCACGGCCTAGCCAAATCAGCAACGATTGACGCCATGTTCATACGTGACACCGCAGTGCATCCGCTTGTTTAGTATGACGTGTGACTCCACTTCCGGCCCCCCCATAGCTGTATCTTAGCGCTGAACAATATAACAGAGTCGTGAAGACTATTTTACTTTCATTGTTCATTATTTGCTTAAATATGACCGTATACATTTAATTAACATATTGTGGTGTTTACATAATTCACCCACGGGACCTCGAGTTGGGGTGCGGGGTTCCGCACGGACTGTTTTTGTTGTTGCGCTTCCGGAGTAAAGGTTAACAGAGTTCCCGCCGTTATGCGAGCAGTGTTTTGATGTCGAACAATAAAGCAAGTTCTGTTCCTGTGTCCGACACTCCGCCTCCGACTCCTTTTCTCCGGCGCTACACTGGTGACCTCGACGTGATCTCTTCGCAAGACTTGAGCAGCATGGCCTGATCATCAACCCGGCGAAGTGTGTTTTCGGGGTGCCCTCTATCCAGTTCCTCGGGCACCTCATAGACAAGAATGGCGCCGCCCCCCTTCCGGCAAAGGTGGAGGCCGTCTCCGCTTTTCCCCGACCTCGCTCGGCTCGGGGCCTCCGGGAGTTCCTCGGGATGGTGACTTTCTACCACCGGTTCATCCGCCGGGCGGCCCACATCATGCGCCCGCTCTATGAGGCTCTTAAAGACAAGGCCCCCAACCGGGACGTTGAATGGACGGCCGAGAGGATGGAAGCCTTCGAGGCTACGAAGGCTGCACTGAGTCGTGCCGCTATGCTGGCCCACCCGACCCACGGGGCCCCTGTCGCTCTCATTACCGATGCATCGGACTACGCTGTTGGAGCCGTATTCGAACAGTGGGTCGGCGGCGCCTGGCAACCGCTTGCCTTTTTCAGCCGTCAGCTGGTCCCCAGGGAGCGCAAATACAGCACGTTCGATAGAGAGCTCCTTGGCCTCTGGCTGGCGATCCGCCACTTCCGCTCCCTATTGGAAGGCCGTGAGTTCACGGCATATGTGGACCATAAACCCCTCACTTTCGCCATGTCCAAGGTGGCCGAGCCGTGGTCCGCCTGCCAGCAACGCCAACTGTCGTTCATCTCTGAGTACACTACGGACATCCAACACATCGCCGGCAAATCCAATGTGGTCGCGGACTGCCTCTCCAGGGCGATCGTCGGCACTGTGTATCTGGGTCTCGAATACTCCCGCATGAGCGCAGACCAGGCCTCGGACCACGGGGTGCAGGCCCTCAAGACTTCTGACACGGGTTTGCGCCAGGAGGAAGTCGCGCTTGGTGACTCGGGCGTCAGGTTGCTGTGCGACCTCTCAGCTGACCAGCCTCGGCCGCTGGTCCCTGCAAACTGGCGAAGAGCTGTTTTCGAGGCGGTCCACAACCTCTCCCACCCCAGAAGGAAACCGTCCGTGAGGCTGGTGGCCCAGAAGTTCGTGTGGCGCGGTCTCAAGAAAGATGTGCAGGCCTGGGTCAACTCGTGCGTGGCCTGTCAGCGGGCTAAGGTGCATCGCCACACAAAAGCCCCTGTGGAGCCCTTTGCTGTCCCCGAGAGGAGGTTTGACCACGTTTACGTCGACTTGGTAGGTCCACTTCCTCCCTCGCACGGATTCACCTACTTGCTCACCATGGTGGACAGGACGACCCGCTCCTCGACAACGTCGTCAGACGTGGCCCGGGCTTTCATCGGCACGTGGGTTGCACGCTTCGGGACACCGTGCGACCTTTCCTCAGATCGTGGCCCTCAGTTTACCTCTGAACTCTGGAACGCAGTCGCTGAGAGTTTGGGGGTCAAGCTGCACCGCACTACCGCCTATCACCCCCAGGCGAACGGTCTTTGCGAGCGGTTCCACCGCTCCATGAAAGCAGCCCTGCGTGCCGGCTTGACGGACGGCAACTGGTTGGATAAGCTCCCGTGGGTCATGCTCGGCCTCAGGTGCGCCCCCAAGGAGGACCTGTTGTCCTCATCCGCCGAACTCGTCTACGGCCAGCCACTGCGGGTCCCCGGCGAATTCATCCCGGACGCCACAGCGCCCTGGTCCGCAGCCAAGCAACGGTCCTCCCTGCTGGAGGCCGCAAAAGGGTTCGCGCCGGTTCCCACGTCGCAACATGGCACCCCAGCTGCCCGGCTGCCCCGTCACCTGCGCTCCGCGGATTTTGTGTTTGTTCGTCATGACGCCCACCGTGGACCTCTCCGCCCCCCATACGACGGGCCGTTCAGGGTCCTGGAGCACGGGGATAAGAGCCTGCTCGTGGACATTGGCGGCAGACCCGAGACTGTTTCCGTGGACAGGGTCAAACCCGCGCACCTGGACATTGCCCAGCCTTTGGGGTTGGCCCTCCCCCCGCGCCGGGGTCGTCCCCCTTTGCCCTGTGCCCCTGCGCCTATCGGGGTACCCTTGACCCCGCCTGAGCCCTTGTCCCGTGACTCAATGGACAGTGCGGCCCCAACCCCCTCGGCCCCTACAGTGCACACCCGCCGGGGTCGGGTCATCATCCCTCCACGGCACAAGGATTTTGACTATGGGTGAATTCTGGGGGGCTTGTGTGGTGTTTACATAATTCACCCACGGGACCTCGAGTTGGGGTGCGGGGTTCCGCACGGACTGTTTTTGTTGTTGCGCTTCCGGAGTAAAGGTTAACAGAGTTCCCGCCGTTATGCGAGCAGTGTTTTGATGTCGAACAATAAAGCAGTTCTGTTCCTGTGTCCGACACTCCGCCTCCGACTCCTTTTCTCCGGCGCTACAATATAAAGTATTGTCCATTTGCTAATCAGACAAGGATATGTTGTGGAGCCAGTGGTTGTCCTTGATCTTTGTACGCAGAAAACCGGCTGGTGGCATCCTCCTCTCCCACTCGTTGCCGTGGAGACGAACGACACCAGAAAGGAGCGGAAAGTTACCATCCCGGCCCAGGACCAGACTGCGGAGGGACAGCCACTTTTACCATGGAGCCATACATATATAAACCTTCTGATACCGGGCAGCTTTTGTCTTCTTCCTTGGCTATCCTGCCAGAAGACACACGTCTCGTGTGCGGCAGATACCCAGATGAGACCCGGACGTCTGTATTGCACATTCCTTTTGAATAAATTCATTTGCTGTTAACTTTAATCATTGGTCATATCTTCATCCACTCGTGAACACGCGTAAGGTCCAAACTCGCAATTCCCTATAGTCTGTAAGATTTTTTACTGTTAGAAAATTTTATTCAATCGTCCCAGAACGCGTCACAAAGGGTTTAGACTCCCGCAACTCTCACTGGGTGAATAGTGTGAAGATCCATCCCGGAGTCATTCGTGGAACTGTGCATCTTCGTTGAAAAACAAAAGCGATAAAGTCGAGCTATGTTCATGTGTTTACATCACTGATAGCGTAGGACAATGCCATGGTATAATCTTATATGTGCTGACTGTCATGATCCTGCCGCTCCAGCATGAGCTGTGTGGGTGCCCACGCGGGTGCGCTGATTGGGAGGTGCACACCTGCGCCTCATGCAGCCTGATTATGGTGTGGATTTATATGACCGCGATGACAACTGGCCGGCGCCAGTTCGTATGATCTTCATGTCCCGTTCGTGTGCTCCGGTATCCCTAATCGAACCTGTGTGTACCGACCTTTGCCTGTTCTCCGACCACCCTTGTAAGTCTGACTCCTTTGATACTTCTGCTTGCGTTGATTGTTCTCCCGTGTACCGACTCCTGCCTGCCCACTCACCTGCTCTCTTCGCCCGACGTCCCAACTACCGCTGCTACACCGGACTGCCTGCTCGATCCCCTACCTCTGCATATAATAAACATGTCTCTTCTTGAACTACCTTGCATCTTCCGAGTCCTGCATTTGGGTCCTACTCCCGCTCCCGAGACACGCCCATGTGTCAGTTTCGACTGACTCTCTGCCTACTCTCGTTCACGTTGCCGTGGAAACCGACCCGCCCCCTCTCCAAGTGCACGTCGCAGTGGGAACGGACTCGCCACCTCGCCAAGTGCACGTCGCAGTGGGAACGGACTCGCCACCTCGCCAAGCGCACGTAGCTGTGGAAACTGACCCGCCTCCTCGCCATTCCCACGTCCAGGTTTTGGCTGTTCCGAGCAGAGTTAACGCGGCAGTCGGAACTGACCCGCTCCCGAGACACGCCCACGTGTCAGTTTCGACTGACTCTCTGCCGACTTTCGTTCACGTTGCCCTGGAAACGGATTCGCCACCGCGCCACGCCCACGTTGCTGTTTCAACGGATGCACTGCAAGCTCATGTGGCAGTGGGGACCAACCCGATGCCGCCTCACGTTGCTGTCCAGGAGGTGGCGACGTCTCCACAGCCGCTTCTCGTCCGTGCTCTGGAGTACCAGTGGCGACCGGCCCACGGTCGCTCCCCGTTCCTGCTCTGTCGGCGATCGGCCCGCGGTCGCTCTCCGTTCCTGGCCTGTCGGCGACGGGCCCGCGGTCGCTCCCCGTTCCTGCTCTGTCGGCGACGGGCACGCCCATACGTTCCGTCCAGGAGGTGGCGACGGTGACACTGACGCTGCCTTCTCACGTTCCTGTCCAAGAGGTGGCGACGGTTCCCCAGCCGCCTCACGCTCCCGTCCAGGAGGTGGCGACGGTGACACTGACGCTGCCTTCTCACGTTCCTGTCCAGGAGGTGGCGACAGTTCCCCAGCCACCTCACGTTGCTGTCCAGGAGGTGGCGATGGTGGCGCTGCCTTCTCACGTTGCTGTCCAGGAGGTGGCGATGGTGGCGCCGCCTTCTCACGTTGCTGTCCAGGAGGTGGCGATGGTGGCGCCGCCTTCTCACGTTGCTGTCCAGGAGGAGGCGATGGTGTCGCCGCCTTCTCACGTTGCTGTCCAGGAGGAGGCGATGGTGTCGCCGCCTTCTCACGTTGCTGTCCAGGAGGAGCTGGGGAGTTCTGTGGAGCCACCCTGGAGCTGGAGAGACTTCGGGATGGCGGTCATGGCTCTGGTCCTTCTCTCCATCCTATTCGCTCTAGATGGCTCCCAGCCGCTTCATGACCTGGCCTCGTTGGTGACCAATCCACGGTGCCGACCAATCCCTGGTCATCTTGCAACCACGGCGTGGGAGGTTCTCGTCCGGAGCAGTGGCCTGCCTCGTTCTGGTTCCTGCTTTGCCGTTTGGTTCCTCACAGAGGTCGTCCGCCTGAATCGCCCCTGGTGCTTGGCGTCCGGGTCGTCTTCCTGAACTGTCCACCCGGACGCCTTGTGTTTGGTGGCCTGGATGGCCACCAGACTGCGGTTCGGGGGGGGGGGGGGCGTGCCCTCCTCCGGACACCCTTTCCGCCCACCCCTGCCTGTGTTAATTGTCTGTTTTTTCGTTTAGGCACGTCTGGGAGCCGTGCCTTTGAGGGGGGGGTACTGTCATGATCCTGCCACTCCAGCACGAGCTGTGCGGGTGCCCGCGCATTGGGAGGTGCACACCTGCGCCTCATGCAGCCTGATTATGCTGTGGATTTATATGACCGCGATGACAACTGGCTGGCGCCAGTTTGTTTGATCTTCATGTCCCGTTCGTGTGCTCCGGTATCCCTGATTGAACCTGTGTGTACCTACCTTCGTCCGTTCTCTGACCAACCTTGTAAGCCTGACTCCTTCGTTACTTCTGCCTCCTTTGGTTGTTCTCCTGTGTGCCGACTCCTGCCTGCTCGATCCCCTACCTCTGCATATAATAAACGTGTCTCCTTGAACTACCTTGCATCTTCCGAGTCCTGCATTTGGGTCCTACTGCTGTTCCGATGGGACGTGACACTGACATCGATTTTTTTCAACGATATTGATCCCATTCATGTGAATATGATGGTGCCTTGTCATCGAGTAATGTACAATTTATGACCAAACCAATTTAAAGTTGATACTCTGATTACAAGTAAATAATGTTGAAGAAAAAATAGCTATACTTAAGAGAAGCATATTCAGTCCCTTATGGTGAGTTTAATCATAAATTATGATGTCTTATTGAGGAATAGTACATAAACTGTGGTTGATTTGTATTTAAGACTTGACAAATCATTCAGCAGCAAATATCTGAAATATATATGTAGACGCAATATGGCTGTTGAATGTCAAACATAATTTATTGGTCATAATTCTTAAGATTAAAAAATATATTTGCCCCTGCTACATGTTTTCAGCTATAATAAACAATTGGGACTTGGAAGTATTATTTTTGTCAGATTTTGTGGTGTTGGTGGTTGTGGCTTCGTCTTTAGTGTACTCTGCATAAATTATATCCTTTCAGTATGATTTTAACAATGTTGAATGCAGTGATAACATTTATAAAGACAGTTAGTAGGAGTAAGTACAAATAAAAGGCAAGTAATGTATATGCACCCAATTGAATACTATATCGGTATACATATTAGAGGTCATGAGTGACCGTATATTTCTAATTAATCATATTTGTTTTTAACCTGTTTAGGTCGGCCTACAGAAAGAATCGCATCGCTCCTATCAACTTTGGTGAAGTATTGGCGGCAGTTGCACGCAACTCGAACCTTCCCGCACTCTGTAAGACTTTGTGAGGACAATACAATTTTAAAGAAGGAATCAAGGTTAAAGGTTTCAACCAATTTTATTGTGATGATAAAATGTATGATGAATCCAAATGTGGCATAACTTTTTTTTCCAAGCTGTGGACTAGGGGATCGTGAACCTGTTGCTCTTTCAGAGTACTCACGCATCACTGGGCAACCTTGGTCTCCCACAGGCCTTGGGCTCTCTCTAAGTGGTGTTCTTGGAGCTTCACTGGATGAAACCGTTGAGGTCAAGTGCCACTGGTCAGCCAGAAATGAAACACCCATCCCAGCAAGTCGCTGAAGAGAAGGACTTTTATTTGACCATAGATGAGGTGACTGGCTCATTGAAGCTAAAATGGGACCATGCTTACTGGCACCAAATAAGGGGTCATCTGTACTTGGCGGTGTGTTACATGTGTGACTATGTGGTGTGGACTCTTAAGGCCACAGAAATCATTCCTTTGATGAGGGATCCATCCTGGACCTGGAACCTGTATGTACTTTACACATTTTACAAAAACGTTTTCCTGCCAAATGTTTTAGATTTGTAAAAATGTCAGTCTGAATATGTGTTTAAGAATAACATGCTGAATATATGTATATGCCAGTTCTTAGGGTTTTTTTATATTGTTCTTTATTTGTGCAATCACACCTGATACTGTAAACCCAAAAATATTGGACAACATTCTATTGTGAGTTTTACACAATATCCAAAAATCCTTCAGTACAGATGAATTTGTTGACATGAGGTAAAGAGAAATCTTTGTATCCAGTAAATTTGCATTTTTCTCCCCGATTAAATCAGCACTAATACAAGTATATTTAATATTTCTACATACACAGTAATCATCAACAAAATAATGCAACCATCTGTGTGTGTCAGCTGTGTGACCTGAAGTGTGTCCCGAAGTGTGACCCAGCGACATGTGGGGGGGTGATGCACCCCCTTGCTGATTTCATAGCAGATACTCCTGAACACCATCAACAGATGCACCCCCTTGCTGACTTCAAACCAGATGATCCTCAACACCATAAACATGCTGTAAATCAGAAAACTGCTGACCTCTAGCAGGTTTATTAGGACAATGCTGCAGCTTTGAAGAATTGTTTACTTTGGTGTTTGTCTTTGTGTTGGTATATCCATCTGTTCCTCCATTTGCTTTGTAATTTTGTGACCCTTTGTTTTGAGAAACTAATAAAAAGGGAGTGTAGGGACCCTACGCGTTTCACGGATCGAGGAAGAGATGACCAATGATTAGACGAGTTAACAGCAAATGGATTTATTACAAAGGAATGTGCAATACAGACGTCCGGGTCTTAATTAGGTATCTGCCGTACACGACACGTGTGTCTTCTGACAAGATGACCTAAGAGGAAGACAAAAGCTACCCGGAAACACAAGGTTTTTGTATGTATGGGTCCATGGTAGAAGTGGTTGCCACCCCCAAGTCTGGCCCCGATAGTAACCGCGGCCATCAGCATGGGCACCAGTCGCCTTCTCAATCAGGCGGATTAAATCAGAGCGAATACAAGGGATCCAACAGCATCCACAGAGGGTGAGAATAGAGGTGAAAACAGCCAGAGAGATGAAGATTGATGAAATGACACCATTCTATTTACCAAACATTCATCCAGTTATCCCAAATAGACATGTCAACACCAGAGTGGTCCTTCATTTTCTTAGCAAGAGTTCTAAGTCCATCTACGGCGTTAGTGAGGCGTCCACCAGGTTGTGTGTTATCCAGCAAACACCTCCTTTCTCGGCCAACAGTGCATCTTCTGTGATTCTATTTTGGAAAACCATAGTGGATGTAGCCTTAAGTTGCTTATGTACAACTTCAAGTCCTTGAAGGGTGAAGTTGCCCAAACGTTGCACATTATAATGTATGGAATTGACACGGTCGACATTTACGTTAGGAGTAACAGGGAAAAGAGCGGAAATTACAGGTATATTTTCAAAACCGGCAACTCCCTCATCAGCCAGTTTATACTCATCTGGGACACCATGGAGGGCGCCAATAGCGTTAATGTAGGTGGGGTTGTCAGCACCGAGCCAGGTTGGTTTGGACCTATGTGAATGGTGTAATGGGCCAAGAGCTTCCTTGAAGTGTTCACGAGCAACTGCCAGATCATCTTGGGTGACAAGAACAACGGAAATAGCCAAAAGTAAAGTTACTAATGCCCATCTGCCCGTACTGTTGGGACGGTCCCCTCCACACCACCACCAGACATCAGCACGGCTGACAGGTTGAAAGAAAGTTGTTTTCTGGGTCTCTGCACACTGATCATCAGAGATATTGCCAATTGGGGTACCAATACCTTTAAGGAAAAATAGGTGAAGTTATGGTGTACGCGATTAAACACAGGTTTGTTCCTTTGAGCCGGTGTTACCGGGTGGGCAGTATCCCAAATTTTGCATTCATTTTTAGTTGGCACATTGTCATGATCCTGCCGCTTCAGCACGAGCTGTGCGGGTGTCCACGCAGGTGCGCTGATTGGAGGGTGCACACCTGCGCCTCATGCAGCGTGATTATGCTGTGGATTTATATGACCGCGATGACAACTGGCCGGCGCCAGTTCGTATGATCTTCATGTCCCGTTCGTGTGCTCCGGTATCCCTGATCGAACCTGTGTGTACCGACCTTCGCCCGTTCTCCGACCACCCTTGTAAGCCTGACTCCTTTGATACTTCTGCCTGCGTTGATTGTTCGCCCGTGTACCGACTCCTGCCTGCCCGCTCACCTGCTCTCTTCGCCCGACGTCCCAACTACCGCTGCTGCACCAGACTGCCTGCTCGATCCCCTACCTCTGCATATAATAAACGTGTCTCTTCTTGAACTACCTTGCGTCTTCCGAGTTCCTGCATTTGGGTCCTACTCTCGTTCCGATGGGACGTGACAGAACGAACTGGCCAATACAGGACCCAGCAGGACGCAAGGTAGACCGTCTGCCGGAGGACCAAGCCTGTCCAATCCGGGTATGCTCCCTGACGTCCTCCGCTTCCGTGTCTTACGCTCCGCCAGCGAGGTATATATAAATACGTCCCGAACACGACTCGTCCGGCTCCTCATATTCTTCTGGACTCTGACTTTTCGGAATATGAGGAGGACCGTGATTTGTATGACCGACTGCCTGAGTACGACTCCGATGACTTTCATTTTGAATCTCTTTGCCCGGCTTTTCATCCCAGTCAGTTTGTTTCACCTCCCCGCGTTTCCAGCACCCGAGCGACTTCGCCCTGTAGGTCCAAGTACACCAATCTATACGAGGGAACCCGCTTGGCCATCTACCCGGGACCTCCGCGTGGCGGCCAGAGGAGACTGCCCGCTCGATCCCCTACCTCTGCATATAATAAACGTGTCTCTTCTTGAACCACTTTGCGTCTTCCAAGTTCCTGCATTTGGGTCCTACTCTCGTTCCGATGGGACGTGACACACATAATTTTTCATAAGATTTAGAACACAGAGTTGACAGAAGAGGAAACAACACGGAACAAAGTTCTAGGTGTCATACATACAACACAGTCACTCGCAGTTTTATTAGCCGCTTGTTCTGCCATTAGTAACCAATTATTGTTTACTGCGCTAATGCCTATCAAAACCCTAAACCACTCATAAACAGATAGGGCTTTGTTTATAATACAACTCTTCTCTGTGATAAATATTTTCCGGGTGAGTTGTGCTCACAGCTGCCACTGATGTGTGTGTGGGTATGGGGTATTTTTGAACAATTTCCCAGATCAAAATACCAAGAACAACAATAACACCAATAATAAGAATGTCATAGATTTCCTGCTCTCACTCTCTTTGTCCGAAAAGCAATCGGACCACCTGTAGGAATCATGGTTAATAATAAAACAACAACAAACAAAAGTACAATTACGAGTCTGTAGCAGGGCGAAGTATCGAATAATGAAACCACTTGGTTCCTTTTCCCTCCAAGCGGACGGCTTTGGAGGCACGAGCAGTCACCTTGTGGGGGCCAGACCAACAGGGTTCTGACCACTTACGAGAGAGTCGTTGAAGGTAGACAGATGACCACTCAGGAAGATCAAGTGCAGGAGGTGGTGTTGGAAGAGTGTCCTGGATCTGTGAAGGGAAATTAGAAGCAAAAGAATGCAGTTGTGTCCAAAACAGTTTATGAGAAAACTTGGGAGACACAACACCCTCCTCCAGTGGTTGGAATGAGGAGGAAGGGCCAGGCATCAGACGACCTGTAAGAAGTTCGTAAGGGGAGAAACCAGTAGAGCAAGACACAGTTTGTCTCAAAGACATTAGTGTCACGTCCCATCGGAAACGAGAGTAGGACCCAAATGCAGGAACTCTGAAGACGCAAGGTAGTAGTTCAAGAAGAGACACGTTTATTATATGCAGAGGTAGGGGATCGAGCAGGCAGTCCGGTGCAGCAGCGGTAGTTCGGACGTCGGGCGAAGAGAGCAGATGAGCGGACAGGCAGGAGTCGGTACACGGGAGAACAATCAATGCAGGCAGAAGTATCAAAGGAGTCAGGCTTACAAGATTGGTCGGAGAACGGACGAAGGTCGGTACACACAGGTTCAATCAGGGATACCGGAGCACACGAATGGGACATGAAGATCATTCCGAACTGGCGCCGGCCAGTTGTCATCGCGGTCATATAAATCCATAGCATGATCAGGCTGCATGAGGCGCAGGTGTACACCTTCCAATCAGCGCACCTGCGCGGACACCCGCACAGCTCGTGCTGAAGCGGCAGGATCATGACAATTAGAGCAAGGGGGAGAACCTGAACCTAATTCATGCCGGAAGAGGTACATATTTTAGCCAGTTTTTCCTTCAACGTGCGATTCATACGTTCAACTGAACCTTGACTGGCGGGGTGATGAACACAACCAAACTAAAATAAATAAATTAAATAAATGAACCCTAACCACTTCTCTGCAGTAGCTTGGTGTGTGGATGTGAAATGTGTACCGTTGTCCGAGCAGATGAGAGCGGGGAAACTGTACGTTGGAATACAGTGGTTCACCAAAGCTTTCATTCCAGACATGGTGTCTTTGCGAGAGCTGGGGTAGGCTTCAGGCCATCTGGAAAAGGTGTCAACAAAAACAAGAAGGTAGTAGCACTTACCTTGAACAGGAGTGATCATGTCTGTGAAATCCATGACCAGTTCAGCACCGGGCCAGGTGGGTGGGTCAAATGAACCTGGCAACGGTCTAAGTGTGGGGCAAACATTGTGTAGCTAGCAAATATCATGACAGTGGGTGTGACACAAGTCAGACATTTTAGGATACCACCACATGCAAAGTTTGGTTGGCATGGCTCCGGGGCCAATATTAGCTATAGAGTGAGTATTGGTCAAAATATCTTTTGTTCAGGAGAGGCGTTGTGCCCTATTTTAACCAATTCACTCAGAATTGGAGGTTCGGGCAGGTCAGGAGAGGTTTTGTCAGATAATTGGGCAAGCATCTGTGGGACATAGCTCGCAGCCTCCTTGGCAACCAAGTCGGCAGCATTATTGCTGAGGGGTGTGGTTGAAGTGGATTTGGAGTGGCCAAGGACCTTGACAATAGCCACCGCCGAAGGTTTGGCCAGGGCTTTGTCTAATCATTGGATCAGTGTCAAATGTGCAATAGGGGGACCTTTGGCTGTTTTAAAGTCATTCCGTTTCCATGCAGACAGGTCCAACACAGCAGCCGAGACAGTGTAAGCTGAGTCAGACTAGACAATGAGATTGTCAGACCGCCGGTTCCAGTGCAAGACAGAGTGCGAGCACTTCTGCTGCCTGGGCTGAGGGAGCAGATGTTAGTACGGAAGAGGAAACAGTTAAAAGTTCACCTGAGGGCTGCTGCTCCACTACGGCAGCCGCCGCAGCCAAAGAGCCATTCGGCTTACAGTACAAAACCATCAGTGAACAGGACCCTGCCATTAGTCAGAGGTTGGACAGAAAGATGAACACGTAGACGAAGAGAATCTGTAGAATAGAGGAACGATGGAAGATAGTGTCTGCTGTAGCCGCACAAACCAAGAAAATCAAGCATCTCCTTCACGTTACAGGACGTTTGAGCTGCAGAATAGAAGAACGATGCTCCGAGTACATAATGGATCTTCAGAGGACACCACCCAGCCAAAGAAAGTCACCAATTTGCGAAAACACTGAAGCTTCTTTCTGGAAGTTTTGAATCCCACCTCATGCAAATGAAACAAAACAAGTTTAGTGAGAGACAAACACAACTCTGCTGTTGGGGGTGCCAACAAATCATCAACAGGAGTTTACATCCGTCTGGGAGATCGAGATCCTGCAGCAATGATGGGAAACATTGATTAAAAATTCCAGGTGAATTTTTGAAGCCTTGTGGCAACCTGGTATATTGCAAATTGTGTCCCTGATATCTGAATGCAAACAAGTGTCTACACTCCAGTGCAATGGGACACAGAAGAATGCATTTGCCAAATCAATCGCTGTGAAGTATTTCAAATCAGGTGTGATGGTCAACAACATTCTCTGGGGGTCTGGTAGAGGAAACAATGGTGTAGTCATTACATCATTAATGGCTCTTAAATCATGCGCCATATGATAAGTGTTACCATCTGCTTTTAAAACTGGCCTGAGTGGTGTAGACCACGGGGAGTTGGATGTTTCCAGGACTCCAGAATTTCAGAGGCCAGTGAGAGTGTCCTCCATCCCCTGGTTAGCAGCCGCAGGCCAGGGATGTTGAGGTCTGTAAACACGGGAGTCTGGAAAAACAGTGATTTTAATGTCTGGTGTCTTAGTACAATGTCCAAAATCAAAGGGTCCAGAGGATCAAACTAATTTAGGCAGTTTGTTTAAAATTGACTCGGGATCGTCATGGTCAGACTAGTCACGTCCGTGTTCTAATATGGTCATATTCGTTGTCAGAGGTGGGTCAGGAACAATTATGCGGTATGCATCTGCAGATTTGAAGATCTGTATGTTAGGGAGTGGTGTGTCCTCCCAGTCAGTCATTTCAGTCAGTCATTTCACCATAGGTCCCAGCTGCCAGGGCTCGTGTCCTGGAGACAGAGTGAGTGAAATGTGGGGTACTGACTCTTCCTGCATTTTGAAGGATGTCATTTGATCTGGTGTAAGAGAGCAGGATGCTGCTACACCCTCTCTTGCTGCGTATATATGCGTGAATATAATGTCTCAAGCATCACCTTGTATGCATGCAAAGTTTTCCATGTATACTAGATTGTGGTTGCGGTCATAATATAGTGTGCAACAGTATGGATCTAGTGGAGGCAGGTAAGCCCTAAGAGTGTTTAACCAGGGCTTCCACAACAGAAATTGATGTATGAGACCAGGTTCGAGCGGTGTTTCTGGTTCAAGTCGGGCCCAATAAATGTCCACAGTTGGAGTTGGTTCACTCTCAGGTGTCATAAACCATTGTTCAGAGTAGCAGACGGTGTCAGCTGCCACTGGTGTTTGTGGTGAGTGTACAAACGAATGGTGGAAGGTCTGTCGAGCCAAGATTGTTGGTTGGGGTTGAGTTCATTGCAGGGACTGTTGAGTCCGTGAGAAGCCCATTAATTGCACAGTGTCTTGTGGCAATAAATTGTCCAGGAGCGAGATTTTGAGTGAGGAGTGTGTTGCCCCTGTGTCAACGAGAGTGTTCACTTTTCACCCCGCAAAAGAGATGGGGATCATGGCACCTGCATTGCCGGACCCCTGGCTTCCCAGGCACCCCTAGTGGTGATGGTGATGTGCACCCTGCTGCCAAGGTGGGACGCCAAAGCTGTCATTTCTGCTTCTGCCTTGGCCCCCTTGTTTGTTGAACCAGCCACCACGCCCTCGCATTGGACCTTGAGGTGGTGTAGCTGTAGAACAGTCTTTAATCCAGTGATCGGGAGAACCACAACCAAAATATCCTTGATAGCGTTGATGTTGTTGCACTCTCCCCCGGTCCCCTCCACGCCTTCCTGCATATCCACCCCGGCTATTACCCCGGAACCCTCGTGCCTGCCTAGGTGGTTGTGCCTGCCAAAAAAATTACATCTGGTGTGGTTTTGGACTTTTCCTTCTTATCTGCCTTCTTTTGTGTGGCCTCATCTCTTGCCTGTGCAACTTGTCATTTAAGAAGTTGCTTTTGGAGTTTATTAATTTCATTATCCTCACCCTGTTGTTGGCTTGAATAAATTATGAGGTGATGCACGAAGTGTCGCCTAAATCTAGGCTCATCTCTGGACAGGAGGTGAGGGTCAGGTTTAAGAGTGGTCTGTACTGGTTCAGGGAGACCTGCAGTCCTGAACATACCCTCCTCCAAACCAGACTGTCCAGTGTGACGTCCATTCAATTCAGTCCAAAGTTTAGTGCACTTAGCCAAGCGGTCAAGTGGGTCAGTATTACCATAGGGGAAGGAAGTGGGGGCGGCTGTAACACCAGTGGGGAACCTCTTTCTGACACCTGTGGCCAGACGCTCGAAGTGTCCCCTCAATATAGTTCCATTGGGTACTGTCATGATCCTGCCGCTCCAGCCCGGGCTGTGCGGGTGCCAGCGCGGTTCGCTGATTGGGAGGCGCACACCTGCGCCTCATGCGGGCTGATTATCCGGTGTATTTATATGACCCCGATGACGACTGGTGGGCGCCAGTTCGTTGAGCTTCATGTCCCGTTCAAGTACTCCCATATCCCTGATCGACAACCCGTGTGTACCGACCTTCACCTGTTCTCCGACCAACCCCGTAAGCCTGACTCCTTTGACACTTCTGCCTGCTTTGATCGTTCTCCTGTGTACCGACTCCTGCCTGCCTGCTCACCTGCTCTCTTCGCCCGACGTCCCAACTAACGCTGCTGCACCTGACTGCCTGCTCGATCCCCGAACTCGGCATATAATAAACGTTTCTCCCTGAACTACCTTGCATCGTCCGAGTCCTGCATTTGGGTCCTACTCCCGATCCAATTGGACGCGACAGAACGAACTGGCCAAAACAGGACCCAGCAGGAAAGACCCGGCATCGCCGGGACCGACGCAAGGTAGACCGTTTGCCGGAGGACCAAGCCTGTCCGATCCGGGGAGGCTCCTCGACGTCCTCCGCTTTCGTGTCTTACGTTCCGCCAGCGAGGTATGAATACGTCCCGAACACGACCCGTCCGGCTCCTCATATTCTTCTGGACTCTGACTTTTCGGAATATGAGGAGGACCTTGATTTGTATGACCGGCTGCCTGAGTACGACTCCAATGATTTTGATTATGAATCTCTTTGCCCGGTCTTTCATCCCAGTCAGTTTGTTTCACCTCCCCGCGTTTCCAGCACCCGAGCGTCTTCGCCCGGGAGGTCCAAGTACACCAATCTGTACGAGGGAACCCGCTTGGCCATCTACCCCGGGACCTCCGCGTGGCGGCCAGAGGAGACGCCCCGGCCAGGCACTCCCTTGTGCCTCCCGCTGTGCAGCAACTAAGACACCGTCCTCCCACTCCTCGCCGGCAATGACGAAACCGGCAGACCCGCAGCTGGTGCCGAAGCTTCCAGCCCAGAGGGAGGAGGAGCCGCCAAATCACGAGGCGTTCTGCCGCGAAATGTGGGCGCAGATAGAGCGGCAGAGCGCCGAATTGGCGGCTCTCACGGCCCAGGTCCGGCAAGGATTGGCGAACCAGCTGAGCTACGCTGACATCGCAACTGCAACGAACTCGCTGCTGACGCAGGTTCACGTGGCAGTTGGAACTGACCCGCTCCCAAGACACGCCCACGTGTCAGTTTCGACTGACTCTCTGCCTACTCTCGTTCACGTTGCCGTGGAAACAGACCCGCCACCTCGCCACGTCCACGTCGCAGTTTCGACGGACTCATTACGGACTCATGCTCACGCGGCAGTTGGAACTGACCCGCTCCCGAGGCACGCCCACGTGTCAGTTTCAACTGACTCTCTGCCAACTCTCATTCACGTCGCCCTGGAAACGGATCTATCACCGCGCCACGCCCACGTTGCTGTTTCAACGAATGCACTGCAAGCTCACGTGGCACTGGGGACTGACCCGATGCCGCCTCACGTTGCTGTCCAGGAGGTGGCGACGTCTCCGCAGCCGCTTCTCGTCCATGCCCTGGGAGTACCAGTGGCGACCGGCCCGCGGTCGCTCCCCGTTCCTGCTTCGTCGGCGACCGGCCCGCGGTCGTCCCCTGTTCCTGCTCCGACGGCGACGGGCACGTCCACATGTTCCCATCCAGGAGGTGGCGCTGGTGTCGCCGCCTTCTCACGTTGCTGTCCAGGAGAAGGGGGCGCTGGTGTCGCCGCCTTCTCACGTTGCTGTCCAGGAGGAGGGGGTGATGGTGTCGCCGCCTTCTCACGTTGCTGTCCAGGAGGAGGGGGCGATGGTGTCGCCGCTTTCTCATGTTGCTGTCCAGGAGGAGGTGGCGATGGTGTCGCCGCCTTCTCACGTTGCTGTCCAGGAGGAGGTAGCGATGGTGTCGCCGCCTTCTCACGTTGCTGTCCAGGAGCTGGGGAGTTCTGTGGAAACACCCCGGAGCTGGAGAGACTTCGGGATGGCTGTGATGGTGGCGGTCATGGCTCTGGTCCTTCTCTCCATCATCCTCGTCGCTCCTGATGGCTCCCAGCCGCTTCATGACCTGGCCTCGTTGGTGACCAATCCACGGCTGCTTCCTGACCAAGCCTTGGTGGCGACCATTCCCTGGTCGTCTCACAACCACGGCGTAGGAGGTTCTCGTCCGGAGCAGTGGCCTGCCTCGGTCTGGTTCCTGCTTCGCCGTTTGGTTCCTCACCGAGGTCGTCCGCCTGAATCACCCCGTAGGGACCCGGGTGATTGGCGTCCGGGTCGTCCTCCTGACCTGTCCACCTGGGCGCCTTGCGTTTGGTGGCCTGGATGGCCACCAGACTGGTGTTCGGGGGGGCGTGCCTTCCTCCGGACCCCCCTTCCGCCCACCCCTGCCTGTGTTAATTATTGTCTGTTTCTTTCGTTTAGGCACATCTGGGAGCCGTGCCTTTGAGGGGGGTACTGTCATGATCCTGCGACTCCAGCCCGGGCTGTGCGGGTGCCAGTGCGATTGCGCTGATTGGGAGGCGCACACCTGCGCCTCATGCGGGCTGATTATCCAGTGTATTTATATGACCCCGATGACGACTGGTGGGCGCCAGTTCGTTGAGCTTCATGTCCCGTTCGACTACTCCCATATCCCTGATCGGCAACCCGTGTGTACCGACCTTCGCCTGTTCTCCGACCAACCTTGTAAGCCTGACTCCTTTGACACTTCTGCCTGCTTTGATCGTTCTCCCGTGGACCGACTCCTGCCCGACCGGTCACCTGCTCTCTTCGCCCGACGTCCCAACTACCGCTGCTGCACCTGACTGCCTGCTCGATCCCCGACCACGAAATAATAAACGTTTCTCCCTGAACTACCTTGCATCGTCTGAGTCCTGCATTTGGGTCCTACTCCCGTTCCGATGGGACGTGACAGGTACGTTAAGTGTACCTGCAGCTGTCACGATTTTTCATTGTTCAATACTAGTGCATGACCGAGATGCTGCTTGTCTCCAGTCTCCCATGCAGAGTGTATACCCCTCCAAAGTTTCTACAAAACTAGACAGCCAGGCATTACCAGCAGAAGAGAGATAAGGCAAGCGTGGAGTAACACAATCAACAGCTTTAAGATCAAACGGCTTGTAAATTGGACTTGCCAGAGCCTCTGTCATAGGCATCAATGTAGCGTTTTGTTTGCTTGTTAAATTATATAATGATATGATATATCTTAATAATAATAATAATATAATAGTTGTGGTGTTATTTCCCCCTCCGAATGGACGCTTCGCGTCAAATCAATAAGACCGCCTTCACTGATCCCTCCTTTGGCGCCGCTTGCTTCGTCTGTCCCTGTGTGTGTGTGGTGTACTTACGAGTGGTTCAGAGCGCATGCGTGTGTGTGTGTTCGATTTGTCTTCTTCCTTATTTCCAGTCCCTTTTACCCTCGTCCACATATGAAATACAACTTTTCTCAGCCCCATCTTTTCTTCCTCCGTCATGGGCTCCTTGATGCCCTCAACGTCACATGCCACCTTACCTGTGATTCTTTACTTACTTTAATTTCATTTGACTTACCGTTACCATTTTTCGTCAACGTTGCCATCGCCGTCACCTTCATTAAATGTGCAATACGCCTTTCTTTGTCCATTTCTTTGAGTTCCTTCTTACACTTCCTCTTTTCATTCCACGAGCCCTTGTCTTATCTGTCGTTCACATCTTCAGCCTGTTTTACATAGTCTCTGTCAACTACCTGTAACTTCATCGTCAGTTTGTCCCAATTGCGAATTTTACCTAAGTTGTGTTTTTGTCATTGTTTTACTGCGCACGTCCTTTCTTCATCTTATCTTTTTATCAACATTAGCCATCATTTGGCGCTCAATTTCAATGTACATTTTATCTTTTGTCGGATTATATTCAGCACATTCATGATCAAATTTACCATCCATGATTATTTTAATTTAGTGGTCACTCTTCTTTGACTAAACCCAAGCGAATTCGTATCGCCAACAAATTAGAACTTCAATTCTATTTGTTTATTTCGTATGTCACCTTGCGACGTCTCAGGCTCAAACCGACGGCAAACCCTCTGTTTTTAAGGGATCCTATCCCCCTTAGGTGTAACAGGTAAACCTCACAGTGTAATTGTACGTCTACAATATACGTCAGTTACGACAGGATATACAGCTTCTTTTTAGAACTCATATAAATCTCTTATTCTCACTTCTTTATCATCACATATTCAATAATTCATACGAGGCATGAACAATCTGATACCAATGACTAAACCCTAACCCAAATTTAGGCAGTTCAATTTGGAGAATTCGACATTCAGTAACACGTTTCTGCTTACCTTTGGTGTTATGTAGGTTGCGACCTGGAGAAGTCAGAAGTACAGACGATCACCCTCGACTTGTCCCTAAAACACTCCTGTGTTTCTCATATGGCTCAAAAAATGTTGTCTGTCGATGGCCAACGCCGGTCCACCCCCCTCGACTCACAGTCAGGGTCACCAAGAAATTGTAGGGATTTGCGAGTTGGACCCTACGCATGTTCACAGATCGAGGAAGGGATGACCAATGATTAGACGAGTTAACAGCAAATTTATTACAAAGGAATGTGCAATACAGACGCCGGGTCTTAGTTAGGTATCTACCGCACACAAGACGTGTGTCCTCAGACAAGATGGCCTAAGAGGAAGACAAAAGCTGTCCGGTAACCCAAGGTTTTTGTATGTAGTAGGGATCGCAAAAAAACGCTTACTTTCAGAACCGGTTTTAACTGAACAGCTGTAGCAAAAACCGATTAACCGGTTTTAAAACCGGTACCATTGTGGTGTTTACATAATTCACCCGCGGGACCTCGAGTTGGGGTGCGTTGTTCCGCACGGACTGTTTTTGTTGTTGCTCTTCAGGTGTGACGAGTTCACAGAGTTCCCCCCATTATGCGAGTAGTGTTTTGATGACTGCCAATAAAACAAGTTTTGTTCCTGTGTCCGACACTCTGCCTCCGACTCCTTTTCTCCGGCGCTACACCATCGATCGTTAATTTACTCCGCGGTAATGGGGTAGTTTGTATACAATATTGACAAACAAGCTTGTTGAATGTGGCTTTCAACAACGCACTCATGTAAGTTAAATTTTTGGGTTTTTTTTTTTGTAAAAATGTTTTAATGTTAACATTCTTATTTTGGACTTTCAGAAAGGGCATGAAAGTATACCGAGCGTTTCCTCGATGCCATGTTTGATGTTTCTTTGATTTAACTGAATGTTCTTTTGAGTCCAACTTTACTCTAACACCGAAACTTGAAAAAAGTGGAAATTATGTTGAAAAAATAGCACAATGTGGAGTACTGGAACCAGAAAAAATGATTGGACAACGCCTTATCTGTTGATTAAATGTATAAGTTATCCATCCACCATTTTCTTTGCCGCTTATCCTCATGAGGGTCACAGGGAGTGCTGGAGCCTATCCCAGCTGTCAACGGGCAGGAGGCGGGGTACACGCTGAAGTGGTTGCCAGCCAATCGCAGGGCATATAGAGACAAACAGCTGCACTCACAATCACACCTAGGGGCAATTGAGAGTGTTAAATTAATATTGCATGTTTTTGGAATGTGGGAGGAAATCGATGTGCCCGGAGGAAAGCCACGCAGGCACGGGGAGAACATGCAAACTCCACACAGGCAGCTCCGGGATTGAACCTGGGACTTCAGAACTGTGAGGACAATGCTTAACCCGCTGATCCATCGTGCCACCTGTATAAGTTATATTCAGGCAAATAATGAAAGTACAATAAAAGTAAAATAGTCTTCAGGAGACACCGGTAAGGCTGACTCAGAACATGGTTTGGAGTTGCAGCTGGTCAGTCAAACCCGTTTCTCCTCTCAAGCCAAATTGAAGACCTCTCTCCCTTTATTTGCATAATTCATCCAGCAGTTGGGTTTAAACTCCCAAACTGGGATCTGAGGGTTGACGGAAATCCGAGGGACAAGAGGACATCTTGGTAATAATAATTTTCCTTGCAGGGTATGAAGGAGTGAGTGTCGACATAAAATCTGCACGAAGGCACTGTGTAGGAGAAGCCTTGTGAATACTAGTCAATGGCAACCTGATGGACGGCGGAGTACGACAAATTCCATGGAAATAGGCGAGGCCAGACTCGGGTTGCGCACTTAAATTCCGTATTAAACAATACTTCAGTACGTGAATAACACATTGATACGATATAATAACATCAAATAAAATTTCCATCACAGAAAAAAAAAGATGGAGTGTGTTTGTGTAAACGATTGAATGAGAGACAGTATCTCAAGGGACAGCTCGTTTGGAAGCACAGGTGAGATTGCTCCGGCCTGCTAGGTAGAAGCTTGAGAAATACCAAGGGAGAATTTTGAACAGTCACCCTGTCTAATACAAAAGACGACCTTAGTCCACTATAGGTGTAGCATGTTGGCTCCAAATTCTCAAAATGGGGAATAATAGCAGTACACAAAAGTTAAGAAATAAAATAACTTGCAGAGATTGGAAATTTGTCGAGGCACAAAGCCCAGAATTTTTTTTTCGATAAATGGATTAGAAAATATAATTTCACTGGTCTGTTTTCACAAAAAAATAATCCAGTTAAGTGATGAAATAAAAAAAAAAATTAAAGGTGACTTTAATAAAATGCCCAAAGATGGGTATGATGATACCGAATGGTGGTTACAGGTAGCAAAGAGAAGAGAGGAAGGAGTCAGAAAAAGACAGGATAAAGAAAGTGGACAAGGAGAACAAACAGGCAGGAAGATCTGTTGTTCCATAGAAACAAAGATGATGGGATAGGACCAGTGTTCAGGACAATAGATATGGAAAGACAAGAGGTAGAAGTAAAGAAAAACACACAAACTAAAACACCCAGTGCACCTCTCAATCCAGATTTAAAAGTGGAGTTGAGTTTTAATTCTCCTCAGCATGAGGTGACACCCAAATGCCTGCTACGTTCTGACACGGAGCCGGTGGGAGCTTGAGCAAAAACAATGGGGAAAATGCTTTCCCCACCAGCAGTCCACTCACTGAACACGGCCCCACCAGCAGTCTACTCACTGAACACGGATGAAGTAGAAATGTATCAAATGATAGAGGTTGCAAACTGTAACATCTAACAGGATAGAAACTCAAACGTTTTGGTTTATAGAACATGGACAATGGAGGATATAAAAAATGCCATAAATGGTATTACACCTTATAAAGAAGTTCAACAATTTGTTGAAGATGTGGAAAATATCACCTATCACTTTAATGGGGCTGAAGGCCAGCAAATCTGATGGAAACATTGGGACCTGAGTGGCACAATATGAAAGGAAAGTGGGAGCCCTGCAATTCAGTGGGCATACTACATCATAGCAGTCAGAAATCAGCTGTTGCAGTGCAGAGTCTCGTTGAACGCTGCACTCAGCATTTTAGACAGAGAGCAAATTACACCAAAATAGGTAGGGTTAAACAAAAGAAGGAAGAAACTTTTAATGACTACAGAGTCAGAATGACCACTGTTTTTAAAATACACAGTGGTCTCCAAGAAAACGCGGAAGTAAATGCATGCAGGATCAAAAGACTCTATCAGGACTTGAGTAATTAAATATTATATTGACCTGCCTGTCATGATGCTGCCGCTCCAGCGCGAGCTGTGCGGGTGCCCGCACGAGCTGTGCGATGATTGAGGCGCACACCTGCGTCTCATGCGGGCTGATGAGACTGTGTATTTATTTGACCCCGATGACGACTAGTCCGCGCCAGTTCGTTGAGCTTCATGTCCTGTTCCAGCACTCTCGTATCTCTGATCGACAACCTGTGTGTACCGACCTTCGCCTGTTCTCCGACCAACCTTGTAAGCCTGACTCCTTTGATACTTCTGCCTGCCTTGATCGTTCTCCTGTGTACCGACTCCTGCCTGCCCGCCCACCTGCTCTCTTCGCCCGACGTCCCAACTACCGCGGATGCAACGGACTGCCTGCTCGATCCCCGACCTCGGCATATAATAAACGTTTCTCCTTGAGCTACCTTGCATCGTCCGAGTCCTGCATTTGGGTCCTACCCCCGTTCTGATGTTTCGTGACACTGCCGACTGGCACCATAGAGGAGTATTTTAATCATGCCCTCCATGCAGAAAAAAATCCTAAAAGATAAAAAAGAAACAAGCACATGCTGATACCTTTTATCAAGAATCACCAATTTTATTATCAAGGAAGGAACAAAGACGCGAAAAAAGCCCCCTACAGAGGAGGGCGTGGTTCTATCAGAGGCAGGGGATACTCAGGGGCCATGGCAGAGCCTTTGATGACCCGGAATGTTGGTGTTGCGGAAAAAAGGGTCATGTTGCACGTGACTGCTCTGAAAGAAAGGATATGTCATATGACACACGGGCATGACTAGACAGGTCACCTCCCCAACAACAAGGACAAACACAAGACCTACAATTGAAGAGTTTGTTTTCAAAATGAGACATAGGCATTTTTTTCAGATTTACGAAACTCGCGCCAAAATTATCCAGCTCCGAATGGATAATTTTGGCGCGAGTTTCGTAAATCTGAAAAAAAATGCCGATGTCTCGTTTTGAAAACAAACTCTTCAATTACATAAGTGGGAATACGCTTACAAGATCTCTTCTCCTTAGAGACAGAGAGACCAATAATTACACTTTTGGTGAATGGTAAACCCATTAATTTTTTATAGGACACAGGAGCATGAAGGACTGCCTGCAAAGAAAAGATTCCAGGCTCAAAAAAGTCAGGAAACCATGCAGTTGTCAGAGCAACAAATGGGCAGCTTGGGCTCACATTAGAACTAGAGCCAGTATGGATACTAGACCTGGAAGGGAAATGCTGTAGACTTTCTATTTTCAAAGTACCAAATTGTCCTTGCTGGGAAGGGATGGCTTGTGGACTGGCATTACTGCTGACACCCAAGAGCAATATGGTTGTAAAAAGGCAAAATGAAGTAACAGAGTCAGACTTGTGTATTATACAAGGTTTTGGTGAGACACTCCTTTATTACTCACTAGACATGACGAATAAACCACAGCTTTGTGAGGGAAAAATATTACTACAACAGGGAGATTGTTTCCGAACAAAAAAGCAGAAAAAACTCAACGAAGACTTTCTTCATGGAACAATGTGGTTCCAAAAAAAAAACCCCAAGGTCAGATTTTCAATATGAAAAAAAAAAACTAAACCAGTGCACTCCCGAAAAAATAATAATTGCTTATCTGCACACAGATATCTGTATTTGTGCATGAATATGAGGGGCGAAGAAGGAGGAGAGAAATTCCAGGGATTAGAGATAGTGAGGGTGGATGACTTCAAATACTTGAAGGGCAAAATTTATAAAACAATGGTGAGGCCGATCATGATGTACGGATTAGAGATGGGGGGACTGAAGAAACAACAGGAAGCAGAACTAGAGGTAGCAGAAATGAAGATGCTGAGGTTATAGCTTGGTGTGAACAGGTTGGATAGGATTAGAAATGAGCTCATTAGAGGAAGAGCCAAAGTTGGATGTTATGGAGACAAGGTTCGAGAGAGTAGACTTAGATGGTTTGGACATGTTCAGAGACAAGAGAGTCAGTATATTGGTAGAAGGGTGGTGGGGACGGAGCTGCCAGGCAAAAGAGCGAGAGGAAGACCAAAGAAAAGTTTGAAGGATGTTGTGAGGGAGGACATGAGACATGAGGACAGTGCGTGTTAGAGAGGAGGATGGATAAGATAGGCTTGGATGGAAAAAGATGACACGCTATGGCGACCCCAAACGGGACAAGCCGAAAGGAAAAGATGAAAAAGACAGATAATCTGGGGACTTCTGCCACGGGAGTCAGACGTCCATAGGCTTTGAAGGACCTCTACAGGGGAATAACGGTACCACAAGTGTCATTGTTTAAGCCGTATGACTCACATTGGGAGTGGCTGGGAACCTTTGTAAAAAAAAATGAGGCAGCAACAGATTGGAAACCATATGAGGAAAATCCAGGCACGGAAAATAGCGCAATGTCAAAAATGAAAAGAAAATCATTGTTTTGGAAAGTACAGGTTAACGCAGGCCACCACCTCCGGCAGGAATGACATGTAGACTCTTACCTCTTAAGAGAGCAAGAGGAAACATTTTTAAAGGAAGCCCCAAAAGACCATTGGTCAAATGAACCATCAGATATGTGACTTATCGTAAGAGCACAACCTGTACAGATTAGACCAAAAACAGAATACAGACCATGCATGAGACAATAACCATGAAAACCAGATGCCTTAGAAGACATAAAACCTGTTATTGAGTCATTACTCAATGCAGGGGTAATAATTGAATGTCCAGATTCCCCCTGCAACACGCTTATTTTTTCAGTCAAGAAAGCTCCACCCTCTACAGGTTGGAGAATGGTTCAGGATTTACAAGCGGCAAGCGCTGCTGTAATACAAGCGAGAACCTTGTGTCCTAGATCCCCACACATTACTGAATTCATTAAGACCAGATGTAAAGGTTTTTAGGAAGTGGATATTAGTACTGCATTCTTCTCTATCCCTGTAAATAAAAGTAGTCAATATTTGTTTACATTCACATTTGAAGGCAAAATTATACGTTTACCAGACTACCTCAAGGTTACTTTGAAAGTCCAAAAATTGTTACAATGTTAGTAAAACAAACTGCAAATTTGTAAATGGCAAGTTAAGTACCCAGGACACAACCTAAGTGCAGGGGAAGAACACTTCTAGATGATAGAAAAACAGTTGTACTTAATCCACACACACAAAAAGGCCACACACACGCAAAAAAAAAAAAAAGATGTCATTTTTAGGCCTAACTAATTATTGTAGAGCATGGATACCAAACTACGTAGAAAGACAGTGTTGAACACACTGCTATATTGCAAGTTCTCCCACTTAGAAATCAAGGAGGGGTCTGAAATTTTCATCGTAGCTGCATGTCCACTGTGAGTGAGATAATCGAATAAGAAAAATCCAGAAATCAAAATGAATGATTTTTTTTAAATGATTTGTGTAATATAGCTGCAAATAAGTATTCGAACGCCGAGCTATCAGCAAGAATTCTGACCCTCAAAGACCTGTTAGTCTGCCTTTAAAAGTCCATCTCCACGCCATGTATTATTCTGAATCAAATGCACAGGGCTACAGAGAAATTGTCAAGTAGCTTGGTGAAAAAATGTCCACTTTTGGAGCAATCATTAGAAAATGGAAGAAGCTAAGCATGATGGTCAATCTCAATCAGAGTGGAGCCCCATGCAAGAAATCACCTTGTGGGGTCTCAATGATCCTTAGAAAGGTGAGGAATGGAGTTTTTGACCAACTTATTCAACAGAATACTACCGGGCGAAAAGATGCCTGAAGAATGGAGGAAAAGTGTTCTCGTTCCCGTTTTTAAGAACAGAGGCGACTTTCAGAGCTGTGGGAATTATAGAGGAATAAAGATGATGAGCCACACAATGAAGTAAGTATCTGCGAGCAACAGTATGGTTACATGCCTAGAAAGAGTACCACAGATGCATAATTTGCCTTGAGGATGCTCGTGGAAAAGTACAGAGAAGGTCAGAAGGAGCTACATTGTGTCTTTGTGGTTCTAGAGAAAGCCTATGACAGAGTACCAAGAGAGGAACTGTGGTACTGCATGCGTAAGTCTGGTGTGGCAGAGAAGTATGTTAAAATAGTACAGGACATGTATGATGGCAGCAGAACAATGGTGAGGTGTGGCTTAGGTGTGACAGAAGAATTTAAGGTGGAGTGGGACTGCAT
Source organism: Syngnathoides biaculeatus (assembly GCF_019802595.1). NCBI lineage: Eukaryota > Metazoa > Chordata > Actinopteri > Syngnathiformes > Syngnathidae > Syngnathoides > Syngnathoides biaculeatus. The sequence goes on from NC_084646.1 coordinate 903,755, forward strand.
CAGGGATCAGCTCTGACCCCCTTCCTGTTTGCAGTGGTAATGGATAGGCTGACAGATGAGGTGTACCCTGCCTCCTGCCCAATTGCAGCTGGGATTGGCTCCAGTATTACCTCAACCCTTGTGAGGATAAGTGGCTCAGAAGATGGATAAATTACATGAGTCCTTTTTCCTCATTTGAGCATCTGCCGCACAAATATCTGTTCACGTCCACCGATGTGAAATGGATCCCCTTTTGAGCTCTGTGCCCAGTGAATAAACTAGTAGGGAGGTCAAAGTCATCAGCACATTCCATGTTGTTAGAGAGTTTGCGCCAATTGCCTGTTACCAGGAGCCCAAAGTCCAGATTAATAAACCTTTTCCAAACTCCCTCTTTGGAAAGGTCATTAAATCATGAACCTCACTGTTGTTGTAATTTTTTCATTCTCAGTCTCAGCTGAGCAAAAAGTACCAAGTTTCAGAATTTTGCATACATAGTGCAGATGAGAGAAAAATGCAGCCCTATGGGGGTACAAACCAGTGCAATCTGTAGGCCGGTCCCAAGCCCGGATAAATGCAGAGGGTTGCGTCAGGAAGGGCATCCGGCGTAAAAACTGTGGCAAACAAATATGAGCATTCATCTAAAGAATCCCATACCGGATCGGTCGTGGCCCGGGTTAACAACGCCCGCCCCCGGCACTGCTAACCTGCAGGGCGTCGGTGGAAATTCAGCTACTGTGGGTCGAAGACAAAGAAGAGGCGGAAACCGGATCCAGCGTCAGAAGAAAAAGAGGAATGCACAGAGCCTACAACTGAGTGTAGGGACTTTGAATGTTGGGACTATGACAGGAAAAGCTCAGGAGTTGGTTGACATGATGATTAGGAGAAAGGTTGATATTCTGTGCATCCAAGAGAGCAGGTGGAAAGGTAGTAAGGCTAGAAGTTTGGGAGCAGGGTTTAAATTATTCTACCACGGAGTAGATGGGAAGAGAAATGGAGTAGGGGTTATTTTAAAGGAAGAGCTGGCTAAGAATGTCTTGGAGGTGAAAAGAGTATCAGATCGAGTGATGAGACTAAAATTTGAAATTGAGGGTGTTATGTATAATGTGGTTAGCGGCTATGCACCACAGGTAGGATGTGACCTAGAGTTGAAAGAGAAATTCTGGAAGGAACTAGATGAAGTAGTTCTGAGCATCCCAGACAGCGAGAGAGTTGTGATTGGTGCAGATTGTAATGGACATATTGGTAAAGGAAACAGGGGCGATGAAGAAGTGATGGGTAAGTACGGCATCCAGGAAAGGAACTTTGAAGGGCAGATGGTGGTGGACTTTGCAAAAAGGATGGAGATGGCTGTAGTGAACACTTATTTCCAGAAGAGGGAGGAGCATATAGTGACCTACAAGAGCGGAGGTAGAACCACGCAGGTAGATTATATTTTGTGCAGACGATGTAATCTGAAGGAGGTTACTGACTGTAAAGTAGTGGTAGGGGAGAGTGTAGCTCGACAGCATAGGATGGTAGTATGTAGGATAATTCTGGTGGTGGGTAGGAAGATTAAGAAGACAAAGTTAGAGCAGAGAACCATGTGGTGGAAGCTGAGAAAGGAAGAATGTTGTGCGGCCTTCCGGAAAGAGGTGAGACAGGCTCTCGATGGACAACCGAAGCTCCCGGAAGACTGGACGACGACAGCCAAGGTGATCAGAGAGACAGGCAGGAGAGTACTTGGTGTGTCATCTGGTAGGAAAGGGGAGAAGGAGACTTGGTGGTGGAACCCCAAAATACAGGGAGTCATACAAGGAAAGAGATTAGCGAAGAAGTGGGATACTGAGAGGACTGAGGAGAGGCGAAAGGAGTACATCGAGATGCGACGTAGGGCAAAGGTAGAGGTGGCAAAGGCTAAACAAGAGGCATATGAAGACATGTACACCAGGTTGGATACGAAAGAAGGAGAAAAGGATCTCTACAGGTTGGCCAGACAGAGGGATAGAGATGGGAAGGATGTGCAGCAGGTCAGGGTGATAAAGGATAGAGATGGAAATGTGTTGACTGGTGCCAGTAGTGTGCTAAAAAGATGGAAAGAATACTTTGAGAAGTTGATGAATGAAGAAAATGAGAGAGAAGGAAGAGTTGAAGAGGCAAGAGTGAAGGACCAGGAAGTGGCAATGATTAGTAAGGGGGAAGTCAGAAAGGCATTACAAAGGATGAAAAATGGAAAGGCAGTTGTTCCTGATGACATACCGGTAGAGGTATGGAAGCAATTTGGAGAGATGGCTGTGGAGTTTTTGACCAACTTATTCAACAGAATACTAGCGGGCGAAAAGATGCCTGAAGAATGGAGGAAAAGTGTTCTAGTTCCCATTTTTAAGAACAAAGGGGATGTTCACAGCTGTGGGAACTATAGAGGAATAAAGTTGATGAGCCACACAATGAAGTTATGGGAAAGAGTAGTGGAGGCTAGACTCAGGACAGAAGTAAGTATCTGCGAGCAACAGTATGGTTTCATGCCTAGAAAGAGTACCACAGATGCATTATTTGCCTTGAGGATGCTTGTGGAAAAGTACAGAGAAGGTCAGACGGAGCTACATTGTGTCTTTGTGGATCTAGAGAAAGCCTATGACAGAGTACCAAGAGAGGAACTGTGGTACTGCATGCGTAAGTCTGGTGTGGTAGAGAAGTATGTTAAAATAGTACAGGACATGTATGATGGCAGCAGAACAATGGTGAGGTGTGCCTTAGGTGTGACAGAGGAATTTAAGGTGGAGGTGGGACTGCATCAAGGATCAGCTCTGAGCCCCTTCCTGTTTGCAGTGGTAATGGATAGGCTGACAGATGAGGTTAGACTGGAATCCCCTTGGACCATGATGTTCGCAGATGATATTGTGATATGCAGTGAAAGCAGGGAGCATGCAGAGGAACAATTGGAAAGATGGAGACATGCACTGGAAAGGAGAGGAATGAAGATTAGCAGAAGTAAAACAGAATATATGTGCGTGAATGAGAAAAGTAGAGGGGGAAGAGTGAGGCTACAGGGAGAAGAGATAGCGAGGGTGGACGACTTCAAATACTTGGGGTCAACAATACAGAGCAATGGAGAGTGTGGTCAGGAAGTGAAGAAACGGGTCCAAGCAGGTTGGAACAGCTGGCGAAAGGTGTCTGGTGTGTTATGTGACAGAAGAGTCTCTGCTAGGATGAAGGGCAAAGTTTACAAAACAGTGGTGAGGCCGGCCATGATGTACGGATTAGAGACAGTGGCACTGAAGAAACAACAGGAAGCTGAACTGGAGGTGGCAGAAATGAAGATGTTGAGGTTCTCGCTCGGAGTGACCAGGTTGGATAGGATTAGAAATGAGCTCATTAGAGGGACAGCCAAAGCTGGATGTTTTGGAGACATGATTCGAGAGAGCAAACTTCGATGGTTTGGACATGTTCAGAGGCGAGAGAGTGAGTATATTGGTAGAAGGATGCTGAGGATGGAGCTCCCAGGCAAAAGAGCGAGAGGAAGACCAAAGAGAAGGTTTATGGATGTGGTGAGGGAAGACATGAGGGCAGTTGGGGTTAGAGAGGAAGATGCAGGAGATAGGCTAAGATGGCAAAAGATGACACGCTGTGGCGACCCCTAACGGGACAAGCCGAAAGGAAAAGAAGAAGAAGAAGAAGAAGTGCAGATGAGAGAAAAGGAGTGCCTTTCCTCACATTGCTCAGAATTTTATAGATGACAGTACAAGTGAAAGAGGACGAGTCATTCTCGAAGTTCCATCTTATCCTTGTTCTACATTTCTTCGCATATATCTGGGTAATACGATCTGATGTCACCATACTGTGACAAACCACACAAGTACAGCTCCCAGTGGACATGGCCATTTTAAGGCTACTTCTAGTTGGAAGCAAGCTGTACTGAATTAAAAAAAAATCTTTGGACAATATTGCAATGTGTGCCGACGGCAAGAATATCAGAATATCAAAACAACACAGATGCAGCCACATTGCGCTGCATACCCTTGCACGCACGCAGTGCTGTGCAATCGCAATCTTTCACAGGTAACAACCCCCCCCCCCAAAAAAAAAAAAAAATTAGATTTCTTAAAATTCCTCTACAGATAGCACACACGCTTTGGAACTGACAAAGTGGTAAATCCCGTGAAAATGGGTCGATAATTTAGCAGATGGCAACCTAATTTAAATGTCCTTGCGTTTCATTTAATGGGAACTCGACCTTTCAAAGGTGGCTGTTCCATAAGGCACGTTGGCTTAGACTAACGCGAGCGTGAGTAACTACTCTTTGCATCTATGGGTAGTCCATACACTCTCGAGAGGTGGCCAACTAACGTTCCTTGTTTACGTTTTTTTTTTTTTTTTGCTATAAATGCATTATATTTGAAAGAATCCTATATTCATATATATATATATATATATTTTTTTTTTTACTTGTCAACGGTACCGGCATCCGTGGTCTTTTGGGTTTCTAACCGTCTAAGCAAATACAATACGTTGACGCTATGACCCTCCTGCCTTAGAGTCCCGCCAGACACACAGCTGAAAAGTTTATCTATACTTTTCCGATCTATTGGGATAGTCCTTTAGAGGCTGTCGAGCCTGAGTTCATCTCCGCTTCTGCCGCTTCAACAGTGAAGATGCTTTCTCCCACTCTGACCGTGCTTCTATCTATAGTCAGCCTGACAGAGAGTAAACATAAAGACTTTTATACTTTCAAAGTTGTGAATAGTAGAGGGAAGTTAGTGTCTCTTGAAAAATACAGGGGCTCGGTAAGTTTTGGGTTTCAACACCTTAGAAATGGCGTTTTAGCCATGCAGTCACTAAAGTCTCAGTCTACATTCAAAGATGTGGATGCATGTATCGTTCCACGGAATGTGTGTTGACTTTTGAAGCCTTTGTTTGTGTGCATGACTGAGGCGGACATGAGACCGAGCAATCCACCCCCACCGGTGGTTTACGTGGCATTTTTGCCTGGGAGTTTCTCAACTGTCTTGAAATTTCATGCCGATTAGGAGACCACGTTTCATTTTATCAACCAACAACAATCTCTCATTTAGGAATTACCAAACTGCAACAAAACTGAGAATTTGTCATTCTTTAACCTCCCGTGGGGTAAACCTGACAGGATAAAGCTGTGGCTGCCAAAGTTGAGGCTCGTTCATCAGCCGGGGAAATCTGCACGCATCTGCAGTTATCACTTCAAAGAACGGTTTCTGGAACAGAACCTTAAATTTTCCATTGCACCATATCTTTACATCAATCTGAAGAAAACACAGTGGACGCCTATCCTACTATGGTTTTGTTTTTTTTTTTTTCCAAAAAAATCAGCCGCGAGAGAACTATCGATAAACAGACAAAAGAAACGCCGAAGAATAGAGGTAAGTTGTTTTTGTGCGCTATTCATGTAGGCGATCATAGAAGCTAACATCATGACTGGTTATTAGCCGCCTAGCCTAGCCTAGCCCCTATTACCGGTATAAGCAACAAAATACTTTATGATGGGTGTTCTTATACCAACACTCGTTTTTTTTTTCTGTCTGCCTTCCGAATAAATTCTTATTCTTAGATGATTACTCTTTATAATACAAATGGTTTCCCAAATAATTACAATCCCAAAAGAATAGATTGAATTGACTTGTCAATACAGTAAGACAATGTTTGGGGTGATGATTTTATTATTTTTTAATTATTTTTATTATCATCAGTAATTTTATTGTTTGAAAGACACCCAATGTAAGAGTTAGTTTATTAATTAACCCAATGTCCTGGCCAAATGCAGCTTGTTACTTTTCAAGATACAAGTTCTTTTCTAAGTCTTTTGCTGATTGTCTTGTGATACAAATTTAGTTTATTGGAATGTTTATTTTAAATCAATCAGAAGGATTGCTTCTGGTTGTTTTTTTTTTGTTTGTTTTTTAACATTACCAACGGAATAGTGATGAATTGATAAGTTATTTTATTATTATCCTACATCTTATTGATGAATCCCTGAAACAGATAGAGAAATCTGAGGGGGCCTGTGCATTCTCAACATGCCCAAATGACGAAGAGACTACTGATGGGTCACTTCACATCACAATATTCTGGTGAAGTATGTATCCATTTGATAAATTGGATAATTATAGAGAGTTCACATAGTTCACACATTGTTGTCCAATAATTTTCTCCAGACACAATGTTACCCAATGCAGTTTATTCACATCAGTTGCAATTCATTTTTCAGAATTCATCAGGTCAAGAATCAACAACAAGTGGGACACAATTGTGAAGTGGAATAAAATTTATTGGAGATTTTATACTTTTTTAACAAATAAAAAACTGAAAAGTGGGGCATGCAATATTATTTGGCCCCTTTACTTTCAGTGCAGCAAACTCACTCCAGAAGTTCAGTGAGGATCTCTGAATGATCCAATGTTGACTTATGATGAATAGAATCCACCTGCGTGTGTGTGTCAGGGTTCTGTTTAAAGTGCAGAGAGAATCATGAAGACCAAGGAACACACCAGGCAGGTCCGAGATACGGTGTGGAGAAGTTTAAAGGTGGATTTGGATACAAAAAGATTTCCCAAGCTTTAAACATCTCAAGGAGCACTTCGCAACCAATCATATTGAAATGGAAGGAGTATCAGATCACTGCAAATCTACCAAGCCCCTGCTGTCCCTCTAAATTTTCACCTCAAACAAGGAGAAGATTGATCAGAGATGCAGCCAAGAGGCCCATGATCGCTCTGGGTGAACTGCAGAGATCTACAGCTGAGGTGGGAGAGTCTGTCCATAGGACAACAATCAGTCGTACACCACAAATCTGGCCTTTACAGAAGAGTGGCAAGAAAAAGCCATTTCTCAAAGATATCTATAAAAAGTCTTGTTTAAAGTTTGCCACACGCCACCTGGGAAACACACCAAACGTGGAAAAAGGTGATCTAGTCAGATGAAACCAAAATTTAAGTTTTTGGCCACAATGCGAAACGATATGTTTGGCGGAAAAGCAACACAGCTCATCACCCTGAACACACCATCCCCACTGTTAAACATGGTGGTTGAAGCCTCATGGTTTGGGCCTGCTTTTGTTCAGCAGGACTGGGAAGGTGGTTAAAATTGATGGGATGATGAATGGAACCAAATACAGGACCATTCTGGAAGAAAACCTGCAAAAGACCTGATATTGGGACTGAGATTTATCTTCCAACAGGACAATGGACCAACACATAAAGCCAAATTTACAATGAAATGGTTCACAAATAAACGTATAAATAAACGCAAGAATGGCCAAGTCAAATTCCAGACCAGAATCCAATTGACCCCTCCGTGGATATTGCGCAATCCGTGTCACTGACCAATCAGAGGCCAGCGATCTGCATAAACCACACCCCTTTTTGCTCCCGCCATTTTCTCTGACAACATTGAATGGTCCAGTATAGGTTTTGTTAGCGTTTTATCGCGTATTTGGGTTCTTTAACAATAGATATGGTTAAGAGGTGTAGTCACGGACTTTGTAATAGTGACGACAGGTATCCTGAAAGGCTAGTTAGTGGAGTTCGATTCGTACCCTTTCCAAAACCGAAGACCCAGTACGAAAAATGCCTTAGATGGATCAAACTTTGTGGAAGACCGCATCATCAACTAAATCCATCTAATATCAACCGGAACACATGTTTGCACGAAGGTATGCCTTATATTTGATTTTCAATACATGTCTCGTATAAAGGAATTCGAAGTTCTTCGCTAGCATAACACTGCTGCGTGTGAACGATTGACACACTTATTCTTTGTTGAGCGATATTTAGCGATGATCGGACTGCACAAACATATTGATTTCTTGCTGGCTCGCGGCCGAAGCTTAACCAGACTGTGTTTGCACGAAGATATGCCCTATATTTGATTTTCAATACACGTCTCGTATAAATGAATGAGACGTTCTTCGCTAGCATAACATTGCTACGTGTGAATGATTGAATGAAATCAGAAGCATGGCGTCTCTCTCAGTTAAGAATGTATTGTATTTATAATCTATAATATATCGTTGATTTGAATGAACTCAGAAGCATGGCGTCTGTCTCAGTTAAGAATGTATTGTATTGTATTGTATTTGCCATTTTTACAAATTGTTTGTCTTACGTCAGCGCACGTGGCGTGACGTCACTTCAGGAGGCGTGGTTAAGTGCCCTGTACGGAAGGGTCAATTGAGAATCTGTGGGCAGAGCTGAAGACTGCTGTTCACAAACACACTCCATCCAACCTCACTGAGCTCGAGCTGTTTTGCAAGGAAGAATGGGCAACAATTTCAGTCTCTCGATGTACAAAACTGATAGAAACATACCCCAAGTGATTTGCAGCTGTAATTTAAGCAAAAGGTGGCACTACAAATTATTAATGCAAGAGGGACGAATATTGCATGCCCCACCTTTCAGGCTTTTATTTTTTAAAAGTTTAAAACATCCAGTAAATTTTGTTCCACTTCATGATTGTATCCCACTTGTTGATTCTTGACTAAAAAATTGAATTTTATCTCTTTAGGATTGAAGCCTGAAATGTGGCAAAAGGTTGAAAAGTTCAAGGGGGACAAATACTTTCACAAGGCACTGTATATCCATCCAACTTATCGGCTTATCCTCACGTGGGTCGCAGGAGTGCTGGAACCTATCACAGCTGTCAACGGGCAGGAAGTGAACACAAAAATCTTTTGCTTATATTATACACTTTTTATGCTGAGGGCGAATCTGAAATCCGTTATGAAACATTTTTTTTTTTCGATTCCATGACAAAAATTGATTGCACTTTGCTGGATTCGCCAGGAATTCACAACCACACAGCAGAAAAACCCGAGAAGGGACGTGGCGTCAGAATTTGACAAACATCATGACAGCTATTCGACTCCATTGTAAGAACAACGCTAAATTTTCCGATAATTCGAGTGATGAACATGATTCTGAAAGGTCCCACGAAGACTGAAGAATAAAAGCTTTATAAAGTCGTTAAACATCAATTTGAGCCAGCTAGACTGAACACATGTTCAAATGCACACGAAATAGCTGGTGATGAAGATGCTGAGCAAGCACTCAGACCCAGGGAAGGTGACATGCCTCATGTTAGAAACACTGACTGGTAACCAATTATGAAGTTGTTGTTTTGTTTATTTAGCCATAAACTGAGAAATAGCAATGGCTTCGATATCCTGAATGTATATACGAAGTTTTTGGTTTTGTTTTAAAATTATGCAAATGCCGTGTATTTAGTCCAAGTTGGCATATTTTTGGAAATAAGGATTTTAATGAAAGAAATCTGTTTAAAATTTATGAAACTTTATACTGAAAGCTGTATCTTGTGGTTTTGTTCCGGCACTAAATGCTTAAAATGGAAATGGCGTGGATGTTTCTGTGTCCTGGACAGATATGGGTCTTTGACCTGTAGAAGTTTGTGAATGTGAAAAGATTATTATTATTATTTTTTTCCATTATATCCACAGGTGTGCATGTAAATGCTGCATACTCATGGAACAAAAGAAAGATGTTGCCATGCGAGTCAACATATTCACCAGATTATCCGGACCATCTGCTGCAGTGCATCCAGGTTTTATTGCCAGTTAAGAACAACATATGCTGCTTTCTTTCAACCATGTCAACAGTGTTCAAAGTTTTTAGGAAATAAAAGATGATCAACATACCTCCACAACTTGTCTTTTAACAAAAGGTCTTTGCAGTTTTTATACTTTCTATGGGGGGGCTGAGTTTGTTGAACCGTGTCCAGGTTCAGCGGTTGATCCAAGTTCACGTTGGGTCCCTTGAGCAACACCCATCTGTTCAGGTGTCGGAACTGGCTGGTAGGCACTGATCCAGGTTTTAACAGGTTTTTTTTAATTTTTTTTACATTAAAAACGCATCTCAGACATGAGTCTGCCAGTAAAAAGAGTCCGGGGTAAAATGTTCACTGCATATGACAGGCTGCTGACTGGGTTTGGAAAAATAAGCTCTTCGTTTGCACATACCTGACCCACCGTCTTCTGAGGCTCGGGTCTTTGGAAAAATAATATAAACTAGTGGTGTCAAACATACGTGCCGCAAGGAGGTTTGATCAGGCCCACGGGATGATTTTAAAAGTTAAAAAATGCATAAAAGACACAGAATAAATATTTTTAATATGATGCAATTTATTTATCTGCTGGGGCTACACTGTTTTGATCAGAGAAGATAATATTGTATTGATCAGAGACGAAGACAACAGCAGTCTTTGAGACAGACCTAACAGAGCAGATGGTATCAATGCGCCATCTGCTGCTTATGACTTTTTTTTTTCCCACCCTGGTCTCTACCCCTTCTCTACAACCTCATGAGCCAAAATGTCATGATCCAAACGGAGAAAAGTAAATAACCTGGTGTAGAATTTTTTATGAAAAATGGACCACGTCCTATTTATTTATAGAAGTGCACCGAAAACCTTTGTGCTTGGTGTGTTTACAACAAGTTTTGGTATTGAAGGAATATATAATATATAATACAATATATATTATAATATACACCATCCCTACTGTGAAGGATGAGGGTGGTAGCATCATTCTTTGGGAGTGATTACAGAAGTCAAACATTTCCTGTAGTTGTTCACCAGGTTTGCACACACTGCAGGAGGGATTTTGGCCCACTCCTCCACACAGATCTCTAGATCAGACGGGTTTCTGTGCTGTTGCTGAGAAACACGGAGTTTCAGCTCCTTCCAAAGATTTTCTTTTGGGTTTAGGTCTGGAGACTGGCTAGTCCATGCCAGAATCTTTATTCTTCTTACGGAGCCACTCCTTAGTTTTCCTGGCTGTGTACTTCGGGTCATTGTCATGTTGAAAGGCCAAGCCACGACCCATCTTCAATGCTCTGACTTAGGGAAAGAGGTTGTTCCCCAAAATCTCACAGTACATGGCTGCGGTCATCCTCTCCTTAATACAATGCAGTCGTCTTGTCCCATGTGCAGAAAAACACCCCCAAAGAATGATGCTACCACCCTCATCCTTCACATGAGGGATGGTGTATTTGGGATGGAACTCATCATTTGTCTTCTTCCAAGCACGGTTAGTGGAACTATGACCAAAAAGTTCTTTTTTTTTTTGTCTCATCTGACCACAAAACCTTTTCCCATGGCTCCTCTGTATCATCCAAATGGTCATTGGCAAACTCAAGTCCCTAAAAACCCCTAAATTTCTGAGGGTCCATTTAGGGGCCCCTAAAATTCCTTCAAATTCACCGAAAACCAGTCAAGCCCTTAAAAAGGCCTTAAATTAAAAAAAATCAAAGGGAGGACCTCTGCCGCCAAAATTCTCCCTTTAAAAAAAAAAAAAAAAAAAAAATCCGTCTGGCGTCCAAAACAGTCGGAAATTACCAAGGGAAGTCACTCTGTGTTCACAACTTTTTTCTTAAAGTCGCTATCTTCAATTTCCTTCAATGTATAAAGGATATGGCGATTTAAAGGATACGTGGATGGAGGGATTCAAACCACAATGGCCCTCATTAGTAGTTCAAGGTTGAGTCGACGATTGATGTTTGGTCCTCGTTGTATACTCTACCTAGGCAAAATGTTAGCTCTCTTTGCTAACTTGGGCTGAGCAGCTTCAATGCGAACAACATGGCACCAATTTGGGTACTAAGATAAGACTTGTTAAATTTCCTCAGTCCTCACGGCCCTCGTTGTATAAGTTGTGAAGTTACTCACGTTCGATGTTTTTTCGACATCCACGACTTGATCACAGACGCATCTTGTTGTTAGCAAGCTAAGCTAAGGAATACTAGGCTGATGAGCAAGTTTATGTTGGTGTTTCCACTCGCCCAACTTCTTATCGGTTCTCACTACCCTCCTTGTCAATGATAGTAGGTTTTGCAGGACATGCAGATACTAGCGTTTGATGTTGTCCTCCTCAGTAAATATTGAAAAACAGACGCTTTCGTTGTTAGCAGTCTCAGCTAGGCTAGGCTAACTTGGGCCGAGCTGCTTCGACTCGAACGATACGACTAAGGTTGCACAGATGGTGGTTTTAGTCCACTGAAGTCGTCACCAGGAGTGTCCCATGTCAAGTATTCACAACATTCGGTCCAAAAATCAGCAGGAATTATTGAATTACAATCGGGCTGGTCAGAGCATGATGTCGTGATGTCATGTTCTCAAGTGTCGTGTGTGTGTCAGGTAAAGTAAAGCAAATTTATTTGTATAATGCATTTCACACACAAGGTAAGTCAATGTTTAAATGATTAAAAGCATTTGAAGCTAAAGAAACAAATGTTTAAAACGGGTAAAATATTGAAATGCAAGAAATTTTTTAAATAAATGAAAGCACAATTAAAACTGCATCCAGTGCAAGAAATATAATTAAATTAATTAATTAAATACTCTATAAAGCATGAGGGAAATAATGTTTTTAACCTGGCTTTAAAAACACACTTGGGGCTTACATCTGGTGGCAACTTATTCCATTTGTGTGTAGCATAATTGCTAAATGCTGCTTCACCATGTTTGGTTTGGACTCTGCGCTCCACTGTTTGATCCAAGTCTGTGAATTTTCGAGTCCTACTGTGGTTTGTGTTCCGTAAGCGTTTCTTTGATCCATTCAGGATCGAAGCCATGCAGTGATTATTAGATCAGTAGCAGAACTTTAAAATCGATTCAAAAGCTGACTGGAAGGCGGTGTAAAGATTTCCTCATTGGAGTGATATGCTCTGACCTCTTTGTTTTGGTCAGAACCTGAGCTTCAGCATTCTGAATGAGCTGCAGCTGTTTAATGCTCCTTTGGGGAGTCCAGTCAGAAGACCATTAAGTCAAGTCTGAGCTTTTCCTGGTCTGCTTGACACACGCAAGCCTTCACTCAGAATATGTTCTTCAGGTGGTAAAAGGCAGTTTTTGTAATTTATTTTATATGACTCTTGAAAGTCATGTTGGTTTCAGACTAGGTCTTTAGTGTTTAAAGATGGGTTGTTGATGGGAGTTCACGTATTTACTAAGAGCAATCCTCTTTTCTTTCTTGCCAAAAACAGTTTTGTTTTGTTGTGGTTTAGTTTAGTTCATTTAGTTTTTAACCTGTTTTAGGTTTTTTTTTAAGAGGCCCTGTAGCTCAGCGGTAAGAGCACTGGTTTGGTAAACCAGGGGTTGTGGGTTCGTATCCCACTGGGGCCTCCACTACCTGAGAAGGGTTGCGTCAGGAAGTGCATCCGGCGTAAAAATTGTGCCAAACATATATGTGCGTTCATCTGAGATGACACGCTGTGGCGACCCCGAAAGGGACAAGCCGAAAGATACTTACTTACTAGTTTTTAACCTGTTTTAGTCTGTTTTCAAGTGACCTCGAAAAAACTTGTCATCTGGAGAAACTGCTAAGTATAACTGTCATCTGCATAGCTATGATAATTCAGATTAAAGTTTTGAAAAATTGGACCCAAGTATTGTATATACAATCTGAACAGGAGATTAAGTAATTTATTTCTTGGAAAGTAATTCACTTTCAGTCAGTATGAACCTATTATTTCTGTGATGTTCTCACGTTTGTTTGGCCTGACTGTTTAGAATGTATAATCTGACTAAAGCGGTGATTTTCAAACTTTGTGGTGTGAAGGTACATATTTTACAATTGGAAAATCTCACACCACACCAACAAAAATACCATAAGAAGTAGATTCACATTAGTGTATAGCAATTTATTACTACTACACCTCAGTCATTATTTCATGTAAATGATTTTTTTTTTTTTTTTAGCAGTTAAGTAAAATCTGATAATTTCCCACAGCACACCTGAAGATTGCTCATGGCACACTGGTTGGGAATTACTGGACTAGAGAATACTTTTAAAGATGCTCAATATACAGTCCACAAGTATGCACAATAAATGAACTAGTCATTTACATAGACACATTGCTCCATCTTGTGATCGGATTGGAAATCAGTTTTAAACTCGCTGATTGGTCATTGGCCCCAAAAACCATGATTGTCTGAAGACTTCCGTTGAGGAGTCCAGGAGAACAACATATTCTTGGAAAAATGAGACATTCCCTCGGATAATCTACAGAATACTGTTTGTAAAAATATTCAATAGCTGCAGCCTGAGTCCGGACTCTTTTACTAGGACACTGGCCCTTTTCCCCCTTGCTTCAGACTGAAACATTGGGATTTCCTGCGATATTTCAAATTAGTTTGTTGCTTTTCATATACACTGTTTCCGTTGCTACAATGCTGTCTACTTTACGTAGAAATTTAGTTTTTTTTTTTTTGTATTTTTTTTCCAGTGTCACAGGCTTTCTTTACTGCGTGCTGTTCAATATCCTGATTCGCTAATGGAAAACCTGCAGTGTTCTCAATCCCAATTGGCAAAGGCACTGTCAACCGTTGTCTCTCAATATCTATGCCATGTCTTGTCATGAACAGAATCCCTTCGGCTTGCTTCATATAAATAAATGTTCAATGCTATGAGTGAGGCTCTTTAGTGCTTAAGAGGAAGAATAGATCACAGGTTGGGAAAGACGAGGAGGATGGACTAACATTTGATAGCTTGACAACCATGGTGAGAATGGCCAATGAAGTTGTGAGGTTTACCAGTTAGACATTTGTTAAACGACACTAAAAGAAGCAAAGACATATTTGACAGCTTGCAAGGAGAGAGGATAGGTATAATTAACTACTGTACTCTCGAATGATCCTCTCCTCAACCTATTTGGTTTTTATGGCCCTAGTTACATGGGTGTTTCCAAAAAGGAGGCAGGGGATCAAAACATAGTGGGAACAATCTGTTCATTAGATGCTGCACTAGAATGGGACCCTTTGATGTTTCGTTCATTACAGCTCTCAAACAAAATCAAAGGTAGACTGTTTAAGAATATTCTTATCTAGAATTTAAAAAAAGAAAAAGAGCACCAACAACAATTCCTAATTACAGTATGTGCTTCACTCACAAAAGACACCCGCACCAAGGGTTTCAGCAGAAAGACGACACAGCAGTGCCACGCCAGGAGCAAGAGGCCTGGCCAGAGGAACTGTAAAATACGAGTTAATCGCCATTAATAGTGTCCAACCTCATAAATCTGTCATTAAAATTAAATTTATTTTGAAAAGCTGTCATATTTGGCGTTTTCTCAGAAAATAATTATACCCGGTCCTGGATAAAGCAGAAAAAAATGGATGAGGGATGTTTATATATTTATTTCTTAAATAAATGTTTTGGCCTCAAACAGGTTTTGATCTTTGGTTTCATTCTAGAATACAGCAGTGTAATGTTTTTTTTTAATCTGCAAAGGCTTGAACTTTGGGAGTGTTTCCATAGGAGAAATGTGAGAAAATGTTAATGCCTCTCTGAAAAAAGTTTAGTGTGTTCGTAGAGGTTTCAAGCCTTAAAGTATATTGAAACAGAAAAAAAATGAAGTAAAAACCTATCCTTGTAAAGGGAAAAAAACAATCTGTAAATGGGGAAAAAAAAACATCCTGTAAGTGGAAAAACTATATAATCAACAAAAAAAATCTCAAAATGGAAAAAGAATTACACGAATTTCACTTAACGCGGGTATAGAGATCATGCACCTACGTCATAAAAATCACCTGATTTTTGTTGATGTTGCCATATTGCTGGTCAAACAAAGCATTGTTGAAAGTTAATTCCGTTGAGACGAAATGAAAATGAGACCCAGAATTTTATCGTTAAACATTCAGAAGGTAATGATAAACGAAGATGCGTGGAAAAATTAGAGAGACTTGGCATAGAGGATCCATATTAATGCTGGAGTCGATGTTTTTGCCGAAAAGAAATTTGACTTAATTCGCTTCCCTGTCTTGGACAACTGGATATACACATGTATTGGGTGAATAAGTCGTCAAGATTTACACAGAAGAGTTTGAAAGCATAGAAAAGACTGGATGCATAGAAATACTTCATTGCTCTATCTGTTCTCAATCAGGAATAAATCGCAGATCATGATAGACCCACTCAGATTTTTTTCAATACAAATACCAATATTTAAATAAATGACCCCTGGTTTTGCACAAATTCACATTCATTAAGTATGACCAGAGAAAAAAAATATTAAGAAAGGGAGTCGTCTCCTCCGTACACGGAAGCGTATTGCTGCCACATGCTTACCTCTGTAAACCTGTCTGTGACAGTTTCTTATTTTTTTTAAATACCCATTGTTCTCAAATAAATCAACTTGGCATTATAAATGCTTCTTGTTAATTTGAGATTGAGAAGAGTAATTCCTACCTGAAATGAAATGATTGTTACATAGGCGTGTGTATTTCGTTGGGCACCATCCATCCCATTTAATTGTCAAAATCCACCGATCTTTTCTGTTCTTTTCAGCTGGTATTCTATAGAATGATCGCTTTGAAGAATTGTGTCATCTATTGTGACAACCAAGAGCACAAAAGGTCTTGGGCTTTGTAAAAAATCTGTTCCGATACAGCGACTCGCATACTGGCGAGCAGCTTTGTTTCACCGGCAATATGGCGTTGCAAACAACGGTGACGTCACGTGCACAATCTCTATTGTTGCAACACTGAACAGAAAAACACCTTGTGAGAATCAGTTGCTCAGATAAGGGATGGATCATAAATATATTTTGGGTTGTCACAATATAATCTTCCTTGAAATCTGAGGAGAATGAGCTGTTCCTTGGATACCCAGGCCCCTACTTCGAATGACATGATGAAAAAGGGAATAAAATTGTTCACAACACAGAATGTTTTGTGCTTCTAATCGGGATCTGATTCTTTTCCTTCAGGTGTCCCTGGCTGTGAATGTGGCCAGTGAATGTGGCTTCACTGAGGAACACTACAAAGCCCTTCAGAAACTGCAACGGGACTTTGGACCATATCACTTCAATGTCCTGGCATTCCCCTGCAACCAATTTGGACAACAGGAACCTGGCAGTGACAAGGAGATTGACAGCTTCGTTCGTAGAGTCTACAGAGCCTCTTTCCCCTTGTTTAGTAAAATTGCTGTTGTAGGAACAGGAGCTAACAATGTCTATAAATACCTTATTGGTGAGTTAAAAGTAATATTTTATAGGTCATAGGTGCGTTGTGGGTCTGCTGTCAACTGCAATAATTAGTCACGGGAATCTGATTTTCAATACTATAGTATATGGTAGCAGTTTGACAAAATCCAGGGTCAACAGTGGAATATTTGCTGGTCAGAATACAAATACAAATTGTTTTCAAAGAGGACGATTTTGATAACCACAAGACAACAACATGCACTTTTATCGGAGATGCTTATTGCAATGTATCAATCTTAAGTTAGTTTTATGTTGTCCTTATGTAAAGTAACATATGGCTACCTTTTCACACTTGTGTGACAGTAAAACTGAAATGCAAATCCCTTTGCCCTACGTCCCATCTCAATGTATTCCTTTCGCCTCTCCTGAGTCCTCTGTGAGCCACTTCTTCTTCGCGAACCTCTTTCCTTGGATGACTTCCTGTATTTTGGGTTTCCACCACGAAGTCTCCTTCTCCCCTTTCCTACCATAGGACATAACATGTACTCTCCTGCCTGACTCTCTGATCACCTTGGCTGTTGTAGTCCAGTCTTCCGGGAGCTCCTCCTGTCCATTGAGAGCCCATCTCACTGCTTTCCGAAAGGCAGTATAACATTCTTCTTTTGTCAGCTTCCACCACATGAATCATCCTACACACCACTATCCTCTGCTGTCAAGATAGACTCTCCCCTACCACTACCATACAGTCAGGAACCTTCAGATGACATTGTCTGCACAAAATGTAATCCACCTGTGTGCTTCTACCTCCACTCTTGTAGGGTCACCCAATGTTCCTGTCTCTTCTGGAAAAAGGTGTTCACAACTGCCATTTCTGTTGTTTTTGCAAAGTCCACCACTATCTGTCCCTCTAAGTCCCTTTCCTGGATGCCGTTCTTCATTACTTCTTCGTTTCCTTCAACATATGTCCATTACAGTGTGCACCAATCAGAACTCTCTGTGTCTGCGATCCTCAGAACTACTTCATCTCGTTCCTTCCAGAATTTCTCTTTCAACTTCAGGTCACAGCCTACCTCTGGGGGATAGCTGCTAATCACATTATACTTAACACCCTCAATTTCAAGTTTCAACCTCAACACTCAATCTGATACTCTTTTCACCTACAAGACATTCTCAACCAGCTCTTCCTTTAAAATAACCCCTACTCAATTTCTCTTCCCATCCGCTCCATGGTAAAATAATTTAAACCCTGCCCCAAAAATTCTACCTTTCCACCCGTTCTCTTGGATACACAATATATCAACCTTTCTCTTAATCATCATGTCAATCAGCTCCTGAGCTTTTCCTTTCATAGTTATTATTGGCTCTGTGCATTCCTCTTCTAATTCCAATGAATCCACTTTCCTCCTCTTCTTTGTCTTTGACCCCCAGAAGCTGGAATTCTACCAACGCCCTGCAGTGGCATTGGCACCGTTTACCCAGGCCACGACCGATCTGGTCTGGGATTCTTGAGATGAATGCTCAAATTTGTTTGGCAAATTTTTAAGCCAGATGCCCATCATGACGCAACCCTCTGCATTTATCCGGGCTTGGGTCTGGCCTAGAGATTGCACTGGATTTTGCCCCCATAGGGCTGCATTAGGAGCAGTAATAAATGTTAGTCAAAAATAAAAACACGGGCCCTTCTGTGAATAAAAATGTAATTTAAACCCATGATGTTTCCTTTGGGAACTATATATATATATATATATTATATATATATATATATATATATGTATATGTATATATATATGTATATGTATATATATATGTATATGTAATATATATGTATATGTATCTATATGTATATGTATGTATATGTATGTATATGTATATATACTATATATATATGTATATATATGTTATATATGTATATATGTATCTAGTATATGTATATATCTGTATATCTATATGTATATATGTCTCTCTTATGTATATATATATGTATATATATCTGTCTATGTATATATGTATATATATATGTATATTATATATGTATATATATATGTATATATATGTATATGTATATGTATGTATATATATATATATTGTATGTATGTTATATATGTATGTATATGTATGTATATGTATGTATGTATATATGTATATATGTATGTATATATACTTATGTATATATATGTATGTAATATATGTATGTATATATATGTATGTATATATATGTATGTATATATATCTGCTATGTATGTTGTATATATATATGTATATGTATGTATGTATATGTATGTATATATATATGTGTATATTTATGTATATATGTATTATATATATATGTATATGTATGTATATATGTATATGTATGTGTGTATATGTATATGTATGTGTGTATATATATATATGTTGTATATATATGTATGTGTGTATATATATATGTATGTGTATATCTATATGTGTATGTGTATGTATGTCTGTATATGTATGTGTATATGTATATGTATGTGTGTGTATATATATGTATATGTGTGTGTGCATATGTATATGTATGTGCATATATATGTATATGTATGTGCATATATATGTATATGTATGTGCATATATATGTATATGTATGTGTATTATGTATGTGTATATATATATATGTGTATAATATGTGTATGTATGTGTATATATATATGTATGTATATATATGTATGTATGTATCTATATGTATGTATATATATATGTATGTATGTATATATATATATGTATGTATGTATGTATATGTGTATATGTATGTATGTATGTATGTATGTATGTATATATATGTATATGTATGTGTATGTATATGTATATATGTATGTGTATGTATGTATTATGATGTGTAATATATGTATATATGTTGTATGTCTATATATATGTATATATGTATGTGTATGTATATATCTATGTATATATGTATGTGATGTATATATATGTATCTATGTATGTGTATGTATATATATAGTATATTATGTGTATGTATATATATATGTATATATGTATGTGTATGTATATATATCTGTATTCTGTATGTGTGTATGTCTGTATATGTATGTATGTATATCTATATGTATGTGTGTCTGTATGTATATCTATCGTATGTCTATATAGTATATGTCTGTATGTATCTCTCTGTATATGTATGTATGTATCTCTATATGTATCTGTATGTATATATACATGTATATGTATGTATATATATATGTATGTATATGTATGTATGTTATATATATATGTATGTATGTATATATACATGTTATGTATGTATGTATGTATATGTATGTATATATGTATGTATTATATATGTATATATGTATTATATGTATGTATATGTATATATGTATATGTATATATGTATATGTATATATGTATATATATATGTATATATCTATGTATATATATGTAGTGTATATATATATATATATGTGTATATATGTCTGTATGTATATTATGTATGTATAGGTATGTGTATGTATATATATGTATTGTGACAGAAGAGTGTCTGCTAGGATGAAGGGCAAAGTTTACAAAACAGTGGTGAGGCCGGCCATGATATACGGATGAGAGACTGTGGCACTGAAGAAACAACAGGAAGCTGAACTGGAGGTGGCAGAAATGAAGATGTTGAGGTTCTCGCTCGGAGTGACCAGGTTGGATAGGATTAGAAATGAGCTCATTCGAGGGACGGCCAAAGCTGGATGTTTTGGAGACAAGATTCGAGAGAGCAGACTTCGATGGTTTGGACATGTTCAGAGGCGAGAGAGTGAGTATATTGGGAGAAGGATGCTGAGGATGGCGCTCCCAGGCAAAAGAGCGAGAGGAAGACCAAAGAGAAGGTTTATGGATGTGGTGAGGGAAGACATGAGGGCAGTTGGTGTTAGAGAGGAAGATGCAGGAGATAGGCTAAGATGGCAAAAGATGACACGCTGTGGCGACCCCTAACGGGACAAGCCGAAAGGAAAAGAAGAGATGTATATATATGTATGTATATGTGTGTATATATGTGTGTGTATGTGTGTATGTGTGTATACGTGTGTGTATACGTGTGTATATACGTGTGTATATACGTGTGTATACGTATATACGTGTGTATACGCGTATGTACGTGTGTATACGCGTATGTACGTGTGTATACGCGTATGTATGCGTGTATACGTGTATATACACGTATATATATATATGTGTGTGTGTGTGTGTTCTCCTTACCCATGTGGGGGGGTTTCTGTGTCCGGGTTCTTGGAACCTTTTCCCACATTTCTTATGAGAATAGCTGCCTTGATGGCCACTGTGTGATGGTTGCTAATTTGCTTCTCTCTCTCTCTCTATATATATATCTTCTTTTCCTTTGAGCTTGACCCGTTATGGGTTGCCACAGCTTGTCACCTTTTCCCATCTAATTTTATATATATATATATATATATATATATATATATATGTTTATACACACACACACACACATACATACAGCCACTCACATTTGACGCGTACCTCCATGCTCGCAAATCTGCATAGTCAAGCACGAAGAATCACGCGCGTAAAATTTGTTACGAGAAGAAAAAAATAGATATTGAAAGATGTTTTGTGTAGTCTTGACATTAATTTGTGTTTATTTCATAAACGTTAACTTAAACAAGCCTGCTCCAAAACAACCAGTATTGACCTGGAAACAGAAAATGCAAGTTAACCGGACTGAGCTTGTACGGAAGTTTGGCCAAAAACCCATGTTCAGAACTGCTTCATGTACTGCGAGCGCATTTACATCGAAAGTCATCAACAACATGAGACATGTCAAAGGAAATTCAGTTACACCAGGGGTGCTCATTGAGTTGATCGCGAGGCAGTGTGATTGCGTGCCCCCCCCAGCAAAAAAAAAAAAAAAAAGTTGATTCAGGTGTGGTTAATACATCAAGCGCAGGCACATAAAGGCACGTTCTAGCAAGCCGGCCTCCTATTTACGGCAGGTCTCCAAATACTTATTTGCAGCTCTATCACATAAATTGTAAAAAAAATCATACATACATGATTTCTGGAGTATTTTTAGATTAACTCTCTCACAGTGGACATGCACCGACGAAAATTTCAGACCCATTAGGTTAGAGTGGAATCCCCTTGGACTATGATGTTCGCAGATGATATTGTGATCTGCAGTGAAAGCAGGGAACAGGCGGAGGAACAATTAGAAAGATGGAGGTACACACTGGAAAGGAGAGGAATGAAGATTAGTCGTAGTAAAACAGAGGATATGTGTGTGAATGAGAGGGGTGGAGGAGGAAGAGTGAATCTCCAGGGAGAAGAGATAGCGAAGGTGGATGACTTCAAATACTTGGTCAACAATACAGAGCAGAGGAGAGTGTGGTGGGGCAGAACAGTTGGCGGAAGGTGTCTCGTGTTCTATGTGACAGAAGAGTATCCGCCAGGTTGAAGGGCAAATTTTATAAAACAGTGGTGAGGCCAGCCATGATATACGGATTAGAGACAGTGGCCCTGAAGAAACAACAGGAAGCAGAACTAGAGGTAGCAGAAACGAAGATATTGAGGTTCTCGCTTGGAGTGAGCAGGTTGGATAGGATTAGAAATGAGCTCATTAGAGGGACAGCCAAAGTGGGATGTTTTGGAGACAAGATTCGAGAGAGCAGACTTCGATGGTTTGGACATGTTCAGAGGTGAGAGAGTGAATATGTTGGTAGAAAGGTGCTGAGGGATGGAGCTGCCATACAAAAGAGCGAGAGGAAGACCAAAGAAAAGGTTGATTAGATTTTGTGAGGGAGAACATGAGGACAGTGGGTGTTAGAGAGGAAGATGTACGAGGTAGGCTTAGATGGAAAAAGATGACACGCTGTGGCGACCCATAACGAGACGAGCCGAAAGGAAAAGAAGAAGAAATAGTGTACGGATGTTACATAGAGAGGAGAATGCACGAGATAGGGTTAGATGGAAAAAGACGATATGCTGTGGTGACCCCTAACAGGACAAGCCGAAAGAAAAAAGGTTATTCATCATTTGGAATGCCACAAACCTGTCTTTACAAAATCTCATAGTTGCTCGCACATATCAGAGAAGAGACCAAACAAGGAAGTCTAAGGAATTGTTTTCCAAAACACGAGACTGGATTGTGTCCAGGCACAAATCTATGAAAGAATACAAAGGAATTCATGCAGCAACAAAGGTCCCAAACAGTAAGTTATGGTATTGATTATTAGTTTTGATCCCCCAGGGCACTTCTCACTAAAATATACCCGGTTGGAGTTTGAAAATATTATAACTTCATGATTCTGACTTGGAGAAATAAAATTCTCTGGTCTGATGAAACCAAAATAGAATTTTTGGGCCTTAATTCCAAGCATCGTGTCTGGACTAGAAGAGGCACATGCTTATCTTGCTTCTTTCTTTTTATACATAAATCTTTCATCATAAAACCTTATAAATAGAACAGTATTATGAATTTATACTATCCGTCCATCCTTCCATTTTCTTAGGCACTTAACGTCAACATCTTCATTTCTGATACCTCAATTTCTGCTTCCTGTTGTTTTTTCAGAGCTACTGTCTCTTTCCATGGGTTGTAGGAGTGCTGAAGCCTATCCTGCCTGTCAATGGGCATGAGGCAGGGTACACCCTAAAGTGGTTGCCAGCCAATAGCAGGGCACGTGGAGACAAACAACCACACTTACAATCACATCTAGGGGCAATTTAGAGTGTCCAATTAATGTTTTGGGGATGTGGGAGGAAACCGGAGTGCCGGGAGAAAACCCACGCAGGCAACATGCAAACTCCAAACAGTGAGGACTGGGATTGAAACTGTGTCCTCAGACCTGTGAGGCCAACCCTGCCTTCCTTCCTTCCTTCCATCCGTCTGTTCGTCCTTCCTTCCTTCCTTCATACCTAAACACCCACCCACCTACCTACCTCCCCACACACACACACACACACAAATATGCTGTATCCTTGAACGCTATGCTGTAATATATTAAAGGTTGATCAAAAGCCAATAGGACTATGTCACAGTGAAGTGCAACTCAAAATTGATATGGGGGTCTAATTGGCGAAATCCAGTGCTTTGCATGAACTGTGTATCCAATAGGTCATGTAATATGTACTCTATTTGGACAATGTGATACTAAATCCTCTTTCATTTAATAGTGTTTTGAGAAGATTTTTGTCGACAATTATGAATTTTCAGGGGTGCTGCCATTTTTGCAAGTCACATGATGTACACGGGTGTATGCGACGTGTACTGTGCCGTTCCAAAATCTGGATTACATAGGACACCATTATGCCCAGCGCTGATTTCTTGGATTTATGTTCATCTGATGAAGAAATAACAGTATCGGTTGAAATGGAAGACTGAGGAATACTTCCATACATATTTTAACCTGTGGCTGTAATTAATGTTGAATATTCGGTTGGTTCTTCTGGCAGAATGATGCTGGTGGTGGCGGAGGCCTTTAGCCTAGCTTCGGCATCTGGGGCTAACGAAGCGGGCGGCGGTGGAGGCCGTTAGCCCTGGATGCCAAAGCTAGGTTAAAGCCCTCCGTCACCACTGGGCTCTGCTAAAGGCCTCCCCGAACATTGAAGCTCGGCTTGCGGCCTCCTGCCAGAGCTTTCGGCCCGCCTTCGATGGCGGCGGAGGGCTTTAGCCTAGCTTCATCGTCCGGGGCTAACGGGCTCCACGGCCTGGAACCTCAGGTCGCGGCCACTGTCGGAACTCACTTGTCAGACTCCCCATCATTCATGTCCGAAGAACCAGCCGCGGATGCCGGCCCGGAGCTCCCGGGCACTTTTGTTTACGTGCTTATGTCGCGCGTCGGCCTCCGAGTAGGTCAGACTCAGCGTCATTCCGCCCGAAGAACCATCCAAATATTCAACATTGATTACAGCCACAGGTTCAAATATGTATGGAAGTATTCCTCAGTTTTCCCGATCAATCGATACTGCTATTTCTTCATCAGATGAGAATAAATCCGAGACATCAGTGCTGGGCATAAATGGTATCCCATGTAAACGTGCCTTTGTTGCGGCACGGTACGTGTCACATACGCCTACGTAGATCGTGATTCGCAAAAATGGCAGTGCCCCTGAAAACTCGTAATTGTCTAAAATTATCTCAAAACACAATTAAATGAGAGAGTATTTAACATCACATTGTCAAAATAGAGAATGACCTATTGGATACACTGTTAATGCAAGCACTGGATTTCCCCTTGAAGCAACCATTTGGTGTTAGGAATATCACTAAGTAGCACAAGAAAAGAACAGGCAACAATATGGAATCCTTTATTTATATATTCTCATTTCATTCCCTACAGAGTCCTCTGGTAAGGAGCCTGACTGGAATTTCTGGAAGTACCTTATCGATGTAAATGGAAAAGTGGTGGATGCATGGGGGCCAAAGGTTTCTATTGAAGAAATACGTCCAAAAGTAGCAGAAATGGTGCGGCAGATAATCTTAAAGAAGAAAGAAGAGTTGTGATATTCTATGTCTGCAGGTTATTGTAATCAGCAAATCTTAAATCAAGGCATCTGGACCTTTCTCAATGAAGACAGTTCACCTTTAATTCAAGGCTTCTTCAGGTCTCAATATCTATGTGTGGATTTACCCTATTTGTCCCTCGGTAGTTGTGTCCTCTGGGTATGTTAAACAATAGGATGTTGTGGTTGCCCAGATTTATCAGTGAAACCCCCATACTCATCTTATGGTAAAACAGCTCAGAAGGCTCTCTTCCTGTCGAATGAGCTGATTCTTGGAGGTGGGGACGTCAGGACATTGTTGTCGAATAAGAATAGTCTTTATTTCTAAGTATGTAAAAAAACTACGAATTTGTCTCCGGTAGTTGGAGCTGCTCTAGTAAGAAAATAGACATCCATTTTGACAGTAAATACTCTTAGAACATAAAAACACACTACAGAGTGTCTTTTAGCCTCTCACAATTTAATGGTGAAAGGGAAGAAGCTGTTGGAACAACCGCTAGTTTTAGTTCACGTTGTTTGAAAACATCTGCCTGATTGGATTAGCTTGAAGAGGTAGTGACCGGGATGTGAAGGTTCCAAGAGGATTTAGCATGCTCTTGTCTTTGTTCTGATAGTGTGCAAATACTCAAGGGAGGATAGGTGCGTAGTGATGATTTTTACGGTAGTCTTAATTTTCCGTTGCAGTCAGACTGCGGCTCTTTTTGTGGCAGCACCAAAACCAGATTGTTATGGATGAACACAGGACTAATTAGATGACTGCTGTGTAGAACTACCTTAACAGCTCTTGTGCCAGGGTGTACATCAGAGGGCATCCTCTGCTTGGTCTTTTTGAGGTTGGAGTTGATGTTGCTCTCCCACTTAAGGTCCAGAAGGGGTCGTGTCTTCCCCCAAAGAGTGCCAAATTCAATTGGAAAAGTGGGCTGAACAAGCTGTTTTGCCAGACCACTGAACAAATGATTCACATACGCCACTGCTTTCACTCACCGAGCCATGCAACAACAAGAATCAGAATCAGGTTTATTGGCCAAGTGTATAAAAACAAGGAATTTTTGTCCGGCACTCGGTGCTGCCCTGGTACGACATTCAGAACAAAGAACAAGAAAGCAACAAGAACAAAGAGCAAGACATTTCAGTTTATAGGAACTATTCCTTAAAATAGTTGTGGAAGATGTAAAATCTTCATTTAGAACAGGTAAGAGATAAGTGTGTCAATGTCCCACATTGTGTTAAGCCTGTAGAGTGCCTTTACCTGTTCACCGCTCCCATTCTAGACCAGTGCAATGACATTTGTGCAAAGGGAGCAGTTTGAAGTGATGAATCGTGCGATAATCTACAAAATATATTACTAATACTAATTGGACCAGCAGGATGTGAGTGAGTGTACTAACATGGTACAAGCCAGAAAAGTAGTAGGTTCGCTGATCAAGAATTTAATGACTTATTTGCCAGAGGGAAAAAAAGTGTTTGAATGCCTGGTACTTTTGACTTTCATTGATCTGTAGTGTTTTCCCGACAGAAGAAGCTGGAAGAGCTGGTGGCCAGGATGTGGAGGATCCAAAAGGATCCTGCCTGCTCTGGACGGTTCACATTGCGTGCAAGTCCTCAATAGTGGGTAGCGTGGTGCCGACAATCCGTTCAGCGGTTTTGATTGTCTGTTGCAGTCTTGAGTTTGTCCTTTTTTTGGGGTGTCCCCAAACCGGACTGTGATGTAGGTACACAGAACTGATTGGATGACCGCTGTGTAGAACTGTCTCAGCAGCTCTTGTAACAGGCCGTGCTTCCTAAGAAGCCACAAGTACATCCTTTGCTGGGCTTTTTTGAGGATGGAGTTAATGTCTGCCCCCCTTCAGGTCCTCTGAGACTGTAATTCTCAAGAACTTGAAGGTCTCGACGGTTGACACAAGACAGTTGGACAGCGTCAGGGGCAGCTGTGGTGAAGGATGCCTCCTGAAGTCCGCAGTCATCTCCACAGTCTTTCGAGTGTTCAATGCCAGGTTGTGTTGACCACACCAAAGCTCTTGTCTCGCCACTACCTGTCGATATGCGGACTCGTCGCCGTCATTGATGAGGCAGATGACCGTGATGTCATCTGCGAACTACAGTTATAGTTGACCATCCCCAGAGAAGAGACACACTGAGGTATAGATAGACAAATGCCGCACCCCAAATTTTTGAATTAAAGCTTTTTGGGTGAAAAGCAAATTGTCTTTAAGAAAGAAAAAGTCCAGTTTCCTAGATTGAACCATTGCAGATTGTAATATGCTACTTCACTTTCTGATTATGCACTCTACCTATTTTGCACGAGTAGATTCAAACGAGTTTCCTTAGGAAACAAATAATAGAGCATCAAATAAATTCAGCAAGAAATCATTTTACATGCACTAACACCCCAAAATATGTTTCCCCATTGACTGGATGTAATGTTTTTTTGTTTTTTGGTCTTTTTTTTATAATAAACCTGATTTCATGTTAATACCTGACTGGACCAAACTGTGCTTTGATGAGATACATCCTAGAGTTAAATAATTACATCCAGGATTTCACTGAAAATGGCATTTATTCAATAGCAGACTGCTGAAAGATAAGCTTGGATCCCACCACAGTAGTCTTATCAGGATTTGTTAACATGACAGTATTTATAAGTGCAAAGAACAGCATTAAAGACTTAAATATTTATATAATATATATAAAATATTTTCAGTGTTCCCAAAAAGCCTTTAACACGTATGGCTTGTCAAGCTAGTGGATTGTACAGTACGGTGCACACAGCCCGTGATTCATCAATGATTCCCATACTGAAATACTGTATAGTTAACATCTACTGTTGCTGTAACATTTGGATTTAACTATTTCACAAATGTTGTAAATGTGCAGAAAAGTGACTCAAATTCACACCATTTTTTAAAAATTTGAATAAATGTGATAAAATATTACTCTTATTTTCAGTATTTAGTATTTCCTTTCCAAATAACATCCCATATCTGCCATCTACTGAACATTTTGTTCCGTGTCACCATGACTCACTGGTATATCTGGACTAACAGAAAGTATATTTGTAGTTACTGTAATAATTCTTTAATTATATTATTATTATTATTAATTATGTGAAATTTGCTAATTTCCTACAGCAACCCTGATGCATTCTCATGGTACGTGGGTGTGCCTCGTGTATCATATCAAGGCACTTGACTAAATGGACACAAACTGTAGTTGGCTTTTCATTGAATCACCTAGTGCTTCCCCAAATACATTCTTGTACCCTGCATTGGGCTCATTATCCAGGTGAAATGGTGGTATCTTTCGAAGGTAGCAGTTCAGTGACAAATCACTCCCTCACCCAATTTCACTGTAAATAGACAATAAAAATAATAATGCAGTCCACTCATTTAACCTAACACTTCCCCCCCCAAAATTCACCTAATTATACCGATACCCGAAGAAAAAACACTATCCCCATATAGACTTCCAGGCCTTGACTTGTCAGAATCACTGGCAACTGGAACAGTCCACATGAAAAACATGTTCAACCAGTGAGAGCTCCATAAACACAATGACTTGCCAGTGTGTTCCGCTCCACAGCCAAACCACGTCTGCGTGGGAGACCAGGTCTTCCTCGAAGTGTTGAGATGACCCCCACCAGATGACTGCAGTGACTCGTACGGCAGTGATGGCTGGATCCACCAGTCACAGTGCAAGCTCCTCCGATTCCCTGCTGACAGGCCTAGCGACGCCAGTCCCTTGGGGTAGGATCTCCACCACGTACACCCCAGTGTACCGACGAAAGACCACAGTTGGAGAGATGGTTTTCTGTGGCAAACACACCCCTCTTGGAAAGATGGAGTGGACCACCGGACAGAGGCTGACCAAAGCCCTGTCGGCCAAATATGATGTTTACTTTCTTGCAGGGTGTGCCTGATTGCAGGTGGTGCACAACCTCGCGGCCAGGAAATCACCAAGACAGAACAATTGCCCAGTTATAGACTGTCTCCGTCCAGCCTGGAAAACCTACAGCTCCTGATGGACAGAACGGGGACGATGATTCTACTATTATGTAAACCTTTTATGATGACTTCACAGAAAAGCAACGCAGTTGTGAATGTTTGATGTTTCCAGGTTTACCTTGAATATACATATAGTGAACCAAAAATTGCTTTAGTCCCTGTGCTCACCTTTAGCTTTTAATGATGTTTGACATTTTGTTTTATTTTAATCATAATAAACAGGGGAGGGGGAGAATGTGAAAGAATTCATTACTTTTATAGTTATCATGTGAAAAGCATAGCATTACTATTATAGTTAACGGTTTATTTCCTCTCAAACTGTAACTGTTGGGTTTTACTTTTACTCAAAATGTTAGAACATTCCTTACGCACAGACACTCACACACAAATGCATAAGCCTATTATCTTCCAAGAAGTGGCCAAGGACAGATTCATCAATGCGCACACATTATTTTTGAATGTGCCTTTGCTCATTTGCTTACCTTTGACCTTGTGTTTTTAGAAGAAAAAAAAAAAAAAAAAAGTACACGAGAGACTGGTTCAGAATGTGTTTGGAGACTGTAATGGGCCAGTCTCTCACATCCTCCTGATCAGAAAGATATTTTCTTGTCCATTATTTGTGAATCTAATCCAGCAAATTAGGTAACAAACCTAACGGTGACTTACCACAAAATTATCAGGACTGTATCAGGTCAACCAAGTCACTGCAATGGATAAATGCAATGAAAGATGAGATTCAGTCTCTTGAAGAAAATGAGACATTCACCATCACCCAGTTGCCACCAGGGAAAAAGGTTGTGGGGGGCCGCTAAGTGGGTGTATACCCATTAAAATGATGCTGATGGATCGGAAAACTATAAAGCAAGATTTGTTCTGAAAGGTTACTGACAAAAGCAACGCATTGACTATGAGGAAACTTTCTCGCCTACAGTTGACATGACCATTGTTCGAATAGTCATGCAGAAGGCAGCGCAAGAAGGTTTAATTCTACATCAAATGGATGTGAAAACTACATATCTGCATGCACCAATTGATTGCGAGGTGTACTTAGAAACAGCCCAAAGGCTTTGAGGAAAAAGTCAAAATCAGGGGAAAGGTTGGTGTGTAAATTGCAGAAGTCATTGTATGGCTTTAAACAGAAAGGCAGGAACTCGAATACTCTATTACATGCATATATATCTGAAAACTGTTTCAAACAAAATCTTGCTGATTACTGTCTGTACTCAAGGAAAAGACAAAATTAAAAAAATATTTTAATTGTGTGGGTTGATGATCTTATCGACGCTAATACTGAGATTGTGAAAAGTGTTAAAAAGATGCTCATGAAGAGGTTTAAAATGAAGGATCTGGGAAAATTGAACAAGTTTCTTATTATTATTATGAGGCGCTTCCTTTACACTACAGTACCGCAGCGGCAAGGATTCGATGGAGTTAGAGCAAGAGAAGCAAGAATTAACTCAATTCAGTCAGAAGGTCAATGAGATGTGTTTGTGTTTTGTCATTTATTTGTGCAATGTGAGTTTGTGTATCTGTTTTCTTTTGTATATAGTTCTTATACCATCTTTGGAACCTTTGACATTTTGGCATCAAAGCATCTTGGCATGTCGGCATATAAGCTTGTTAACGTGCTAATATAGGCCTGTGAAAAAGCGCAACTTGTCCTGAGTGACTGAATGGGAGTTGCACAGTGTATTTAATGAAACACTAAAATTTGTAAGGACGTGTATTAATTAATCAATGCGATCATTTGTCGCCTGTTTCACTCATAATCTCTTCTTCCAAGTACCATATTGTCTCAGTTCAGTTAGTTTCTCTTATTCAGATAATGTCACATGGTTTCCATCAACCAATGGTGAACGGTATGGGTCCTACACCCACTCAAGGGATGGAATAGAGGCTGAGGGAAAAATAAAATGACATCTCAAGTGTTCCACTATTATCTCACATAGTGCTGCTGTGTTGACATTTTGCCATTGCATGGTGAGTATGCACATTTGAAGATTTCCATTTTCGGTGTTTCCAGAATTCTAGATTTGAGCAGAATCCATTTATTTTGGTTGGTTGAAAGTTGGTTTAATTTCAGCCTTGCATTCATGTGTCCAGTTCATTCAGATGACAGTCTCGACAATGATGATAAAGTCAGCCAGGTTTGCACACTGCTCATCAGTTGCAAGCAGTTTTGCTTCATCGGCCCACTCATTTGTCAGTAAAACGTATTTCCTCCAGCATTTCATAAACATGGGCCAGTACTTTGCCACGGGACAAAATCCATATGAAACAATCAGGCTTTATGTTACGCGCCCAATTCCTCACATAAAGATACAAATATGCGAGTTTTCATGGGTCGTGATTTTACAAGTTCACCATGCGCACAGCATCATCCAACACAGGGACTAGGTCCAAGGCTGCCACTGCATCATTGCAGATACCCATGCAGTTTTCCGATTTAAATCCACTTTGCTCAGGATATTCAAATAGGACCCAAAAATTGGGTTTGTGGATAGGTCCCCGCCACCGCCATCACACTTCCCGGCTTTCACCTTGATTGTGGGGACCGCGTCGCGGATCTTACACGGAATTAGAAAAGAGGTGGAATATGCTTTGAGATCAATGAGAAATGGTGCACGGGCGTGACACCGGTCAGCACACATTGCAGCCCGCTTTTAAGAGTCGATGTTTTTGAAATGGAAACAGTTTTATTCGTCATGTGAGTTTGCATCTTTCATTCTCGTAGGTGTTTACATTCTGCCTCAAGCTAGCATGAACGCAGCACTGCTAACGCTCGCCGAGCAGAGAAACAAGATTGAGAAAAAAACACCCAGATTCACCGCTTATTATCCTAGATCTTAACACAGCTAAATTTAACCACCAACTCCCTAAATATAAGCAGCACGTTAAATGTCCGACGAGGGCAAATAACTCTAAACCACTGTCAAACTTCCATTAAAAACGCATATCGTGCAATCCCCGTACACCCATTGGCTCCTCTGATCACTGCTTGCTCTACTTAATACCTAAAGTGAAGAAAATAAGTATTTGAACACCCTGCTGTATTCCAAGTTCTCCCACTTAGAAATCATGGTGGTGCCTGAAATTTTCATCGAAGGTGCATGTCCACTATGAGAGAGATAATTGAAGAAGAAAAATCCAGAAATCACAATGTATGTTTTTTAAAATGATTTATTTGTGGGATACCGCTGCAAATAAGTATTTGAACACGTCTATCAGCTAGAATTCTGACCCTCAAAGACCTGTTAGTCCGCCTTTAAAAGTCCACCTCCACTCCATGTATTATCCTGAATCAGATGCACCTGTGTGAGGTCGTTAGCTGCATAAAGACACCTGTCCACCCCATACAATCAGTAAGACTCAAACTTGTAACATGGCCAAGACCAAAGAGCTGTTCAAAGACACCAGAGACAAAATTGTACAACTCCACATGGCTGGAAAGGGCTACAGAGTAATTGCCAAGCAGCTCGGTGAAAAAAGGTCCACTGTTGGAGCAATCATTAGAAAATGGAAGAAGCTAAACATGACGATCAATCTCAATTGGAGTGGAGCTCCATGCAAGATATCACCTCGTGGGGTCTCAATGATCCTTAGAAAAGTGAGGAATCAGTCTAGGACTACATGACAGGACTTGGTCAATGACCTGAAAAGAGCTGGGACCACCATTTCCAAGGGTTAGGGTTAGGGTTAGGGAGAAGGTTTTGTGGTCAGATGAGACCAAAATGGAACTTTTTGGCCAGAATTCCACTAACCGTGTTTGGAGGAAAACGAATGATGAGTTCAACCCAAGAACAGCATTCTTACTGTGAACCATGGTGGTGGTAGCATCATGGTTTGCGGGTGTTTTTCTGCACATGGGACAGGACAACTGCACTGTATTAAGGAGAGGATGACCGCGGCCATGTATTGTGAGATTTTGGGGAACAACCTCTTTCCCTGAGTCAGAGCATTGAAGATGGGTTGTGGCTGGGTCTTTCAACATGACAATGACCCGCAGCACACAGCCAGGAAAACCAAGGAGTGGCTCTAGAAGAAGCATATCAAGGTTCTGGCGTGGTCTAGCCAGTCTCCAGACCTACACCCAATAGAAAATCTTTGGAGGGAGCTGAAACTCAATGTCCCTCCTGCAGTGTGAGCAAACCTAGTGAACAACTACATGAAACGATTGACCTCTGTAATTGCAAACAGCCTACTGTACCAAATATTAACATTGGTTTTCTCAGGCGTTCAAATACTTATTTGCAGCTGTATCACACAAATAAATCGTACATTGTGATTTCAGGATTTTTCTTTTTAGACTATCTCTTTCACAGTGGAAAATCACCTACGATGAAAATTTCAGACCCCTCCATGATTTCTAAGTGGGAGAGCCTGCAATATAACAGGGTGTTCAAATACTTATTTTCTGCACTGTACATACAGGCAAGCACTTAAGTGTCCAAAGCCTTTAGTAAAATTAATTAAAAAGTGGACCAATGAGGCAAAATTAGTACTTCAAAGCTGCTTTGACTGCACAGACTTGAGTGTATTTGAAAATTCAGTGTGCAGCCTTGATGAATTCGCAGATATTGTTACCACGTATGTCAGTTTCTGTGAGATGTGCGTACCAACCAAAACATTTCGCACGTTCAATAACAACAAGCCGTGGTTTTCATCGAGACTTAGGCAACTCTGCCAGGCTAAAGAGACGGCATATCGTATTGGGGAGGGTGAATCTGGTCCCCCTTGATTTTGAAAACTTGAGTCTTTTGAACTGAACTTTTTTTTTCGAGCGTGAGGCTTTTTATTAAAAGTAAAATGGTGAAACTCGGATGAAATATTTCAATGTTTAGGGTTTCCTCATGCCAATGGAAATCTCAACATTGCATCAGTCAAATTGACACATTAAAGCCTACATTTCTACTCGCATCAGTGGACTGCATGCAATAACATCTGTGATTTCATAACAAATTGCCAAAAGGAAAGATTAAAATGTATTCATAAAATACTCATTCAAATGAACATCCATCATTAAAAACAAACATCCTGAAATGTACCTACAGAATGCTGCAATAGTAAAATGTTACATTTTTCTCAGTTTGTCTAAAGTCTACAAATGTAAATACCAATTTTAAATTTTGGTTTTCATTTTCTTCCGTAGGTTTGGTACAGCTTTCCTGTCATTTTCCACAACTTGCAAAATATTTTGGTAGTTTTTTTCCATTTTAGCGGATTTTAGAAATTCGGCAGCTAGTTTTACACCTCTCTCGGCGCTGTCGTTAGTCACCCTTAGGTTTCGGACGACAGATTGATGTTTTCGGTAGTTTTCTATTTACTGCCATTGTTCAGGATCTTCATGAAGCCTATATATGAAGTCTATATCAAGTAATTCAAAGAATTTCCACGAATCGCATGAACACAAATCTTTGAACTTTGTATGTTCAGGGTCAAAACGGGGGAAAATTGGTTTCCCGTAACCAGTCCCGTGCCGACTCTCGTTATGTGGTTTCTTTGGTAATGAGATAATTTTTTCCGCTATTTCACGTTTCTCTGTCTTGTCGAGACTGTCACTGAAGAGACTGAGCGGAATCATTTCTGGCACAAAGTACCAGTAGTGATTCATGAACCCCTTCAAAACAGCTTTAGCTATCACTGGATCAATATTTACAAATTTTGTCAAATTTTTAGCCATTTGCAAATCATTGATCGGCGCTTCAGAGATAATTGGACACATGAACCACCATGGCTCATAAATGTGTGTCACAAAAGTCACAAATCTTGCTACTTTATCCATGACAGACTTTGATAAGAGTCTATTCTTCAAATTGGCGACAGAATTTCTTAAAAGAATAATTTTGATCGCATATAAAAATTTCGACATCCAG
This sequence comes from Syngnathoides biaculeatus, assembly GCF_019802595.1. Lineage (NCBI taxonomy): Eukaryota > Metazoa > Chordata > Actinopteri > Syngnathiformes > Syngnathidae > Syngnathoides > Syngnathoides biaculeatus. The sequence continues at coordinate 939,023 of NC_084646.1, forward strand.
CGAGCTTTGTGTGTCGCAGCGGGTTTCTCAATGTTTGATGTATTGTCCTCTCCGAGGTAAACTAAAACCAAGTCTAGCAGTTCTCGGTAGTCGCCTCGCGGTAACAAGTTCACAGCAGCAGAGTTGGGGTCACCAGTGCCTGTCTTGATGGTTGTCAGAAGTTCAATTACATGTCGCTGCTCCAGCATAAAAGGATCCGAACTGCTGTCTCTCGTCAGCTCAGCAGTCAAATCCAGTTCAGAGTACTGTCCCTGAATTTTGTAAACACTGACATGTCTTTGCTTTTCGATACTTCCACACCCAGAGCATCCCAAGCCTTTGTGAGTAAGATTTCACCCACATGTCTTCGACAGGCGCACCAATACAGAGCTTTCCCGAGGTTTTTCTGGATGCAAATGCAGCCAGCTGTGAGATTTCCCGTATTAGCACTGGTGGTATCAAATACCATAGCTGAAATATTGCCACTACAGTTCCATGTCGCCGCTAGATCGAGTGTAGCTATAGAAAGAAGATCTCCAGCTGTTTCCGAAGACTTTACAGGAAGGACAGGAACACCGAGCAATTTGATCCCACCCACGCTCGAAATCAACACGGGAAGACGATCATCCTTTGCGTATTTATCAGGTAACGTCTCGATTAGTTTGCCATCACAGTGAATTGCTGCTGGTCGGGGAGGAACCCAGTCCGTCTGGATTCTCTCAGCAATGTTGGCGGCCGCGTCCTTCCGGTACCGGCAGGACTGCACCGGGTTCAAGTTTACTGCAGATGTAGTGCCATCACATGATGTGTTTCGGATGACTCGTCCGGGTCTTCGACCAGTTCCTTATTCACTTCTGTCTCAAGCTGTCGTTGCCATTCTCTCTCAATGCGCATGGTGTTTTTTTTTATACCCTCCGCGACTTTCTTCTCGGTTGTGGCCAAGTTTTAATCAATGCCTCCCATCACGTTCGTCCTGGTCTCCATCATGTTTTTCAGGAACAGGCGGTCTTCTCCATTCAAAATACGATTGAAGACATCACGTGGCAAGAATGGAAACATCTCCTCCAACCCAGATTTGAAATATTCGATGCGTTTAAGCGGTCTTCCTGACAATCGTCGATCTTTCGGAATTTTCATCAGCTCTTGCATATCAGTGTATAACGATTCAACCTTCTCCGATATCTTGTTTTCCGCAACTGTTGGTATCCTCGCTTTCTGGTAAAAAAAATCACAACTTCCTGAACGACAGATTTTGCGGCTTCCCTGATAGGCTTGACGAAGTCTCGTCCTTGGAATTCCTCTTTTGCAGCAATGAATGACAGTAGAATCTTGATGGCTTCATCATCCGCGGTTGGGACGGTCCCAAGCAAAACAATACTGAGAGTCTTTCTGTTTCGCAGCAGACATGTTGACAATTCAATGACTTCGCGTTAACTGAGAGGTAAACACCAACTAGGGCTGAGAGGTCAACCTGCTCAAGGATTTCATGAGTGCTTCTGAATGTTCTGGGGAATGTCCTAACGTTCTTGATGCCGCTCAACGATAGCTTAGAAATTTTTTTCCGGAAAATGCCCGCATTGCTGATCGACTATTCTTTACCAAAATCCAACTAAAAAATTCGATCTCCATGAGGAACCCCTAAGCATGTTTCGATTTCGTTCAAATTTGAAACGCAGCTCTTACATGATGAACCTCACCTCTAGAAAAAAAGTTTGATTTTGAAAGATGTCGGGGGACCAGATTCACCCAAATAGGGGCCTCTATAATCACACGAGAAACCAACTGACTAAATAAACTATCATTGCAATGAGGGACTATGCAGTTAAAGTGGAAAAACACCTCGATGCTAATGACTCCAAATCAGTTTGACACAGATTACAATCATTCACTAATTACAAGCGACGTTCGACCCCGAGTAAAAAATAAGAGCGGGCTAGCCAATGACTTCAATAGCTTTTACTGCAGATTGGAAAAGGACACTTTCACACCGCACACCCACCAAGTTGCACAACCGACCACTCTACCGTTTAACATCCATGAAAGGGACGTGAGGCAAAGCTTCAAACAACAAAAGATCAACAAAGCACCGGGCCCAGACCTCGTGTCCCCATCCTGCCTCAAAGTCTGCACAGACCAACTTGCTCCTGGCTTCAACCATCACACCAGTTCCCAAAAAGCAGCAGTGTAAGGTCTGAATGACGACAGGCCTGTTGCCTCGATATCTGTGGTCATGAAGTCCTTTGAATGCCTTGTGCTGAACCACTTCAAGAGCGTCACAAGTCCCCAACTGGACCCACTGCAGTTTGCCTATTGAGCTACTGTAATTGGTCTGCGGATGATGCCATTAACATTGGTCTGAACTTCATCCTTGAACATCTTGACATAAAGGATACCTATCCGGTGATACTGTTTGTGGACTTCAGATTTGCATTTAAAACTATCATCCCTGAACCTCCAAACTTCTCCATCTCAGCATCTCACCTCCCACCTCTCAGTGGATCTACAACTTCCTGACGGGCAGGACAAAGTAGGTGAGGCTGGGGGACACCACCTCATCCACGCGCACAATCAGCACCGGGACACCCCAAGTCGCCTCTGCTCTTCTCGCGCTACACAAACAGCGCCTTGAGGCATCTGACTGTCAAACTCCTAAACTTCACAGATGACACCAGGGCTCATCAAAGACGGCAACAAGTCTGTGTATCGACAGGAAGTGGTGAGATTGGAGCTTTGGTGTGGTCAACACAACCTGGTGTTGAACAGTCTTAAGACTGTGGAGATGATTGTGGACTTCAGGAGGCATCCTTCACCACAGCTGCCCCTGACGCTGTCCAACTCTCGAGTGTCAACCGTCGAGACCTTCAAGTTCTTGGGAGTTACAGTCATAGATGACCTGAAGTTGGGGACAAACAACTCCATACTCAAAAAAGCCCAGTAAAGAATGTACTTCTTGCGGCTCCTGAGGAAGCACAGCCTGTCACAAGAGCTGCTCTACACAGCGGTCATCCAATCAATGCTGTGTACCTCCATCACAGTCTGGTTTGGGGCCGCCAAAAAAAAATGACAAGCTCCGACTGCCTTGGACAATCAAAACTGCTGAAAGGAGTTCTAACTACCCACGATTCAAGACTTGCACGCAATGAGAATTAGGTGCAGAGTGGGCAGGATCCTTTCGGACCCTCCATGTAGGAATAATTGTGATTATAATTATCATACATCTGCTTCCAATAAAAAAAAATGCTTTGCTCTGCTCTAGATAACGTGACAGCCTCCTAGCAGGAGATAGCAAGAACAAAAACATATAATCATCAGAACTGTTAGAACTGCTGCCTTTTAAAGAAATGATGACCACACATTTATTCAGCCATCTTCCACACATGCACACGCACATGAACAAACATGTACACCTTGTTTCAAACTGTTTTGCTTGTTGTCTCCTTTTTGTAACATCCATGTAAATAAGCGGCGTCTTAAAACTAAATAAATAGAAGTGCTGAAGAGAAGATAATCAGAGAGTGCAGTGGTGAGTTGTACGAGACAGTTCCTCTCCTCTCTCCTCGCGAGACTTGAACTGGTGTCTTTGCTTCCTTTTTTGTCCTGTTTAATGAATGTCTGATTGGTGAACCTGACAATCCACATCCTCGCCACCAGCTCTTCCAGCTCCTTCTGTCGGGAAAGCGCTACATATCTATGGAAGTAAAAACTAGCAGGCATTTGAACATTTTTTTCCTTCTGGCAATTAAATTCATGATTCGCGAACTTACTATTTTCTTCCTTGTGCCATTGTTGGGACACACAGTCACATCCTGCTGGTCCAGTCAGCATTAATATTATATTTTGTAGACTATCACACGATTCGTCACTTTAAACTGCTCCCTTTGCACAATTGTCATTACACTGGTCTATAATGGAAACTGCGAACGGGTAAAGGCACTCTGTACAAGCTTAACACAATGTGGGACGTTGAAAAATGTATCTCCTTCCTGTTCCAAATGAAGAAGCCTTTACATCTTGTACATCTGTGATTTTTATAAGGAATAGTTTCCAAAACATAAATGTATGTAATGGTTTGTTGATCTTTGTTCTGAATGTTGTTCCAGGGCAGCACCAACTACTGGAAAAAAAATTTGTTGTTTTTACACACTTGGCCAATAAAGCTGATTCTGATTATACACTGGAGGACACCGTACCAAAGAGGATTTTCTTGCAAACCTACACTTGACTGAACAACTTCATTCAGCAAAGCAAATTTATTCATATGGCACATTACATACACAAGGTAAGTCAATGTGCTTTACATGGTTAAAATCATTTAAATACAAAAAATGAAAATAAATAACAGCATAATAGAGCAAGAAATATTCAAATTAAAATATACTGTACTTTATAAAGCATGAATTAAAAATTTTTTAACCTGGTTTTAAAAACATTCACACTTGGGGTTGACCTCTGTTGGTAATTTATTCCATTGGTGTGCAGCATAATAGCTGAATACTGCCTTACCAGTTTGCTTTGGACTCTGGGCACCACTACAGTAATTGACCTGTGTCACTCGATGACAGAGGTTTGTATTCCATAAGCATTTATTTCATCTATTCAGAACCTAAACCATTTTGTGATTTATAATCCAGTAGCAGAACTTTAAAATATATTCTAAAAGTGACTGGAAGAGAGGGTAAAACCTTTACAGTTGGAGTTATTTGCTCTGACCTCTTGGTTCTGGTCAGAACCCGAGCTGGAGCATTCTGAGTTAACTGCAGCTGTTTAGTGCTCTTTTTTGGAGAGTCCTGTCAGAAGACAATTACAATAGTCAAGTCTCCTTGCATGAATGAGCTTCTCCTGGTCTGTTTGACACATCCAAGCGTTCACTCAAGATACATTCTTCAGATGGTAAAAGGCATTTTTAGGAGTTGATTTGATATGACTTGGAAGTCAGGTCAGAATCTCTCAGAACACCAATGTTTTGGACTTGATCTTTGGCTTTCAAAGATATTGAGTCCAGGTATTTACAAATAACTAACAAACACAAACAAACAAAAATTAACTACATCCAAATACTTTACTGCAATCACGTCACAGACAAGACCTTTCAGTCATGTGTCAAGATTAAAGTTGACATTTTCCATGCCTGATTTTGAGAAGTGTTGCAGTGATGTCTGAAAACAGAAGTCACATTAAATGGATCTTCTTTTCTTTTTGACTTGTCTTGTTAGGGGTCACCACAGAGTGTCAACTTTTTACGTTTCCATTTCGTCTTGCTCTCTTCTCTGGCAGCACCCTCCTACCAATATAGTCACGCTCTTGCCCCTGAACATGTCCAAAACATCAAAGTCTACTCTCTTGAACCTTGTCTCTAAAACATCCAACTTTGCCTATTATGAGCTCTTTTCTAATCTTATCCAACCCGGTCACTCCGAGAGAAAACCTCAACATCTTCATTTCTGCCACCTCCAAATCTGCTTCCTGTTGTTTCTTCAGTGCCACCGTCTCTAATCCGTACATCATGGCCGGCCTCACCACTGTTTTGTAAACTTTGCCCTTCATCCTAGCAGAGACTCTTCTGTCGCATAACACACCAGTCACCTTCTGCCAGCTGTTCCAACCTGCTTGGACTCATTTCTTCACTTTACCGCACTCACCATTGCTCTGGATTGTTGACACTAAGTATTTGAAGTCGTCCACCCTTGCTATCTCTTCTCCCTGGAGTCTCAGTCTACCTACCCTCTCCACCCCTCTCATTCATGCACATATATTTTGTTTTACTTTGGCAAATCTATATTCCACTCCTTTCCAGTGCATCCCTCCTTCTTTCTTATTGTTCCTCTACCTCCTCCCTGATTTCACTACAAATCATAATGTTATCTGTGAACATCATGGTCCAAGGAGATTCCAGTCTAATTTCATCTTTCCACAGCAAACAGGAAGCGGCTCAGAGCTAATCCCTGATGCAGTCCCAGCTTCCACCTTAAAGTCTTTTGTCACATATTCCTCCACCAGACTTATGCATGCAGTACCACAGTTCCTCTCTTGTTACTCTGTTAGCGGCTTTCTCTAGATCCACAAAGACACAATGTAGCGCATTCTGACCTTCTCTGGACTTTTCCACTAGCATCCTTAAGGCAAATAATGCAAACAAGTAAGAATACCTAATTTGTCATAGGCACATATTTAGCAACAAAGTGTCTGCCTATTAGGTGGATTCTTTCTTTTGTCAGTACATATTTGGTTTGACATTGTGGGGTATTATTGCTTTCTTGCTCAGGTCTGAGGATGGCTGCGTTGTCATGTGGGTGACAAAATAGAAAATACTGCATTTTACCTGATACTCACTTAACATTCGCCGAAAACTAACAGAGATGATGCACAGAAATCAAACTTAAATTACTGTATTTGAATTTCATATACTTTACCTTTTCAAAAGGCTGTGGCTTTATTTTTTTAATTGCATGCTGCATTTATTCCCATGGGGAGGTCTGAAATTACAGGTAGCATTTTTAGTGTTTTTAATTAAAAAAAAACGTGTTATTTATTATATTTTCACAATTTTATCAATGCAACAAAACATATCAATAATGTGAGTTAAATTTAAAACAGCATCTACAGTTGTCACGTGGTGTCATTCTCTCCAGGAAGCGTTGCAGGAAAAATAAACATTGAATCGTGAATGTTCATTATATCATTTCGACAGTGGGCTGATATAGATATACAGCGCATGTTCCCTTCATCATAAGGCTTATGTAAGGCTTTTATTTATTTTTTTACATCTCAAGACAAGATTTATTTTTGTATTTTTGGTCCAACATGGCTCTTTTGGCATTCTGAGTTGTAGACCCCTAGTTCATACTTTGATAAAATGGATGTTTACAGCACTCAGTTTTTCAGAAGAGGCTTTAAGAGCTTGAGGAAGCTTGCCAGACTGACGTGAGCAATTCATTCTTCTTCCTGTCCTTTTTCTTTTGGCTTGTTTTCTGCAAATCAGTTAGCACTGAGTTTACAATAATTTTTAAAAAGTCAGATGGTATTGAATCAAGACAGCTCATTGGTGGTTTCAGCTGGTGATCTATTTTCGCCAGTTTTTTTTTTTAGTCAAGTGTATCAAATTCTGACATGGTAAGAGTTTTCCCTTAGGTGGCTTTAGATGTAGTATTATTTTGCTGATTTACGCTGATATTTTAATCTGATGGAATGTATTATTTCCACTAAAATAACAACCAAACTCATTGCATTTATAAGCTGTTACGAGTTCTAGAGCTATCTGATCCGGGGGCAGGGTTTGTGAACTTGTCAAGCACCGCAAACAGAGTACGAGTATTGTTAAAGTACTTACTGATTATTTCAGAAAAGTGTTGTTGTCTAGCCCTGACTAATGCTTGGTTAAAATAACAAAGCCTTTGTCTGTAGAGGTCAGTCAATCGTAGTCGCTTTCCTACACTTTGATTTCAAGCTCTTGACCATCATTGTGTTCCACTCCGTTTTTCTATGTTGTCTCAAGATAGTCCTAGTTTTACCAGGAGCAACAGTATACATGACATTTGAGATTTTCTTGGTGAAATTCACCAAGAGTTAATCAACTATCTTAGGATTCACCGTTTGTGGCACTTAACTTTCTGTTCCTTGTAATTACAGGGATGAAAAATAGCTGATCTCCATAGGGGTCTGTCATGACCAGAAAACGAGGCTGAACCCTAAATGCATGACTCACGAGACCAGGTACAGTTCGGTGAGCGTATTTATTCAGTCCAAGGTCAGTACACAGGCAGGCAGTCCAAACAAGCACGTGTCAGAATCACTAGGCGGAGACGCAGGATCATGAACAAGGCAGAGTTTGATACACAGAGCATCATGGACAAGGAAATGGAAATGTGACATGAAAGAAAGTACAACGATCTGGCAAGGACCATGTGTGGCAATATATCAGGACCGAAACAAGAAAGTGAAACAAGAGAAACAAGAGGGAGGTGAACACATCTGCTTGTTGGAGCAGGTGCGCACCAGGTCAAGGAAAGGCATGACCACGACGACGCAGATAACTTTTTTTTAAATTGTCACAGTAAGGATTCATCTTCACAGAGCTGTATTTTTTCCAATGCAAACAGTATCTAAGGCAGCATTTTCAAGGCGTTAGTCAAGAAGGGCATCCAGCGTAAAAACTGCCAAACAAATATGAGCGTTCATCTGAGATGACACGGTGTGGCGACCCCTAACGGGACAAGCTGAAAGAAACTTGGTTTAGTCTGGACTTGTTTTTGTTCCTGATACTTGGCATCTTTTGGCTTGTACAAGTGCACGCTGTTGTCTTCTTCTCTGATCAAAACAATGTTGTCTTTTACTCAGATCAAAACAGTATGCGGATAATCCACAAATTGCATTTTATTAAAAATATTTAGTCAGTGTCTTTTATGGATTTTTTCACTTTTAAACTATCCTGCGGCCCTGATCGAACCTCCTTGTGGGCCGGAACCAATGAAGACATCTGAGCAGACTTGAGAAGGCTAACATAAAAGGTCGGGTGGACCCGTATCCACTTTGGAAGTCTCAATCTCATGGTGACTGGATTGATGACCTTGGTAATCGGGAATGGAATGACGAACCTGGGAGTGAGCTTCCGCAATTCCACTCAGAGTGGAAAGGCTTTAGGTGACAACCAGACTCGCTGACCCACCCTGTAAACTGGTGCTGGCACCCTCTTATGGTCCACCGCAGCCTTATAGGAGCACCCCTTGTGCGATAGCATCTGTCGGGCTTGCTCCCAGGTTCTTTTGCAGCGCCTCACAACGGCCAGTTCATTCTGTCAGGACCAGAACACGAGGCTGAACCTAAAATGCACGACTCACGAGACCAGATACAGTTCGGGGAGCATATTTTTTCAGTCTAAGATCAGTACAACAGGCAGGCAGTCCAAACATGCAGTAGTGTCAGAATCACTAGGCGGAGAGGCAGGATTACCGACAGGGCAGGTTCAGTACACAGAGCATCAAAGATAAGGACATGGAGTTGCGGGAACGTGACATGAAAGTGACCTGGCAAGCACCAGACCGCATGTGTGGCAATATATCAGGACCGTAATTAGAAAAACAAGAGATAAGAAGACGCACCTGCTCGAGGAAAGACAGGGTCTCAGTTATTCTGGAAAAGACCCTGCAGACATTCTGATTCACAGATAAGATTCTACATGCGTGGAGGAGGGGCTTTTCGGATCTTTGTGAATGGTGGTTTCAGGTGAGGGGGGATGAGAGGAAGCTCTTTGAGTGGTGTGGACTGGACTCCAACATTAACAATAGTCTTCACCCTACCCGTGAGGGCCAAAATTTCGGCATTTAGGCTAGTAGAATTGAGTTTTGCATTGGGGTCAACAATGGGCCAGTGGGGTACTTTTTCTCAACAAGTCAACAAAGGCCAAAACACTCAACATGTCTTAGAAGAAAAGCAATAATCCTTAAAATTATGTTAAGAAATATTTCTTACCGTTTTGCATGTGTATAAGTAGTTTCTATGTTTTTAATCATGTAAAGCAAATTTAGTCACCCTGTGTTTGAAATATGCAAAGTAATGTGCTTTGTTTTGTCTTCGGTGAGTGGAAAGATCTGTGCTGCGCTTCTCGTGTTGTGCAACCATCACTGACTGTGTGTTATGCAATGCAAAGGGTAATCACTTTATCTTAGCTATTATTTTGCATTTTATCACATTGACCAAAAATGAGAGAATGTGCTGGTGATAGCATGAGCGAGGCACTAAAAACAGGGGAAAAACAATCGATATCAAAAATATGTGCCACAAATTTGCCAACAAAGTAATTCATCTTTTAAATGACAATGTGATGTTCCACTTTGTTTTTTTTTTTTCTGAACAGGAAAAAAAATCCCTGGAGTGGTTTGTTTTGACAAAAGAAACCAATGAAATTAGAAAGACACATGAAAAAAAAAACACCTATAATACTAAAAATTTCTGTGTTGTTATGGAAGAAAAATTAGTAATGAGTTAACGAGCAATAACGTGTGTCATGTATATTTTGTATTTTATTTGTTCATAATATTGTGGTTTCACTCATTTACATCCATCCATCAATTTTCTGTGGCAGTTCTCCTCACTAGTTGCAGATGTGCTGGAGCCTATCCCAGCAGACTCTGGGTGAGAGGTGGTGAACAGCCATCGAAACCACTGTATGAATGGAATTATTTTGGTCTGTGTAAGACCATGCAATCCAAGATTACTGTTATCAATAATTATGAATGCATGATTATTATCATTTCAAAAGTTAACTCTCACTGACCTTCTTGGTATGCACTATCTGCCATCACAAGATGAAGGATGTTGGGATATAGATGCTGGTGCTCTGTTCCCAAAATGCTTAATGCCAAACTGGAGCCAAGGTCAATATTATCATCTTCATCATCACGTATTGCCTGAGATGTCAAATAAGAAGCACATGTGTTTCATTACTTGCAAGTAAATACAGGCTAATTGGATGGGATTAATGTTTAAAGGAAGAAGGATTTCAGACTTTAATTTTATTGTAGGCCTCAAGGAACTTTTCAAAGCCCATCTGCTGCTCCAAATTAAAGCGATGCTCCTCCAAACGACTGTAAATGCTATCATAAAGCTCTGTCTCTCCCTCCTGGTCCTCCTCTGTGTTATCTATACGAGAATTGTCACACATTGTATAATTTAAGCAAGATTAATCATCACCACCAGGTTAAAATAGTGACAGCAACCTTATTCATCCATTATCAATTCTATTTTTCCTCGTTAAGTTCCGATAATTTCTTGTAAAATGTCCTCTTACCTGAATGCCATTCTTCATTAAAATGACTTTTATTCACGTGGCTCTCTTCTTCCACACCATTGCTGAGTGGCTCTCTTGCTTCCTCATCACTCGGACTCCCATTCAAGCATTCTGCATCCTCTTCATCCGCCTCGTTGTCATCATCATCATCATCATCATCACCATCATCGTCAACATCATCATCATTATCATCATCACCACCACCACCTTCAACCATTTGATTGTTGTCTTGCTCAAGTTTTCCTATGAGCCTGTTGAAAAGGTCTTTTTCATCTCCAACTGTAGAATTTCCTTTAAAGTCGCCTCTTCCATAATGTGTTATGTTCTGCATTAGGTCACTTTCTTCTTGCAGCAGTCGCTCCATGGATGCTCTGATCTCCCGCAGGTCTTCATCCTCATATGCACTAAAAAGCAAGGCATATTCCAACATACACACTATGAGACCACCTGGCTCTAAGGAATTCTGGTGCAAAATTCCATCATAAATTGATGAATTCTGACTGGTACATTGGATCTTATATGTGGCAAAAGCATGCTTTCATTTATGAGGATGGCTGTTTTACTCCTCTGTCTCTGACTGCTCATCAGGTTTGTTCAGGTCCTCATTCTTCAGGTTCCCGTCTCGAGTTGTATTGTCTTCAGTAGTAATGACAAAGTCCTCAGAGCTGAAGACTTGACTGAGGTCTGGAAGGGAGCATGTCCGCAACATCTGACAGTACAATGGAAATGATTACACACATACACAGTAATATGAAAAAGACCAATACAAAGTAAGTGTGATAGATAACCACTTCCAACAAAATAAAATTCTGTGTATAAGAGTGATGTGCAGCACATACTAAGTGGGTCAGAATGGTTCCAAGACTTATGTCAGAAAATACATTTAAAATTCAAACTACAGGTTTTCCTCCTCAATGTAATGCCCTGACATCAAATGCACATTCCCAGCCTTCTCTGACAAGCAATAATACACTTCTGTAAAGCTTATTCTGGGAACCTTCACGGCTATTGATATTGTCCACCTCTTCAAAATGGGTACCCTTGATGACACAGAGCCAGGTCGGGTGTGTTGTCATGGTGAAGTAACCACAAGTTATCCGGGCAGAACTCACGCCTCTTCTCACACACTGAACAATGCAAATGCAGCAGGACCTCTTTGTAGACGTTCTAGTAGTCTGGCCCATATTGAAGGATATAACTCATATTTTGCATTTGAAAAGTGGACCCCCATACTCACTGTTTGGCCTCTGCAGATTTACATCCAACTTTTTCACTTCTGATCTGATACCAATATTGCACCCTTTAATTTGACCGATATTGATTTTGTTCCAATTCCATATCAGCAAAAATCATCCATACTTAAAGGAATAGTCTGCTGAACAATGAAAAGCCATAATCAGATAGGTCATGTCATATGCACAGTACCTTGAAAATTTCATTTCATGGTGTTTTTATCAGCAATTACGAATTTTCATGGGTGCCGCCATTTTGGCGAGCCACGTGACTTAAAAAACTGGACGTGACGTCTCATGTGCGCCTCCACTGCGCAAACACAATCACAGACAGCGATGATTTCTTGGATTTATCCTCATCTGCTGAAGAAATAGCAGCATCGGTTGATCAGGAAGACTGAGGAATACATCCATAGATTTGAACCTGTGGCTGTATATACTGGTGAATATTTGGATGGATTTTTGGACGGGAATGACGCGGAGTCTGACTCGCTAACCAACTACAGGCGCAGAATGGTCGAACGCTGATTGTGTGTAACAATAATTATGGAAACTTTTGACAAAGGTTGCTCAAAGAAAAAAAAGAACCCTTATAGAACTTTTCAACAAGAATGGACAGCCTTTCTGGAGAGGGAGGGTTCTGCTGTGTGTTTAAATTCACACATGGGGAGTATGCCAAACCATTCGTACTCGATGTTGCCAATCAACATTTTCCAACTTCGCATAAAGACAATATAGTCAAACTGATAAAAGACATGCCGTTGTTCACCATCATATCATCATGATGGGAAATCAAATGATCAAAACTTCTGGTACCCACATGGCGGCTCCAGCAGAAGTCTCCGAGTGATAAATAGTAACTATACAATAATATTATACAGTAAGTGATTTATAATTTATATATTATAAATTTATAATACTATATATATTATATTTATAAGGTTTTATAATTATAACTAAAAAAGATTTAACTACCTCTTTTTGTCTCAAATATGCAAAGTAGAAATACTGTTAGTTTTAAATCTTCTGAGACCACAAACACATCCTGGTACTTTGCAGTTTTTCATTTTTCGCAGGTGGTTCTGGTCCCAATTAACTGGGAAAATTAAATTAAAAATTAAATACTGTAATCTAGAAAACCATGAAAAATAATCTCAATCATTGATAAATATAAATGATTAAAGTACAAAACTTTATTTCTACATTTTCCGTATTGCTTATCCTCACTAGGGTCGCAGGAAAGCTAGAGCCTACAGCGTTTGAGGACCAATATTCATTATTTTGTGCCGTGAGTTCAATCCTGATTTTTTACTGTGATGTAACTAAATATTCAATAGGTATAATTCTTTTGTGTTTAGTTTTACAGTGAACTACAACTGGAACTACAACTGGAGTGTTAAATTCCATTTTAAGCAAACAGCATTCACTCATACTTCTTGTTACTATGGTAGCACTTCAGCAACCTGTTGCTATCATGCGATCCTGGCACTGCTGAATAGAAGTGCTGGAGTGGAGAAAGGAATGGACCGCTTGTATAAGTGGGAAAATTGGATATTTTAGCTCCAACCCACTATGAAATTTTTCTTTTATTGACATTGGACCAATTTCCAATCTTAAAGATCGGATTGGGAAAACCCGACTTGCAGTTTTGTCCTGCTTATTCAAGAATGGCTTAAAAGGCTTTTTTTCAATGCACATAGATTTTCATTATTCGTAGTTGGGCTCAGTCCCTATTTCCTCTGAGTACCCCTCGTCTACTGTATATCCTTTGATGTACTGAAACTTTTCTGACCCACATTTTACCCTCTTTACATTCAAAACATACATTAATGAAGTGAGGGATACGTTCTAAAAACACCATACAAGCATTTTTTCATAGATTTTTCTGAATTCCAGCAAGTCAACCTCAGTACAAAAACATAAGTGTGTAGACAGTGCCTTGTGAAAGTATTCAGCCCCCTTGAATTTTTAACCTTTTGCCACATTTCGGGCTTCAAACAAAGATATAAAATGTATTTTTTTTGTCAAGAATCAACAGGTGGGACACAATCGTGAAGTGGAACAAAATTTATTGGATATTTTAAACGTTTTTAACAAATAAAAACCTGAAAAGTGGGTGTGCAATATTATTCGGCGCCCTTGCATTAATACTTTGTAGCGCCACCTTTTGCTGCAATTACAGCTGCAAGTCGCTTGAGGTATGTCTCTATCAGTTACATCGATAGACTGAAATTCTTTTCCATTCTTCCTTGCAAAACAGCTCGAGCTCAGTGAGGTTGGATGGAGAGCGTTTGTGAACAGCAGTCTTCAGCTCTCCCCACAGATTCTTGATGGGATTCAGGTCTGGACTTTGACTTGGATCATTGTCCTGTTGGAAGATATACAGTATCTCCATTCCAGTCTCAGGTCTTTTGGAAACTCCAACAGGTTTTCTTCCAGAATCGTACTGTATTTGGCTCCATTCATCTTCCCTGTTTCTGCTGAATAAAAGCAGGCCCAAACAATGAGGCGACCACCACCATGTTTGACAGTGGAGATGGTGTGTTCAGGGTGATGAGCTATGTTACTTTTACGCCAAACATTGTTTTGCATTGTGGTGTGCAAGTTGGATTTTGGTTTCATCTGACCAGAGCACCTTCTGCCACATGTTTGGTTTGTCTCCCAGGTGGCTTGTGGCAAAGTTTAAACGAGACTTTTTATGGATATCTTTGAGAAATGTCTTTCTTGTTGCCATAAAGACCAGATTTGTGCAGTGTACGACTGGATTGTTGTCCTATGGACAGACTCTCCCACCTCAGCTATAGATCTCTGCAGTTCATCCAGAGTGATCATGGGCCTCTTGGCTGCATCTCTGATCAATCTTCTTGTTCGAGGTGAAAGTTTAGCGGGACGGCCAGGTCTTGGAAATTTGCAGTGGTCTGAAACGCCTTCCATTTCAATATGATTGCTTGCACAGTGCTCCTTGAGATGTTTCAGGCTTGGGAAATCTTTTTGTATCCAAATCCGGCTTTAAACATTTTCACAACAGTATCTTGGACTTGCCTGGTGTGTTCCTTGGTCTTCATGATGCTCTCTGCACTTTAAACAAAACCCTGAGACTATCACAGAGCAGGCGCATTTATACAGAGACTTGGTTCCACACAGGTGGATTCTATTTATCATCATCAGTCAACATTGGATCATTCAGAGATCCTCACTGAACTTCTGGAGTGAGTTTGCTATAGTGAAAGTAAAGGGGCCGAATAATATTGCACGTCCCACTTTTCCGTTTTTTATTTGTTAAAAAAGTATAAAACATCAAATAAATTTCGTTCCACTTAATCATTGTGTCCCACTTGTTGTTGATTCTTGACAAAAAACTGAAAATTTTACATCTTTATGTTTGAAGCCTGAAATATGGTGAAAGGTTGAAAAGTTCAAGGGGGTCGGTTACTTTCACAAGGCACTGTATGTTCATTTACTGTTGTCATTTACTGTTGCTTTAGACTTGACCAGTGGTTTCCCATTTTCATCTCCTGTGCGCCCCGAAAGGTTGTGTTCTCATACCTCCCACAAATTATCTCATTTGAACATCGACACAGCAAACCTGTACAACAGTTTTAAAACTAAGAAAAATAATTCCGACAGTGCCGTGAAAAAGTATTTGCCCCAGTCCTGATTTATGTTTTTTTTTTTTTTTGGGGGGGGGGGTCATATCTATCACACAAAGATTTCAAATCAGACAAATTTGAATATCACTCAGAGTTAATTTAAAGAAACACAAAAGTTTTAAAATAATTGAATTTAGGGCACAAAAAAAACATTTCTGAACCTCTGAAAAAGTAATTGCTGCCTTTGTTTTATCATAGTCACTGTAATGAACCACAAATTTGGGAAAGGCGAGTTCAATTTCACACGCCACACTCAAACCTGATTACCACCACACTTGTTGAATGAAGAAGTAATTTCAATAGAATCTGTCGGAGACCGTGAAGTGGGCTATGAAATCTCAAGAACCTATGCATGATCCATAGAAATTGAAGAAGAAATCAGTATGGAAAAGATTACAAAGCTATTTTAAAGTCTTTGGGGCTGCAGCGTACCACAGTAAGAGCCATGATCCACAAATAGAAAAAACTGGGAACAGTGGCAAACCTTCCCAGGAGTGGACACTGACTCATACAGGTCACAAAAGAACCTTTAACAACATTTAAAGACCTGCAGGCCTCAGTTAAGGTCAGTGTTCATGACTGCACCATAAGACACCGGCCAAAAAATGTCATCAATGTTAGAGTTCCTAGCTGAAAACCCCTGTTGTCCGCAAAGAATACAAAGGATTGTCTCACATCTTGATTATCTGCAAGACTTTTGGAGAAACATTCTGTGGACTGACAAGTCAAAAAGTTTACTTTTTGGAAGGTGTGTGGCCAGTTACATCTCATTTTGTATTTCCTCAGGTTGTCTCTGATTAATATTAAAATTGGTTTGATGATTTGAAATCTGTGTGTGATGGATATGACACAAAAAAAGAAAAAAAACAGGAAGGGGTGAATACTTACGACTACTAATACTTACTACTCATTTAAAATCAATTACATGCCATCACCTTAGGGTTGTTGGCATCAAAAAGGCCCGTTGAGAGCCCAATAAGGAGAGAGTTTTGATGTTTGGAGCGCAGAGGTGAAACTGAGCGTGAGCGAGAGGTGAGAGAAGAAGATTCATCCATCGAAGACTGAGCTGAAAGTCGGACAAGTGCAGATGTGCGTTTGTGAGCCGGAGAGCACAACTTCATAAACAGGCGCTCTTCATCCTGTGATAAAACTGATAGGAGTGAAGAATGACACTGTAGTAAAATGAATATCGATTACATAATATAGACAAATACATATTGCCTTTGAAGGACCACATCAATCAAGCTATGACTATTATGTTCGTCCTCACCCTCCTTCTTCACTGCTGCTGCTGCTTCTTGGTTTGAACTGACCTCAGGTAACCTGTAAACAACAACAAAAAATAGCACTCTAAACAATCAACAAATTACTACTCTGAGCCAAAATAGCGCTAGTAAGTCTGGCTCTTATCGAACACATATACTATAGGTCTTCTTCTTTCGGTGTGTCCCATTAGGGGTCGCCACAGTGTGTCATCTTTTTCCTTTTAAGCCTATCTGGTGCATTCTCCTCTCTAAGACCCACTGTCCTTATGTCCTCCTTCACAACATCCATCAATCTTTTCTTTGGTCTTCCTCTCGCTCTTTTGCCTGGTAGCTCCATCCTCAGCACCCTTCTACCAATATGCTCACTCTCTCGCCTCTGAACATGCCCAAACCATCGAAGTCTGTTCCCTCTCACCTTGTCTCTAAAACACTGAACTCTGGCTGTCCCTCTAATGAGCTCATTTCTAATCCTCTCCACCCTGTTCAGACCAAGCAAGAACCTCAGCATCTTCATTTCTGCTACCTCAATTTCACTGCATATCACAATATCATCTGCGAACATCATGGTCCCAGGGGAATCCAGTTTAACCTCATCTGTCAGCCTCTCCATTACTATCGCAAACAGGAAGGGGCTCAGTGCCGAACCCTGATGCACTAACACCTCTACCTTAAATTCTTGTGATACACCAACAGCACATCTCACCACTGTTCTGCAACCCTCATACATGTCCAGTACTATTGTAACACATTTCTCTGCCACACCAGACTTGTGCATGCAGTACCATAGTTCCTCTCTTTGTACTCTGTCATAAGCTTTCTCTAGGTCTACAAAGATACAATGTAGCTCCTTCTGACCTTCTCTGTACTTTTCCACAAGCATCCTCAAGGCAAATAGTGCATCTGTGGAACTCTTTCTGTGCATGAAACCACACTGTTGCTCGCAGATACTTACTTTGTGTGGTTCATCATCTTTATTCCTCTGTAGTTTCCACAGTTCTGAACATTGTCTTTGTTCTTAAAAATGGGGACAAGCACAATTTTCCTCCATTCTTCTGGCATCTTCTCTCCTGCTAGTATTGTATTGAATAAGTTGGTCAAAAACTCCACAGGCACCTCACCAAATTGCTTCCATACCTCCACTGGTATGTCATCAGGATCAAGTGTCTTTCCATTTTTCATTCTGTTCAGTGCCTTTCTAACTTCTCCCTTACTAATCAAAGCCACTTGCTGGTCATTCACGCTTGCCTCTTCTACTCTACCTTCTCTCCCATTTTCTTCATTCAGAAACTTCAAGTACTCTTTGCATCTACAGTACACTATAGGCACCAGTCAACATATTTCCATCTCTATTCTTAACGATCAAGTGTCATTCCTATAAACATTCTAAAATAGATGGAAAAAAATAAATAGGAGCAGAGAGCGCGTCATCCATGCGCAAAGTTGCAGAAGTGTTATTCTACGACATTCAAGTGGTCGCCATATTGGCTGCATCCCGTCCGGACATTCGCCAATTAAACTATGGGAGACGAACACGCCCCTTCTGACACGAAAGCTCTTTTCGAAGAAGAGAACATCACACAACCTAGTTAAATTACCGGGGGAATATTACCCTATTGTTTCGAGTCATATTCAGATGATATGTGATCATGGCCAAACCGCCTCCCCGTCCAATCCGCTTCCATGGCGGAGATGAGCCATCGCGGCTCATCACAGCCGGCCGGTGTGGCTCATTTTCGACGCCAGGGTGGCTTATCACGGAGCTGAGCTAAGCTGCTTTAGGGCGTTGTTCCGCCCGCGAGCCTGACGCGCAGCCTTCGCTGGCGAAGCGACGCAGCTGCCTTCGCCGGCGAGCCCGACGCCGTCCGACTTGCACATCGACACATTTAGCACGCCTTTCCTACGTACGCGGTATGCCCCATTATTTTTTTTTTAGTAGCTGTCTACAAACCCACCTGTCATTTGGAACCCACAAAGCTCTCGTCCTCTGCACCCGTGCAATCCATTTTTCACGACGAAACGTGTCTGATGAAGGGTAAATCCATCCTACCGAGTGTTCAAGCAATGTCCAACAATGGAACGAGCCGGCATTTTGGCTAACACGAAGGAACGAGCTCCCTTAGGCAAAACTAATAGAAACAAACGAGTCCACTTGAGGGTGGTCCCGCCATGTACGTCACTTCCTGCTTCTTCTCGAAAATAAATCCCTCGATACTAATACGAAGTACATCATCTTGTTTATTTCAATGTATTTGTTTTTATAAAGTATTTTGATGTAAACTCTGACTTAAGTCGAAATTCGAGTTAAGTCGCTACAGTAGGAGCGGATCTGTCGTAGACAAAGCAGTCCCTGTATTGTGAAGGCAACGGGGAGCTACTCTTCTTGTTTACAAGAGAGAGAGGAAGAGAAAAGAGGGAGGGACAGAGAGCGAGAGAAATAAAGAAAGTGAGAGAGATGACTGATCTGTGCCGATTGTAATAGACATGGTGAAGTAAACAATTTTGTTTTCCTCTAGCCACTTTTTATTGATCTATTTTATGAAGAGATCAAGCTCCTGCAGCAGCCGAACAGCCCCACATGATGCTGCCACCTCCATGCTTCACTGTTGGTATGCGTTATCAGGTCTAGAATTGTCCCTCTTTTTCCTCCTGATGTAATGTTGGCCATTATGGCCAAATAGCATCAATTTGGTTTCATCAGACTACAGGACATGTCTCCAGAAGTTAAGATCTTTGTCGAGGTGTCTTTTTGCAAACTGTAACGTTTTTTTATGTTTCTGTCAGAGTAACTGCTCCATTTTTGGTAAGTGGCCTTTCAGCACATGTCGGTGCAGGACTTGTCAGTTTCTCTGATTTCCTGGCCAATTTATTTTGATTTTCCCATGATTTCCAACAAGGAAACAGAGTGTTTGAGGTGTGGCCTGAAATACATCCTGAAGTGTGTTGTCAATTAACTAACATTGTTTCAGTCAACCTATCAGGAGCTTCCAAAGCCATGACCTCATCATCTGGGCTTCCCCATGTTCTTTAACTTATTTATTGCCACGGACATAAAATTACCTCTGCAAAAACCCCATCAATTAGTGCCATGGGTGCAAAGCATTTCGCTAAAGGTCTGTCAATTTCATGTCAAGTGTCCTGTACAGTACGGAAAGCGCTCAGCTTGCCTAATTTTCGCAATTGTTCGATGCTGGGAATGTGGCTCTTTGGAGCTGAAGAGGAAGAAGAGGACAAGTGTTGAGAAGGTTGGACTAACACTTGATCGCTTGACAACCATTGCCAATCAATATAAGCCAACTGTATTGAGTTAGGGTTCGCTCATCTAGCAGTGGAGTACGGGGACCACCGTGGGAGCGGTGCAGCCGCCACAATCAGCCACCCTAAGTACCGGGACCATCACCGCGGCACAACATGGGTACATTGCGTCGCGACTTTGTAGACAGTGAGTGCGGAGAAATGCTGCGGTAAGGCCGGGGCAGCTGGCGGTCCCGATACTTAGGGCGGTTGACAATTATCTGCAGTCCCTTAGCCAATTTGGATGCAAAACATGATGCAGGGTTTCCCTTAGCAAATTAGGATACAGACCACAGTGCCCATTCATACACTGTAAAATAGCCTGCTCCACTGTAAAAAAATTATAAACCTCCCCAAAAAAAAAAAAAAAAAAAAAAAAAAAAAAAAACTGTGATACCCAGGCTGTGTAAAGTGAACCGCGTTGGATCAAGGGAACAATGTTTTTAATTTAAATTATCAGATCTATTAAAATATATTCCTTTCTTGTTAAAATAACTTGAAAAGATTAAAACTTGCCAAACAATGACTTGGTCATCTATTTAGCAGAGGCTGACTTTGTCTATACCATACATTCAATACAAACCTTTACAGTTTAAAGTACCACTGACACCTAAAACATTAAATTTAGTATGTTAATAACCAACAAATTTTTTTTTTGCCAGAATGGAATCATCCGTTTGTTCACAGCATGTCAGAATGTTGCCATATATTGATTTTTTTCATCTCCGGCCATGAAAATTTTGTGGACTATTTTGAGTTGAAGATGAAGCCGGAAGTGGCGTAGTCGAGTGTCTTTCCTCTTGTACCGGTCACAATTTACCATTTTTTTCTGCATGTTACCAAAAATGCCGCCTTGTTGTGTTCCTGGATTTTGCTTGAACACTCTGGAGGATGGATTCACTCTTCACACGTTTCCATAAGAGCTGATTCGTTATGAAAAATGCATTGCACAGGTGCAAAGGAAAAGAGTTTCGTGGGTTTCCAATGACAGGTGCATAAAGCTATTAAAAAAAAAATAGTTGGGGGGGACTAATTTGTCTCACGGTTTATTGCATATGTTACGTGTGAAATTACAATAAATCCCCTTGGTCAAACCAGCAAAATATAACAAAGTACTTGTATTGCATTTAAGACAATTTAATCACACACAATACAATACAACACAAAACAATAACAAAATAGAAGTACAAAGACAGTTTAGTAGCGTGTAACACGAGCTAACTAGCCAAACGACCTATAGACACCATAGTTGAATCCAATGTTCCAAATAGGCGAATGTTATTTCAAATGAATATGCCGGAAATGTAAAAAAGGCAGTGTGGCGTCTGTGTACACGTGCACCTGTCCAAAAGCAGCAGTATTAATTAAAAGCTGCGTCAACAGCCATCCTCGTACTTATCGGGACATTCAAGAAATCCATGTCCGACGACGTAATCCTTCTCAAAGAATGTAACAAAAGACCAGCGTCATAATAACTTAAAAGTACGTAAGTCATGGGTGCTAAATGTGTCGATGCGCGCAGGCCACTGTTAGCGGTGGCGTGGGTCGCAGTTTTCCCTGACGCAGAGGTGGGTAGGGCCGGAAGGCTGTCTTGCCCATGCTGTCACAACGTTGGCAGAGAGGAGAAAGTAACCCAATTATAATCAAAGTGATTAATATTATATGTAGTTTTGATAACAATACCTTTTTAAAATATATATTTTGGTGTTAGAGGCACTTTAAGGATAGATGTCCAGCCCTCACAAATGAGAATAAAATGCATGTTAGTGGCAGTTAAATAAATAAATTAAAAATAAATTGAAATTTCCTCGTAATGGTCACAATACTTCAGTATTCTTGTTTAGATGGCCAACTGTCATCTTTCCATGTCAGATGGCTGAGGAACTTCAAAGTCCCAGTCAAGGGTGCTCAGGAATTTCAAAAGAGCTCCTGCACGTGACGTCACAGTTTGCATGGCGCCATATTGCCAGTCAAAACTACCTACTCTGCAGTGCGGGATTCGTTGAACCGGAGCACATTTTTCAAATTGCCCGAGACCTGTTGTGCTGTTGGTTGTCACAATAGACAACACAGTTCTTCAAAGATAGCATTCTATAGAATACCATCTGAAAAGACCAGAAAAGATCGATGCGTTGCCAGTCAAACAAAGCTGCTTGGGAGTCGTCTGAACCGAAGCAGATTATTCCCAGTGCCCGAGACCTATTGTCCTGTTGGTTGTCATAACAGACGACAGTTCTTCAAAGAGATCGAGATCGATGGATTTTGGCAATTAAACGGGATGGATAGTGCCCAACAATATACACACACCAGTGTAGCAATTATTTCATTTCAGGTAGGAATTATTCTTCTCAATCTCAAATTATCAAGAAGTATTTAAAAAAAAAAATAAACCGTCTGTCAGAGAGGTCTAGGGAATGCAGGCCTATGGGGGCACAAACCAGTGCAATCTGTAGGCCGGTCCCAAGCCCGGATAAATGCAGAGGGTTGCGTCAGGAAGGGCATCCGGCGTAAAAACTGTGCCAAACAAATATGAGCGTTCATCTAAAGAATCCCATACCGGATCGGTCGTGGCCCGGGTTAACAACGCCCGCCCCCGGCACTGCTAACCTGCAGGGCGTCGGTGGAAATTCAGCTACTGTGGGTCGAAGACAAAGAAGAGGAGGAAACCGGATCCAGCGTCAGAAGAAAAAGAGGAATGCACAGAGCCTACAACTGAGTGTAGGGACTTTGAATGTTGGGACTATGACAGGAAAAGCACAGGAGTTGGTTGACATAATGATTAGGAGAAAGGTTGATATTCTGTGCATCCAAGAGAGCAGGTGGAAAGGTAGTAAGGCTAGAGGTTTAGGAGCAGGGTTTAAATTATTCTACCACGTAGTAGATGGGAAGGGAAATGGAGTAGGGGTTATTTTAAAGGAAGAGCTGGCTAAGAATGTCTTGGAGGTGAAAAGAGTATCAGATCGAGTGATGAGACTAAAATTTGAAATTGAGGGTGTTATGTATAATGTGGTTAGCGGCTATGCACCACAGGTAGGATGTGACCTAGAGTTGAAAGAGAAATTCTGGAAGGAACTAGATGAAGTAGTTCTGAGCATCCCAGACAGCGAGAGAGTTGTGATTGGTGCAGATTGTAATGGACATATTGGTAAAGGAAACAGGGGCGATGAAGAAATGATGGGTAAGTACGGCATCCATGAAAGGAACTTTGAAGGGCAGATGGTGGTGGACTTTGCAAAAAGGATGGAGATGGCTGTAGTGAACACTTATTTCCAGAAGAGGGAGGAACATATAGTGACCTACAAGAGCGGAGGTAGAACCACGCAGGTAGATTATATTTTGCGCAGACGATGTAATCTGAAGGAGGTTACTGACTGTAAAGTAGTGGTAGGGGAGAGTGTAGCTCGACAGCATAGGATGGTAGTATGTAGGATGATTCTGGTGGTGGGTAGGAAGATTAAGAAGACAAAGGTAGAGCAGAGAACCATGTGGTGGAAGCTGAGAAAGGAAGAATGTTGTGCGCCTTCCGGAAAGAGGTGAGACAGGCTCTCGATGGACAACCGAAGCTCCCGGAAGACTGGACGACGACAGCCAAGGTGATCAGAGAGACAGGCAGGAGAGTACTTGGTGTGTCATCTGGTAGGAAAGGGGAGAAGGAGACTTGGTGGTGGAACCCCAAAATACAGGGAGTCATACAAGGAAAGAGATTAGCGAAGAAGAAGTGGGATACTGAGAGGACTGAGGAGAGGCGAAAGGAGTACATCGAGATGCGACGTAGGGCAAAGGTAGAGGTGGCAAAGGCTAAACAAGAGGCATATGAAGACATGTACACCAGGTTGGACACGAAAGAAGGAGAAAAGGATCTCTACAGGTTGGCCAGACAGAGGGATAGAGATGGGAAGGATGTGCAGCAGGTTAGGGTGATTAAGGATAGAGATGGAAATGTGTTGACTGGTGCCAGTAGTGTGTTAAATAGATGGAAAGAATACTTTGACAAGTTGATGAATGAAGAAAATGAGAGGGAAGGAAGAGTTGAAGAGGCAAGGGTGAAGGACCAGGAAGTGGAAATGATTACTAAGGGGGAAGTCAGAAAGGCACTATAAAGGATGAAAAATGGAAAGGCAGTTGGTCCTGATGACATACCGGTAGAGGTATGGAAGCAATTTGGAGAGATGGCTGTGGAGTTTTTGACCAACTTATTCAACAGAATACTAGCGGGCGAAAAGATGCCTGAAGAATGGAAGAAAAGTGTTCTTGTTGCAATTTTTAAGAACAAAGGGGATGTTCAGAGCTGTAAAAACTATAGAAGAATAAAGTTGATGAGCCACACAATGAAGTTACAGGAAAGAGGAGTGGAGACTCAGGACAGAAATAAGTATCTGCGAGCAACAGTATGGTTTCATGCCTAGAAAGAGTACCACAGATGCATTATTTGCCTTGAGGATGCTCGTGGAAAAGTACAGAGAAGGTCAGAAGGAGCTACATTGTGTCTTTGTGGATCTAGAGAAAGCCTATGACAGAGTACCAAGAGAGGAACTGTGGTACTGCATGCGTAAGTCTGGTGTGGCAGAGAAGTATGTTAAAATAGTACAGGACATGTATGATGGTAGCAGAACAATGGTGAGGTGTGCCTTAGGTGTGACAGAGGAATTTAAGGTGGAGGTGGGACTGCATCAGGTATCAGCTCTGAGCTCCTTCCTGTTTGCAGTGGTAATGGATAGGCTGACAGATGAGGTTAGACTGGAATCCCCTTGGACCATGATGTTCGCAGATGATATTGTCATATGCAGTGAAAGCAGGGAGCATGCAGAGGAACAATTGGAAAGATGGAGACATGCACTGGAAAGGAAAGGAATGAAGATTAGCCGAAGTAAAACAGAATATATGTGCGTGAATGAGAAAAGTAGAGGGGGAAGAGTGAGGCTACAGGGAGAAGAGATAGCGAGGGTGGACGACTTCAAATACTTGGGGTCAACAATACAGAGCAATGGAGAGTGTGGTCAGGAAGTGAAGAAACGGGTCCAAGCAGGTTGGAACAGCTGGCGAAAGGTGTCTGGTGTGTTATGTGACAGAAGAGTGTCTGCTAGGATGAAGGGCAAAGTTTACAAAACAGTGGTGAGGCCGGCCATGATGTACGGATTAGAGACGGTGGCACTGAAGAAACAACAGGAAGCTGAACTGGAGGTGGCAGAAATGAAGATGTTGGGGTTCTCGCTCGGAGTGACCAGGTTGGCTAGGATTAGAAATGAGCTCATTCGAGGGACGGCCAAAGCTGGATGTTTTGGAGACAAGATTCGAGAGAGCAGACTTCGATGGTTTGGACATGTTCAGAGGCGAGAGAGTGAGTATATTGGTAGAAGGATGCTGAGGATGGCGCTCCCAGGCAAAAGAGCGAGAGGAAGACCAAAGAGAAGGTTTATGGATGTGGTGAGGGAAGACATGAGGGCAGTTGGGGTTAGAGAGGAAGATGCAGGAGATAGGCTAAGATGGCAAAAGATGACACGCTGTGGCGACCCCTAACGGGACAAACCGAAAGGAAAAGAAGAAGAAGAAGAGAGGTCTAGGGAGGTTAACATGTGGCAGCATACGGTTCCATGTACGGAGGAGACAACTCCCTGTCCTCATTTTTTTTCCCCAATCATAATGAATGCGAGTTTGTGTAAAACCAGGGGTCATACATATAAATATTGATATTTGTATTGAAAATATCTGAGTGGGTCCATCACTATGTGGTATTTATTCTTGATTAAGAACAGATCCAGCAATGAAGTATTTGTAGGCGTATTGTAAATCGACAATTTATTCATCAAATACATGTGTATATACAGTTGTCCAAGACAAGTGGAAGCGAATTAACAGTCAAATTTCTTATCGCCGAAAACATTGACTTCGGGATTAAATATGGATCTTCTATGCCAAGTGTCTCTCATTTTTCCATGTACTTTCGTTTATTATCACCTTCTAAATGTTTAACGCAGGAGTGCTCAATGCATCGATCGCGGGACGGCGTGCCAAAAAAAAAAAAAAAGACGTCAGCCAATGTTCTCTCTAAACTGTGCGCGTGTACAATTGTGCACCGCTGATGCAGTCTTTGCAGATATTCTGTGTTGCGCGCAAAAAAATAAACCAATGCAAATTGAAAGTACAACATTCATTCAATCAGTTTGTAGCATTTTGCAATATGATTCAATGAGTGAGGGATGACTGGTTGTTACATCCAACGGCACAATTCACTTACGTACTGTAAAAAAGAAGAACCCACTGGTTTCTTTTAGACGGCACACGGAACTTTCTCTAACGAGTGCTGCTCCGCCACACTTTCTTTTTCCAAGTTTACCTTAATCCCCCCGCTCTTAAAGACGTACACTCATATTTACAAATGTTACAGTACTTATGCAGCCCATCAATGTGTTTTATAATGACAGCATCCATAACTGCTGTTTAGTAAGCAATACAGTCTGGGCAACGTAGAGCAAAGACGAGCAAGACATGCTGCTTATGTTTACTTTTGATATTAATGGAGAAAGTTAAAAAAAAAAGGCTGTTGTTTTAAGATGCAATGACAATGACGAGATTTTCTCTTTTCAGAGTGGGAAAGGTCTGGTCTGAAACCAAAGTACAAAAGTGCAGGATGAGACTGTGTGTAATTTTAAAATTCCACTTTGGCACAGCCTGATCCAGGATGAAAGCACAGACAATACAGTGCACAAAAAGCAAATTCTGTATTTTAAATATAGGAGGTGAAGACTATTTTACTTTTATTGCACTTTCATTATTTGCTTGAATATGACCTTATACGTTTAATCAACAGATAAAGTGTTGTCCATTTGCTAATCAGACAAGGATGTGTTGTAGAGCCGGTGGTTGTCCTTAATGTTTGTACGCAGAAAACCGGCTGGTGGCATCCTCCTCTCCCAGGCTTTGCCGTGGAGACGAATGACACCAGATGAGGAGCGGAAAGTTACCATCCCGGCCCAGGAGCAGACTGCGGGGGGGCAGCCACTTTTACCATGGACCCATACATATAAAAACCTTGTGTTACCGGGCAGCTCTTGTCTTCTTCTTTGGCTATCCTGCCAGAAGACACACGTCACGTGTGCGGCAGATACCTATATATGACCCGGACGTCTGCATTGCACATTCCTATGTAATAAATCCATTTGCTGTTAACTTTTTCTAATCATTGGTCATATCTTCCTCGACTCGTGAACACGCGTAGGGTCCAAACTCGCAAATCCCGACAGAGGCAACATAATATTAACCTTCAAACGGTTTGGGAGCATCATCCCCCTGACAAAACTCTGGGTGTCGTGCTATAAGACAATCTCATTTCGACTCAACGGAATTAACTTGCAACAATGCTTTATTTGACCGGCAATATGGCGATGTCATGTGATTTTATGACGTAGGTGCACGAGTTCTATACCAATATCATGGCAAGCATTCTAAATGGTGAACACCACCAAGTAGGTCCATTTTGTTTTGAGGAGGGTAGTCCGCAACTATCCCAAGAGCTGTAGATCCTGACCTTGGAGGATCCACCCCAATCTGATGGGTGGAAACCATATAGCCTGGTCAGGGCCAACAGAGAAAGCCTGAGCCTGCTGAACGAGAACTACGCAAGTGCTACTCCTCCCCTGACTACCTGTGCTGTATTGTAACATCCACCACCTATCACTTTAAAGCAATCTCAAATGTGGGACTCCTAAAAGCAACTGAAAGAAGTAATATTCAACATTCAACATAAAAAAAAAATACATTTTTAACAATAAAACGACAAGAACACACTTTGATATAATGAAAATAGTAAAATAGTTACATTGGCTGTTGGTCTTGCTTCTCCCATTCGTGATGCAGGCTCACCGAAGAGTGTGATGCTTTAGGAACGTCCTCCAACATTAATGATTCCACATCTTCTGGATCTATCAATATGTAGACTATTTGTACCAGAAATCTACTTTGAATAAAAAGTCGAGATATGATAAAATGAAATACTCACACTGAATCTCAGTAGCAGTTGATGGCCGGGTGTTGCCAGCCTTTTCAAGAACATTTTCTGGATGCGAGGCCTTTGTTGTAGCAACATATTTTGTCTGCACCTTAACCTCAACAATGGAAGATGTGCTATCTTTGGAGGTGCTGTACTCTTCAGGTGTACTCATTGCATGTTGTGTGACAGTCTGGTTTGGCTTATCTGAGAAGATGTTGACTTCAGGATGTGAATTCTCAGCTCATACAATATAGTCACACAAGCAATGTAAACAGCAGGTATCTACAGTGATGTGAAAAAGTATTGGCCACCTTCTCAAATTCTTATATTTTTGCATAGTTTCCCCTGTCTAAAGTCGAAGATCATCAAAGCAATGCAAATTTATTAGGGTAAAAAAACTATTCAAAGTGCCCTGGTCCCGTGTGAAGAAGAAACTACCCCCCTTGTTAAATCATATATTAATAGTTGTTTATTGCAATTTTTGTTTAATTTTCAATTGATTACACCTAAGCCTGATTACCTCCTGACCTGTTCAATCAAGAACTAATTTAAACAATGTTTTGACAAAATCAAGTCGTGACAAAAGTTTTTGAAAAAGCTGCAAGAAAATGACACGATCTAAGGAAATTCCACAACAATCAAGAAATAAAGAACTTGTCAGTCCATAAAGCGTTAGTAAAGCCATTTCTAAAGCTATGAGTCCAATGCACCATCGGGAGAGCCACTATCTTCCCACAGAGAAAACATGCAACAGTGATGAAGCTTCCCAGGAGGGAACCATAAGCCCAAGTGAACGGCAATGACTTATCCAGGAGGCCACAAAAGAACACATGATAATTTCTAATGAACTGCAAGGCTCCCTTTCCACAGTTCAGGGCAGTGTGTTTGACTCAATAATCACAAAGAGACTACAAAAACTCTATCCAAAACAATGACAAAAACCACAGCTGACCAAAAACAACAAAGGCTTGTGTTTTTGTGGGGAAAAAAAACATTGAATGATTCCCAATAGACTATTATATGGACTGATGATGAAAGTTGAGCTTTTTGGAAAGTGTATTGCCTTATTTCTGGTGTAGCATAGCATTTGACAAAAATAACATTACACCAACAAACACGGTAGTAGTAGTATGATAGTCTTGGGCTGCTTTGGTCTTTCAGGACCTGTACAATGTGCTGTGATTGACGAAACCATGAATTTTGCTCTTTAACAGAAAAACCGGAAGGACTGTGTTCAGTAATGAGTTTGTAACTTCAAGATGAAGTGCACTTAGGTTCTGCAGTACCAAAACGATTCAAAACACGCCTGTAGGTCAACTTCTGAATGTCTTCAAAAACACAAAATGCAGGTTTTAGAGTAGTCTAATCAAAGTCCAGACTTGAGTCCTACTGAAATGCAGTGGTATGAGCTCAAAAAGGGCGTTCTTGCTGGAAAACCCTAAATTTTTGCCAAATTCAGACAATTCTGCAAGGAAGACTGGGCCAAAAAAAATCTCCACAGAGATGAGAAAGACTCATTGCCAGTTATAGAAAATGCTTTATTTCACTTGTTTCTGATGAGGGTGGCCCGTTGTTTGGTTTCGGGGACATTATTTTTTCCAAACAGGGCCATGTAGCTTTGAGTAGTTTTTTCCCCATTAATAAAATAAATAAATTAAAAACATTTTCAGTTTATTTTGGGGTATATGTATCTGATGTTTACATGTCTGATGATCTTAAAGATTCAAGTTGGGAAAACAAAAATGTTTTGAGAAGGAGGCCAATACATTTTTACCGCACTGTATTGCTAAGATTTTATTTCAATATAAACTATGACAGCCTTCACAGACACTTCTGCAAAACTATTGGTTTCAACTATTGATTTACTGAGTGCGATTCTAATTTACTACTGTGATAAACCCAAGCTGCTTTTGATACAAAGACATTAAAACAATGACTAGCAAGAATGCAATGAAAGTTGACAATTACATTTATTTTAAATTACTGTCCAGCTAATGTTTTCAAGAGCACTGACCAGTGATTTGTCATCTCTTGGAAACCCTATAGTGAGAGTGCGTACCTAAAACATGAATAGCTGATGTGATTTTTCAAAGAGTGCACTAACCACTGCTAGGGAAAGCCTCTTCACAGAAGGTGACTGTCTCTAAAAGTTGGGTGAGCGGCTGAACCGCTGCCTCATGGAGTACTTTCAATATTTGACAGTCAGGACTCACTTCCCACACCTTCCTTTGACCTTCGCCTTGGAGCACACATGTCTGCATCACTTCACCAGCTGTTGGTTCTGTGAACAAAGACAAATAAAAAATAATAATGTTCCTTTGTCAATATATTATGTTCAAAATAAGAGTAAATAAGAGAGAAAGGTGTTCAAGTAAAGTTCTTGAGAAAAAAAAAGTTTGCATTTCCCCTTTTGGCTTCTTAATTTGCATAGAGAAGTCTCAAAAATATTACATATTGTAATGCAATAAATATGAACAACAGATGTTTTAGAGGTTATGTTGATTTAACACCTTTGTACTTTTTTTTTTTTTTAAATCATTTTGTTTCTCTGCCTTTACCTCAACATTCACATTGATTCTCTATCTCTCCCCTGCTACATTTCTCCTTTATTCTGAATCTTTTATTTTATTTTTAAAATGTATCCAAGATGTTTTATTTTTTCCATTTTGCAATGCAAATATTTAATGTTCGTTAAAATTCCGAGTACACTGTTCTTAAAAGGGATTAAGTTGACTTATTCATAATATCATTCTCATTCATCTTCTGTATAGTTTATCCTATCTGAGCAGACTTTGGATGAGAGACAAGGTACAGTCTAAACTGGTCACAGGCCAATCTCAGGGCACATGTACACAAACAACTTATTTGAATTATTATGCTCAATAATATAAATGCAGCCCTATGGGGGCACAAACCAGTGCAATCTGTAGGCCGGTCCCAAGCCTGGATAAATGCAGAGGGTTGCGTCAGGAAGGGCATCCGGCGTAAAAACTGTGCCAAACAAATATGAGCGTTCATCTAAAGAAACCCATACCGGATCGGTCGTGGCCCGGGTTAACAACGCCCGCCCCCGGCACTGCTAACCTGCAGGGCGTCGGTGGAAATTCAGCTTCTGTGGGTCGAAGACAAAGAAGAGGACGAAACCGGATCCATCGTCAGAAGAAAAAGAGGAATGCAGAGAGCCTACAACTGAGTGTAGGGACTTTGAATGTTGTGACTATGACAGGAAAACCTCAGGAGTTGGTTGACATGATGATTAGGAGAAAGGTTGATATTCTGTGCATCCAAGAGAGCAGGTGGAAAGGTAGTAAGGCTAGAGGTTTAGGAGCAGGGTTTAAATTATTCTACCACGTAGTAGATGGGAAGGGAAATGGAGTAGGGGTTATTTTAAAGGAAGAGCTGGCTAAGAATGTCTTGGAGGTGAAAAGAGTATCAGATCGAGTGATGAGACTAAAATTTGAAATTGAGGGTGTTATGTATAATGTGGTTAGCGGCTATGCCTCACAGGGAGGATGTGACCTAGAGTTGAAATTCTGGAAGGAACTAGATGAAGTAGTTCTGAGCAACACAGACAGCGAGAGAGCTGTGATTGGTGCAGATTGTAATGGACATATTGGTAAAGGAAACAGGGGGGATGAAGAAGTGATGGGTAAGTACAGCATCCAGGAAAGGAACTTTGAGGGACAGATGGTGGTGGACTTTGCAAAAAGGATGGAGATGGCTGTAGTGAACACTTATTTCCAGAAGAGGGAGGAACATATAGTGACCTACAAGAGCGGAGGTAGAAGCACGCAGGTGGATTATATTTTGTGCAGAAGATGTAATCTGAAGGAGGTTACTGACTGTAAAGTAGTGGTAGGGGAGAGTGTAGCTCGACAGCATAGGATGGTAGTGTGTAGGATGACTCTGGTGGTGCGTAGGAAGATTAAGAAGACAAGGGTAGAGCAGAGAACCATGTGGTGGAAGCTGAGAAAGGAAGAATGTTGTGCGGTCTTTCGGAAAGAGGTGAGACAGGCTCTCGATGGACAGCAGAAGCTCCCGGAAGACTGGACAACGACAGCCAAGGTAATCAGAGAGACAGGGAGGAGAGTACTTGGTGTGTCTTTTGGTAGGAAAGGGGAGAAGGAGACTTGGCCATGATGTACAGATTAGAGACGGTGGCACTGAAGAAACAACAGGAAGCAGAACTGGAGGTGGCACAAATGAAGATGTTGAGGTTCTCGCTCGGAGTGACCAGGTTGGATAGGATCAGAAATGAGCTCATTAGAGGAACAGCCAAAGTTGGATGTTTTGGTGACGAGGTTCGAGAGACCAGACTTTGATGGTTTGGATATGTTCAGAGGCGAGAGAGTGAGTATATTGGTGGTAGGGTGCTGAGGATGGAGCTGCCAGGCAAAAGAGCGAGAGGAAGACCAAAGAGAAGGTTTATGGATGTGGTGAGGGAAAACATGAGGGCAGTTGGGGTTAGAGAGGAAGATGCAGGAGATAGGCTTAGATGGCAAAAGATGACACGCTGTGGCGACCCCTAACGGGACAAGCCGAAAGGAAAAGAAGAAGAAGAAGATGCTCAATAATATAATTATATAAGTTGCACAAAAAAGGGGGACTCCGAACCAAAAAACAAAAAAAAAAAAATCTGTAAAACCCTTCTAGCAATGTACAATGTGCACCTATTTGCCGCTACCCATATACTCAGAATATTAGGAATTATATGTATTAATGTTTTTTTTAGGTTTGTACTTGTAATGTTTTTCAACAAACTGTCCGTACAACAATCATTAATAATAATGTGAATGTGCTGATGTAGAGGTAATATAATCTCGGGACAGGCCACAGGAAAAGGCTTGTCCTGGTCCCTGTAATTGTCAGAACAGAATCCCTCAACCAACTAAAATAAATCCTCAATGATGGCAGATTTTATTAATACTGTTAACACATATTTCAGTCTTAAAAATATAAACTCTTTAACATTGTTTATTAAACACTGCATTAAATATTAGAAAACGTTCGTGCATAGTGCAGTTTATCCACTACATTACACATCCTTGGTCAAACCATCAAAAGAAGCATTATGAGTCAGCTCCAATCTGAAAAAGATCCATAGTAGCTTTATTTGGTGCATCGCTGTGGAACTCATCATTGATAACTTGAAATATTTTTTTAATCCCAAGAGTTTGGGTTGCGCAGCGCAACCTCTCCCCTTCCATTCGGCTCCCAACCCGTAGCATCTTTCACGATAGCGTCAGGTGGCTATCAAAAAATGTGAGCTCAAACTACATAGAAACGAGCCTAATGGGCACACTATTTTTAAAAAGCGAGCAGTTCAATTGTGCGCGCGCTCCCGTTTTTTTTTTTTTAATGTCCCCATGACGCTCATATTACATAGTTTGAGATTACGTTGTTTTGATACCCACCTGAAGCTACTGAGGCGAGCTATTGTTGTTTTGGACTGCGGCGCGACTTCTGGGTTGCCAGCATCATCGGCACAAGTGATGACATTTCTTTTCAAAGCACCTGCACAACTAACCGTTGGAGTCGACATTTTTTTGTCTTAGTTTAAATTTAAACAAACTCATGTGCAGTTGTTCCTGAGCTTTGGCACAGTAGCAACAAGCATACTACGCTGACAATCATAATAAGCAAGCTCCCGGAGGAGCTCTGAGAGCTAAGGTTGGGGGCGCACATTACCGTAAAATATATAAATGTGTTACATAAGACATCATATATCATATCGAAATGTATATGTATGTTTTTTACCAGGCTATGTACCTGTATACGACTATACAATGTGGTTTTTTTCAATTTTTCATCCATACCTGAAGATAATGCTCTCTATTAACGTTTTGAAAGTATTTTGGGAAAAATGTGCGCATTATTTTCGAGAAATTACGGTACTCAACTTTCCAGTGAGATCAACAAATAATGGGACACAATTATCATCTTTTTGGCTCTAACAATGCCACAATGGATTTGAAACGAAACAAAATATGCTCCATCTGCAGATGCTCAGCTTTGAGTGTGTAGTATCCATCCATCCATATTCTTAGCCACTTATCGTTACAAGGGTTGTGGAGAGTGCTGGAGCCCATCCCAGCTGTCAACAGGCAGGAGGCGGGGTACGCCCTGAACTGGTTGCCAGCCAATCGCAGGGCACATCGAGACAAACAGCCGCACTCACAATCACACCTAGGGGCAATTTAGAGTGTCCAATTAAGGTCGCATCTTGATGGAATGTGGAAGGAAACCGGAGTGGCACGAGAAAACCCACGCAGGCATGGGGAGAACATACAAACTCCACACAGGGAGGGTTGGGATTTAACACGAGTCCTCAACCAATGCTTTCCATTAGCGTCACCGTGCCGCCATTTGTGCGCAATATTATCCGTTTTTTCTAGTTGAGAATGGTCAAACAATTTGCGGTAATAAAATATAATAAAGGTGCATTGAGGACCTTCCATACACTTCAACATACATCTAAGTAGCCATGGTATCATCATCTGTGTGTAACCTCCTCTTTTTCTTTTCATTTCAGCTTGTCCCATGAGGGGTCGCCACAATGTGTAATTTTTTTGCCCATCGAAGCCTATCTCCTGCATCTTTCTCTCTAACACCAACTGCCCTCATGTCATCCCTCACAACATCCATAAACCTTCTCTTTGGTCTTCCTCTTGCTCTTTTGCTTGACAGCTCCATCCTCAGCACCCTTCCACCAATATACTCACTCTCTCGCCTCTGAACATGTCCAAACCATCGAAGTCTGCTCTCTCGAATCCTGTCTCCAAAACATCCAACTTTGGCTGTCCCTCTGATGAACTCATTTCTAATCCTATCCAACCTGCTCACTCCTAGCGAGAACCTCAACATCATCATTTCTGCCACATCCAGTTCTGCCTCCTGCTGTCTTTTTAGTCCACTGTCACTAATCCATACATCATGGCCGGCCTCATCACTGTTTTATAAACTTTGCCCTTCATTTTAGCAGAGAATCTTCAGTCACATAACACACCAGACACTTTCTGCCAGCTGTTCCAACCTGCTTGTACCGGTTTCTTCACTTCCTTACCACACTCACTATTGCTCTGGATTGTTGACCCCAAGTATTTGAAGTCGTCCATCATCGCTATCGCTTCTTCCTGGAGCCTTACTCTTTCCCCTCCACCCATCTCATTTATGCACATATATTCTGTTTTACTTGGGCTAATCTTCATTCCTCTCCTTTCCAGTCAGTGCATGTCTACATCTTTCTAATTGTTCCTCCACCAGCTACCTGTTTTTCACTCCAAATCACAATATAATCTGCGAACATCGTGGGCCAAGGGGATTCCAGTCTAACCTCATCTCTCAGCCTATATTCATTACCGTAGCAAACCTGATGCAGTCCCACCTCCCCCTTAAATTCTTCTGTCACACCTATGGCCCACCTCACCACTGTTCTGTTGCCCTCATACAGTAAAAAAAAACAAGTATTTGAACCCCCCCGCTACATTGCAAGTTCTCCTACTTAGAAATCATGGAGGGGTCAGAAATTTTCAGCGTAGGTGCATGTTCACTGTGAGAGAGAGATAACCTAAAAAGAAAACTCCAGAAATCACAATGAGGAAATGTAGGCTTTAATGTGTCAATTTCACTGATGCAATGTTGAGATTTCCATCACGATGAGGAACCCCTAAACATTGAAATATTTCATCTGAATTTCACCATTTTACTTTTAATATCAAGCCTCACACTAGAAAAAAAGTTCAGTTCAAAAGACTCAAGTTTTCAAAATCAAGGGGGACCAGATTCACCCTCCCCACTACGATATGCAGTCTCTTTAGCCTCGAGGAGTTGCCTAAGTCTGTATGAAAACCACGGCTTGTTGTTATTGAATGTGCGAAATGTTCTTGTTGGTATGCACATCTCACAGAAACTGACATACATGGTAACAATATCTCCGAATTTATCAAGGCTGCACACTGAATTTTAAATTACACTGAAGTCTGTGCAGTCAAAGCAGCTTTGAAGTACGAATTTTGCCTCATTGGTCCACTTTTTAATTAATTTTACCAAAGGCTTTGGACACTTAAGTGCTTGCCTGTATGTAAAAGTAAGTTTCTTTCGGCTTGTCCCTTTCGGGGTCGCCACAGCGTGTCATCTCAGATGAACGCATATATGTTTGGCACAATTTTTACACCGGATGCCCTTCCTGACGCAACCCTTCTCAGGGAGTGGAGGCCCCAGTGGGATACGAACCCACAACCCCTGGTTTATCAAACCAGTGCTCTAACCACTGAGCTACAGTACAGTGTAGAAAATAAGTATTTGAACACCCTGCTATATTGCAAGCTCTCTCACTTAGAAATCATGGAGGGGTCTGAAATTTTCATCATAGGTGCATGTCCACTGTGAAAGAGATAAAAAGAAAAATCCTGAAATCACAATGTATGATTTTTTTAACGATTTATTTGTGTGATACAGCTGCAAGTATTTGAACACCTGTGAAATCCAATGTTATTATTTGGTACAGGAGCCTTTGTTTGCAATTACAGAGGTCAAAAGTTTCCTGTAGTTGTTCACCAGGTTTGCACACACTGCAGGGGGGGTTTTGGTCCACTCCTCCACACAGATTTCTCTCGATCAGATGGGTTTCTGGGCAGTTGCCAAGAGACACAGAGTTTCAGCTTCCTCTCGAGATTTTCTCTTGGGTTTCTTTCTTTTGGGTTTTAGGCCATGCCATAAACTTGATATGCTTCTTCCAGAGTCACTCCTTGGTTTTCCAGGCTGTGTGCTTCGGGTCATTGTCATATTGAAAGACCCAGCCACAACCCATCTTCGATGCTAACTGAGGGAAAGAGGTTGTTCGCCAAAATCTCACAATACATGGCCACGGTCATCCAATCCTTAATAGAGTGGATTCATCCTGTCCCATGTGCAGAAAAAAACCTCCAAAACATGGATGCTACAACCCCCTTGCTTCACAGTACGGATGGTGTTCTTGGGAAAGAACTCATCATTCGTCTTCCTCCAAAGACAGTTAGTGGAATTATGACCAGAAAGTTCCCTTTTGGTCTAATGTGACCACATAACTTTATCCCATGACTCCTCTGTGTCATCCAAATGGTCATTGGCAAATTTAAGACGGGCCTTGACATGCGCTGGTTTAAGCAGGGGACTCTTCCGTGCCATGCATGATTTAAAACCGTGACGCCTTAGTGTATTACCAACAGTCCCCTTGGAAACGGTGGTCCCAGCTCTTTTCAGGTCTTTGACCAAGTCCTGTCGTGTAGTTCTGGGCTGATTCCTCATATTTCTAAGGATCATTGGGACCCCGCGAGGTGATATCTTGCATGGGGCTAAAATCCAATTGAGATTGACCGTCATGTTTAGGTTCTTCCATTTTCTAATGATTGCTGCAACAGTGGGCCTTTTTTCACCAAGCTGCTTGGGAATTTCTCTGTAGCCCTTTCCTGCCGTGTGAAGTTGTACAATTTTGTCTCTGGTGTCTTTGGCCATGTTATAAGTTTGAGTCTTACTGATTGTATGGGGTGGACAGGTGTCTTTATGCAGCTAACAACCTCACATAGATGCATCTGATCCAGGATAATACATGGAGTGGAGAGGGACATTTAAAGACAGACTAACAGGTCTTTGAGGTTCAGAATTATAGCTGATGGACAGGTGTTAAAATATTTATTTGCATCTATAATACACACATAAATCGTTAAAAAAAAATCATACCTTGTGATTTCTGGAATTTTCTTTTTAGATTATCTCTCTCACAGTGGACATGCACCTATGATGAAAATTTCAGACCCCTTCATGATTTCTGAGTGGGAGAACTTGCAATACAGCAGTGTGTTCAAGTACTTATTTTCTTCACTGTATAATGCTGCACTGCTTAAAATAAAAACTCCTTGTATGGCTTGAATCATTAACTTTAATTTTTTGCCTATCGTGTGTGTCCCGAAAGGACAGCTCGTGGATCCAGACTCAGAACACGGACGACAGACTGCCGGTTGGTGACATCAGCTACAGCATAAATGGACAAAATGGCAGCATGTTGGCATTCAAATAGGTTTGTGCTAACATTAGCTAGCAAGTGATGTTGCCTGTTTACGAGCCAGATCAAAATTACAAACATTACCCTAAGCTCTCCTTAGATGTCTTCCAAAAAAATCTAGGGATGACACCACCTTTCTGGATTGTTACGTGTTGTATGAAGGGTTATTGTTTACTGTAAAGTGTAATATCAGCGATAATCTCATTAGCATGTCCGTCTTATCTTATTACTATGAAAAACATGTTGAAGCATGAACATCCATCCATTTTAGAAGGTGCTTATCCTTACAAGGGTCATGGGAGTGCTGGAGCCTATCCCAGCTGTCATCGGGCAGAATGTGGGGTTCACCCTGAATTTGTTGCAAGCCAATCTTTTGCTTCTTATATGGAGAATGATTTGTGAGCACTATCTAAAATACAATTGTAATTGGTAGACTGATAAGTGCAGTACAGTGAGTACGCCAGTTCTTTTCCCCTAAATCTTCAGGATCTTTAGGACGTGACTATCCCACATGTGCACACTGCGATGACAATATATCACACATCCCTTATTTGAACCATGTACATACGTAATGTAAATTTAGACTTTTACTCACCTATTGTTTGGATGCATGTATCCTCTAGAGTTTGCTGGGCTGTTTGGATGCATGTATCCTCTAGAGTTTGCTGGGCTACAGAAAGAACAAACGGAAGTCTTTCCTCCCATTTTTTCCTGTCTGCACCAGAAGGACGATCTCCAGGAGAAACCACACCAGCGAGCAGAATATCAGTGAAAAGAATAAAACATGTATTTATTTAAACTCGCATTTAAACAGGAACAATGACGTTAATTCAATTCCCCCTCCTCAAGCCGTCACCTTATCGTGATGGAGGGGTTTGTGTATCCCAGTGATCCTAGGAGCTAAGTTGCCTGGAGCTCCATGCCCCTGGTCAGTTCACCCATGGCAAAAAGGTCCTAGCTGAGGGACCAGACAAAGTACGACTCCATTACCCCTATGGCAAATACAAATATTAGATCTCGGTGTCCCTTGCACGGTCACAGGTTACCGCGACCCCACTCTGGAGCCAAGCTTGCAGGTGGGGCTCGAAGGTGAACACCTGGTGGCCAGGCACAGCCCGAAAGGGTAACATGGTCTCACCACCTGTGAGAATGCCCATAGGGGTCAGGTGCAATGCGAACTGGCTGATAGCCGAAGGCGCAGACCTAAGAGATTCGATCCCCAGTGACGAAAACTAGCTCTTGGGATATGGAATGTCACCTCTCTAGCAGGGAAGGAGCCTAAGCTGGTGCGTGACGTCATGACTCTCCTCTGCGGAACCGCTTGGGCTCTGGTACCAGTCCTCTCGAGAGGTGTTGGACTCTGTTCCACTCTGGAGTTGGCCTTGGGAAGAGGAGTAGAGTAGGTGTGGGTAGACTTATTTCCCCCCGGCTCGGCGTCTGTACATTGGGGTTCACCCCGGTGGATGAGAGGGAAGGCTCCCTCCGCCTTCGGGTCGGGGCACGCGTCCTGACTGCTGTTTGTGCCTCCGCACCAAACACCAGTTCAGAGTACCCATCCTTTTCAGAGTCCTTAGAGGGAGGGCTCTCCATCATTTTGCTCGAGGACTTCAATACCCAAGTCGGCAATGACAGTGAGGAGTAGCATGATTGGGAAGAACGGCTCCCCTAATCAGAACCAGAGTAGTGTTCTCTAATCAGAACCAGAGTGGTGTTCTCTTCTTGGACTCCAGTGCTCATCATGGATTCTCGAAGACCATGTTCAGGCATAAGGGTGTCCACATGTGCACTTGGCACCACAACACCCTAAGTCGGAGTTTGATGATCGACTTTGTGGTCATGCCATTGGACTTGCGATCACGTTTGGACACTCGGGTGAAGAAAGGGTCGCAGCTGTCAACTGATCACCACCTGGGGGTGTGTTGGCTCCGATGGTGGGGAAAGATGCCGGTCCAACGTGGCAGGCCAAAGCTATTGTGAGGGTCTTCTGGGAATGGCTGGCAGATTTCCCTGTCAGAAGGAATTTCAACTCCCACCTCCGAAAGAATATCCTGGGGGAGGCGCGGGACATTGAGTCAAAGTGGACGATGTTCCGCGCCTCCATTGCTGAGGCAGCCGACCAAAGCTGTGGCTGTAAGGTGGTTGGTGCCTGTCATGGCTGCAACCCCGAACCCGTTGGTGGAAACCAACAGTGAGGGATTCCGTCAAGCTGAACGAGTCCTATCGGTCATTTCTAGCCTACGGAACTCCAGGGGAAGCTGATAGGTACCGGCTAGCCAAGGAGAATGCATCTTTGGTGGTCAGTGAGGCAAAAACCGGGGCATGGGAGGAATTTGGTGAGGCCGTAGAGAATGACTTCAACATGGCTTCGAGGAAATTCTGGTCCACTGTCCAGCATTTCAGGAGGGGGAAGCAGTGCACCGTCAACACTGTGTATCGTGAGGATGGGGCACTGCTGACCTCAACTTGGGACCGTTTTCCCTTATTTCATGACATTATTGTACAGTCACACATCTACTTCCAAACATCTCTGCTAACTAAAAATTCAGGTTGCGAAAAACCTCCCCGGAAATTTTTTGTCTCTTTTTACTAAGGAAATTCAGGATACGAAAGGGGAAAAAATGGCCCTGGATTCCACCAAACATAAACATTCTGTACTGTATCTTGGTTTGAAAGCAGCTCGAAAGCACTGCTCTCCCATGGCTACCGCTGGAGCATCTTCCTAGTATCACATCCTGTTTCTTGGTTTGAGTGGCGTGATAGAGCTGCTCTACCATTGGCTATCATGTCGCATCTTCCTGGCATCACATACCTCCGACTGCTAGGAGTGGCGTCAATCTTTTTTTTTTGTGGGGGGGGGGGGGGTGTCAAGTATTTTCATCACCGAATCCATTGTCATACGCTAGCACACACTCGTACTATACAACTTCGTCGATTTATTCATCTTTTCTCAGTATCGACCCCAAGAAATCGATGGCTACTGCCAGTGATAAGATGACGAGAGATGTTTTGCTCATCAAAACAAAATGAGAAATCGTCGAGAAATATGAAAAAGTCATGCATGCGGCGTCATGCTGCTGCTCCGCGGGATTTTGAGAGGATCGAGTTGGTTCAGCTAGCACAATAAGGATCTTTTGACGTTCAGGAGAACCACAGGGATCACTATTCTGTCAGCCAGAATAAAAGAAGTGTTGACAAAATTCCATGACATTTCTGAATTTATCCAAAAGAATCATCTGGGAAATGTGTTAACTCATTGGGCGATCGTTCACTTCAATGACGTTTGCCTTGCATATTTCTGCAAAGCTGCAAGCTGTCAAAGGCAAGCATCCTTGGATTTATACTTCACGAAGCATTGAAAGTTGAAAAAAGTGGATGTTAATATTCGTTTCGAATTCATAGTTTGTGGAATTAAGTGTGTGCCTCCCCCTTTGTCCCCCACGATACCTTTTTCCCCGTCACGCACCCTTCTCTTCGCATCGTTGCTCAACGCCAAAGGTAAATCAACGTAATTTTTTCTTATTCTTCAGATTATGTACACTTTGAATGGTTAATTATGGCGGCGGGGGGCTTGGAACGGATTAGGGTATTTACATGTAAGTAGCGTTTCTACTTACGAAAGTTACGAAACGACTTCCGGAACTGATTAATTTCATAAGTAGAGGTCCCACTGTATTTCATTAAAATCATGACTTTAACAAACAAATCGAGCTTGTGCACCTACGTCATCAAACCATGTCATTGGCCGGAAGTCTCGGTCAGACAAGCCATTCTTCAATGCTAAGTCGGTTGGAGACGCACTATAGCACTACGCCCAGAGTTTTGTCCGATACCGTTAAACATTTGGAAGGTGATAATAAACGAAGGTACGTGGAAAAATGAGAGACACTTGGCACAGAGGACCCATATTTAATGCCAAAGTTGATGTTTTCGCCGATAAGAAATTGGACTTAACCAGCTTCCGCTTCTCTTGGACAACTAGATCTACACATGTATCTGGTGAGTAAGTCGTCGAGATTTACAGGGAAGGGTTTGAAAGCGTAGAAAAGTCTGGATGCATACAAATACTTCGTTGCTGGATCTGTTCTGTGTTGCGGCCACACGTTAAACTTCAGTAAACTTCTCGATGACAGATGTTTTTTTTTTTTTTAAATATGCATTGTTCTCACATGAGTCCAATGCGTATTTAAAAAAAAAAAAAAAAAACGCTGGGATAGGCTTCAGCCCCCATACACAAAAGCGTGTTCCGGACACACAAACTTCGGTAAACCTCTGTGTGACTGTTTATTTTCTTTTTTTAATATACATTGGACTCGTTTGAGAACAATGCATATTGGAAAAAAAAAAAATCTGCTGAATCCCTGTTTTTTTTTTCAAACGCATTGTTCTCAAATGAGCCATCTTGGCTTTTTAAATACTTCTTGGGAATTTGAGATTGAGAAGAATAATTACTACCTGAAGTGAAGTGATCACTACACAGTCGTGTGTATTTGGTTGGGCACCATCCATCACATTTAATTGCTGAAATCCATTGATTTTTCTCGTCTTTTCAGCTGGTATTCCATAGAATGATCTCTTTGAATATCTGTCTTGCCTGTTGTAACAACCAACAGCTCAACAAGTCTCCGGCATTGTGTATATTCTGCTCCGGTTCAATGTCCCCCACACTGTCAAGCAGCTGTTTCTGACGGGCAATATGGCGCCGTGAAAATGGTGACATCACGTGCACGAGCTCTATAAAGCTTTGTTTGTGATTTTAAAAAGAAAATTGCGTTGAGGTTTGTGTTAAGTACTTTTGTCAGGGCAAAACGTGAATTTGTTCAGATTGTATAGGCTTGACAGGTATAGATAATGTATGGATAAATATTTATTCCAATTCCTCAAGTAAAATTCAATGGACACTCTCCTTTGCATAGGACCCTATGAATAACATACTTAAAGCTTGGTTTTACTGGGGCTTAACTCACTGGAAGCAGTTGCATTGACCTCCTCCATGGTTGGCTGTGAGGTATGACATACAGGGAGTTCTACTTGATGCAGCTTGTTTCGTTCTTTAATGGAAGGAAGCTTCTCTGTGTCAGGCAATATCTGTTGGGATGCAGATTTTTGCTCTTTTGGGGAAGTTGCTGTCGACTCCAAGGGATCATTCCCTGGGCTTTGAGCTTTTCGATCCTGATTAAGTCTGTTCAAGATCTGCTTCTTTTCACTCTAAAATGGGAGAGAAATATACAGTGTTATCTCTGAAAATATAAAAACCGCGAAAAAACAATCTGCACATATTCACACACCTGAATGACTACGACAGCCTCTGTAACTGGCAAGTTCTGTTTTAATGGTGTAATCTGCAAAACAAATTCAAAATCTGAACAAAACAAAACAAGAAAGAGAGTTTGCTGTGTTGTGTGATATGTTTACGAACTGCTCCAATATTCTTCAAGGCAACAGTCATGGATATAAGAGGAGTCGTGGGTTCAGATTCTGGCAAGGCTGAGGTTTTGACAGTTGTTGGTTGAGAAGTAGTTGATAGTGCTGCCACACAAATCCTCTTTTCCTGAGCTGCAACCTTCCACATTTGTCACAGATGACCAAGATTAGACATTTTACTTTTACTCTCCATGCCATAACACAGCTTGTGAGAAGCAAACAGTAAAAAAAAAAAAAAAAAACTTACATGGTCATCCCATGCCATCTTTTCTCTTTCATTAGCCTCCAGTCTCTTTTTCTCTAGTTGCTCTTTTAGTAAAGCAGCACGTGCATGAGCTTGGGCCTGGAATGTACATTATCATATCTCAAATGCTACTCTAAAAGTCTTCAGTCATTTTTAAGACTCACATTAAAATCTCACTGGTTATGAACATCTTT
Source organism: Syngnathoides biaculeatus (assembly GCF_019802595.1). Classification (NCBI taxonomy): domain Eukaryota; kingdom Metazoa; phylum Chordata; class Actinopteri; order Syngnathiformes; family Syngnathidae; genus Syngnathoides; species Syngnathoides biaculeatus. The sequence goes on from NC_084646.1 coordinate 983,108, forward strand.
AGAAATGCACTGAATTATTCCATTGATTGTCCATAATTGTGTCAATTGAAGTTAGAAACATTGATGGTCATTCCAAAATCCAACCCTGTTTACTTTTTCATAGTCACCACTGGCATAAATAAGCCTTTTTAATTGGAAATCCTATTATTAACTTAATTGTTCTCATTCATTTTAACGAACTTTACAACGGTCTTCTTCTATTGCAAACATCCCTAGGAGACTCACTTTTAAAGCCTCTATCTTTTTTCTCCTTAATTCAGCCTCCTCATTTGACTCCTGACTTTCTGAACCATCACTCTCAATCTGAAACAGAGAAAAAAAAAATCTAAACTGAACAGCTCTGGATAGTGAATTCATCACATTCCATTTAATAATAATTAAAAATAATCAACATACCTTTTCACCTCTTAGTCTGGCTTTTATCTGTTGGCGCTCATTGAAATTTTGCAAGCGAATCTGCCTGAGTCTTGTTAAATATTCCTGACAAATACAAATGATCATGAGCGATACAGGATTAATGAATGAAAAAAAAAAAAAAGTCAAGATTTAGTGAATGTTTCCTAAAAGCAAATAAACTTTCGATAAATAAGCTATACAGCCATAACGGAAAAAATATAAATATGTAAAAGAATAATCCATCGATTGCAAAACCAAAACCAGAATGTGAATATTACAGACAACACAGCAAGACAAAAACAGAATTGAATTAATTTTTGTGCTAAAAACCTAAAGCAGAATATTAAAGGTGTAGAAACAGCTGCGCAATCGTCTGGGTTGCTTGGTTGAAATATTAGTGAATTACAGACATGATTGGTGAGAACATATAATGGAAGACAAGTCATGCCACATGAAGCTTGGTGGTAGCAACAGTGAGCATTTGGGTTCATACGCCTACCTCCTCCTTTTTGTTGACTTTGCTTGTAAATCGAGCTGAACCAACTTGGCCTCCATAGATTGCTTCCCGGTTTTGCCGATTACCCTGTTTACCATTCAATTCAACCAAAAATTAAGCTGACATCCCTAAAATTAGTGCCACAATACTTCAATTTAGGATCTTTTTAAAAAATGTTCATGATTTTTTTGACAATTTCTAAAAATAATGAATTGTTTCATCTATTGTTTAGGCCGTTATCCTTGTGTTTTAATTTGAAACTCCAGTGGCTCAGTGGCTTGACATACTGGTTCATATGTAAATATTAGTTTGAGAGCTTGTGGGCTCAAGATGAGCTGAAAGCTCTCTGAATTTCAATTAGTTTGGCAGCCTATTCGCCATGTACAGATCCTGAAGAATTCAAAACCAAATTTGTATGGAAAGTGAAATAATTGCTTATTTCATGTATGGGCTGGAGTAGATCTAACATACGTACTAATTGTCCTTCGGCCCGTACTTTGTTGAGCATGGCTTCTCTTTTACGCTGTAAAAACTCCTCAACGTGGTATGCCCGGTCAATATGTATGCGAGTCTTCTGTCTGTGAACATACCATGGCAACCACAAAGAGCAAGGAAAATTTGAATAGGTTTGCCATTGATGAATTAGGCAGTGTGCTCTACCTGCTCATATGGGGTTGTTTGGAAAGGTGCTGCAATCTCAGTAGTTCTCTTTTCACTGCATCTGGGTTCATGAGTGGGGAAGGACCATTTGGATGCACTGGCCCAGGAGCAGCTGCCACATTACTTGCAAATAGATAAGATTGTCAATATGAATTCAACATTGTGGATGATACGAGTCGTCAGAAATCACCGAATGGGAGTGCCTGGTACAGCTGACCCCCCCTTCCTGATTCCCATCTCATTTGATTGTTGTTTTTCCATTTGGTCAAGAGCAATGTGGTATTTTTCACAAGGATTTCTCCTCAATACACAGGCCGGAGTAGAGCTTGGGACAGGGCTAGGGCCAACAGCAGTAGCTCTCCTTCCACCACCTAAATAACACTGTTTGGAAGAAAAAAAAATACAACATTCATACATGCATACTTCGAAAAGCTTTTCCAATACTGATTGCATGTGTCAACTGCAGGCATTGCAGTCTACTCCACTAGCCAAAAAACAGGATTTTTTTCGAGTACTCTATCTTATACCCACACTCTAAAAACAAGCATGTAAGTTAAATAAAAACTTTAAATTGCTCATAGGTATGAAATGGCTTGTGATTTCTGATCTTCTGATGGGACCAAAATGTAATCCATCAATTGGCCAAGGTCATCTGAGATATATCTGCGCAGCGGATTAAGTTAATAAAGAATATCTGTATAGTATGAGGTGCATGGACATTGTATACCACCACCTTGTTGACGTCACAGAGTAATCGTGTAAGTGTTGTCCCTTACCCTGTTTACTTTTTCACAGTCACCACTGGCTAATATCCACAGATTATGCCCTCCCAAACACTTGAAGTGAGTGCCTGTACCGATTCCATTTCACCAAATTACACTTGTTAGTGTAGTGATGTGTAGGATGACATCTCCAAATACAAATACAAATACTCCCCTCCCCTCAACCTCATTGACAATTTAGGAAGATTAAAATCATTAGAAGGCAATGCATGTTACACTGTTTGCTAACCTGTGCCAACATTTATTTTGGCTTTAACAGTGATTCGGAAAGTGTGTCTTTGTGGTGTTATGCGATTGAATTAAAGGTAAAAATAGTAGAAAGTTTTGAACGTTCCAGTAAAGAAACATCTAGAAAAATTTGCAACTGGTTGTGCATAACCACACAATAGAGACGTGTGCCTTACACATTTCAGAAACATGACAGGTTGGCCCTAGCTGTCCTGAGGGTCACCTCATCCCCAGCTCTGAAGGCAACATTCTGGGTATTCAGGAGCCTGTGGATTTCCCCTGTCAACCATAGCTTCAGATTGGCCCTGATGGAGATGGTTCTCAAGATCATCACGTCACCCATGCACTTCTTCATGTAGGCGGTCAGTCTCTCTGTACACCTGGAGGTGTGCGGTGTTATTGTGGGTGGTTTGAACATGCGCCAGTCGGTGGTGACAAAACTGTTCTTGAGTACCTATAGTAAATGTTTACACATAAATATCATCCCCCGTGTCTCTAATGCGATTATTAAAGCCTCTTATTTCATAATACCAAAAAATACATGGAAATTTTATATTGCTTCTAAACGCTCAAAGATATTTTCCACTCATCAGATGACAAGAACTGTAAGCCCTAGTGGGAGATACTCATATCAGCGATGCTGTCCACCTGTGGAATATAGAAAATCATACTGGCTGGCGAGATCCTAGCTCAGGGGTAGGCAGCCCGCGACTCTCGAGCCTTTTTAGCCCCACTATGGTTGCTCTCTGGAGCTTTTTCAAAAATGAATGAAAAATGGAAAAAGATACACAGTGAAGAAAATAAGTATTTGAACATCCTGCTATATTGCAAGTTGTCCCACTTAGAAATGCAGAATTCTGAAATTTTCGTCGCAGGTGCATCTCCGCTGTGAGACAGATAATCTAAAAAGAAAAATCTAGAAATCACAATGTGCGATTTTTTATAAGATATAAGCAGCACGTTAAATGTCCGACGAGGGCAAATAACTCTCTAAACCACTGTCAAACTTCCATTAAAAATGCATATCGTGCAATCCCCCGTGCACCCATTGGGTCCTCTGATCACTGCTTGCTCTACTTAATACCTAAAATAAGTATTTGAACACCCTGCAATATTCCAAGTTCTCCCACTTAGAAATCATGGAGGTGTCTGAAATTTTCATTGGAGGTGCATGTCCACTATGAGAGAGCTAATCTAAGAAGAAAAATCCAGAAATCACAATGTATGATTTTTTTAATGATTTATTTGTGGGATACAGCTGCAAATAAGTATTTGAACACCTCTCAATCAGCTAGAATTCTGACCTTCAAAGACCTGTTAGTCTGCCTTTAAAAGTCCACCTCCACTTCATGTCTTATCCAGAATCAGATGCACCTGTGTGAGGTCATGAGCTGCATAAAGACATCTGTCCACCCCATCGTACAATCAGTAAGACTCAAACATTTACATGACCAAGAACAAAGAGCTGTCCAAAGACAAAATTGTACAACTCCACACGGCTGGAAAGGGCTACGGAGAAATTGCCAAGCAGCTTGGTGAAAAAAGGTCCACTATTGGAGCAATCAATAGAAAATGGAAGAAACTTAACATGACGGACAATCTTGGTAGTGTGTTACTGATGGTAGCATTTGTTACTTTAGTCCTAGCTCTGCAGATCATTCACTCGGTCTGCCCTCTGTGGTTCTCGTATTTTTCTCAGTGTTCTTTTGATCATTTTGATCCCACTGGGGGAGATCTTGTGTAGAGCCGCATATCATGGGAAATTGTCAGTGGTCTTTTATGTCTTCCATTTTCTAATACAGAACATTGTATGATTTTGCAAGCTCTCCCACTATGAAATCATGGAGGGGTCTAAAATTTTCATCTTAGGTCTATGTCCATTGTGATCGACAATCCAAAAAAAATCTGGCAAGAATGTATGTTTTTGATAATTTGTCTGTTACTTCTGTGAATAAGAATTTGAACACCTACCAATCAGCAAAAATCCTGGCCCTTCAAGATGTGTTAGTACGCCTCTAAAAAGTCAACCTAGACTCCACTTATTCTAAATAAGAAGCACCTGTTTGTAATTTTTAGCGGCATAAAGACACCTGTCCACCCCACAATCTATAAGACTCCAAATATGAACATGGATAACACCAAAGAACGGTCCAAAGAAACAAGAGACAACATTGTAGACCTCCACACCTTAAAATTCACAATGATATTTCAGGTTTTTTTTTTGTCTTTCCAGTTTTTGTACATGTTGTCCATTTGATGGCCTCATCTTGCGTTTTTGGCTTTATGTTATCAATTTGAGTCAGTAAGACACCACACACGAATGCGGACGAAATAGGGAGGAAGACATGCCTCGTGTTGGAAACAAAGCCTGATGACCATTTGTGATGTTGTTTTATTTATTCATAAACTGATAAATAGTAAAGGCTTCGATATCCTGAATGTATATATGAAGTTTTCAGTCTTGTTTTAAAATTATACAAAGACCATGTATTTAATAAATAGGTACGCAACAACCGCAACAACTATTTTGCATGTACAAGTCTTGTTTATTATTGCACCAAAACATACAGAGGCTTATAATGTAGTCCACAGTATAAATTGCTATATTTTCACAAATAAGGATTTTAATAAACGAAATCCGTTTAAAATGTCACATTAATTTGAGCCCAATAGTTACTCATAACTTGCTTCACCATAAATGGAATTTCACGTGGTAAACTGATGCCATAGACAGTACCCAGACTCGTCCAAATCCCCCTTTAGTCACAATTTTCCCAAGATGTCATGAGCAAAACAGCAAAACTTGATACTGAAAGTGGTAAACCGGTATCTTGTGGTTTTATTTGGGCACTAAATGCTTAAAAAATGTAAATGGGGTGGATGGTTCTGTTACTGGACTGATATGGGTCTTTGAGCTATAGAAGTTTGTGAATGTGACCAGATTAGCATTTTTTTATGATATCCACAGGTGTGCATGTTGGTGCTGCAAAACCATGCAAACATCAGGAGAGTTTTTGTTGCCATGAGAGTAAACATATTCACCTGAGAATAGCAGATTATCCAGACCATCTGCTGCAGTGCATGATGGAGCACACAGGATTTATTGCCAGCAGTCTGAACCTATTGGTACTGGAGGTTGCCAATTTACAATTCAGGCAACAGTATTGGCAGCGACTGGATTTTCCACAACACGTGTAAGACCAATTGTAAAAATTATTAATATTTCTCCTAATCAGCTTATCTTTTTTTTTTTAGAATCATACATCCATCTACTTTCTTCATCGCTTATCCTCACAAGAGTCGCGTACTATTGAGAGCAGAGAGCCCATCACAGCTGTCATCAGGCAGAAGGAAGTGGTTCCAAGACAATCGCAGGGCACACAGAGACAGACAACAGTCGCACTCACAATCACACCGAGGGACGATTTAGTCTCTAATCAATACATGTTTTTTAAGCAGTCCTATGGGGGGACAAGCCAGTGCAATCTGTAGGCCGGTCCAAAGCCTGGATAAATGCAGAGGGTTGCCTTAGGAAGGACATCCGTTGTAAAAACTGTGCCAAACAAATATGAGTGTTCATCTAAAGAATCCCATACCGGATCACTCATGGCCTGGGTTAACCACACCCGCCGCTTGGACCGCTAACCTGCAGGGCATCGGTGGAAACTCAGCGACTGTGCGTCGAAGACAAAGAAGAGGAGAAAAACGGATTCGTTGTCGTCAGAAGAAGAGGAATGCACAGAGCCTACAACTGAATGTAGGACTACGACAGGAAAAGCTCAGGAGTTAGTTGACATGATGATGAGGAGAAAGGTTTATATTTTGTGCATCCATGAGAGCAGATGGAAAGCTAGTAAGGCTAGATGTTTAGAGCAGAGTTTCAATTACAATACCTCGGAGTAGATGGGAAGAGAAATGGAGTATGGATTATTTTAAAGGAAGAGCTGGCTGAGAATGTCTTGGAGGTGAAAAGAGTATCAGATCGAGTGATGAGACTGAAATTTGAAATTGAGTGTGTTATTTGTAATGTGGTTAGCGGCTATGCCCCACAGGTAGGATGTGACCTGGAGATGAAAGAGAAATTCTGGAAGGAACTAGATGAAGTAGTTCTGAGCAACACAGACAGAGAGAGAGTTGTGATTGGTGCAGTATATAATGGACATGTTGGTGACGGAAACAGGGGCGATGAAGAAGTGATGGGTAAGTACGGCATCCAGGAAAGGATCTTTGAGGGACTGATGGTGGTGGACTTTGTAAAAAGGATGGAAATGGCTGTAGTGAACACTTATTTCCAGAAAAGGGAGGAACATAGAGTGACCTACAAGAGCGGAGGTAAAAGGACGCAGGTGAATTATATTTTGTGCAGACAACGTAATCTGAAATAGTGTACTGACTGTAAGGTAGTGGTTGGGGAGAGTGTAGCTCGACAGCATAGAATGTTGGTATGTAGGATGACTCTGGTGGTGGGTAGGAAGATTAAGAAGACAAAGGTAGAGCAGAGAACCATGTGGTGGAAGCTAAGAAAGGAAGAATATTGTGCGGTCTTTCAGAAAAGTGTGAGACATGCTCTCGATGGACAGGAGAAGCTCCAGGAAGACTGGACTACTACAGCCAAGGTGATAAGAGCAACAAACAGAAGAGTACTTAGTGTGTCTTCTGGTAGGAAAGGGGAGGAGACTTTGTGGTGGAACCCCAAAATACAGGAAGTCATACAAGGAAAGATTCACGAAGAAGTGAGACACTGAGAGGACTGAGGAGAGGCGAAAGGAGTACATCAAGATGCAACGTAGGGCCAGAAAGAGGGATAGAGATAGGAAAGATGTGTAGCAGGTAAGGGTGATTAAGGATAGAGGTGGAAATGTGTTTACTGGTGCCAGTAGTGTGCTATTCACAATATTACACTTTTTTGCAGACGATGTTATCTGAAGGAGGTTACTGATTGAAAGGTAGTGGTGGGGAGAGTGTACCTCGACAGCATTGTATGGTGGTGTGCAGGATAACTCTGGTAGTGCTTATGAAGATTAAGAAGACAAAGGAAGAGCAGAGAATCAGGTGGTATAAGTTGAGAAAGGAAGAATGTTTTGTGGCCTTTCGAAAAGAGGTGAGACAGGCTCTAGATGAACAGGAAGAGCTCCCGGAAGACTGGAATACTACTGCCAAGGTACTTAGAGAGGCAGGCAGGAGTACTTGGGGTGCCATCTGGTAGGGAAGGGGAGAAGGAGTGGTGGTGGAACCCCAAAATACAAGAACTCATCCAAGGAAAGAGATGAGCGAAAAAGTGGGACATGGAGAGGACTGAGGAGAGGCAGAAGGAATACTTTGAGATGCAACGTGGGGCAAAAGTGGCGAAGGCTAAACAGGAGGCATATGAAGACATGTACACCAGGTTGGATACGAAAGAAGGAGAAAACGATCTCTAAAGGTTGGCCAGATAGAGGGATAGAGATGGGAAGGATGTGCAGCAAGTAAAGGTAATTAAGGATAGCAATGGAAATATGTTGACTGGTGCCAGTAGTGTGCTAAGTAGATGGAAAGAGTACTTTGAGAAGTTAATGAATGAAGAAAATGGGAGAGAAGGTAGAGTAGAAGAGGCAAGCGTGAATGACCTGGAAGTACCAATGCTTAGTAAGGGGGGAGTTAGAAAGGCATTGAGCAGAATGAAAAATGGAATGACAGTTGGTCTTGATGACATACCAGTGGAAGTATGGAAGCAATTTGGAGAGCTGGCTGTGGAGTTTTCGACCAACTTCTTCAATAAAATACTAGCGAGAGAGAGAAAGAGAAGATCCCAGAAGAATGGAGGAAAAGTGTGGTAGTCCCCATTTTTCAGAACAAAGGAGATGTTCAGAGCTGTGGAAACTAAAGAGGAAAAAAGATGATGAGCCACACAATGAAGTTATAGGAAAGAGTAGTGGAGGCTAGACTCAGGACAGAAGTAAGTATCTGCAAGCAACAGTATGGTTTCATGCCTAGATAGCGTACCACAGATGCACTATTTGCCTTAAGGATGCTTGTGGAAAAGTACAGAGAAGGTCAGAAGGAGCAACATTGTGTCTTTGTAAACCTAGAGAAAGCCTATGACAAAGTGCCACGAGAGGAACTGTGGTACTGCATGTGCAAGTGTGGTGTGGCGGAGAAATATGTTACAATAGAACAGGACATGTATGAGGGCAGCAGAACAGCGGTGAGATGTGCCATATGTGTGTCAGAAGAATTTAAGGTGGAGGTGGGACTGCATCAGGGATCCGCACTGAGCCCCTTCCTGTTTGCGGTAGTAATGGATAGGGCGACAGATGAGGTTAGACTGGAATCCCCTTGGATTATGGTGTTCGCAGAAGATGTAGTGACCTGCAGTGAAAGCAGGGAGCAGGCAGAGGAACAATTAGAAAGATGGAGGCACGCACTGGAAAGGAGAGCAATGAAGATTAGCAGAAGTAAAACAGAATATATGTCCATGAATGTGAGCAGCGAAGGAGGAAGAGTGAAACTCCAGGGAGAAGAGAGAGCGAGGGAGGACGACTTTAAATACTTGGGGTCAACAATACAGAGCATTGGAGTGTGGTAAGGAAGTGAAGAAACGGGTCCAAGCGGGGTGGAACAGTTGGCGGAAGGTGTATGGTGTCAGAAGAGCTCCCAGATGACTGGAATACTACTGCCAAGGTATTCAGAGAGGCAGGCAAGAGAGTACTTGGGGTGTCTTCTGGTAGGAAAGGGGAGAAGGAGACTTGGTCGTGGAGCCCCAAAATATAGGAAGTCATCCAAGGAAAAAGATTAGCGAAGAGGAAGTGGGACACGGACGGAGAGGACTGAAGATTAGCTGAAGTAAAACAGAATATATTTACGTGAATGAGAGGGGCAAAGGAGGAAGAGATAGCGAGGGTGGATGACTTCAAATGCTTGGGGTCAACAATACAGAGCAATAGTGAGTGTGGTAAGGAAGTGAAGAAACTGGTCCAAGCGGAATGGAACAGTTGGCGGAAGGTGTGTGGTGTTCTTTGTGACAGAAGAGTCTCCGCGAGGATGAAGGGCAATGTTTATAAAACAGTGGATAGGCTGACCATGATGTACGGATTAGAGACGGTGGCACTGAAGAAACAACAGGAAGCAGAACTGGAGGAACCAAAAATGAAGATGCTGAGGTTATCGCTCGGCGTGAACAGGCTGGAAGTGATTAGAAATGAGCTCATTAGAGGGCGCCACACACCAACTTGTCTGTTCCTGTCTCTCAGGAAAATCCATGTGCGGACACTGCCGCCAAGACTGCGTCATACCTGCCTCTTCCTCAATTCCAACTCACCTCCTCTTTCGAGAATGGCATTTGGATTGGCCCTGACAGTAAGCCTTGGCCCCCTCAATGTCTTTTCTTTTGTCATGCTAAAATGACGCATGGGTTGGACCATGTTTAAAAAGGCGGGGTGGTTTCTGCGGTGCAATGTCATTATTTTACAAAAGGTTTATCTGCTTTCGCAGCCAATTTCTGTAAATCCTGCCTCACATATGCTTGCTCAACTCTGGTAAATCGTGGCCGCTCACACACCTGGCGGCAGATCCAGCTCTTACACAACCATTCCAAAATGTAATGATAGACTTTATTAAATTAACACCCTGTGAAGGTAAGACATTTTTCTCTAGTTTTGGCCAACATGTTATCAAATTGGACTTAAGTCTTTCCAGCAAAGCACGCGTCAGGGTCTACAGAGGGAAAAGTTGTTGACTGAAATTATTCCCAGATGGGGAATTCCTGAAAAACTTTATTCTGACAACAGAAAACCTGGTCTCTGATGTCAGTTAACAAATTCATGCACCACTACAGAGGCCAGCAGACCGTGCCTTGCATGACGTCAAACTCGGTGACTTAGTGCTGATAAACAACTTCCAGCAGAAAATGCGGCGGCATCAGTGCTGGCTGGGCCCTTTACAAGTTTCCTCATGCCCAGCACTACAGGAAGTCCTCGGTCTATGACTGAGATCTGTTCCTACAGTAGCAACTTAACTCGAATTTTGACTTAAGTCGGATTTTACCATTTAAGTAAAAATTTAGGATGACCACTGGGATTGGCTTCAGCATTTCCGTGACCCTCGTGAGGATAAGCAACTCGGAAAATGGGTGGGTATGGGTACTTTGTATAAAAAACTGCTATTGCTAGTAGCCGTTGCTAGTGGTAAATTCCTCCTTGGCGTCCTGTCCTTTCTGCTCTTTCAAAGTTAGGAAAATATGGCATGCCTTTTCTCTTAATGAACATGAGGCTGATATTAAGCCAACGTTGATTCTGATCTCCCCCCCCCCCCCCCCTATGATTTCATTGCTTTTCTTTCAGCTGGAGCAGTATTGCTAAAAAAAAACAACAACAACAACAAAAAAACAGCTTTCTTCTTTTGGGCCATAATGTGTAAAAAGGTGGCCAAAAAAGTCAAACTCCCAGCCCACAAACAAAAATAAATAATACGAATGAGCAAAGTAGAATCACTATGGTGCTGGGGCCATTATGGCGGTCAAGACAGGGGAGTCGTAAAGTCGAAACGTTTTAGATAGCGACCCTCTTAACCTGAGAACTCCCTGTACAGTGAAGCTTGCTAAGTCTACATGGGTTCAGGCATCATACTGTTTGAAAGTCCCAGCGCCGCCGAAGGTCCTGAATCCTCCACTCTAATCTTCTACGGCGATTGATCATAAAGGTCGTTAAGTGCATAAAGGTCGTTTTATGAAGGCTAATCAGACTACCTTTGATGATGTCGACCATCGTTCACTTTCCTCTTCCTGAATCGGCTACATACTTGACGATTACCTGCTTATGATAGATTTTCTTAAACCGGCGGTGTGAATTTCTGGTTGACTGTGAGGTTGTTGTTTTGTTGACGCATAATTTTCTGTTTAATTTTTCGTATCCTATCTGTACTTTTCTTATTATTTATTTATTACAGTAATCCCTCGTTTCTTGCGGTTAATTGGCACCAGACCCACCTGCAAAAAGTGAAAAACCGCAAAGTAGCGGTAAATGGCGTTTCTAAATTTTTTTGTTGCTTCATAGGTCCTTGTTGTCTTGCTGGGGATGTCGCATTATACCCTATCAATGTGGTTTCCTGCCATAGTACTGTACTAATGTATGCTGTTTTTTTTTTGTTTGTTTCACGCTGGGTATGGTGCATTAGTACGCAGCGATCCGTCTTTTTGTTGTTGTTTTTTTGGAGGGGGGGGCTCTGAAATGAAATTTGCGATAGGTGATTGGCGATGTAGAGGGTTTACTGTATTTAGTTGCTTCACTTTTACTTTCTTATAAGTCAATAATCTTTTGTACTTAGTAACTTGCTTGGTTTAGTTTTTAGGAAGTCAGCATTACCATTCTTTGTGGGTCCAGTACATACTTGGTGTAAAACTGAGTTATTTCCTACTAAACATCTAGTGTAGTGCATGCTGACAGTTCAATGATGATTCCAAACACAGTTTTATAGTGCATGTTATCTTCCTCCCTGTATTTAAAATACAGAACTAGCATTTTGTGCACTGTATACTGAGATCGAACTGCCTGAACATACATACACACAACGGTGTTTTTGTGTTTTTTTTGTACACAAACTAAGTGTGTTTGTCTGTCTCCGTCTCACCCTCATGCCCCATTGTGCACCTACACCAAAGCACTTCTACCTGACATTCGCAGAATGTTATTTTTATACATAAAATCTAGCAATCACAAAAGTGCTATGCGACTGTGGTCTGCTCCAGAGGCCATTGCAATCCCCAACATCCACTCCTGCACCCAGACACAGTGGAAGCGCCATGGACAGAAAAGAAGGAAGCAGGAGATTGGTAAGCACAGAGGTATCTGAGCTAGATTAGCAGCTAGCCCACATCGCCCAGCTCTCCCTTCCATCACCCTGGCTTTCGTATGCTTGCTGGACAACATGATGGGCTATATCTATGTAGCTATATATATATTTACTCTGCACATCTGCAAAACGCGTGAGTGGGTGCTGTGTCTCTGCTTTTGTGGAGACATGGCTCATTGATAGCATCCCGGATCGCGCCATTCAGTTAGGCTGTCTAACATCCTACCGGGCGGACAATGCCAGTCGAGGGAGTGAAGACTCATGGCGGGGGACTTTGTGTTTGAGTGATGCCTAGTGCTGTGATACTGCCGTAGTTTGTAAACATTGTTCACCACTCCTGGAGTTGATTATTATTAAGTGCCGTCCTTTTTACGTGGCGAGGGAATTTCCGGCTGTTCTGCTGGCAGCCATTACATCCCGCCCAGGTAAACCAACAACAGGAGCAAATGACAGTACGAACCCCACCGCCTCATCAGTGAGCAGCAGACATCCCACCTTGATATCTTCCTCATGCTGGTGGGGGATTTTGACCACGCTAATGCTAATGCTTGCATAGAGACCATTGGTTGAAGTGACTAATCCTGCCAAGAAGAAGATCCAGGTGTGGCCAGAGGGCTCATCAAAGGAACTCAAAGACTGTTTAACAACCACAGATTGGAGAATCTTCAAACAGACACCCAATATCACAGACCTCGAGGAGTACACAGAGACCATCACTACTTAATCGGGGGTCGGCAACCCGCGGCTTTAGAACCGCATGTGGCTCTTTAGGGCTACCATAGTGGCTCCCTCGAGCTTTTTCAAAATTGTTTGAAACTGGAAAAAGATGGGTGAGAGAAATATATTTTTTTGTTTTAATATGGTTTCTGTAGGAGTACAAACATGACAACGTTTTCCAATGCTGTATGATGGGCCATGGATCCCAAGGGCAAAAAGAAGAAAATAACTGAGGAGAACAGAGGATTCAATGTTTTTTTTGGACTGAATCATTTACATTCATTTCCAATGCGGAAGGATTGCTTGAAAGTTTGCTTTGTAGCGAGGAGTTGTCAAATAAAAAGAGTAATGTGGAAAAACATTTCCAGGGAAGGGAAGCTACATTTGCAGACGAGTACCCAGTTGGAAAAGAGACAAAAAGTGTGATTGCATTACTTCTAGAGAAATTAGAGGAGCACAAAAATAAATTTAAGAAGTGGATTGCATCTCCAAACTCCACTACTGCTGAAAATGTTGTTGCAACCCGGGAGATAATAAAGCATGGAAAACCGTCCATTGATGGAAGGAGCTGACCAGTGATGCCTGAAAACAGAAGTCACATTAAACGGGTAGGAACACAATCCTATCATAGACATTCAGTAGCAAAGCAGCTGTTTTCAAAAGGCTTCTGTTTTATTTTTATAAACACAGGCTGCGTTTTATTGCACTCTTTTTAGTGCCCAGATACGTGCAGGTTATGCACATTCCAATTTGTTGTTTTTTTTTTTAATCCTCAAAATAGAAATTTCTTTATTTTCATCAAAGAAATGAAACATCCATCCATCCATTTTTTTGCCACTTATCCTCACGAGGGTCGCGGGGAGTACTGGAGCTTATCCCAGATTTCAATGAGCAGGAAGCAGGGTAAACCCTGAACTGGTTTCCAGCCAATCGCACGGCACATAGAGACAAACAGCCGCATTCACAATCATACCTAGGGGCAATTTAGAGTGTCCAATTAATGTTGCATGTTTTTGGGATGTGGGAGGAAAATGGGAGTGCCTGGAGAAAATCCACACAGGCACAGGGAGAACATGCAAACTCCACACAGGCAGGGCCAAGATTGAACGCGTGTAATGAAGTTAAACTTGAGGCGGCATTGTACAACAAAGCAGTCACGTGGTGCGTCGTTCTCTACAGAATGCACTGCAGGGAAAATAAACAATCGTTAATACTCATGTATTTGTAGCCAACTTAGTCATTTTGATAGTAGGCTAATATAGATAATATAGATACATACAGCATGTGTTGCCTTCATTATAAGGTTTATGTAAGGCTTTTAATTTTTTTGTGGCTCCAGACATATTAAATTTTTTAGTCCAATATGGCTCTTTCAACATTTGGGGTTGCTGACCCCTGGTCTAAATGAAGAAAAGCATGGACGACATCACAGTCTCCAGAGCCATTTCCATCAGGCCAATCAGAAGGCATTGCTGACAGGTGAAGTCCACAGACTCCTGAAGCCCGGAATGCTGCCTTCAGAACTCGCGACGAGGTGAGCATAAGGACAGCCAGGGCCAATTTGTCACATGGCATCACTGAGGCTCGGAGGCAGTACAACAGGAGGCTTGCCGATCACTTCAGCGACAGCAAAGACACCAGGAACCTGTGGCGTAGTATCCAGACCATCACAAACTACAACCCCCAGTAAACGATCTGCAATAACTCGGCTCAATGACTTCTTTGTTTGCTTTGAGGCAGACAACAATACCACAGCACCGAAGATCCCTTGCCTCCCAGCAACTGGACAGCATGCAAAGATCACTCAGAAGCACCAAGGCAAGGAAACCCTCCGAAACAGAGGACATTCCTGGCAGCGTCCTGAGAGACTGTGCAGATGAGCTCACAGATGTCCTCACAGACATCTTAAAACACCTCACTGAGCCAACCCATCATCCTGACCTGCCTCCAAGCCACCAACATCATCCCGGTCCCAAAGAAGTGATCTCCCTCCTGCTACAATGAATGCCTGCTCGCACTCCCTCCCATCATTATGAAGTGCTTTGGGAAGCTAGTCATGAAGCACATCAAATCGTTGGACCCGTACCAGATTGCATATCAGTCCAACCGCTCGACCAATGCTCCCATCTCCATTCCCCTCCACTCAGCCCTCAACCAAAAGGAGACCAAAGATTTACAAGTCACTCACATTTGAAAAATGTATGGGTATGGTCAGTCATGCCGGCAGATAAAGTTGTGGGTGTGATCAAGGATGGAATCTCGAGACTTAAAATAACTTACTGAGTTGTTCTATGTAGTTGTTACCTAATACCATAATCATAATTTATTGACATTGCACTGAGACAGACATTTTTAAAGGTCAATAATTTCAAAACAAAATATTGATATAATCAAATCCTTTTATTTCATCATGATGTATTGTTATAATCTAGTGTAATTTATGGCAGTATCGTCAATCCATTGATGAAAGATAGCAGAGGATTATCTATATCTTCCTAAACCATGTGGAGGGGAAAAGTTTTCAACTTTAAGATAACATGATACCACGGGAGAAAATTACCATTCGCATTTAGACATATGGACAGACTAGTCTAATGTTAGAACTTAGATCAAATCAAAGTAAATCACAATCTCATATTTATTATAGCTAGATACTGAAACATTACCTGTGTTATATCCCATAAATGTTTTCAGTGTAACTGAATTTCCTTTGACATGGCTCATGATGTTGATGACTTTCATCGTAAATATGGTCACAGTATGTGAAGCAGCTCGGAACATGTATTTTTGGCATCACTTCTGGACATGCTCAGTACGGTTAACTTGCATTTCCTGTTTCTGGAAGAATACTGATTGTTTAGGATCAGGCTTCTTTTGTTACCAACGTTTATGAAATGTTTGTTTGTTTGTTTTCCTTTCGGCTTGTCCCTTTCAGGGTCGCCACAGCGTATCAGCTCAGATGGACGCATATATATGTTTGGCACAATTTTTACGCCGGATGCCCTTCCAGACGCAACCCTTCTCAGGGAGTGGAGGCCCCAGTGGGATACGAACCCACAATCCCTGGTTTACCAAACCAGTGCTCTAACCACTGAGCTACGGGGCCTCCACTGAGCTACGGGGCCTATGAAATAAACACATAAATTGATGTCAAGACCAATATTCCCTCTAATTTTTTATGTGTCTGAGCAAACACACTAAGCCCGTGAGCACCCCCTTTGACCACTGTGAGCAACATCAGACGTATGCACTGTAGTCAGATAAGTGTCATCCATTGAAGTTATATGGCTCATTCAAAGATTCAGATTACAGCAATTACATTCCCATCAGAATATCTTTAAGTACAATTTTTGTGTTTTTGCAAACTTAAAATGAAAGTGTCAACAAACAAAAAAATACATTGTTTACTAAACCAAGCCAACTATGAACTATAAATCTTAAGTCGCTTGCAACTTTGTGTAATTTTTTTTTTTAACCCACAATGATATCCCTGTCTGTTTTTCTTGGTGTAAAACTGAATTATTGCTTGCAGAATATCTTTAGGAATGCATGTTGAAAGCTGAATTATGCTCCCAAACAGTTTTAAGGTTCATGCTATGTTGTCTCCGATATTTAAAATACAGAAATACATTTGTGTGCACTTGTCTGTGATTTTATCCTCGATCAGGCTGTGCCAAGGTGGAATTTTAACATTATACACCATCTAGTCCTGTACTTTGGCTTCAGACCAGACCTTTTTTTTTTTTACTAAAAAAAGAGAAAAACTCATCCAGTTTCACCACTTTTCTTCTATTATTCACATACCCCAACATTCATGAAAGCAACAGCACTTCTTTTTTTTCACTTTTATCATTATTATCGTGAGAAAGCACAAATAGCATGTCTCTCTTTGCTGTACGTTGCCCAGCCTGTGTGGGTGGACAGTGTTTGTAATTATGAGTGTGCCCCTTTAAGAGCAGAAGGGGGGCGGAGTCAGGTAAACTAACAGGAGACTGTGTCCTTCTGTGTTTAAAAAAAAAATGCGCTGGATTGTTTTTCATGTGCGCTGAGAATGTCTATGTATTTCTCGTAAATTATATGCGTGTGATTTTTCGTGCTCGACTGTGCAGATAAGCAAGTGCGATGGAGCGCAATCACAATACCTGGAATGCTGTTCAACTTCAGCTCAGCATTCAACACCATCATACCCCAGCAGATCATTGTAAAACGACACCAGCTGCAACTCAACACCTCCCTGTGCAACTGACTGTTGGACTTCCTGGCGGGGAGACCACAGGCAGTTTGGTTCGGCAGCAACACCATCATGCTGAACACGGGGCCCCCAAAAGAATGCATGTTGAACCCCCTCCTCTTT
Source organism: Syngnathoides biaculeatus (assembly GCF_019802595.1). Taxonomy (NCBI): domain Eukaryota; kingdom Metazoa; phylum Chordata; class Actinopteri; order Syngnathiformes; family Syngnathidae; genus Syngnathoides; species Syngnathoides biaculeatus. The sequence continues at coordinate 1,000,566 of NC_084646.1, forward strand.
ATTCTCTTGACCCACAAATGTGCACCCACATCAGGCTTCAACATCTTCATCAAATTTGTAGACAATACAACTGCAGTTGGTCTCGTCAACAACAAGACAGGCTGCGAGAGTGAGGTGAGCTGCCTGGCTATGTGGTGCAAGGACAGCATTCTCCACGTAGTGGGATTCAGGAGAAGGCACACCCAGCATTCCCCGTTAACCATCAACGGTACTGCAGTTTGAGCAGCACCAAATTCCTGTGTGTACAGATATCGCTCGTTCTTCCGTTCTCTTTCACCAGGCAGTCAGGATGCTCAACTCCCTCTCTGCTTTGCCCTATTACCCCTCCCTGGGACCTACCACCACTGACTCGAGACCATAAATTCAGCTCATGCTGTGTACATTACCCAACTGACAATTCTGCTACACTATTTATAAATGTCTATAAATTTAATATCCTGCCCAAAATACTCGACCGTAAACATTGTTGCTTATAATATCAATCCCACACATGTATCAGTCACTGTGATTGCGCCCCGTCGCACTTGCAAATATGGAGCATGAAAAATCACGTGCGTAAAATTTGTTACGAGTAGAAAAACAGATATTGAAAGACATTGCTTATTTTGTGTAGTCTTGACATTAATTTACATGTTTATTTCATAAACAATGGCAACAAAAGAAGCCTGATCCTAAACAATCAGTATTCGCCCAGAAACAGGAAATGCAAGTTAACCATACTGAGCATGTTCAGAAGTTATGCCAAAAGCAGATGTTCCGTGCTTCTTCACGTACTGTATCTACGTCAGTCTGTGCAGTGTTAATCAATAATGATGATGGCATTAGGTAACAATTACATACTCTGTGTATAACTAAGTTATTTTAAGGTCTTGAGATTTCATCCCTAATCACACCCGCAATTTTATATCTGCAGGCATTACTGAACACGCCCGTACATTTTTCAAATATGAGTGACTGATGTATACCATGGAATTGAAGTTCCTCTTGTTAACTTAGCCAGATAGTCCATTTTTTATTTGTTTATACTATAATGCACAATGTGTATATTTTACACTGACGAGTTTATTTCTTTTTATTTATTTATTTTTAACTGTTTATTACAGCACCACTGGTCTAAGAGGAATGCTATTTCACGTATGTTGTATGTCATGTACTGTATTTTCCAGACTATACGTCGCTCCAGGGTACAAGTCGCACCAGCCATGAAATACATAAAAAGAAAGAAAAAAAAAAAAACAAACGTCACACTGTAGTATAAGTCACATTTTGGGGGGAAGATTAATTGATAAAATCCAATACCAAGAACAGACATGTAATTTAAAATTTAAACGACGAACAATTTAAAATAAAAATAAAATGGAGGCAACAACAGGCTGGAAGGTATGCTTCCGTTACATGACACAACTAAGAATGTGCCTTGTATTTTAACGTAACATAAGAGTTATTCCGATAACTATATCATAAATAACATACTAAGACGTTTACCAAAACCAACCGTGTCACTCTAAATACTTGGTAACTAAAATCCAATGAAATCTTCATCCATCACTTGTCATCAACTCCGCTAACTCCAGAGGGAGAAGCACTTCCTCTTCTACGTCGCTTACGTCAGACTCATCATCAGTTGCAGTTACAACTAGGCTATTCCAGCCTTTCTGAATCCCGACAGGATGGTTTTGGTTGTCACGGAACCCCATACTTTGTCGAGCCATCCAATGACTTGACGGAAAGTTGCATGGTAGATTCACCCGGAAGCTGTGCTCTCCATCTGTCATCCACTGCTCCCAGAGCAGGGATCGGGAACCTATGGCTCAGAAGGCATACGTGGCTCTTTTGGTGGTTGCTTATGCCTCACTGAGGCACAATAACGACATACTGTAGATGTGATTCCTGTCGTGCAGGCAACGCAAATGACGCAGAGACAGTTTGTTCTAGTGGGGTTGCCATAGTCCACAGGCTTCAGGTCGAACGCCTATCGTGTCGGAACAACTACGTAATTATGGGAACGCATTTGACAAAGGTCGCTCAAAGAAAAAAAAAATGAGTATCCAAGTTTTCAACAAGAATGGACAGCCTTTGTGGAGAGGGAGGGTTCTGCTGTGTGTCTACATTCACAGATGGGGAGTTGACGTTGCCAATAAACATTTTGCCAACTTTGCATAAAAACAAGATAATCAAACGAATAAAAGACATGCCTTTGTCGGCAAGAACTGTTCATCACACCATCATGATGGCAAATCAAATTGAATTACATTCACGCTAAACGGGCGGAAGTCGCAACGCCTGCATGAAGCTTAATCTAACGACATATGAAGCACCAGAAGTCGCATTAATTATAAGTACTTTTGTCATCATTGGTAAGCAACATCATAATGTAATTTTAAATTAATGTGCTGAATGTGATTTTCTCTTCAATGTTATTTTTGTTCAGTCTTCCTCAGTTGTTGTAAGTTACAGCTAATGATGAAATGCTGAATTTTCAGAAGTAGGGGGTACAGATACACGGACCTAGAGCGCCCTCTTACGGTTGTCAATGTGAAAATAACCGATAAGCGACTCGGAAAATGGGTGGATGGATGTAATAATGTGTTAATTTCACATAAGTCGCTCTGTAGAATAAGTCGCACCCCCTGCCAAACTATGAAAAAAAACTGCGACTTACAATCCAAAAAATACAGTATGTATAACAGATTTTACACTGACTTACTTGAAACTTGGAATACCTCTGCTTTCGTCTATGATGAGTGTGTGCCCAGGTTCATTTTTAACACGCACTCTTTCATCCTGAACTAAGTGATTGAAATAAAACATTCAAAAGGCATAATTTTTACTATGCAACATTTCATTTTTGCAATATGTTCTGGTACTTTGCCACGTGATTGTGAACGTGTTGAACTCACAACAGAGATGCATTCATGGTGATGGCGAGCAGAATATTCTTGCTAAGAATTATTACTTGCTCTGGGTTTGATTTGTTGATCAGAGTCCCCTCGTTCCTTTTCTGGCCATCTTTGACGCTCTCCTTCAACAAGGTACCGATCCCAATTCCCATTTTTACATCTGCGTACAATTCCAACTGCTTTCAAATTTCTTTTGTTGAAGCTTCCAGTCTTTCAACACTTTTCCTTCAGAACACACACTTGCTTCTTTGGCTGAGCAACAACTTTTACTGAACAGACCTTGCCTCGCTCGAAAAAGATAAATCCTGTCCAGTTTCACAGTTTTTTCTTCGATTTGCGCACACTCTAAAAGCCATTCCATCTTAAAAAAACAGGATTTCTTTTTTACTTTTGCTAGGTTTGACGATATGTCACTGCGTGTTCATTTACAATTATTGAGGGTAAACATAAGCAGCGTGTCTGGATGTCGTTCATTCTATGTTGGTCAGACTACTTTGCTAACACTGTTAGTGGGCAACGCATAAGGACACTTTTCATTGTCAACAAAGTTGATAGGCTTGGTATGTATAAGAATTGTGGCATTAGATGAAGCAGCCAGTCACCTCTCACTCATTGAATCACATTGGAAAATAGCACAAATTGAATAGTTGTATGTTATACTGTCAATTTGGGTTGGGTTTTTATTTCAAAATGCAGAATGTCTGTGCTCGGAAACCATATGAGCAGTGCACAATTGCGCACGCATGTAACTTGGAAAGAACAGTGAGTGTGAGCTCACAAGCTTGCTCACCAGAAGTCCAAATGCATTGGCAGCTCACACTTGATCATTTAAAAAGAATAAGTAGTGGCTTGGCCACTAAAAATTATTAATGGTGGCCCCTGGCCAGAAACAACGTGCCATGTCTGTGATGCGCATATTTGGGGTGCATGTACGAGATGATGCTGTGGAAAGTAGTCTGTCCTATCTGCTAGAAACAGTCACCAATGTTCCAGCAGGCAACCAATCACCTCAAGAGTGGTTATAAAAAAATGAGACCGCTAGTCACAGAGACTTAAAGTGGGACTGACATCCCTATAAACATTCTAAAATAGATATTGTAATGAAAAATACATAACAGTGTTCCCTTCAATATCTCTACGGAAAAAAAAGTGAGCAGAGAGCGAGTCATCCATGCAGAAAGTTGCGCAATTGAGTGTCCCTTGACATCCAAGTGGTTGCCATATTAGTCGCGTCCTCTGTCCTTGACATCATCGTCATTTCCACCGTTGAAAACGCGAAGTGCCTGCTACTATGGAACCCGAACAACAAAGATATTCGCATTTTTCCGACACCACTTCTGACACGGAAGCTCTTTTCGAAAAGGACAACACCACACAACCGAGTATAGTTACCAGGGCATTATTACACTATTGTTTCGAGCCATATTTAGATGATATCCGATCACGGCCAAACCGCATCCCATCCGATCCACTCCCACGGCGGAGATGAGCCATCCCGGCTCATCGCAGTCGGACGGTGTGGCTTATGACAAGAGCTGAGCCGTGCTGCTTTAGGGGGGTGCTCGCAGTCGAGCCAGGGCGCTTTACGCGCACATGCAACTAACCATTCTCGGCTGGGTTCTTCAGAGCCGCCCCCATCACAAAGCCCGCCCCAAACCATTCTTTTTTTTTTAGTAACTGTATGCGCACATCACATTTCATACGCGGATCTTTTGCTACGTTATGAGACACCGATTACGTGGTACGCCCCAAACTATTATTTTTTTTTGGGAGCTGTATACACGCCTACCTGTTATTTGGAACCCATGTAGCTCTCGTCCTCTGTACCCGTGCAATCCATTTTTCACAATGAACCAGGTCTCTTGCAAACTTCTGTAGGGTAAAGCCATTCTCCGAGTGTTCAAGCAATGTCCCGCAATGCAATGAGCCGGCATTTTGGCAAACACGAAGGAACAACCAGCTACCTTCCCGGAGATAAAACTAATGGAATCAAACAAGTCCACAAGGGGGCGCAGCTGTCCTTTAGGTCACTTCCTGATTCTTCTCAAAAACAAATCCCTGAGAAGATTTTCATGGCGGGAGTTACAAAAAGCTGTATACGTCAAAATCATGTTTTGTGGTGGAAAAAACACATGGGACCATATTGGCTGTGGGTTTTTCATTAATAATATACCAAAAATTATCCGTTTGACGACACTTGACCTTTAAGTTGTCATTAGGTGACCAAGTAGTCTTGAGGCCAATGAAACAGGTGTATAGTTTATACCTAAAGCCAATATAAAAATGTCTTCAAAGGCAAGTCCCAAATACAAAACAAAGCGAGATTCACCACGATTTAATGTTTGATTAGTGTGATTCTTCAATTTTGTGTGACGACTGCCCAGGAAGAAGAAAAATACATTGCGAACCCCCACAAGTACAGCTCTATAAAACTATAAATAAAGGATAATCTAATCCCGATAAACATTGAAGAATGTACGAGATTATTCATTGTTTTCTGTCTGTAACAGAAATTAAAGTGGAACAAAATCCCTGAAATTAATGCTATTCATTTTCTTCGGGGTCTCACATGCCCCCAGAGGGTCGCGCCCCACTATTTTAGAACCACTGGATTAGTGAGTGCAGCTGGACATTCAGCCTGTATATGCTACCCCTGGGTAAAGTTATATCAGGCTATAGAGATGAGCAGGAGCAATGTCTCTCAATGACTACAGTTCAACTGAGGTGCTGTGTAAAACAGATAACCGCTTGATCCAAATTTTTCTTCAATACCACAACAAAACTGTGCGTGTGGGTTGCGCTCTAGTATAAAGGTAAAGTCCATGTAGTATAGTCACAGTAAAGTCAGGGTAGTCACAGGTCTCGAGTATAAAGAAGCCTTAAATTACAATTTTTTTGCAAGTGTTATTCTGACCTTCATGTTCTTCGTCGTCCTCACTGTTCCGTCCAAGTTCCCCGCCTTGCTGATCCCTCCAACCACGGGAATAAGCCTTTCTACCTACCCGGGCCACTGCCGCCTCCATGTTCCCTGTCTCGACTGCTTGCCATTACACCCCAGAGGTCCGCTCTGAATAGTATCTCAGTGAATCATTCTCCAAAATCTCATCCTGCACCTGGTTCTGGGTCCAGTCTGTACTGATAGAATTGTATCGTGAGATATAGCCTCCTTCTTCTTCTTTTCCTTTTGGCTTGTCCCGTTAGGGGTCGCCACAGTGTGTCCTCTTTTTCCATCGAGGCCTATCTCGTGCATTCTCATCTCTAAAACCCACTGTCCTCATGTCCTCCCTCACAACATCCATCAACCCTTTCTTTGGTCTTCCTCTCGCTTTTTTGCCTGGCAACTCCATGCTGAGTACCCTTCTACCAATATACTCACTCTCTCGTCTCTGAACATGTCCATACCAATGAAGTCTGCTCTCTCTAACCTTGTCTCCAACACATCCAACTTTGGCTCTCCCTCTAATGAGCTCATTTCTAATCTTATCCAACCTGTTCACACCAAGCAAGAACTTCAGCATCTTCATTTCTGCTACCTCCAGTTCTGCTTCCTGTTGTTTCTTCAGAGCCACCGTCTCTAATCGGTACATTATGGCCGGCCCCACCACTGTTTTATAAACTTTGCCCTTCATCCTAACTGATACTCTTCTGTCAGATAGAACACCACACACCTTCCGCCAACTGTTCCATCCCACTTGGACCAGTTTCTTCACTTCCTTACCACACTCACCATTCCTCTGTATTGTTGACCCCAAGCATTTGAATTCGTCCACCCTTGCTATCTTTTCCTCCTTTGCCCCTCTCATTCACGCACATATATTCTGTTTTACTTCAGCTAATCTTCAGTCCTCTCCGTGTCCCACTTCTTCTTCGCTAAACCTTGGATGACTTCCTGTATTTTGGGGCTCCACGACCAAGTCTCCTTCTCCCCTTTCCTACCAGAAGACACCCCAAGTACTCTCCTGCCTGCCTCTCTGAATACCTTGGCAGTAGTATTCCAGTCATCTGGGAGCTCTTCCTGACCATCTAGAGCAGGGGTGTCAAACTCATTTCACATTGTGGGGCACATACGGCCTCGGTAGATGTCAAGAGGGCCAGACCATTAAATAATACCTCTGCTACAAATAACCAAAATATCATGTCTTTCCTTTGTTTTGGTGTAAAGAAGCACAAGAACATTAGGAAAATGTTGAAATTTAAATGAACATTCCCATTACAAAATATTCTATGAAACACGTCACATTTAATCTAAATTTAATCATCTTAAATTCCCACAGTTCATCTCACCACACCTTACAAACTAAAGAGCGTGCTATTAAATGTGAAAAGAAGAAAGTATTCACGTCCTGTTGTAAATTTCATACATGAAACACACATACAATCTTTTTCTTTCAGCTTGTCCCATTAGGGGTCGCCACAGCGCGTCATCTTTTTCCATTTAAGCCTATCTCGTGCATCTTCCTCTCTAACACCCACTGTCCTCATGTCCTCCCTCACACCATCCATAAACCTATTCGAGTTGCATGAACAGTAGAATTCCACCATAATTTTTTGTAATGAAGTTCCTGACTAACATTAAATTGCACATTTTTGTTGTGGTGTCCATCATGGACACCAACTCAAGAAATTCTTCAGTAACAGTCAATGTCTCATCAACTCCACGAATAAATAAGACCAGTTGTGGTACATTTGTGATGTCGGTGCTCTCGTCAATTGCAACGGAAAATGCAATAACTCTCTGTGGCTGTGTAAATCTGCTGATAGGTCCGAAATCCTCTCTGCTATAGTATTCCTCGTCAGGCTAATATTAGCCAAAGCTTGTCGGTTCCCGGGACATACAAGTTCAGCCGCCTTCATCATGCATCGTTGAACAAAGTCACCGTTGGAATACATCTGTGATGCCAATGCTATTTGGGTATCAATTAAGTTGCTGGCTTTTACCGCTGCTTCACTGACTTGTCTGCTCTGGATGAAAGTTGACTGCTCTTTCCTCAGTCCCGCCTGATCTTGATCTCTTCTCAGTTGTCCTTGCAAGCAGTCATATTTTTCGCTGTGAAGCGTCTGAGTGGCGTCGAATATTATATTCCTTCATTCCCAAAACTTGTTGCACCAAGCACAAAGGTTTTTTTTATAGGTGTGTTTCTATAAATAAATGGGATGTGGTCCATTTTTCATTTCAAAATTCTACATTGAGTATCTACTTTTCTCTGTTTGTATAATGACATTTTGGCTAATGGGGGTGTCGGGAAGGGGTGGAGACCAGGGTAAAAAAAAGTTATAAGCACCAGATGGCGCATTGATACCATCTGCTCTGTTAGGTCTGTCTCAGAGACTGCTGTTTTCTTCTTCTCTGATCAAAACAATGTCTTCTACTCTGATTAAAACAGTGTGCCCCTAGCAGATAATCAGTAAATTGCATCATATTAAAAATATTTATTCCATGTCTTTTATGCATTTTTTCACTTTTAAATTATCCTGTGCCTGATCAGACCTCCTTGCGGGCCAGTTCCGCCCCGCGGGCTGTGTTTGACACCCCTGATCTAGAGCCTGTCTCACCTCTTTCCGAAAGCCCACACAACATTTCTTACTTTCTCAACTTCTACCACCTGATCCTCTGCTCTACCTTTGTCTTCTCAATATTCCTACCTGCTACCAGAGTCATCCTACACCATCCAATGCTGTCAAGCCACTGTCTCCCCCACCACTACTTTACAGTCGGTAACATCATCTGCACAAAACATAATCCACCTGCAGGCTTCTACCTCCGCTCTTGTAGGTCACTCTTATGTTCCTGTCTTTTCTGGAAATAAGTGTTCAGCACTGCCAATTCCATCCTTTTTGCATCCACCACCATCTGCCCCTCAAAGTTCCTTTAATGAATACTGTACTTACCTGTCACTTCTTCATCGCCCCCGTTTCCTTCGCCAACATGTCCATTGATATCTGCACCAATCACAACTCTCTCTCTGTCTGGGATGCTCAAGACTAATCGTGAGAGTCGGCCTCCATCATCTTTAAATGTGAAACCCAAATCTCTTCAGTCTCCAGCAAACATTTACCAATCGCCCTCACTGTTCTCATACTTTTGGAGGAATGTGGTGTTGCAGATGTGCTCCCTGCAAAATGAGGTGACACAGGATCACCCAACCCTTGAGAAACTGCATTCTTTGAAGCTGCCCTGCTGTGAGATGACCACAAAGAGAATGCAGAAATGACGTCAAATAGACCTTCACCTAGTTAGCAGCTTCCTGTCAAATCTTAATTCCTGGCTATAAAAGGCTTCTTCCCAGACAAAAGGTTGAGGACATAAGAAATATGGATGCAAGTCATCCCTCACTGGCGTTCAGAAGAACTGCAATCTCACATGTGGTTTGTTAACAGTAGATAAAATATCTTTTCATATTTCATGAACTCTTCGGAAATATTCCCAATGTATGCCTTGAAGTCTAAGTCAGTCAAGCTGTAAGCTTTTTAAAAATTCCCGAGCAACCATGATATTTTGAAAAGTGCTTGGCTTGATTTTGACTTAAAGCAGCACAAAATGTGACTTGAACAGTAAGCCACCGATCTGTCACGACCAAAGTTTAAATAATTATTCTTTTCATGTGAGAAGCAAAGTTTGGAATATTTTCGTATGCCTAATTTTCTTTATTTCTGTTACCATTAGTGTTCTCTTTTTGTATTGTGTGGTTGTAGTTGTGTGTTTGTAGATTACATTAATTTCGATATAAAATTTCACTTTCTATCATGCCTTGTTTGTCCTGAGGTTAAGTGTCCAAACACTGTACATCGAGAACTCATATGTCAGAAATGTAGTCGCCTTTACGATTCTGAGACTGGTAAGAGGTTCGTCATTCTTTTTTTCCTGAATGGTCGGCATTTAAAAAAAGAGCAAGACAAAGTTTGTTTGATTTTATTGCTAAACTCAAATCACGCTAACCCAGGAGTTGAACGCAAGCGTTGAAATCAGACAAATTTATTTCCTGAATACATTACATTTTCTTCAACGTTAATATATACTATAGTGGATATAGTTTGATAACACATTTAAATGTGGAACACATTATAATAAAGTGCCATGGGAAAAAAAACTATGCATCATGGTTAAAGAAAATTTCCAAAGAGTACCTTTCTCTCTGGGCTTCCATTACTTGATATCAAGACATTTTTCCAGCCTTGCTCTCTGGCATGGTTGATGCGACTAATCTGAAAAAAGTTCATCATTTGATTGCAAATTAGTATGGAAATAAAACAAGTATACAGAGCATGCATTTTTTTTCCCCTAGACCTATCACAATATATTTGACAATATAATGTCCAAAACATGGTTGGTTTGCTGAACCCTTGCCCTGTCAATCAAATATATATTGATGTTCGCTTTTGTTAACTTGGCTGAATAATGCGCATCAGTGAGGTGAACATCAGTTACATCACACACACACGGTTTTGCGACTTTGTGTGGACTATGACTCTGAGTTCATTGTGAGGCCCACCACTTCCACTATAGCTGGAATGATGCAACACACATAGCCATCACTAGAGGGGTTTAGAGAGCCAGAATATCACTTTAGATTGCAAAACACTCCAACTAAAAACCCAACTAAAAGCCAATCTTATTTTTATGTAGTTGTGTGGACTTGGCCCCTTGTTGCTAGGCAGATTTGATGACACACACGTTTGTTTTTAAAATTTCTCTCTCAAAATTATTCTAACAAAAGACACTGTATTGCTCATATTTTGGAGACTTATTTCAGCAACATATAGTGCAGCTAAATTAAATACCATGTGTTTTTTTTAATTCACCATTGTAAGTTTTCCCCTATTTTAAAATGAAAGTGAGATGTAAGACTTGATAGCAGAATACCTTTTTTAATACAACTGTAGTATTTAGTATCCATTGTTGTTTAAAAAAAAAAAAAATATATATATACACATATATATATATATATATATATATATATATATATATATATATATGTCTACTTTCCCCTTTTTTGTGACATAATTGAATTGTGAATTTGATTTTGAATATCCCTCCAATCATGATTGGAGAGAATTGGTTCTGCATCTACAGTGCCGTGAAAAACTATTTGCCCCCTCAAGATTTCATTTTTTTGGGTTTTTTTGGTTTTTTTTTTTGGGGGGGGGGGGAATAAATCTCAAACACAAAGGTTTAAAATCATGAAACCAATTTTAATATAACTCAGAGACAACCCAAAGAAATACAAAATGCATTTGTCAAATGACATCTTAATTTATTATAACTCTATGCTCCTAGTTGTCACAATACTGCTCCATTTGCTTCATAACTACAAGGCTTCTAATGACAATTCTTTCTGGGAAAAAATATGTGATCCGCACCTGAAACAGAAATCAGAAATGAAGAAATGTACTGGCATCCACACTGAAAATTGTTTTGTGTTATATAAACAGTAAAAGTATGACAATTCTGCTGTGCTATATACATAGCAAAAACAATCTTGTAAAAAATGTATCCTAATTCTAGTGAAAATATTTTACTCCACTTACTATTAATCATTTTGCCATTTTACACCTAAGTTTTCTGAAAAGAAAGATCTTAGTCTCTCTCTTATGTTTTATGAAGAGAAGTTAAACCTTTCTTAAAATAAGTACAGTAACTATTTTTCCAACAAGAAATAATGAGAACCAATTCACTGAGTAAGATTTTGTGTCTTTTCAGTGACTTCAACTCACGGTTTTTGACAAATTATTTTCAGGGAGGTTCTAAAGAGACATGGTAACAGAATTATAGACACACTACTGCGATATCCTCTTGACAGTAGTACAGAACTGCCAACATCAAAGTTAAATACAAAATCACTGGAAAAAAAACATCTAAATGTCCAGATTTTTTAAATCATGGCAAGCTGTATTCGAACAAAAATAAGTCTGAATACTCTTCAATTGCACAAAACTATTACAGTAAACCCTCTCTACTTTGCGCATCACCTATACTGGATTCAGTGCATTGCGAATATCTGAGCCCCCACCCCCCCCCAAAAAAGAAAAAAAAAATTGCCGGATCACTGCGTACCAATGCGCCATGACATGGACCAATGAAGCCAAAAATAAATAAATGAAACAACTTGCATACGTTAGTTCAGTACTGTAGCGGGAAGCCGTCTTGATAGGGTATAATGCGGCATCCCCATTTAAACAACAAGGACCGATGAATCAAATAAATAAATAAATAAACCCATTTACCCCTACTTGGAGGTTTTTTACTTTTCAGGGATGGTTCTCTAACCACGAAAAACAAGGGATTACTGAACTGTAAAATCAGTCGTTCAGGTAAGCCTTTATCCTTTTAGGCCTCCTTCTTAAATTACTTTTTTAAAGCCCAGTTATCCCATGTTAATGTTTAAGAAAATGTAAATATCGGGAAAATATAACCCAAGTGGATGTTAAAATGCTCTTGGTCCAAATTATGTACTTGAAATTTATACTTCTATTGCAGAGACTGTGATATCTACTAAAGATGACAGCTTGGAATAATCCCAACTTTTGCATGATTCCTTACGCACATAAGAATTGTTGACCGCATATCATTGGTATTTTCCCAGATATTGTTGTCAAAGATTCTAAAAGAGTAGCTTTTAGGGGGAGGTCTTACAAATTCAGGCATCTATAGATTAAGTTGAATTTACTGTGCAGCCCCAAACATCACATTTTACACATTATTATTTTCAGCCAAATCCAACCAGGATTTCCTGAGATACAGTATATCATCACTAGTGAAATTTTGCAATTATGTTACAAAATGTCTGTTAACATGGCAATCAACCTGATGTTTTCAAGTTTTTATTTTTTTATAGAACATTATGGGTTCATATATAATGTAAAAATTTCAATGTTACCTTTATTATGTCCCGGTTGAAATGTACCTGCTACTCTGGTCTCGTCTTCTTTTTTTCATCTGTAGAGTAATATCAAAAGGACGAATTTCAAACTGCTGATAATAAGGCAAAGATATCATTCTCAAAATCTCTTTTTACATTGATCGACACACCAACTTCTCTATTTTCTGATACTGATTTATTTTTTGTGATGTATCTAAGGACACGTTTATTAACAATTGAAAGATTGTTAAAAAAAAAAACTTAAACTCGCACATTTAGCGTGTTTTACGTCCTCAGAATGAAAGTGGGGGAAAAAAATAGAAAGGTTTGGTGACGTTAGCAAGTTTCATTCTGCCTGAAAATCCCACGGACAATTAAGAACTATCAAATATGTCTTACCTCAATTAGATGTAAGTTGTTTTCATTCGTTTTTCTTCCAGATCGCCACATAAATAGCTTTTCACAAGCTTCGTCGGTTCTGCAGCAAGCTTGATTGTGTTTTAGACGATGCATTCACTTCCACCAAGGAAATTCAGAGCACCGCAAACCTCATGTTGAAGGGAAATTTAGATAATTCGACGGTTGAGATTCAAAAATATTACCTCAGGCAAAACAAACATATATAGTTGACACCAACATCACCAACTTGAACAATCGTTCATTTTAGTATAAATAAACATGGTGACTTACATGTCAATCCATGTAGTTCTGTAACTTCCGTACTAATTAAAAGCAACGTCTCATGCAGGTGCATTCCCCTCCCCCACAAGTGTCTACCAACTTCCAAAAGCAGTCACAGCAACTCTTCCCTCCCCCACTTTGGTTTGATGACTGCACAGAAACTAACCAACAGGTTGCATGTAACAGAAATATAGTTTGAGCAATGTACTGAACCTCACAGTTTAGCGTCACCCTCATGTGATAAAAAAAATAAAAATAACTCTTTAAGTAGTCATATGAATTCCCGAGAATTTTAGTTCAACATTTGAAATCACTCTGCATCATTTAATTAAAAGCAGGATTGTTAACTGTATAGCATACATCCACTGTGGTATGACTGATTGTCGTGCTTAGTACCTTTTTTATTTATTATTATTTTTTTTATTTCCAACATTCTACAGTCCTCGAGTCTGAGCTGAAAAGGGGAAAATATTGTTTGGTCAATCTGCTGCTTCCACCTCATAAATTATTGCCCCCACTCCCCACCCCCACCGCACAGTATAACTTTGTATTCCATACCATTTAAATAAATAAAACCTTATTGCTTTGCATCAATGTTAAGCTTAAAATACATTAAAGTGAACACTGTTTATGTATATAAAGTATATCACAGATCTCAAGCTGATCTATTCTACCTACAAAGGTAAAACTAAGATATTTAGCTTGCTACTAAGTAGTTTTATTTTAAGTATGAGAATTTATGCTACAGGTGGAGCAGCTGTAATCCGCTGGCCTCACAGTTCTGAGAACCGTGGTTCAGATCCTGGCGTCGCCCTGTGTGGAGTCTGCATGTTCTCTCCGTGCCTGCGTGGCTTTTCTCTGGGCATTACAGTTTCCTCACACATCCCAAAAACATGCATTATAGTAATTGGACAGGTGTGATTATGAATGCGATTGTTGGGTGTGTCAATGTTTCCTGCGATTGGCTGGAAACCAATTCAGCGTGTACCCTGCCTCCTGCCCAATGGCAGCTGGAATAGGCTCCAGCACTCCCGTGACCCTTGTGAGGATAAGTAGTGAAGAAAATGGATGGATGGATGGATGGATGGATGGATGGATATTGCTACATAGCATTAGCGGTTCAGCCATCAGACAACCTAAGCAGCAATTATTCAATTAATCTATAATGATTTTAAATATTGACCGTGAGTAGTGTTATTTACAATTTCAGTCTGCATCAATTAGTTTGCAATGGTCTTGAGAGACCCATTTTCTCTTACATATGAAATGTGTCTTGACTTACACCTTGGCAAGGAGACCTTTTTGTAGGCCATCATTTAAGACTGAACCAACTAATATTCATTTGCACTGACAAGGGGCTGCATTGCTGTTTGTGATTATTGGTGGATTTTAGGTGTTGTATTGGGTTTACATGCTTTTTTGCACCTCCTTTTCTTTATGCGTTTAATACCTTTTGCCTGCGTCATTTTACATTATGATACACAACTTCTGGTCTTATTCTACTTTCTTTGCATGTATGGATTACTTGGGTTGTTCCAAACGGGTAAAAAAAAAAAAAAAAAAAAATCTCAGGTCAATAGCACCCTTAGTAGTATATTTTGTGAAGAAAATTGTCACTTTTAATATTTCTTTCAGATGTCTTTCTTTCTCTAAACCCTCGTTTATCTTCCTTTTGGGTTTAGGTGATAGATGGAAGCCATTTTGTGGCAGCCTGTGGTGGCTCGAAGGGTGTTATGAGCTGCTTGGAGGGAGTCCCAGGGAGTTGGCTTCAGGTTGGGAGTCCACACAGGCGCTGCGTAGTTCAGGATCCATCTTCCGATGGCCTTATGCATCGTCAGGATGGTCTCCTTAATCTGGCCCCACTTGGTGCCGGCAAAGCGTATTGAGTTTGGAGCGCATGATTTTTATGTGTTCATGTAAAAGTCAACGAGGGATCGAAGGTGACTCCAAGGATTTTTGGATTACGGATGGTAGGAATCCGATTGCCTCCGATTTGGATGTTCAGTCTCATTGTCTGTTCGGCGTTCCAGGTGGTGAACAGCTTCTTGAAGCCATACTGGTGACTGGCAGTTGTCAGCGACTCGCTCATGGCGGGGAGGATTAGAAGCTCAAGCGTCTTGGCCAGCGGAGACAACGGACTGATTGGTCGATAGAACTTGCCGTCAGCTGGTTTGGGAAGTGGCATGACACAGCCGTGTTTTCATATGGTTGAAATGTCCAGGGTGGCCAATGAAATTTTGGAGATGTCTGTGAGGTATTGGATAGCCTTCGGTCCAAGGTGGTTCATCATCACCGGGCATATGCCATCAGGCCCCAGTGTCTTGGAGTTTTTGGACGCTTTGATGGCCGCTCGGACTTCCGGTGTTGTGAAGCGAGGATGGTTTTCGCACGGCATTCCATGGAGGGAGTGCAACGTATATCGAATGGAACGGTTGGAAGGTGGATGTTCAACGAATTGTCGATTGAAACTTTGACATGCGTCTCAGTCGTTTTTTGATTGGACCCAGTTAAATTCGATGGCAGCTTTGTCTGGCCGTTTGGTTGGATTGCTCAAGGTTCTGATGGTAGGCCGGAGCTTTTTAGGCCTCTGGAGGCTGGATTTTTCAATTTGTTCAATCCACTGATTTTGCTGGTGCTTGGACACCAGACGGTTAATCTGGCATTTGATGTTGGGAAGTCGAGCATCGGGTGGGTCCGCTTGCCGGATGGTCTCATGTTCATCGGCAAGAAAGGCTGTTGAGGCAGGGTAGTTTAGGCGGACCTTTGGTCTATGGCTGGAAGGAACGTATCGTTTGGCCGCTTGATTCACCATGGTACGGAAAATGTTTTTCACCGGAAAGGGGCATCTTCCCGGCTGGCTTCGATGAAAGCCATAAAATCATCCCATTTCGCCTTTTTTAAAGTTGAGGTAGGTACGTTTTTCGAATTCATCTGATCTTTCCAGCGTGATCATTATAGGGAGATGATGACAGGCTAGCGAAGTCTTGATTGACCACAAGCAGTTGGCTAAGAGGTCGGAGCTAGCGAGACTAATGTCGAGGGAGCTAACGGAGTGTGCCGTGAGTCGAGTGGCAGAGTCGTTGAGAATTCCGAACATTGATGAGTCGATTTCATCAGGAAGGTTGTCTCCACGACTGTCACTGGGGAGGTGGGGGTCCCACACCGGGTAGTGACTCTCGCCAAGGACCAGGTTGTGGTCGCCGGCGAGTAGGTGGCCGATTGGTGCGGAGAAGCCAGCCGGACAGGAAGATGCCGACGGGACGTAATAGTTGAAAATAGCTACTTTGAACAACCCGGACAGCCAGACATTGTTGATCGATAACGGGAATGTTTGTGGGAGGTGGGTGGACGACACGATAGTTCACGCTACGATGGATGATAAAGGCCAGGCCTCCTCCAGGATTCTGGTTGCGGTCGTTTCGTAGAATGGTATAGTCGCTGATCTTGTGTAAATTTGACCGCTGAGTTCGCTTGGTTTCTTGGACAGAGGCAAAGAGGATCTCGTTCCACGACATATAGTCTCTATTTCCGTGCCTTGGACGCTAGTTCGTTGCAGTTTAACTGCAGGATGCGGAAGGCAGATGGAACTTGTCGAGGCTTAGTTTGGCAGTTTGCATCTGGTTGTAGATGAGTGGTGCAACATGGCATTATGTAGCGGTCAGTCCAGTTCCGACTTGAGCTTAATTTCGAGCATCGAGTGAGGTGGCACCAACCGTTGCACTTGGTCTAGTGAACAGACGTCATGTTTCAATGAATCGATTTTGAGCAGACGCAGCAGAGACAGGACAGGCCTGGGATTGACCTCAATGGCAGCTCCTATTAGCAGGATGCGGAACAGCTTGGCCGGCGTGGGCCATTCCGGAGGCCAAAAAAAAAAGAAAAAGACTTTGGGTGACTCCAGGGGTGGATAGGCGTGGTGTAGGCACATAGATCCATCACGAATGAGCACCATAAACCAATACATCAAGTCTCCTGGAGACACCCAACCTCCTAGCACTATCACCAACTTGATCGTGTGCTCAGACGTTACGCGCTCCCATGAGTTGAGCTCACCCGTGTGGTGTTATAGTTTCGAGAGAATAACAACTACATTACCCAGCATGCTCAGTAGCTGGATATGTAGTATATAGAAGATACGTTATGGTGATGGTTAACGGTACATAGTTGACAACTTGTGAGTAAAGAATGAATCCTTGAAATAAGTCTCGTCTATTTGTTATACAAGATAGCAAGACAACACAACACGCAGCTACCAAAGCGCTGACTGCAATACGAACCACTTGTTAGTGTGCAGCAAGGTTGAACTACAGACCAGAAGAACCTGTCACTCAAAGAGAGCTGACTGACCACACATCAACACCAGGAACACGCAAAACCCAACTAAGGCAGAAGAGTTTGCCACAGCTCTGGAAAAGTGTCTACCAGGCTGGCAGAGCAACAAAGCCCAGGAAAGATGGGAATACTTGACATTGTGTACACCTCAGCAATGTTGGCGTTTGGAAAGCAAACAAAAACTCAACATACTGGTTTAAAACTTAAAACTGTGGATATAAGACCTGCAGTTGAAGCTAAGAAGGCTGGGACTGCCTTCTGTCTGAAACTGTCATGGTGCTGCCGGTCCAGCCTTGGTTGTGCGGGTCCCTGCGCGGGTGCGCTGACCAGGAGGCACAGACTTGCGCCTCACACTGGCTTATTGGCCCCGGTGTATATAGGACCCTGGGGACAACTGGTCCTTCGCCAGATCGTTGCAACCCATGCCCCGTTCCTGCACTCCCGTATCTCTGATCGTGAACCCGTGTGTACCGAACCTCCGCCTGTTCTCCGACCGACCCCGTAAGCCTGACTCCTTTGACACTTCCGCCTTCTTTGATCCATCTCCCGTATACCGACTCCTGTCTGCCCGTGGACCTGCTCTCTACGCCCAATGTCCTGACTACCGCTGCTAAACCTGCCTGTCTGCCAGATCCCCGACCTTGGAGCAAAAAACGTTTTTCCCGAATTACCTCTGTGTCTCCCGAGTCCAGCATTTGGATCCTCTTTCCGTATCGATGGGTTGTGACAGAAACTGTCTATAATTTTAGCCACAGTAAACAGAACCTGCTGACCCGATGGGAAGCCCGCAGAAAAGTCTCGCAGGTTGGCCGTAGGTGTGCCAATGTCAATTGCCTCCAGCTCTGCTCAAATGTCCAGACTCCAGCTGACACTGCCAACATCAAAGAGATGTATGACAGCGTCAAGCAGCCATTTTTGCCAATACAAATGAAAACAGCATCTCTAAAATCCTCTTCCAGTAACATCCTCAAATACTGACCAAAACAAATGGAACATTGGGTTGAGAATTATTCCCACCTCTACACTAGGGAGCCCATTGTTTCAGAAGATGCCCTCAATGCTGTTGATCGTCTGCCTATGCTAGAGGAGTTGGACAGCGAACCAATCCTCGAAGAACTGCAAGACAACATGGACTCCCTCACCACTGGTAAAGCCACAGGGAAAGACACTATCCTAGCCAAGGTCCTGATGTGCTACAAAATGCCCTGGCTGAAGAGCTGCACCATCTCCTCTGCCTGTGCTTGGAGGGTGGGGGAAGTACCACAAGACATGAGGGATGCCAACATCATCACCTAAGACAAAAACAAAGATGACATGTATGACTGTAACAACTACCGTGGCAGCTCCCTCTTGACCATTGTTGGGAATCTGTTTGTTACAGTTGGTCTGAAGAGTCTCGAGGTACTTGCAAAGAAAATCTACCCCGAATCTCAGTATGGTTTGCGTCCCAACAGATTCATCATCGATGTGGTCTTCTCCCTCAGACAGCTGCAGGAGAAATGCAAAGAGCAAACACTGGCACTCTTTGTACCTTCATAAACCAGATGAAGGCCTTACAGTCAGCAGGGATGGTATCTTCAAGACCCTGCCAAAAATATGGTCCCCACCTGGGCTGCTATTAATCATTAAATTCTTCCACAATTACATGAATGTATGACTATTGTCGTCTTCGAAAGCTTAATCTCGGAGTTTTAAGATCAAGAGCGGTGTGAAACAGGGCTGTGTCCTTGTTCCAACACAGTTCCGAATATTTTTTTGGTGTCCTGTTGAAGCACGCCTTTGGATAAGCCACTTAGGGCATCTATATTTGAACTAGATCAGACAGCAAACTCTATAACTTCTCTCGGCTCAAGGCCAAATCCAAGGTCCAGCAGAAATGTCTCCATGATCATCTTTTTGTGGACGACGCAACAATCACGACCCACACAGCGGAAGAGCTTCAATTGCTCATGGAGTGCCTCATCTACACACACGAGGCTTTTGGGTTGACAATCAGCCGTAAGAAAACACAAGTCATGGAGCAGGATATAGGCTCTCCACCCGAAATTAGACTCTCTAACAAAGCAATGTTGTTCACGACTTTGAATATCTAGGTCCTACCATCTCTGACTCTCTCTCTAGACCCAGGGATAGAGAGATGCATCTGCAAAGCTGTTACTACAATGGCTAGACACAAAAGAGAGCTTGGAGAAACACCAAGTTGACAGAGCACACTCAAGTCCAAGCCTGTGTCGTGAGCACTCTCCTCTATAGAAGAGAGGCAGAGAATGACAACCAAACAGGAGCACAAGCTTAGTGCCTTCCACATGTTCTGTCTCCAAAGACATCCTGCGCATCACCTCCCAAGACAAGGTAACAAACACCAGTGTAATGGATGGAGCCATGGTTCACAGCATGTACAATCTGCCTAAGCAGAAGCGCATGGAGGACAGAGGAATTCTAAAGCCCACCCCTCAGCCAGGCCCAAACTCTGCTTCAAGGATGTCTTCAAGAGAGACCTGAAACCTGAAATTAACTTAGACACCTGGGAGGCCACTGCCACTGACCTTTTAGACTTAGGAAGGTCACACACAATCGTAATTCAGAACACTAACCAAGCATAATGTGTTGATGAACATTCTCACCCTCTTTCGAAATACGTTAATGAGATATTGGAAATTAAGTCTCAAAATGGGGCCTTATGGGAGTGCCCTTTCACACGTAGGAAGGTCATACATCTTTGAAATTTGGAACCCTCACTGCGCGTAACGTGGATGCACAGCATCAAATTTTAGTCCCTTGCTCAATGCGTTCATGAACTATTGGAAATTACCCATCAAAATTGGGCCCAGTTGAGATGACCTTTTATACTTGGGAAGGTCACAGGCATTTGAAATCCAAACCCCTGGCCACGCATGATATGTCGATGCACAGTCTCAGATTACAACTCTCTAACTGAATGTGTTCATGCGATTTTGGGAATTAAGTGTAAAAATAGGGGCTAGTGGCTAGTTAGCGGCGATCTTTTAGAAGGTCTCAGACATTCTGAGCTTGCCACTCTCCGCATCACTGTTGTTTCAATGGAAAGTCTCCAATTTCAACCCTTAAACTCAATGTCTTTGTGAGGTATGAGAAGTTAAGCATGAAAATGTGGCCTGGTGCTTATTGGGGGTACCTTTCAAACTCAGGAAGGTTGCATGAGTTTGAAAAAATGCCACACTTGCTGTGCATGGTGTGTGGATGTGAAGTCTCAAATTCCAGCCATCTTGCTCAATCCGTTCATGAGCAACTGGGAATTACATGTCAATATACGGCATAGACAGTGACCTTTCATACTAGGCAAGGTCACACGCGTTCGCAATTCGGAACATTAATCGTGCATGATGTGTCGATGCACAATCTCCATTTTCAGGCCTCTCGCTCAATGCATTCATAAAATATTGAGAATTACGCTTAAAAAGCAGGCCTAGTGACGTAGACCTTCATACTTAGCCAGGTCACATACATTCGCAATTTGGAACATTAATTGTGGATGATGTGTCAATGCACAGTCTCCATTTTCAGGCCTCTCGCTCAATGCGTTCATGAGGTATTGAGAATTACGCTTAAAAAAAGGCCTGAGTGCCGGTGACCTTTCATAGTGGTGACCTTTCACACTTGACAAGGTCACACGTGTTTGCCATTCGGAACACTCATTGCGCATGATATGTCGATGCACAATCTCAATTTTCTGGCCTCTCACTCGATGCGTTCATGAGATATTGAGAATTACGCTTAAAAAAATGGGCCTAGTGATGTTGACCTTCATACTTGGCAAGGTCACACGCATTTGAAATTCGGAACACTAATCGTGCTTGATTTGTCGATGCACAATCTCAATTTTATGGCCTCTATCTCAATACGCTCATGAGCTCTTGATAATTCGGCTAAAAAAAAGGCCTTAGTGCCGGTGACCTTTCATGGCGGTGACCTTTCATAATTGGCAAAGTCACACGCGTTTGCAATCCGGAACACTCAATGCGCATGATGTGTCGATGCACAATCTCAATTTTCTGGCCTCTAGCTCAATGCGTACATAAGATATTGAGAATTACGCTTAAAAAAAAAATCGGTACAGATAGCTACCCAAAACAAAAATATCACAATATGTCACAAATAATACTGTGTAAAAAATAAAAGTGCAAATGAGAAAAGTGGAGAAGTGTCAACACCTTTGTCCTCTCTCATCAGAGGTCCTGTTACAAGCAAGTTCATACAGAAGTATTACTGAACCACCTTTTTTTTTTCTTATACTTTAAAAGCCTTTACGATCATAGTGCATCTCCATTTTATTCCAGGCTAACTCAAAGGTGTCTTACTTTTAATAGGAGCTACAGCATCCATGACATTTTACATTTCCTTGTTTGTGATACAGCTGTGGTCTGCATAAAATTTAGCGCTGGGCCTCTTATTTTAGTATGTTTAACTTCGACACACAGGGTGGCTGAATATTTGAGAGAATCTGTAATTCAAATTAAAGAACACAAACAATTATATCATAATAATTTTAATTTAAAAGAACACAAACGCAAAGAACACAAATGGCTAAGTCTTTAATGTTAACAGATAAATTGGGAACATTCTTAGAGATTACTAGGTCTAATATGTGACTTTGAAAGAGGGTTGTGGTTTTTCCGTCTATCTATCTATCTATATTGTATTTAATGACTCATATTTGCAATATTATTATATAGTAATATTATATTAAGTAATAAATCAGTAATATGACTATAAGATAAGTTATATTACTTGTCAAATGCTTTATTTACAGCTTTTATTCAGTTGAAATGTGCTGTCTGCCTCATTTCCTCATTGTGCAGCATCATTTGACCCCTCCGTACAGGGCACTTAACCACGCCTCCTGAAGTGACGTCACGCCACGTGCGCTGACGTAAGACAAACAGTAAAAATGGCAAATACAATACAATACATTCTGAACTGAGACAGACTCCATGCTTCTGATTTCATTCAAATCAACGGTATATTATAGATTCAAAATACAATACATTCTTAACTGAGAGAGATGCCATGCTTCTGATTTCATTCAGTCATTCACACGTAGCAATGTTATGCTAGCGAGAAAGTCTCATTCATTTATACGAGACGTGTATTCAAAATCAAATTTAGGGCATATCTTCGTGCAAACACAGTCTGGTTAACTTTTGGCCGCGAGCCAGCAAGAAATCGATACGTTTGTGCAGTCCGATCATCGCTAAATATCGCTCAACAAAGAATAAGTGTGGCAATCGTTCACACGTAGCAATGTTATGCTAGCGGAGAACGTCTCATTCATTTATACGAGACGTGTATTAAAAATCAAATTTAGGTCATATCTTCGTGCAAACACAGTCTGGTTAAGCTTCGGCCGCGACCCAGCAAGAAATCGATACGTTTGTGCAGTCCGATCATCGCTAAATATCGCTCAACAAAGAATAAGTGTGTCAATCGTTCACACGTAGCAATGTTATGCTAGCGGAGAACGTGTCATTCATTTATACAAGACCTGTATTAAAAATCAAATTTAGGGCATATCTTCGTGCAAACACAGTCTGGTTAAGCTTCAGCCGCGAGCCAGCAAGAAATCAATATGTTTGTGCAGTCCGATCATCGCTAAATATCGCTCAACAAAGAATAAGTGTGTCAATCGTTCACACGCAGCAGTGTTATGCTAGCGAAGAACTTCGAATTCCTTTATACGAGACATGTATTGAAAATCAAATATAAGGCATACCTTCGTGCAAACGTGTTCCGGTTGATATTAGATGGTTTTAGTTGATGATGCGGTCTTCCACAAAGTTTGATCCATCGAAGGCATTCTTCGTACTGGGTCTTCGGTTTTGGAAAGGGTACAAATCGAACTCCACCAACTAGCCTTTTAGGATACCTGTCGTCACTATTACAAAGTCCGAGACTACACCTCTTAAATCATATTTTTTGTTAAATAACCCAAATACGCGATAAAACGCTAACTAAACCTATACTGGACCATTCAATGTTGTCTGAGAAAATGGCGGGAGCAAAAACTGGCTTTGGTTTATGCAGATCTCTGGCCTCTGATTGGTCAGGGGTCAATTCTATGGGGCTTTGAGGTCACATGACTGAAACAGCCAATCAGAAAATTCCCTTGCCTTGACCAATCAGAAAATTGGATTAAATTTTCGCCTCTAGTACCCACAAGTGCCACAGGGGACATGTGTGTACTCATAGGTTCTGAGGTTTCTAGCTCCCTGAGGACATTCTTTGAAACTTTTACAGAACATTTATTAGGACTAATGGAGCTAATTTAAGCATTATCTTTGTGAGGACCATCCAAAATGTCCTCACAAAGCGGAATGTCCTCACAAAAAACGTGTTTTGCCAAGGGTTGGTCCACACAAGGATAGCAATACAAGTGCACACACACACACACACACACACACACACACACACACACACACACACACACAACACACACACACACAGGTCCTCTGGCATTCCAGGAGGCCACTAATAGCTAATAAAACAACCGTCAAAATTGTTGCTGTGATCTGCAACAATGAAAATTTATCAAGTCCAGAAAAACTATTGTGTCCAATTTATTCAACAATAAATTGATATAGTAATTATCGTGACAGGCCTTTCATAATACTTACTTTGCTCTGGTTTCAAAAGTAAAATATAGGAGACATCCATTCATTTTCCAAACTGCTTATGTTCATGAGGATCGCAGGCATGCTGGAGCCAAACCCAGCTGATTCAGGGCGAGGGGTAGGGTCCTCCCTCAATTCATCACCAGCCAATCACAGGGTACATATAAACAACCATTTGCACTCATTTACACCTACGGGCAATTTAGAGTCTTCAATTCACCTACCACACATGTTTTGAGAATGTGGAAGGAAACTAGAGTACATAGATAAAAACCCACACAGGCATGGGGAGAACATGCAACCTCCGAGCGGTGATTTGAACCAGAGTCCCCAGAACTGTGAAGCAGATGTGCCACCAAGACAGACACATATAGTATCTAAACTTTATATTTTATAGCAATTATAGTTCTCTACGTAGCAAACATTTGTGTACGAGTGCTCACCTGCTCTTTGTGCTGCTTTTCTTTATCAATCAGATCCATCCTTCTTTTTTTGATCACCTCCTGCCATACAGTATAAGAAAAAAATAATTTTAGTCAGAAAAAGACATCAAATCGGGAGAAGTGTTCTGAGTATCACCTTAAAAAGAAAAAAGGTATGTTACCTAAAAATAATAAGCATTGCAAATTAAATCTAAAGGTAAATATTTTCGTGGCTCTCTGAGCATTGTACCTGTATTCGCAGCTCTTCCTCCCCTTGATTTACTCTTCTGTGGATGGATCCAGGAGCCTGAGCATATAACACAGGATATCAGAAAATTCCAAACACGTAGGATGCAAAGCATGATTCAACAGTCAAGTGTGCAGTTCAGGCATCAAAGCAACTTACTAACCGGTTTTTGTTTAACAGCAGGCTTCCTGTCAGCAGTTTTCTTTGTTACAGAAACCTTCGTCGCAGTTAAGGGCACTCCGTATTTGCATGCTGGTGTGGTAATCTTGCCTGTAGAATATGGTGTGGAACCATGAGCAGGACACTTGCTAAGCACCAATAATAACAAATCAAACAATTGATGATGATGCTTTTTGCCCGATTTTACAAAATGTATAACTAGTCATACTTTCAGTAAATTGAAGTGAGGCAAAGGGGGAAAAAAAAAAAACTGTAAAAGAATCAATTCAAAGACATTTCCTTACGTGGCGAGATTAAGTATTTAAATCCGGATTTAACAGATAACCAATAACTGAAGAAATAATTAATCCCAAAAATGCACTTTAAATGCTAATAACATGCTCCTAGCATGTTTTGTGGCACGAGTCCTCTTTGGTGTTGTATATTTAATTTTTATAATTTGCAGGGGTAGGGGAGAAAGTAATGTAACCCCTCACTTCAATGACGTTTGCCTTGCTATCTGCAAGATTAGTTTGTGGAATTTATTAATTTTAGTGGAATTAGGTGGCACTGTGGCACAGCTGTAGAGCGTTGACCTCAAAGTTTGAGGTCCAGGGTTTAATCCCGGGTCCATCTGTGTGGAGTATGCATGCTGCGTGGGTTTTCTCCGGGCACTCTGGTTTCTTCACACATCCCAAAAAAATGCAACATTAATTGGACACTCTAAATTGCCCCGAGGTGTGATTGTGGGAGCGACTGTTCTCTTTCTCCAAGTGCCGTGCGATTGGCTAGAAACCAGCTGAAGGTGTAACCTGCCTCCTGCCCATTGACCGCTCGGACAGGCTCCAGCACTGCCGCGACCATTGTTACGATAAGCGGGGAATAAAATGGACGGAGAGAGAAGGAAGGGTTGAAGAGGCAAGTGTGAAGGACCAGGCAGTGGCAATGATTAGTAAGGGGGAAGTCAGAAAGGCACTATAAAGGATGAAAAATGGAAAGGCAGTTGGTCCTGATGTCATACCGGTGGAGGTATGGAAGCAATTCGGAGATGGCTGGGGAGTTTTTGACCAACTTATTCAACAGAATACTAGCGGGCGAAAAGATGCCTGAAGAATGGAGGAAAAGTGTTCTAGTTCCCATTTTTAAGAACAAAGGGGATGTTCACAGCTGTGGGAATTATAGAGGAATAAAGTTGATGAGCCACACAATGAAGTTATGGGAAAGAGTACTGGAAGCTAAACTCAGGACAGAAGTAAGTATCTGCGAGCAACAGTATGGTTTCATGCCTAGAAAGAGTACCACAGATGCATTATTTGCCTTGACGATGCAAGTGGAAAAGTACAGAGAAGGTCAGAAGGAGCGACATTGTGTCTTTGTGGATCTAGAGAAAGCCTATGACAGAGTACCAAGAGAGGAACTGTGGTACTGCATGCGTAATTCTGGTGTGGCAGAGAAGTATCTTAAAATAGTACAGGACATGTATGATGGCAGCAGAACAATGGTGAGGTGTGCGTTAGATATGACAGAAGAATTTAAGGTGGAGGTGCGACTACATCAGTGATCAGCTCTGAGGCCCTTCCTGTTTGCAGTGGTAATGGATAGACTGACAGATGAGGTTAGACTGGAATCCCCTTGGACCATGATGTTCACCAATGATATTGTGATATGCATTGAAAGCAGGGAGCATGCAGAGGAACAATTAGAAAGATGGAGGCACGTACTGGAGAGGAATGAAGATTAGCCGAAGTAAAACAGAAACATGTGTGTGAATGAGAAAGGTGGAGGGGGGAGAGTGAGGCTACAGGGAGAAGGAATAGCGAGGGTAGAGGACTTCAAATATTTAGGGTCAACAATACAGAGCAATGGTGAGTGTGGTAAGGAAGTGAAGAAACAGGTCCAAGCAGGTTGGAACAGCTGGCGAAAGGTGTCTGGTGTGTTATGTGACAGAAGAGTCTCTGCTAGGATGAAGGGCAAAGTTTACAAAACAGTGGTGAGGCCGGCCATGATGTACGGATTAGAGACGGTGGCACTGAAGAAACAACAGGAAGCAGAACTGGAGGTAGTACAAATGAAGATGTTGAGGTTATCGCTTGGCGTGAACAGGCTGGAAGTGATTAGAAATGAGCTCATTAGAGGAACAGCCAAAGTTGGATGTTTTGGAGACAAGGTTCAAGAGCAGACTTCGATGGTTTGGACATGTTCAGATGCGAGAGAGTGCGTATATTGGTAGAACGGTGTTGAGGATGGAGCTGCCAGGCAAAAGAGCGAGAAGAAAACCAAAGGAAAGGTTGAGGGGTGTTGTTCGGGAGGACATGAGGGCAGTTGGGGTTAGAGAGGAAGATGCAGAAGATAGGCTAAAATGGAAAAAGATGACACGCTGTGGTGACCCCTAACGGGACAAGCCGAAAGGAAAAGATGAAGAATCCTTTACATTATGTACAGGGCAGCATGGTAGAAAAGGTGGAAAGCGTTGGCCTCACAGTTCTGAGGTCCCCGGTTCAAACCCGGCCCTGCCCATGTGGGGTTTGGATGTTCGCCCCGGCCATGCGTGGGTTTTCTCCGGGCACTTCGGTTTCCTCCCACATCCTAAAAACATGTAACATTGATTGGACACTCTAAATTGACCCTCGGTGTGATTGTGAGTGCGACTGTTGTCTGTCTCCATGTGCCCTGTAATTGGCTGGCAACCAGTTCAGTGCGTACCCTGCCTCCTGCCCGTTGACAGCTGGGAAAGGCTCCAGCTCTCCCCGCGACCCTTGTGAGGATAAGCGGTTAAGAAAATGGATGGACATTATGTACACTTTAAACATTTTTGTAAAAGGTAAATTAAATTAATTTTTTATTACTCTTTACATTACATACACTTTGAATGCTTTTGGCAGCGCGGAAAGGGGGTATATCGGGGGGCTTGGAATGGATGGATTATTTACATGTAAAATGGGGTTCTACTTGCGAAAAATTCAAGTTACGAAATGACTTCTGGAATGGAAATACCAATGTAATACCCTACATAAGCAGCTGTTTGCTTACCTAGTGATCCCTGATGCGCACCTACTTTATGCTGCTTGTAAATAAAACGATGATGGAATTCTTGAGCAATCTCCTAAATGAAAAAAGAAGAATGTTGTCTGGTCTAAAAACTATCAAGCTTACATGAATTCAGACTTGACATGCTTAACTTTACCTGTGGTTTGAGGAACCTTTGGATTCTGCAAGAAAGGAAAGGTTTGTCCAGTATACAGCTGACTGATGGTCTTTCTCTGGGGTTGTGTTTAAAAAGTTGTGCCAAAAGAGAATGCAGTTCTTGGGAGTAATGAAGAGACACAGGATGATATGAGCCACGGATGATCTTCAGAACAAGGTTCTTCATATTTCCAGCCTCAAACTAAAGAGATACACATTCATAACACGGTTAAAATTGTCTCACAAGTACCTACTCTTCCTATTGAATACTCTCATTGTTAGGCTACTTACTGCATGCTTTAGGGTGCACATTTCATATAAGACACAGCCCAGAGCCCAAACATCACTATACAGGGTGGCAAAAGAGAGCATAAGGAAGATAAAGGAGGAAAGACTAAAATTACATTCAGAGTACATCTACAGTGAGTGCCATGAAAAAGTATTTTCCTGATTTCTATTTTTCTTTCCCATATCAATCACAAAAAAGTTTCAAATCACTAAACCAATTTTAATATCACTCAGAGACAACCCAAGGAAATACATGCAGTTTTCAAATGAGAATTCAAGTAATTTAAGCACAAAAATAACAACAAAATATTTCTGACCCTATGTGAAAAGGCAATTGTACACCCTATTAAATCAGGAGGGAGCAAAAACCTTTTCAAAGCAGTGCACATGCATTCAGTATTACAGCAGTACTTAATTGCCAGTTGCGACACACCCTCACATCCTGCTGGTCCAATCAGTATTAATATTAGTAAGATATTTTGCAGACTATTGCATGATTTGTCACTTTAAACTGCTCCCTTTGCACAGTCATTCCACTGGTATATAACAGGAACTGCGAACAGGTAAAGGCACTCTGTACAAGCTTAGCACAATGTGGGACATTGATACACTCTTGTCTTCTACCTTGTTCTAAATGAAGACTTTACATCTTACACATCTGTGACTCTTATAAGGAATAGTTTCTATAAACAGAAATGTCTCTTGTTCTTTATTCTTTTTCCTTTGTTGTTCTTTGTTCTGATTGTTTTACCAGGGCAGCAACAACTTGCCAGAGAAAAAAATCCTTGGGTGTTTTTACACACTTGGCCAATAAATCTGATTCTGATTTTTCTCCTCACCCAGTCCCGTCTCTGACCCCATCACTCCCATCCTCCAAAACATCCACTGGCTCACACATACTGCATCCAGTTCGACTTACTTCTACTCCTGCTCAAAGTCCTTCATAATCCGGCCACTTAGAAGATCACTTACCAGAATCCCCCCCACACCGCTCATGTCAAAAACATATTGAACAGGAATTCCAGTTCAGTATTTTAAAAAGTGTATGTTTCTGCTACCAATAAAGAAGACAACATGTAACAATGATTCATTACCTTTTGTTGTTATATGGTTTATTTTCACAGATCTCTGGTGAAAGGTAATAAGGGGTTCCAATGCATGTTCTTGCTAGCTCTAATGTGCTGGAAAAAAGTTACAGGAAAGAAAAATGAACTTTTATGTTTTATTATGACCAAATATTGTCTTAATTTTCTTGAGCTCTCAAACCTGTTAAGCACCCTTGCGATCCCAAAGTCACCAAGTTGCACAGTCCCATCTTTTGTCAAAAATATGTTCTATAAAAAGCCAGCATTATTGCGATTATATTTAATAGAGAGTCAATGCAGATGACAATATATAGTTGTGTGTTACATTGGCACCTGTGATTTAATGTCCCTATGAAGGATTTTTCTATCATGGATGTGCTTCAATGCCAAACAAATCTGCACAAACCAATCCAGGATCTAGAAGGAAAACATTTTTTAGGGATATTCAAGCTCTTATTTTCCATTATCCATTTTCTCTCACTTTTATATAAAACAACACTTGATCTGTCCTAAATATTCATGAGAATATTCAGATTTTGTATCTTACTTGCTCCTCTGAGAAATACATTCCTCTCTGAGAATTGATCTTCTTAAAGAGGTCTCCACCTTCACAGTAGTCCATAACAATATACAGACACCCCGACTCTATAAAGTCATATGGCATAGGAAAATAATATACATTTAATAATGCATGATTGATTCATATTTGCAGTCAGTATATCAACTCTGGCATACCTTCAAAAGACTCCTTATATTGAACAATGTTTGGATGATTCATGTTTGCAAGAACTGCAATTTCTTTCCGTGATTCTTGTCTCTCTTTATCTGACATCTAGTAATGCACGTTATGGACAGATATAATGTGAAATGTACATTAACATTGAAATGGGGAAGCTAGATGAATTGAGTGTCTTACCCCAGAAATGCTGACCTCCTTGATGACATATTGGTGTCCATCTTTCTTGGCTTTGACAAGGAAAGCCTTTCCAAATAAACCTTCCCCAATTTTCGTCACCCTTTCATACTTGTCCATTTTAATGGCATCATTGGCATGTCATGCTGGTTCTGCAAATACACTAAGGAACAAATATCAATTAATTCATCTTCTGTTACACTTATCCTCACTAGAGTCGCAGGCGTGCTGGACCCTATCCCAGCAATCTTCGGATGGGAGACATGGGAACACCCTGAAATGGTCGCCAGCCAATCGCAGGGAAAACAAGTAAACCATCTGCACTCACATTCGCACCTACTGCCAATTTGGAGTCTTCAATTAACCTACTCGACATGTTTTAGAGCTGTGGGAGGAAACCGGAGTGTCCTTACAAAACCCACGCTGCCACCAGAAGAACATGCTCACTCCCACACAGGCGGCGTCGGGATTTGAACCCAGACTCTCAGAACTGTGAGGCAGTTGCGCTAACCGTTCCTTCATTAACAAATATCCATGTTGTTAACACGAACCCATGGGCTTAGAGTTTTGAATACGAGTGGTTCAGTGTGGAATAATGGAATTTTGTTTAAGTTTCGCCCTGTAAATGCACAATGGTTATAGCAAGACGGCTAACAATCGGCCTAAAAATTCACGAGAATGGAGGGAAAGACACCCTCAGATGTAAAGCCCCAGCACACGAACACAACCTTATTAAATGTGCAAATACGTCTCGATTGAACTGTATCAGAACAAAGTTACATAGCTAATATTTGGCTTACCATTACTATTTTATCGAATAGACATCGTCCATTTCGATTCTTCTGCATCATTTGAGTTCAATTTAGCGGCCAGTCAATGGCTTCAATCTTATTGGTCATTGTCAACTCTGGCGATAAATTACTGGTTCATATGACTGTCCGTCATTTTTCTTTGTCAAATAACATACTACTTCCCACCCACACAACATGGCCGTTTCTGGGAAGAATCTCCATAGCAACCAAAAACCGAAGAAAAATATTTTTTGCAAAGCCAGAGGATATTTTCAGATTTCAACTGAATACATTTAACTTGAAATTATGTAATACATCTGGACGACCTATTGCTTCATCAGAAAACGGACAGCCCATTTCGATGTATTGACACTTTTAAATTGTGTGCATTGGTTATATTTTTTAGCAGGGAAAATTTAATATTTTTTTAAAAATCTGCTCTTGTGCATTTTCAATATAATTTCGCCAAGAAGCTCAGACCAATAAAAAAAACCACCTGAATGTAAATCTGCAGGTGAAAGTATAAGACAAAGGTCCTTCCAAATCCAAACAAGACAACATTAGGCAAAGGCCCTGTCAATATATGACAAATATATTTAATAAATTATTGATTTAACTGAGTTTTAACAAGACACATATCTTGCATGTCAGTTACCAACAATTTTCTATATACTATATTTATTCTTAAAATTAAAAATTCATCCATTGCGGCCTTCCCAGTTATCATGCATACAGGTACAGTACCTATGCACTGTAAGTCCATACTGTCTGCAGTGTATTTCAGCTTTATGCGCATGAAACGGTCAATTGTTGGAATAAAATTTAATGGTCATCATCATGTTTTAAATCCTCATTACAATGAGTCTGCAACAAGCCTCATGTTATGCTAAAAATAAATACAAATGGCAATTTTCCAAGGAAATAATTGAGAATTTCTGTGCAATACATGCTGATACATTCTAGCCACGCCGATATACTGTATTACTTAACATACATACAACTTTCATCACCTGAAATTATAAATTATATTGCATCTGATGTTAAAGAAAAAAAAAACATTCAAAGAAATTTAAAGACAATTTGGTTGTTAATGAAAAATATTTCTAGAAAAGAAAAAAAAAAAAAACATATATATATATATAATATATATATATATATATATATATATATATATATATATATATATGCGTTGCCGCACAGTTCTAGGGCCCGGGTTCAATGCCAACCTTCCCTGTGTGGCGTTTGCATGTTCTCCTCCTGTGTGGGTTTCCTCCAGGCACACTGGTTGTCCTCCCACATCACGAAAGCATACAACATTAATTGGACACTCTAAATTATTATTGTGAGTGTGTCTGTTTGTCTCTATGTGTCCTGCGATTGCCAGGCAACCAGTTCAGGATAAGCGGCTAAGAAAAGAGATAGATAGATAGATAGATAGATAGATAGATAGATAGATAGATAGATAGATAGATAGATAGATAGATAGATAGATAGATAGATAGATAGATAGATAGATAGATAGATAGATAGATAGATAGATAGATAGATAGATAGATAGATAGATAGATAGATAGATGATAGATAGATAGATAGATAGATAGATAGATAGATAGATAGATAGATAGATAGATAGATAGATAGATAGATAGATAGATAGATAGATAGATAGATAGATAGATAGGAGAAGAAAAACTACAAGTACTGCAAGCACATATTTCAGTCTGGTAGGTTGTCAAGAAACTCCTCAATTTCTGTACACATTCGGTTTCTATTCCTTTGCCTAATTTTCTTTAGAATTTGGATGCTGTTTACACGATGTACAGATGGATGCTGTATTGCTGCTGCCCTCATGTAATATTCTATTGACTTGTAGCTCTGCTTCTGAATGAGGTGTAAATATTTTGCATAATAGCTATAAACCATCTGCCTGTCTCCAGGTTCCTGATCACTCTGGTATAGTAGTTCCTCAAATATCTCATCAGCTTTAGCTTGGTTGTGAGTTGACTTTACATATATGTTGGCAAGAGTTATTTTTCTTTTGAGTGAAGATTGATGATAAAGAGCAATAACTTCTTTATAAAGACTGATTGCCTTGTCAATCAAGATTTGTTGCAGCGAAATGTCTCTGTATAAAAAGATTTTCTTTTTGTAGCAGATTGCAGCACACCGCTTCAGATAACGTTCTCCTGGATGTCTTTCAAGTGCTTCCTCTGCCAAGTCAAGAGCTTCATCAATTGATAAATAAACTCTGTACAGTTTAAGCAATGGTTTAATACCACTGTAGCTGCTGACAGGGTTTTTCAAAATCTTCTTTGCCAATTGGCAGGCTTCACCTTCAATTCTCCTTCCTCCAGCAGCGCAAGCTGCCAGGTAAATTGTTGAAAGGTACAAATTTTTTGGGTCGTGTTTCAGAGCTATTTTAATTTTCTCAAAGGTGTTCACATCTAGTTGTGTTTTATAAAGCTTACAAGTGCTCACTATTGCTAAGACATGACTTGTGTGCCACTCAATCATGTCCGGCTGCATCCTGATGGCTCTCTGAAAATATTCCACCGCCGGGAGGGCATATTCTTTTCCAAATTTCATCAGAGCCCAGGCCTTTTCAGCACAGATCTCTGGGTGGAGTTCCCCATGACATGGAGAAGGATATTCATTCAGAAGGATATCAACCTTTGACAGGTAAGTTTGACTTTCTGCCCGTTTTCCCATTTGGTAGTGCAGCCAAGCCAAGTTCCCATAGTTGACCACTAGCCAAGGGCCCTCCTCTGGGATAGTATTTCTCATCTGACGCAAAGCCTCCGCAGCCCTGCTGAAGAAATGCAGGGCATCTTTAGTGATTCCAAGTTGGTAATGTATGTAACCCTGTAAATTGTAAATATGTCCCAGCCAGCTGTATCCCTCCACAGTGCCAATGTCTTCCAACTTATCCCTGAGAAGAAACAGTTTGGATCTATGGGGGTTCAAGTTCCATGTGAAGTGACACTGGAGGCTCTCCAGGTTGGCCTTCAGTGTATTTTGACTCCAAACAGCACTGAAATAGAAAGATGACCATGTTGAAAAATAAAGAAAAAATAATAAAATGCAAATAATTAAATAATAGAAAGGAATTTGAATGAAAGACAAAATAAAACAAGATAAGTGATAAGAGGATGAGGACAGTCAAAACAGTACGCATAGCAGTTGAAGTAAAAAACATCCACTGTATAACATTTTTTTAAAGCAAAAGTAGTGGAGGGTCAACATTCACAGACAGCACCGATAATATGAATAATAACAAAGGTGGAAGGAACTCACCTCATCATGGAGCAGGAACCTATTTTTTTCAGTAATACTTCTTCTCTTTATGGAGCTCGTTTGTTGGTTTGGGTGCGGAACCAGAATCAGTTTAACTTTTATGGTGCAATAAAACATTAAACGTGGAGATTGTTTTTGGACTTTGTGTGCTTGTGTAAACATGATGTACACGAATACTGTACAGTCCTGTGAAAAAGTATTTATCCCCAGTGTCAAATTGTCTCTTTTTTGGCGTAGTTTCCCTACTTTAATGTTTAAGATCATCACACAAATGTGAATATAAGACAATGACAGCACATGTAAACAAAATGCAGTTTTAACTGTAATTTTGTCACAGTTGTGTTTTTTGAAGGCACGGAAGGCAAGGCAAAACATGGAGGACCCAAGTGTAGGGATGCATGGCAGAAGTCTCAACCTAAAAAAATGCAAATGAGGAACATTGAAAAAGAAAGCTCAACGGAACAGATCCCAGACATTCCCCAAAAGTTAAAAAAGAAAAAAAGTCAATCACAGGGTCTCTATATAAAGGGGCCTGGAGAAAGGTTTGGAATGTCCCCTAAGGGTCAAACTGATGGCTGTCTAGGCATCTAAGGTGAGGTGCTTGGCTGGGCATTTCAAGAGGTTAGGAAGGATGTCAAGTACCAGGGTCTTTACAGGTCATCCAAGTGAATGTCCATGATGCTGACCTCTGTGGCAAATCAAGGACCAGGCAACAGGGTTGGGTGAAAGCCACTGGATGAACATCCAGTCCCATGAAAAAGATTTTCCCCCTTCTAAAATTGTATATATGAGAGTTGATATTTTGCTTTGTTTTCCCACTTTCAAATAAACTTTCAAATAAACAAAACCAAAGTAAACCCAAATTTCAGTTTTAAATGGTGTGATAGTGATAATGTGAGTGGCACAGTGACACAGCTGTACAGCGTTGGTCTCAAAGTTCTGAGGACCGGGTTTCAAATCTCAGCCCCATCTGTATGAGAGTTTGCACGTTCTCCCTTTGCCTGCGTGGTTTTCTTCAGGCATTCTGTTTTCCTCCCACATCCCCAAAACATGCAATATTAATTGGGGAGTCTAAAATGCCCCTCTGTGTTATTGTGAGTGCCACTGTTGTCTGTCTCCATGTGCCCTGCGATTGGCAAGCAACCTGTTCAGGGTGTGACCTGCCTCCAACCTAATGACAGCTGGGATTGGCTTCGACACTCCAGCGACCCTTGTGAGGATAAGCGGCTCAGAAAATGGATGGATGGATTGAATTTGTCTTTTCTTATTATAATGTTTGAATTCAAACATTTTAAGGGGAATATAATTGAATCATTTATGGAATCAACTGTATTTTACAAAAAATATGTTATAACCACAGTTTCCAAATGTATGAATATTTTTTCCAATTGGACAATAAACGTACATTAGTTAAACCACATCAACCAATTTGTAGCGCCTAACTGGTACTGTTCACAGTTGAATTACACTTAACGTGACTGTGTATTAGTTCCGAGTTTGCACGTGTTTGCGTTGAACCAGTAAACATGGAGAAAAGACAGCGTCATATGACATCACTGATTCTGCGACAGAACTCTAAGCGTTTAGTATGTTGTCGAATTATAGTAGCGATTTGCTTGATCTGATTGTTTTCCTGGTTAAGAGTTACAAATGGTAGTACAAAGTTTACTTTGCCATACGGTAAAACATATATTATACATATGGTGTGTATGAATCGGCCATTGTTCTCCTGCATTGATTGGTGGTGGCTACACTTTTGTGTGAAACGTCTTCAATTAAACGTATTACTGGTATTTTGTCAATTTGCAGACGAGGATGTAAATGGATGTGCGAGACTCGGAGAAAGACAGAAGTCCAAGAGTCGAAGCGGAATGGATACTTGGACTCCCAACCCCCGAGCTAAGCCATTTATACCTCGCCAACAAAGAAGCTTGTATCTCACTTATAAATACAAACTATTTAATAAGAGGACTATTCGTCGTTTCTGTCAGGTGAGACAAATGTTTCAATGATAATGTACCTGTATTAGATTTGTATTTACAAAAACAAAGCATGCCATGTGGTTCTAGTATCACTACTGTCCTTGTCAGCTGTGCCAACTCCGCCACATGACTATTTTGGTTGGTAAAATCTATTTAGAAGAATATTGACATTTATTGAAACCAAGGACCGCACGAATTGTAATTGTGTTTCCTTTTCTAAATAAATGTGTGATATTGGGATTTAGGAATATTTATTATGCCGCTCCCCTTTGCCCATGATCTTTGGTTTGCTGTGATTATATCGTGATGTTAACCAATATTACAGTCCACAATTGCCTTTTTTTGCGTTGTAGATTGATTCAAATGCAGCATTACATACATTACAATTTGTAGTGTTTTTAATTTTTTTAACATTTTCACCAATTGTTTAGGGTCTTTTTACTTTCTTCCACTTTTTTAGTTTTGACTGATCCTGTTGAGCTGGTTGGTCATACAGGATTGTGGCTCTGCATGCCTTTTATTCTGGACTGGCATTTCTGTCCAACATGAACGTTTGAAAAAAATTACTAGTACATATGTTGTTGAGAGTATAGTTATTGGGAATGCAGTTAGACCGAATATAATTTTGGAGGTGAAAGACATGCATAAAAGTGAGAATAGAGATGCTTCATTTTAAAGCATAACAACTTCCTGATGTACAGAGACTTGAATAGCAGTTTGTACTTCGTCCAAGTTTTATTTTAGCATCTCATAATTTATTGCCCCTCTTTCGTCTTTTGGTTGTCAGTTTTCTTCAGGTATTTCTCCCTGTTTGCAAATACTGTGCAATACCACCAGTTTTGCAAGGTATTTGAGTGGATCAAGGTCTTTTTTTTTTTTTTTTTAAATACCACTTATCATCTTCAGAATCAGATTCAAATGCAACCCTGGCATCATGGGATGGTGGTGTGTAGGATGACTCTGGTGGTGGGTAGGAAAATTAAGAAGACAAAGGTAAAGCAGAGAACCATGTGGTGGAAGCTGAGAAAGGAAGAATGTTGTGCGGCCTTTCGGAAAGACATGAGGCAGGCTCTTGATGGACAGATGGATCTTCCGGAACATTGGATTACTCCAACCAAAGTGATCAGAGAGACAGGCAGGAGAGTACTTGGTGTGTCTTCTGGTAGGAAAGTGGAGAAGGACACTTGGTGGTGGAACCCCAAAATACAGAAATTCATACAAGGAAAGAGATTAGCGAAGTGGGACACTGAGAGGACTGAGGAGAAGTGAACGGAATACATTGAGATGCCACATAGGGCAAAGGTAGAGGTGGCAAAGGCTAAACAAGAGGCATATAATGACATGTGTACACCAGGTTGGACACGAAGGGAGGAGAAAAAGATCTCTACAGGTGGGCCAGACAGAGGAGTAGAGATGAGAAGGATGTGCAGCAGGTAAGGGTGATTGGGGATATCAGTCACATTTGAAAAATGTACGGGTGCGGTCAGTCATGCCCGCAGATATTAAGTTATGGGTGTGGTCCACCAGTGATGCCCGCAGGGATAAAGTTGCGGTTTTGTGTTGTGTTTGTAATTATGAGTGTACCCCTTTAAGAGCGGAGGGGGGCGGTGTCAGGTAAACTAGGAAATAGAAGTAGGCTGAGCAGCAGTTCGTTGTTGGAGACCGTGTGCTTCCTTGTCAAAGAAAAAAAAAAGGCGTAAGGCTGTGGTTCACTGCGCTGGATTGGTTTTCATGTGCACTGAGAGTGTGCGACAAGTGTGCATTTGCGCAATGGCGCAACTTAGAGGGAACATTGATCAAGACGACACAAAATAAGTGACGTCTTTCAATATCTATGTATTTCTACTGTTAGAAGGAGGGCCTTTTGGGGTCCTTCCACGTGTTCGTCCAATTCCAGGTTCGGTCAATAACTGGACTCCAGAGGCGTGAAATGTGACAAACACTTTGAAGTTTAATGAACAGAGCGCTCTGTGACACACAAGTCTCAAAACAGGATCTAACTGATTTGACTAGACACTAGGGTGAATCTGGTCCCCCGACATCTTTCAAAATCAACAAACTTTTTTTTCTGGGGGTGAGGTTCATCACGCAAGAGCTGCGTTTCAAATTTGAATGAAATCGAATCGTGTTTAGGGGTTCCACATGGAGATCGAATTTTTCGAATTTAGTCGGATTTTGGTAAAGAATAGTCGATCAGCAATGCCGCCATTTTCCAGAAAAAAATTTCTAAGCTATCGTCGAGAACGTCAGGACATTCCCCGGAACGTTCAGAAGCACTGATGAAATCCTTGAGCAGGTTGACCTCTCAGCCCTAGTTGGTGTTTACCTCTCAGTTAACGCGAAGTCATTGAACTGTCAACATGGCGGCTGCGAAACAGAAAGACACGCGGTATTTTTTGCTTGGGACCGTCCCAACCGCGGATGATAAAGCCATCAAAGGAGCCAAACTTCCTACCAGAAAACAGATTCTTCTGTCATTCATTGCTGCAAATGAGGAATTCCAAAGACAAGATGTCTCCAAGCCTATCAGGGAAGCCGCGAAATCTGTCGTTCAGGAAGTCGCGATTTTTTACCAGAAAGCGATTATACCAACAGTTGCAGAAAACAAGATGTCGGAGAAGGTTAAATCGTCATACGCTGATATGCAAGAGCTGATGAAAATTCCGAAAGATCGACGATTGTCAGGAAGACCGCTTAAACGCATCGAAGATTTCAAATCCGGGTTGGAGGAGACGTTTCCATTCTGGCCACGTGATATTTCGTATTTCGAATGAAGAAGACCGCCTTTTCCTGAAAAACATGATGGAGACCAGGACGAACGTGATGGGAGGGATTGATTCAAACTTGGCCACAACCGAGAAGAAAGTCGCGGAGCGTATCAAACAAAACACCATGCGCATTGAGAGAGAACGGCAACCACAGCTTCAGACAGAAGTGAATAAGGAACTGGTCGAAAACCCGGACGACTCATCCGAAACAGATGATTCAGACGAATTCACTCCATCAACATCGACTAGACTTCCCCATAGAAGACTGAAGAAGACTGGCTCAGGTATACATGTCCCATTTGATGTACTGAAATCACCAAAATTAGTTTCAACGGCAATGAGAAACAATATTTCTCCTACTGCGCTAGCAGCAACCGTAGAATCTCTCATCAGCTCATGTTGATGGCACTACATCTGCAGTAAACTTGAACCCGGTGCAGTCCTACCGGTACCGGAAGGATGCGGCTGCCAACATTGCTGAGAGAATCCAGACGGACTGGTTTCCTCCCCGACCAGCAGCAATACACTATGATTGCAAACTAATGGAGACGTTACCTGACAAATATGCAAAGGATGATCGTCTTCCCGTGTTGATTTTGGGCGTGGGTGGGATCAAATTGCTCGGTGTTCCTGCCCTTCCTTTAAATCTTTGGGAAAAGCTGGAGATCTTCTTTCTAAAGTGCAGCCGTCCTCTCCCATGTGCAGAAAAACACCCCCAAAGCATGATGTTACCACCCCCATGCTTCACAGTAGGGATGGTGTTCTTGGGATGGAACTCATCAGTCGTCTTCCTCCAAACACGGTTAGTGGAATTATGACCAAAAAGTTCCATTTTTGTCTCATCTGACCACAAAACTTTCTCCCATGACTCGTCTGTATCATCCAAATGGTCATTGGCAAACTTAAGACGGGCATTAACATGTGCTGGTTTAAGCAGGGGAACCTTCCATGCCATGCATGATTTCAAACTATGATGTCTTAGTGTATTACCAACAGTCACTTATTTGCAGTGGAACGGAGGAAAAGTGTGGTAGTCCCCATTTTTCAGAACAAAGGAGATGTTAAGAGCTGTGTAAATTATAGAGGAAAAAAGATGATGAGCCACACAATGAAGTTATTTATGGGAAAGAGTAGTGGAGTGGAAAAGTACAGAGAAGGTCAGAAGGAGCTACATTGTTTCTTTGTGAATCTAGAGAAAGCCTATGATAGAGTACCAAGACAGGAACTGTGGTACTGCATGCAGAGCCCCCGCTACTTATTCGCCAATTCATCATATACGAACATACTGGTGAGTAACGTTTTAAAATTGCGAGATAAAAATTGGCAAAAGTGTCAATTGGTTGTTTATCCTAGCATCAGATTCTGTACTGTACGTAATGTATGTAATGTATATTACAAGAATTCGTCTTTGATTCCTGGCTTTGTGTGACTAAAGTGTCGTCTGAAGCTATCGTGGAAATTGAGTGAATAAATCTATACATCGGAGACAACTGCATCCGGGTTCTGCGTCAAACCTGCACTTTCTCACCATCGGTTCAGGCTACACATAGATGTTGAGGTACCTGGTACGGAAAATTTACAAGCCTTCTTTGGGATTATCTTCTGAAAAACGATGGATGGCAGTGGTATAAATGTAGTTTATCAGCTGTCAACTGACAAGGGCCCATTACGTGGGAAAGACGCCCAACACAACTTTGTCTGCTCTCCTCCCCGTGCAGGGCAGAGGTGAAAGATTCGCCAGGAATGGTTTATGACGTTCAAGTGGCTCAAATTGAGGGACTCAAATTTTTACGGCCAATGGTGTATTGACAGTGGAAGAAATAATGGTTTGCCACGCAGAAAATAATCGGTGGAGCCGAAGTTGGATGACTTTGTGAAGCATCACCAAACAGCTGATCACAAGTTTGCTGCAACTGCAAAGACGCAACATGACTCGGGCACAATGGCGAAAGCCACTTCACATATGTACAACAACATCAAGGAGGCGCTTGTGAGAGTCATGAAAAATGATTACTTCATGGTGAAGGAACACTTGGCAATGACTGGAAAACAGAACAGGCATTGTTCATTCCTCGTGAGTTATTCTTTATTATTGTTTTTTACTAGGCCTAATTTACAGTAGGCCTTATTGATTTAAATGGAGTGATTTTTGATAGCTCTACTGCATTTCGGAATACATTAGTAGCCCTCCAAGATATTAGATCTTCTGTACATGGATAGCTGATTACTTCTGACCAATTTTCTTTAATTTGTAGACAGTTTTGCTGCGTCATATTAGTGGAAGATTTCACTGCAGATTTGTGAGCATGGAGGCGTGCGAGCGCGTTTGCGCTCGTCAAATGTGACTGCCTTATTGATTGATAAATCTAAAGACATAAAAATCACTCAGTCTATGTGATTTGACAGGCACGTATGCGCCCACGCGCCATCCCA
This sequence comes from Syngnathoides biaculeatus, assembly GCF_019802595.1. Classification (NCBI taxonomy): domain Eukaryota; kingdom Metazoa; phylum Chordata; class Actinopteri; order Syngnathiformes; family Syngnathidae; genus Syngnathoides; species Syngnathoides biaculeatus. The sequence goes on from NC_084646.1 coordinate 1,042,548, forward strand.
CTCAGCACAGTTGAGCACGAAGTATCACGCGCGTAGAATTTGTTACGAGTAGAAATACATAGACGTTGAAAGAAGTTGCTTATTTTGTTTAGTCTTGACCAATGTTCACTCTAAGCTGCGGCACTGCACAATTGCACATGAAAACCGATCCAGCGCAGTGAACCACAGCCTTTTTTTTTTTTTTTTTTTTTAAAACACGTAAGCCCACGGTCTCTGCTGCTCAGCCTACTTCTACTTCCTAGTTTACCTGACACCGTACCTTGTGCTCCTAAAGGGGTACATTCATAATTACAAACAACACACTCACAACTTTATTTTTTAAATGTGAGTGACTGCGACAGGAATGTCAGGAATTGTTACAATGTATTACTATTACTTACTATTACAATGTACTAGTTTGCAGCCACTAATGCCGATTTATGTTGAACTAAACTTTCAGCATTTTCAAAACATTGGGGTTATAGACCGTTCGTGATTATTCCTTGACAGGCCAGTGAATTTAACTGTTATCCAGATTAAGGGTGTCAGAACAAGAATTTTTATTGATGAAAAATTTTAAATACCATTTTATATCATGTTCTACTAATATCTTTCGAAATTGGAAATTATAATTTGAGTTTGACTTTTTTTTCTCTATGTATTTATTTGTTTTAATTTACAGTTATGTTAATCTTACAAGTTTTAAAATGTTTTTTTCCCCTAATTTACTAATATACTGGTATTCCATCCCTAATCACACCCGCAACTTTATATCTGCAGGCAATACTGACCACACCTGTACGTTTTTCAAATGTGAGTGACTGATCACTCAAAATTTAATGATATATGTGCGGTATGTTGTAAAAGGCGAAGTTGTGACTAATTCAAGTGGGTGCAAAGCAGAAGACGTTCAGATTAGGCTCAAACAAATATTACATGAAAATGGAATGGAACCATAAGCTTTAATTGCATTCGGGACAGATAGAGCCAGTTCTATGACTGGTGTGAGAAGTGGTGTGACAACCAGGATGGTTATGGTTAATCCAATATATAAACTGTTTTATATATAGCCCCAAACAACAACAAAAAAATACTCTAAAAGAAATTCGGGACCTCCTGAGTGAAGATGGCCTTGTCTATCATGAAGTGTTCGAAACACGTTGGCTTTCATTTAAAGCAGGGTTCGCACGCGGCCCCAAGTCCCTAAAAACCCCTAAATTTTCGAAGGTGCATTTAGGGCCTCCTGAAAGTCCTTAAAAATACGCGAAAACCGGTCAAGCCCCTAAAAAGGCCTTAAATTAAAAAAAAAATCAAAGGGAGGACCTCTACCGACAAAATTCTCCCGAAAAAAATTATCTTTTATTTAAAAAAAAATAGCGATCCGTCTGGCGTCCAAAACAGCCGGAAATTGTCAACGGAAGTCACCGTGTTGACAACTAGTCGCCATCTTGTCGATATTCCATTGTTTGTTTCCGTGAGTAGGCATTTCACTTCGTTTTCGTTACGACGTAGCGTAGTTCTTTCATCGATCCAACTTGTATCATGGGGAAGTGCATTTTTCAATATGCTTGGGTTGAAAGTAAGGAGTTCGGGAGCTGGGTTCGTCGAGATCCAAAAGATCGGCACATGATTTACTGCCATCTGTGCAAGCAGAGTTACCAGCTTGAAAAAATGGGCGTCAAAGCGCTGGAGTCGCACCGGAAAAACAGGAGACACGCTGATTTGGTGAAGACTCTCATCTCTCATTGGTATGAATCTGTTTCTAAAATATCAAGATAGTGAAGCATCAACTTCAGACAGTGGTACTGGCAGCGCATGCGCACCTACAGTTGTCCAGTCATCGACTTCAACCAGCCAGAAGTCAGGCTTTATGAACGTAGCTCAATACACGAAGACGGACTCGTTAAAGGCAGAGATCGTGTGGACTTTAAAAGTGATCTGAAACCATTACAGTTACAAATCTTGTGAAAATAATTGGAAAGTGTTTGCAGTCATGTTCCCAGACAGTGACATTGCTAAAAACTACCACTGTGGGGAAAGGAAGACTTCGTACCTGGCTACATTTGGCACCGCTGCCCACTTTTCATCTCTACTGCCTCAAAGCCAAAAAAGGCAGAAAAAAGACTGACATATCTACGCTTATTGAGAAGGCTGACAGGCTGTGTGAGGAGGCAGAAGAAAAGAGGAATCTGAGGTTTATCACCGAGGCCAATGCACTCAGAGGCAGAGCAAAGCACAAGAGAGCCACTTTGGCACCTCTGCAGCAACAAATAGAGGAGGCACTGGATAGGCTGAAGGAGCTAGAGTAGGGGTGCTGAGACAGACATCAGTAGAAGACATTTGTGTATATATTTGCAATTGTAGTTAGAATCTGTTTTTCTGTAGACTGTTATGTGAAGACATTGACAATGGTCATATCAATGAGAACTACCACAAGGGGCGACAGGTGATCACTGTCACAGGTACTGAGGTACTGGAACATTTGATGAACAAGAACGGTTGATGGCACCATTGGGTGAGTCTTTTTTCCTTACTCTTGATTTCCCACGATGGCCCTAAATTTTTTGTGTCAGCCCTTAATTTTTTCCGTGTCAGCCCTAAATTTTTCGTGTCAGCCCCTAAAAAGCCCTTAAATTTTTTGGGTCAGACTGAGTATGAACCCTGTAAAAGGAATCCTCCACTCATTATGTTAGGTTTAAACCCAGCTGCTGGATGAATTATGCAAATTAAGGGACAAGAGAAGTATTCATTTTAGCTCTAGAAGAGAAACGAGTTTGACTGACCAGATGCAACGCCAATACTCGTTCTGAGTCAGCCTTACCAGTGTCTCCTTTACTATTAGTTTCTCAAAACAAAGGGTCACAAGATTACAAAACAAAGGGAGGAACAGATGGCAATACCAACACAGACAAATACGATAGTAAACATTTCTTCAAAGCTGCAGCATTGTCCTAATAAACCTGCTCGAGGTCAGGAGGTTTCTGATTTACAGCATGTTTATGGCGTGGAGGAGCATCTGCTTTGAAGTCAGCAAGGGGGTGCATCACCCCCTAGATGTCGCTGGGTCACACTTCGGGTCACATTTCAGGTCACTCAGCCGCTCGGAAGGAGAATGATTCGGGCAAGGATGATATACACAAATACATGATAAAATAATAAATCTAACATTTCCCGCCTATTTATTATGTATTTGCACAAATTCTCCATGATCTCTATTATCAGTCATCATTCTCTATCATCTAGTAATAAAATCTATTTTTTTTCTTTTTTCTGAAAACAAATGCACAAACAGAGGAAAAAAAACGTTTTTACTCATTTGGATCTAGACACAAGTCAGACAAGTTTATTGGAAAATCATCATCGTTGTCACGCCATCAACATTCTTCATAATTAAAGGATACATCTCCACCACCTGTTATTTGTGGAAAACTGTTAACTTTTACAAATGAGAACACATAGACAAAGAATACAACAGCATCCACACAAGGTCAATATTGCTGCAAAAAACAGTGACATATACCAAAGTGTGGACACCAGGGCTTTGTATTTTTCAAAGGCACTCATCCAGGAGTCCTACACGGAAGTGTCAACACCAAAATGTTATTCACGTGTCACCATGATGGCGTTAGTATGTGACTTCTTCACAGCTGTAATGTTTGGTGCAAAGTGTGCGACATTGTTCTTCGAACATAGCACAGAATTCCCCTCTTAGCCAACATGTCAACAGCAACTCCGCCTTGGAATGCCATAAATGAAGTAGAACTGCTCGTGCACAGCTTCAATTCCTCTTTGTGTCCAACTGCCCAATATTTTTTTTTTAACATTGGAATGAATGCAGTTGATTCTGATTCATTTTTGTCAGTTGTACCCCAACAACCTGAGGATTCAAATCCGGCAACCAATTCATCAGCCAATTTATACTTACGTGGAACATCAGTGGCGTCTGTATGTTAAAACACTTGTTGTTCCCGTTCCTCTGCTCTTTTGTCTGTGCTAGTCTTCGGTTAAGACTGCATGAACAGTAGATGTTAATGCATAAACATCAGATGAACAGATAAGACAGACAACCTATGTCTTTCTTTTTCCAATTTGTCAAAAAGCCTGTTACCTCTGCATCATCAACAGATGTCCTGACGCGACAATGACTTAAATGTACTGTCAATCAGAAAAATAGATTTACACATCGAAGCTGATAAATTTCCCTATTTGCTCCCAGTTCCTATCAATTTCATGCATGTGAAATTACGCAGTGTTATGTCATTAGAAATCAGTGTTGTTTTTTTTTTTTTAAATTCTCAAAAGAAGTTAGTGTAAACACAAAATCCCATTTTTTACATTCATTATCAGGTACTGTTCCACTCCAAATTCAAACGTACAATCATCTGGTAATAGTGCCGGGATAATCTGTAAAAATTGTCATGCAAGCAACAAAATCTTTCAATCAGGATTTTATGCTTGTTTTAACATCCATCCATCCATCCATCCATCCATTTTCTTAGCCGCTCATCCTCATAAGGGTCACGGGAGTGCTGGACCCCATCCCTGCCACCACCAGGTAGGAGGCAAGGGACCCTCAAACCAGCTACCAGTCAATCATAGGGAACTAGAGATAGACAACGGCAGCACTCACAATCACACTTTGGGGTAATTTAGTGTCCAATTAATGTTGCATGTTTTTGCGATGCAGGAGGAAACCGGAGTGCCCGGAGAAAACTCATGCAGGCACTGGGTCAACATTCAACTTCACACAGGGGGGGCCGGGATTTGAACCCCAGTACTCAGAACTGTGAAGTCACACTCTCCAACTGCTCCACCATGCCACTTTTGTTTTAACATAGGAAACCAATTGTTATTTTTTTTCCAAAAATGCCTGTCGCAATTTAAAACCAGTCGGGTGAGGTATATTTGGTTCTTCATCAGAAGGTGGTTTCAAAGGTACTTTGGTGGCGCTCAAAATGATTTGTCAAAGTGTGAGTGTCAAAGGTTTTTCATAGTAGGACAACATTCCGACGCTCCACAGATGTGTTATAAGCAGGAGGAATTTTATGATTGTGACCACGCCACAGCCTCCTAATTTGGGACTTAACCACTTGTAGGGTTGGCATTTCATCTAGGTGTCCCTAATAGGTGTCTTTTAATGTCTTCTCTGACTTTTGGCTATTTTTAGACACTATAAGTCTACAACCAGCCTCCAGTCAGCTTTCCTGCTCACCTTACCGAAATAGATCAGAGACTAAAATGACCTTTTTACAATGTGTCAAATTAACCTCAATTTAGTTTTCCATTTTATTTTTAATTTGGCTCTACAGGAGAAAATGCTTTGACTGACCAGCTGCAACACCAACACCTGTTCTGAGTCAGCCTTACCAGTGTCTCCCTTAAACAAAGGGTAACAAGATTACAAAGCAAATAGAGGAAGAGATGGCAATACCAACACAAAGACAAATACGAAAGTAAACATTTCTTCAAAGCTGCAGCATTGTCCTCATAAACCTGCTAGAGGTCAGCAGGTTTCCTCGTAATTCAATAAATCCTGCTGATTTTGGACCGAATGTTGTGAATACTAGACGTGGGACACTCCTGGCCAAAACTTCAGTGGACTAAAACCACCGTATGTGCAACCTTAGTACCAAAATTGGAGTCGTATCGTTGGGATCAAAGTAGCTCGGTCTAAGTTAGCCTAGCTGAGACGCTAACAGCAAAAGCGTCTGTTTTCCAATATTTACTGAAGAGGAAAACATCAAACGGTAGTATCTACACATCCTGCAAAACCTACATATCGTATACAACGAGGATAGTACCTACCATTAAAAAGTTGGGCGAGTGGAAACGTCAACTTAAACTTGCTTTTCGGCCTAGTATTCATTAGCTTAGCTTGCTAACAACTCGACGCCTTTGTGATCAATTCGTGGCTGTTGAAGAAACATCGAACGTGAGTAACTTCGTAACTTGTACGACGAGGGCCATGAGGACTTGGGAAATTTAACAAGTCTGATCTTAGTGCCCAAACTGGTGCCGTATCCTCGTCGAAGCTGCTCGGCCCAAGTGAGCCTAGCGCGCTAACGTTATTACCTACCTAGCATATACAACGAGGACCAAACATCAATCGTCCACTCAACCTTGAACTACAAGTGAAGGCCATTGTGGTTTGAATTCCCTCCATCCACGAATCCTTTAAATCGCCATATCGTTTATTTTTTATATTTTAACGCCGGTAGTATGTGATTTGTGTACCTTATGTGCTCACTGTGTTTATTGTGATTGCTTTCATTTGACCTTAACTTTAACAGATTAGGTAGTATGTAAATTGTGCATTGTTTGTCCTGACTTTATTTGAGTGCTTCTTTTTGATGATCTGCAGCCCGTTGGGCAGCTCATTATTGTGCTACCTGTCGGCTTGTCCCAAGCCCGGATAAATGCAGAGGGTTTCATCAGGAAGGGCATCTGGCGTAAAACTGTGCAAAACATATATGAGCATTCATCATACGAATTCTACAACAGTTAAGTTGTGGCCGGGGTTCAAACACACGCACCCGGAACTGTTAATCTACAAGGCGTAGGTAGAAATTCAGATAATTTAGGTCGAAGACAAAAACGAGGAGGAAACCGGCTTAATCGGAAGAAGAAGAAGAGGAATGCACAAAGTCTACAGATGAGTGCAGGGACTTTCAATGTTGGGTCTATGACAGGAAAACCTCAGGAGTTAGTTTACATGATGATTAGGAGAAAGGTTGATATATTGTACATCCAAGAGAGCAAGTGGAAAGGGAGTAAGGCCAGAAGTTTCGGTGAAGGGTTTAAACCATTTTACCATGGAGTAGATGGGAAGAGAAATGGAGTAGGGGTTATTTTAATAGAAGAGCTGGCTAAGAATGTCGTTGAGGTGAGAACAGTATCAGATCGATTGATGAGGCTCAAATTTGAAATTGAGGGTATTGTGTATAATGTGATTAGCAGCTATGCCCCACAGGTAGGACGTGACCTCGAATTGAAAGAGAAATGTAGAGTAACATAGAGTGACTTACAAGAGCGGAGGTAGAAGCACGCAGGTGGTCTATATTTTGTGCAGACGGTGTAATCTGAAGGAGATTACTGACTGTAAGGTTGTGGGGGAGAGTGTAGCTCCACAGCATAGGATGGTGGTGTGTAGGATGACTCTGGGAGTGGGTAGGAAGACTAAGAAAACCAAGGTAGAGCAGAAAATCAGGTGGTGGAAGTTGAGAAAGTGTGTGTGTGTGGCTTTCCGGAAAGAGGTGAGACAGGCTCTAGATGGACAGGAAGAGCTCCCAGAAGACTGGCCTGCCAAGGTATTCAGAGAGGCGAGCAGGAGAGTACTTGTGGTGTCTTCTGGTAGGAAAGGGGATAAGGAAACTTGGTGGTGGAACCCCAAAAGACAAGAAAAAGTCATCCAAAGTAAGAGATTAGCTCGAAGTGGGACACTGAGAGGATTGAGAAGAGGCGTAAAGAATATATTCAGATGCGTCGTAGGGCAAAGGTAGAGTTGGTGAAGGCTAAACAAGAGGCATATGACGACATGCACTCCAGGTTGGATACGAAAGAAGGAGAAAAGGAGCTCAACATGTTGGCCAGACAGAGGGATAGAGATGGGAAGGATGTGCAGCAAGAAAAGGTGATTAAGGATAGCGATGGAAATATGGTGACTCGTGCCAGTAGTGTGCTAAGTGGATGGAAAAAGTACTTTGAAAAGTTAATGAATCAAGAAAATGGGAGAGAAGGTAGCGTACAAGAGGCAAGCGTGAATGACCGAGAAATAGCATTGATTAGTAAGGGAGAAGTTAGAAAGGCACTGAACAGAATGAATGAAAAGACACTTGGTCCTGATGACTTACCAGTGGAGGTATGGAAGCAATTTGGAGAGGTGGCTGTAGAGTTTTTGACCAACTTATTCAATACAATACTAGCGGGAGAGAATATGCCTGAAGAATGGAGGAAAAGTGTGCTAGTCCCCATTTTTAAGAACAAAGTGATGTTCAGAACTGTGGAAACTATAGAGGAATAAAGATGATGAGCCACACAATGAAGTTATGGGTAAAAGTAGTGGAGGCTAGACTCAGGACAAGAGTAAGTATCTGCAAGCAACAGTATGGTTTCATTCCTAGAAAGAGTACCACAGATGTACTATTTGCCTTGAGGATGCTCGTGGAAAAGTACAGAGAAGGTCAGAAGGATTTACATTGTATCTTTGTAGACCTAGAGAAAGCCTATGACAGAGTACCATGAGAGGAACTCTGGTACTGCATGCGCAAGTCTGGTGTGGCGGAGAAATATGTTAGAATAGTACTGGACATGTATGAGGGAAGCAGAACAGCGTTGAGATGTGCCGTTGGTGTGTCAGAAGAATTTATGGTGGAGGTGGGACTACATCAGGGTTCCACGCTGAGGCCCTTCTGACAGACGAGGTTAGACTGGATTCCCCTTGGACCATGATGTTTGCAGATGATATTGTGATCTGCAGTGAAAGCAGGGAAGAGGAACAGGACTGAAGATTAGCTGAAGTAAAACAGAATACATGTGTGTGAACGAGAGGGGCGGAGGAGGAAGAGTGATGAACAGGTTGCATAGGATTAGAAATTAGCTCATTAGAGGGACAGCCAAAATTGGATGTTTTGGAGACAGGGTTAATGTTTCGACATGTTCAGAGGCGAGAGAGTGAGTACGTTGGTAGAAGGGTGTTGAGGATGGAGCTGCCAGGCAAAAGAGCGAGAGGAAGACCAAAGAAAAGGTCGGTGGATGTTGTCAGGGAGGACAAGAGGACAGTGGGTGTGAGAGAGGAGGATGCACGAGATAGGCTTGGATGGAAATAGATGACATGCTGTGGCGACTCCTAATGGGACAAGCCAAAAGAAAAAGAAGGTCAGCTGGTTTCTGATTTACAGCATGTTTATGGTGTTGGGGAGCATCTGCTTTGAAGTAAGCAAGGGGGTGCATCACCCCGCCAGATGTCGCTGGTTCACACTTGAGGTCACACAACCGCTCGGAAGGAGAATGAGTCAGGCAAGGATGATATAAACAAATGCATGATAAAATAATAAATCTAACAGTTTACCTCGATGAAATGCTCATTATCCATTATAAATATTAGAATATCCTGATAAATTCGAAAAAAAATAAATAATTAAACAACTTTAATATTTTTTTTTTACCAAGTAATCACATTTTTGTATGGTCGGCGCCATTTTGACCATTTTTACTCGATCACATGATTTTGAAAAAACAGAAAGTGACTTATCACGTGTGTAAACAAAGGCTTGGTTACAGATCAATTCCTACACAATCACAGCACTGATTTCTTGGATTTATCATCATCTGATGAAGAAATACCAGTATCGGTTGATCGGGAAGACGGAGGAATATGTCCATACAGATTTAAACCCGTGGCTGTTCCAGCCAACACGGTGGCTGGGGGTCCAAGTGATAATGAAGTGATTTTTGGCTTGGTGGAAATCGGGCAGTCTTGGCTGTTGTGTCCCTTTGTTCTGGTTAGCAAATCGATCAGTACTTATAAGTTTTTATGACGCCGGCCCTTGTGATACGGAATTCTGGAATTTTCCGAGCAGTGCCTATATAAGGACGATAAAGACTGTCAATGGGGCTTATTCACACCGTACTGCTGCATTGGGACAAAGTTCACTGGTTGGAACAAACTACATGGACGCCTGCTGCCTTTCGTCTTTGTACATTTGGACATTTCTGGAACATTCGCTAACTTGGAATATTCGCTGGAAAGAACATTACACTGTTTGGGAACATTCGTTCAACATTGGTGAATATTAGTTGTTTTGGCTCGAATACTCTGTCTTTGAAATTCTATTTTGTGTTTATGTTATGGTGTTTGTGTTCTATGGTTGTATGTGTGATAAAATTGTTTGAAACTCAATACAGCGGCCTTGTCGCATTTTTCTGGTTTGAGCAAAAGGGACATTCGTCTAAATCCGCACGTAGTGCACAAAATGTTCACTGCGTAGCCTGACCTGTTTGTCGTATGGGTCAGGGCACGATTTGTTGGCACTTCGCTAGCCACTGGGTCCTTAAATGTTTCTTTTTCTTACTGGGCAGAATATGCCTCAGGGCCTTCCTCGGATTATTTCTGTCCGATTTATGGCAAAATTTCGCGATACAGTAGGGCATTTTCACCTGTCTGATGGTGGTGGTAATGCATGTGATGACATTACAAATCGGCCATGATTTCTTTGCGCATAGAATACGTCACATCCGCGCAAGTAGGTCATGTGACTTGCCAAAATGGCAATGCCCATGAAAATTCATAATTGCTTATAAAAATCTTCTCAAAACACAATTAAATGATTTTGGATTAACCTCAAATTTTTGGATTAAGGCTTTTCATTTTTTCAGTGACTGAGTGGAGCATTCCTTTTAATAACTGTGTTCAAGCCCTGCATAGAACTTTCGTCTTGCTTCTTACATATTTGGCATAGTCTGACAACACAAAAGTGAAATTATTGCAAAAGACAGTCATTAAATATAAATTTACTGGTAGTACATATTTGCTCACTGACTCAATAAAAATACTGTCACAATTCAATCTCTACTGTCAGAACTTGTTAAATACAGATTTGTTGCTCCAAACAGGGATGAGAATTTTCCGCCGATTGGCGGATTTCCGACTTTTTAGACCAAAATGACCATTCTCGAGATAAGCGCAAATCCGTTGAGAAAATTTCAGGGGGGTAGGGTATCGCGCGCCTGCCTCTCGGTGGTAGGCTCCGAGCTGCAAGTTCAGCTTGGTGCTAGCACAAGCACGACTATCATAGGCCGTTCTAACTTGCTCGGTTGTGTAAATATTTGCATTTTGCGACATAAATATTAAAACTTGTTTGCGGCAGATTACGCAATTGAACAACAGAGTTATACAGTATAACGATCCAATCGTGTTCATGGTTAATCAAGTTTCACCATTGCCATGTACATGTGTTCTCGGTTCTCAGAAATTGCAGTGTAACTTGTTAGTTAGCCAAGTAATGGCGCGTGGGACTTAGATAGCGCGAACTGAGCGACGGTGTGTTCCAAATTTTACGATGGCGAAAGTGTTGGAAAAAAAGGATGAAGATCGAGCGAGGGCAATTGACAAGGATGCCAGAATCCAAAACTGTTTGAGATGGGCATGGCTGGAAAATATCAGTGACATATGTAAATAATTGTATATAAACTATTCATTGAAACACTAAAAACTTTGAATTGATTAAATTTTTGAAGAGAAATATGGATAAAGCAGCCTACAGCACATATGTGGTAAGGTAATTTTTATTCATATTGTTCTAAAAACTTGTGGTTCATCTCTACACTATACTAATTCTATGAATAACTGACTGCATATCAAAAAGAAAATATAATGGTGTATCCATATTAAACAGTGAAAGATTGAAAATTAATTCTGAAGTTTGGCAAATGGTGAAACCCTTATGTAATGTGCTTCAAATAATTACAATAATTCAAGCATTGAAGAAATGAAACTGATATTTAAATTTTTGCTGTACTGGTAGAGCACCAAACAAGGGACATTTTTTCCACGAATACAGTTAAGTTCAGTGTTGCAATTAATGGTTTTGGGGCTAACAAATTGCTAAAATCGCTTAGCTTCCGGGGGCTTCACCCCCTTGGCCCATTACGGACCGCTGTCCCTGTACCCCGCTGAGGGCCTTCGGCCCCCACACCCCCGGCTACTTTTCAGACTTTTTTTCTCATTTGGCATTCTCATCCCTGTCCAAGAAAAAGGAACGATAGAAACTCTTAAAAACAATGTAAATGCTGAGGATCAATTCAGATCATTTTGTGATATGTTACCCGAGTACTTATGTCCAGGGAGTCTTTACAGTTGTATGGGCATACTACCTTTTCAGAAAAACAACATATGCATGCTTTTTCAAGATATTAGCAATTTTTGACATCTGTAATAGTAAACCTGGAGATAAGATTTTTGTCATATTATGCTGATAGTGATTTGTTTACATTGTTTGAAATACTTGTACCTAATATGCCAGAATGTGAAACAGATTTTTTTTTCAGGTCAAAATGAAATTGTACCATTAGCTTAACAGAACAGAATTTAAGGTGGAGGTGGGACTGCATCAGGGATCAGCTCTGAGACCTTCCTGTTTGCGGTGGTAATGGATAGGCTGACAGATGAGGTTAGACTGGAATCCCCTAGGACCATGATTTTCCCAGATGACATTATCTGCAATGAAAGCTGGGAGAGGTGAAGGAATAATTAGAAAGATGGAGGCATGCACTGGAAAGGAATGAAGATTAGCCAAAGAAAGATAGAATTACGTGCATGAATGAAAGGAGTGGAGGGGGGAAGAGTGAGGCTCCAGGGAGAAGAGAGAGCGCGGGTGGATGACTTCAAATACTTGGTCAACAATCCAGTGCAATTGTGAGTGTGGTAAGGAAGGGAAGAAATGGGTCCAAGCAGGTTGGAACAGCTGGCGCCAGGTGTCTGGTGTGTTATGTGACACAAGAGTCTGCTCGGATGAAGGGCAAAGTGGTGAGACTGGCCAGAATGTATGGATTAGAGACTGTGGTGGTGAAGAAACAACAGGAAGCAGAAATGGAGGCGACAGAAATGAAGATGTTGAGGTTCTCCTTTGGAGTGAGCAGGTTTGATAGGATTAGAAATGAGCTCATTAGAGGGATGGCCAAAGTTGGATGTTTTGGAGACTAGGTTCGAGAGAGCAGACTTCGAAGGTTTGGAGATGTCTAGAGGCGAGAGAGTAGTATCTCTAAACTTTCACCTCGAACAAGGAGAAGCCCGATCAGAGATGCAGCCAAGAACTGCAGACATCTACAGTTGGGGTGGGAGACTTTGTCCATAGGGCAACAATCTGTCGTACACTCCACAAATCCGGCCTTTGTGGAAGAGTGGCAAGAAGAAAGCCATTTCTCAAAGATATCCATAAAAAGTCTCGTTTAAAGTTTGCCACAAGCCACCTGGGAGACACACCAAATGTGCAAGAACGTGCTCTGGTCAGATGAAACCAAAATCGATTTTTTTTGGCCACAATGCAAAACGATATGTTTGGCGTAAAAGCAAAACAGCTAATCTTCCTGAACACACCATCCCTACTGTCAAACATGGTGGTGGCAGTCTCATGGTTTGGGCCTGCTTTTCTTCAGCAGGGACATGGAAGATGGTTAAATTGATGGGAAGATGAATGGAGCCAAATATAGGACCATTCTGGAAGAAAACCTGTTAGAGTCTGCAAAAGACTGGGACGGAGATTTACTGTATCTTCTAACAGGACAATGATCCAAAACATAAAGCCAAATCTCCAATAGATTGATTCACAAATAAATATAACCAGGTGTTAGAATGGCCAAGTCAAATTCCAGACTTGAATCCAATCGAGTATCAGTGGGCAGAACTGAAGACTACTGTTCACAAACGCTCGCCATCCAACCTCACTTTGCTCAAGCTGTTTTGCAAGGAAGAATGGGCAACAATATCAGTCTCTCGGTATGCAAAACTGATATACACACCCCAAGAAACTTGCAGTTGTAATTGCAGCAAAAGCCAGCCCTACAAAGTATTAATGCATGGGGGCCGAATAATATTGAACGCCCCACTTTTCAGGTTTTTATTTGTAAAAAAAAAAGTTGAAAATAGCCAATAAATTTCTTTCCACTTCACAATTGTGTCCCATTGTTGATTCTTGTCAAAAATGTGGAATTTTATATCTTTATGTTTGAAGTCTGAAATGTGGCGAAAGGTTGAAAAGTTCAAGACGGTCGAATACTTTCACAAAGCACTGCACCACTAACCATCAGTGACTTATTCGAGTCCACATTAAATATATTCGGCTGTCGAATTGCCTCTTTCAGCACCATTATAGTGGTGCAAGGAGTAATTTGATTTGGGTTTTCTTTGGTTAAACTAAATTGAAACACTGTAGAATAAGAGATTCTTTGACACAAAAACTTTATACTTTAAAACTTTACTTTATAACATCATGAGGTAATCAAAATCATTATTACAACTTTACTACCTAAAGTGCTAATTTTTATGATAATTCAGTATGTTTCTTTTTGCTTTCACAGGCTGGCGCTGTACTTTTTCTACTGGTCACAGTCATAGTCAATATTAAACTTATCTTAGACACAAGAAGAGTTGCCATTGAGGAAGCAGGAATTCAAGAATATGGTATTAAGCATTTGAATTGTTTTGGACAACTACAGTTGGGCAAAAAAGTATTTAGTCAGCTATGAATTGTGCAAGTTCTCCCACTTAAAAAGTTGAGAGTCCTGAATTTTTTTTTCTTTTTTTTGGTCATCCTCAGCTATGAGAGACAAAAAAAAAAAAAAAGAGTAAAAAAAAAAAAATCCAGAAAATCACATCTGCTTTTTAAAGAATTTAGTTTAGAAGTAAGTATTTGTTCACCTACAAGCAAGTAAGATTTCTGGCTCTGACAGACCTGTAACTTCTTCAAGAGGCTCCTTTACAGGCCAAACTAACAAAGGCTAAGATCAGTAACACACTACGCTAGGGACTCAAATTCTGCAATGCCAGAAGTGTCCCCCTGTGGAAGACCATGTCCAAGCCCGTCTGAAGTTTGCTTGAGAGAATTCTGATGATCCAGAAGAGGACTGGGAGATACGATATACACGCTATGAAGGCATGCTTGCATGAAATGACGCAAATTTCGATTAAATTTAATTTCACTTCTAGTAATTTACTTGGTTGATTTTTGTATTTGAATTTGTAATTTTTTGGGGGTAAATGTATGCACCTAAATAATGAATGATCATATTGTGTACATTTTGAAAACAGAATAGTATTCATAGATGTACTTGATATATTTTATTCATAATACATTTAATAAAACCATGTTAAAATTGGTGATCATCCTTTGATCACCCTATGATCATGCTTGCACCCCCCAGACTGTGTGTGAACACCTTACAAAGACTTACGGCTTCTTTATAATAATCCTACCCTTTCACGGCCAAAAACACCTACATTGCATCACATGCCTGTCGGTCGCATTGCCCCGCGCGGCCCCTTGGCGTCACTTAACATGATAAAAATTCTTGCTGTACGGAGAATCCTGCAGAGATCATCTCTCTTGATTGGTCTGTTTTAGTGACATGCAAGTGATGACGTGCTTACCATTCCTCCTGCTTCCACATACCACCGACACCACCGCAAAGCAAACTGGGTGCGAGATAGCTGCACGGTCACCACCTTTGCAATTATAAGGAAGCTTTTCCTGAAAATGTTTGACCTCTGTCGTTTCTAGCAAAGAGTATATAACAACGTATTGAGGTAAACGTTTGTTATTGACCAAGTATTTATTTTCCACCATAATTTGCTCAGAAATTCTTTAAAAATCAGATGATCTAATTTTCAGAATGTTTGGGTTTTTTTTTTTTTTTCGTCATTTTGCTCTCACTTGAGGTATCCCAATGATGAAAATGTGGGAGAACTTGCAGAATTGGAGGCTGACTCAATAAATACACCACTATTTATGCTATGCTAATAGTGTAACAAATGCTTTTTCAGAGGATGTAATGCCCAACATGGAGACTCCTCGCAGACTGCCAAATGGGCGCAAGGTTCTTGACATTGAGGTGTACTCCAGCCGGTCCAAAGTCTATGTGGCAGTGGATGGCACCACTGTGAGTTAAAAAGAGTGACAAGTACATGACATATAAACGATATTTACATGGAGTAATAGTCCTATCATTTCCATAGTTTTAACTAACTTTTCACAATATATTAATAATGGTGAAAAAAAATTGCTATTTTGAGGAGTAGAAGTTATTTGCTCTGTAAAGGTAATCTATATGATTGTAAATGGAGAAAAATATGATATGCTAGCACTTTTTGCAGGCACCCACACTAAAACTAAAAACAAAATTAAAGTTAGCTGAACCAAATGGAATTTCCCTTATCTGTTTAATCACTGTATGTTTTATTTATTTATTTATTTATTTATTTATTTATTTATTTTTTTTACTGCTTCCGTGCAGGTGCTGGAGGATGATATGCGGGAGCAAGGCAGAGGCATTCATGTTATTGTTCTCAACCAGGCTACAGTAAGCATCTACATTTTTAACTTCTTTTGAACAGTATTTGAGTTGACTGTTGAACAGTAGAATGGCCATAATGAATCTTGTTGAAACCTTTGGAAATGAGAAATGTTTACTCATTTTTGTTCTCAGTTCTTTTGAAATCGCTTCCATGGTTGGTTCTCTGTTTGAATTGATGAGTGCGAATTGTTTTTAAAATTTAGCTGTTATCCTTGGTTTTGTTACTTAATAGACCTGACAGTCAAATATGTTTTTTTTTTTTCCAACTGTTTGTCCTTTATCCCAGCTGATGTTGTGCATGAGGCACTGCACACCCTGAACTGGTTGAAGTCAATTGCAGGACATATGTAATCTTAGCGTTAATACCTTTGGGAAAAATTAAATCCTTGATAAATGTTTTTGGATGTGTGGCTCTATCGGCACCTCAAAAAGATGCTTGTGAAACAGTAACTGCATGTTTTGTGTCAATTATTTCTTCATTCGTCGTTCTAGTTGTTGTGTTGTCAAATGGTTGTGCTGTTGTGCTGGGTTAAGTTTCTACTCAGTCACGGTGTGTTCTGTTTGCTGTGGTGGAATGATTTTGGTTTGGTGTGACACCATGAGTGAGAATGGCGTGTATAAGCTTGTTGTTCTTCTTACAAAAAGGTACAATTGTGCTGCACTGTCTCTCTCGTTAGCGCCACCAAGCCTGCGCCCAATAATATGGTGTGCCTTGTGTATATGTTAAAATTCTGAAATTGTACCTGGAACTGAGACTGCGCCTTTTAATACGATGTGGTTTATGGTCGCGATAATATGGTTACAATAAATCTGACTGAGCAAAGGGATGTGTGTGTGAGGAGGGAATGATGTTGATGTGTATGATGTGGCTCTTTGGCTCTTTTATGTGTGTGATGCAGATCCGGTGTAGTGGTACACTCAACCTGGTACACTCCCCTGACTTTTGTACGGGCAGTGGGGGTTCAGTTTCCACTCAGTTACGGTGTGAATTTGAGTGCAAATGGTTGCCCATGTCTACATGTGTCAGGTTTACGCAACCTAGAACATGTAATAAATAACACTCATGGAAGGAAGACTAGAGACTTAGGTTATTTTACTCACGAGGAGACCAGACGGGAGATGTGGCCTTTTAGCCATCTCCTACCGTTCAGAAAGCACTCTCTAAGGCTTCTCTTTTTATTTCAAGTTGATTACATCAGCTGTGTCCACAGTCATTGGTCGTTCCAAAGGTCAGGGAAGCATACAACAGTAAAGAGATTTGCCATCACAACAATAGTCAAAGCAAACCGCTCCAGTCGCTCCATTGTGACAAGATAGGAGCACAGTTCCTGATTCCATCAACTTTCATCAGCAGGGGTCTTGCGTTCTGCTCCCCCACACAACCCAAATAAGTTTATACTGGTGAATAAATGCTTTGCAATGCTATAAAAGTAAATATGGGATAACATACATCCATTTATTCTAACAATGTGTCCTGCAACTGACTGTCGATCAGTTCAGGGAGTACCCCGCCTTTTGCCTGAAGTCAGCAGGGATAGGCTCCAGCGCCCTGCTACCTTAACCAAGATAAGCTGCGTTTAGAATGGATGGATGCATTTATTTTTATATATTAATCTACAACCCCAGTTCCAATAAGTTGGGACATTGTTAAACTTAAAAACAGAATACAGTGATTTGGAAATCACATTCAACCCATGTTTAATTGAATACAAAACAAAGACAAGATATTTAATGTTCAAACTGATTGTTTTTAGCAAATAATAATTACCTAAAATTTTATGGCTGCAACAGATCGCAAAAAAAAAAAAAGTTGGGACAGGTTGCAAAAAAGATTGAGATAGTTGAGGAATGTTCATCAAAGACATTGTTTGAAGTACCCCACAGATGAACACGCTAATTGGGAAGAGGTGGGTGTCATGATTGGGTATAAAATTAGGTTCCCTGAATCTGTTAGCCATTCACAAGCAAAGAATGGGCAAGGGTCAAGTGTTTATGAACAGGCGCATGAGAAAATTATTGAACGGTCAATGTTCCTCAACGTACACTTGCAAGGGTTTTAAGGATTTCATCATCTACAGTCAATAATATTAAAGAGGTCAGAGACTCTAGAGCAGGGGTGATCATTGTGTTGATCACGATGAGGCAGTTTTGGTCAATTGCATAACGATGTGCCAAAAGAAAAAGGGAAAAAAAAAGACGTCAGCCTATGATCCATTTCGTCGTTTGATTCTTGTGTGGCAGATACGTCGGTTGCGTGTACATAAAGGTGCATTCTAGCAAGCTGGCCTCCTATTTACGGTTTCTCTTTTACTTTCTCCATGGCAGTCGCGGCGATGTGCGCATCCCCCCATCAAACCCACGTTGGCAGATCACGAGAGGCTGGCTGATTGAAAAGCAGATCTTGGAGTAAAAAAAGTCTGGGCACCCCTGCTCTAGAGAAATCACTGCATGTAAGCAGCAAGGCAGAAAACCACGAATGCCCGTGACATTTTGTTCATCACACTGCATTTAAAAAAAACAATATCAATGTGGAAAGAATATCACCACATGGACTCAGAAACACTTTAGAAACTCACAATCAGTAAATATAGTTTTGCTGTACATTTGTAAGTCCAGCTTAAAACTCCACTATGGAAAGCAAAGGCCATTACTCAACAACACAGACAAACGCTGCCAGCCTCTCTGGGCCTGAGCTCATCTAAGAAGGACTGAGGGGAAAGTGGAAAAACTTTCCTGTGGTCCGATTAGTCCACAGTTGAAATTGATTTTGGAAATTGTAGACTTTGTGTCCTCCGGGCCAAAGAGGAAAAGAACCATCCGAACTCTGATAGATACAAAGTTCAAAAGCCTGCATCTGCCATGGTATGGGGCTGTGTTAGTGACAATGGCATGAGTAACTTACACATTTGTGAGAGCACCATTGCTGCTGAATGGTAAATACAGATTTTGGAAAACATGCTGCCGTCTAGGCAACGTCTTTTTCATGGACCCCCTGGTTATTTTACCAAGACAATGCCAAACCACATTCTGCTTGTGTTATAACAGCGTGGCTTCGTGGTCGAAGAGTACGGGTAATAGACTGCCGTGCTGTAGTCCAGATTTATCTTCCATTGTAAATGTGTGGCGCATTCTGAAGAGTAAAATGTGACAACAGAGACCCCGGATAGTTGAACAGCTGAAACTGTCCATCAAGCAAGAATGGGAAAGAATTCCACCTACAAAGCTTCAACAGTTACTGTCCTCAGCTCCCAAACGTTTATTGAATATTGTTAAAGTACTAATCCAGAGGAAATGTATTTTATTTGTCTATAATACAAATGTAGCTAAAATTTCACAAAAAATATTTAAAAGATTCTCAACACAACAGAAATTAAATAAATTAGCGTCAAAGTCGGTCTCAAGATTTTGTTTGAAATGTCACTTAGATTCGGCAAGTTCTGGTCCTCTCCGAAATGTGATGTCAAGTCACGACAACATTTAGCCAGAGAGTGAAAAAGCTAGCAACGATAATGAGGAAGTGTGTTGCATATGGCTGTTCTGGGTCAAACACTGACAAAGTCATCTTACATGAATGGCCGAAACATAAACGGATAGGCAGGTTATGGACTAGGTTTGTGAAGACAAATTGAGTGCATTGGACTTACAAATCAAAGTGGACAGTAATATGTTCCAAGCATTTCACAGAGGACTGCTTTGAAAACCCAGTCCAGCGTTCAATTGGCTTAGGTAGCAAGTAAGTTCATAGGTGTTCACTTGTTAGTATTGACAAGTATCTACCTCGTTTTAAATGTAAGTACAATAGCAATACAGATATATATGTCAGCTAATATCCGTATCCATGTGATTTTTAGGGGGTGACGAAATTTGAACACTATAAAGTTAGTGTACTGTTGAGGTCTTGCTGAAATTTTACTATGGCGGTGTGTGCTCTCAAATGTTCGGTGCATTATTTAAAATACAGGGTAAATCTTTAAACGCAGAACGATACCGAAGGTTTCGATTTTTGTTTTACGCTGGCTCATTCGCTAGTACAACAACAACAACAAATGACTCACTGTTGTGTGCAAGAAGCATCAGACGTTTAGACATTTAAACGTGTTTGTCACGACCCATTGGTCATTGATATGTGGGCGGTGCATGTGACAAGGAAGAAGAGAATGACATCATGTCTACCCGGATAGGATATGCTTGGTCCTCCGGCAGGCGGTTTGCCTTGCGTCATTCCCGGCAACGCTGAGTCTTTCCTGCTGGGTCCTGTAATGACCAGATCATTCTGTCACGACCCATCGGTGTGGGGTAGGACACAAATGCAGGACTCCGGAGGCGCAGAGGCATTTCGGGAAAAGTGTTTATTCGTTCCAAGTTCGGGGATCAGGCAGACAGTCAACGGGAGCAGCGGTAACCAGGACGTCAGGCGTAGAAGGCAGGTCAGTGGGCAAGCAGGGATCAGTACACGGGAGATCAGGAACAAGATTGCGACAGTGCGGGAACAAGACATTAAGCAACGATCTGGCAAAGGCCAGTTACAAAACTCCAACTTAAACACGTCATCTAATTACAGTCCCAATGTTAAACACCTGAGAGCGGTGACAGGTGTCATCGGCCAGGGCAGTGGCCACGCCCCTCTTGGCCATGGTCCAGCCTGGCTCATGACACAGTTTGAATTAGATTATTTCGTCAACAAGGTGTACGTAGATTTCTTGAGGCACCTACCAGTCTGTGTTTTAGGTACGAAGTTCCACATAACTTCGTCAGGTCTCGCCGAATCCCATCCTTTTGTTGCATTCGTCAATTCCGGTCCGAACATATATGGTTGAATTACACCGGCATGGGATGTTTTTCGAACATGGGAAGAATAAGAAAATTCCTCCTCTTCAGTTCCTGTCTCTTCCACAGAGCATTCTGTAGATTATTTGTTGTTTGTCACTATGCCGAGTAGGGCCAGACACCTTTCGTAGGTGTTATGGGTTAGGTCCCTAATCTATGTCCTAGTTATTTACCTGTGGCAGTCTGTGTGTTGCCGCTCACTGTGTTCCATGTCCTCAGAGTTCAATAAACACTCATTGCTTTGGAAACCTGTGTGATCTCTTATGTGCGCACAAGAAGCCAGTAGCATTTACACATTAAAACTTCTTTATCACTGCTGTCGATCTTCTCTAGATCCCACTTGCGTATATGATTGTCAATGTAGATAGCCATTGTTTACTGGGGTTGTCTAGGTGTGACGTCACACAGAAGCAGCTTCAACAGAGCCTCGGTTTGAAACAGACATGGGAGGCATTTGGATAACAAAGATAAGGTGCACTTTTGCGCTAATTTATTTAATTTCTGTTGTGTTGAGAATTTTTAAAATATTTTTTTAAATGAAATTTTAGCTACATTTGCATGACACATTTCCTCTGGATTACTACTTTAAAAGAAAAGTTGTTGCAACACAGTGATAAACAGAACCCTGCTTTTTTTGGAACACGTTGCAACAATAAAATTCAAAGTTAATGATTATTTGATTAAAAACAAGGTTTATCAATTTGAATATTAAATATCTGGTCTTTGTAGTGTATTCAATTAAATATAGGTTGAACATCCATTTTCTGAGCTGCTTATCCTCTCAAGGGTCATGAGAGTGCCGGAGCCCTTCCCAGCTATCATCGAGCAGGAGGCGGGTTACACCATGAACTGATTGCCAGCCAATCGCACGGCACATGGAGACAAACAAAACAGTTGTACTTCCATTCACACCGATGGCCGATTTAGAGTTTCCAAATAATGCATGTTTTGGGGATGTGGGAGGAAACCCGAGTGCCCTGAGAAAACGAGAGCAGGCATGGAGAACATGCAAACTCTACACAGTCAGGGCTGGGATTTGAACCCTGTTTCCTCAAAACTGTGAGGCCAATGCTCAAACAATTTGCACCACTGTGCCGCTATAGGTTGAACATGATTTTCAAATTATTGTATTTTGTTTTTATTTAAGTTTAACCCCAACTTCATTGGAATTGGGGCTGCTGAAGAATATGAATCAAGTGAAAGATTTGTCGATACAGAATGTTTGATACAAAAGAGCAAATGCTAAACAATATTTTATGGACAAATAAGCCCCCCAAAAAAGAGGCTTAAGCAATTGACATCAATTGTATGTGATCAGACTAGGACAGGGATGTCAAACTCATTTTTGTCGCAGACCACATTTTACCCAAGGTTCCCC
Organism: Syngnathoides biaculeatus; assembly: GCF_019802595.1. NCBI lineage: Eukaryota > Metazoa > Chordata > Actinopteri > Syngnathiformes > Syngnathidae > Syngnathoides > Syngnathoides biaculeatus. The sequence goes on from NC_084646.1 coordinate 1,064,797, forward strand.
TCGGAGGGCCGTTATGACTATGAAGCCATAAAAATCTTTAACCGCCTCAACAAATTTACAAATTAAACTCGTTTTGGAATCAGAAATGGAGAGTAATGGGTTTTTCAGCTATTGTTGTTTGATAACACAAAAATGCATGTAATAAATATCTCAATGTTTTCATTTATGATTTGACAATTTGAAATTTTGGTACAGATTTTAACAAAAATCATGAAAGTTGATACATATGAGTTGCCTCCGCGGGCCGCATAAAATCATCCATTGGGCCAGATCTGGCCCTCATGCCTTGAATTTGACATCAGTGGACTAGGACAATGAAGCCTTAAAGCAGGGGTGTCAAATGTGAAGCCCGCAGGCCGGAGCCGGCCCCCTAGGGGGTCTAGTCTGGCCCATGGGAAAAACATTACATTACATTGTACATTTTTAAATAAAAAAAAAACAAAACTACAGTTTATGATTGAGCCGCTAGGTCAGAGTAGACAATTTGTATACACTACACTGCCACAGAATTAACAGCAGACGGCAGCAACACAGCTTCTAGGTCTGTATTTGGCATTTTGTCCTTATCTTGGAATTTATCTGAGTTTCCTTTGGCTCTGACACCCTCATCATAGAAATGTCTTTGTCAAAAAAGAGAGAAGTGGACTCCGAATTTTAGATTGTCCAAGAAAAATTGACCACTTCCCATTTGTTCATGGAGGACGATGGGAAACCTGTGTGCCTCGTGTACGCAGCAAGTTTCGGCAGTCAACATCATTATAAGACTCGCCAAAGTGAAAAATAAAACAGTTTACATGGAAAACTGAGAAGACAGAAGATAATGAAATTTTGGTGGCCTGAGGAAACAGCAGTCTATTTTCACCTGAACCTGAGAGACCAGTGATGTCACTGAGAAAGCCAGCTAAATAATTGCTAGCAAAATACAGTGCCTTGTGAAAGTATTTGGCCCCCTTGAACTATTCAACCTTTCGCCATATTTCAGGCTTCAAACATAAAGATAGAGATGGTCCTGTATTTGGCTTCAATCATCTTTGCATCATTTTTAACCATCTTCCATGTCCCTGCTGAAGAAAAGCAGGCCCAAACCATGAGGCTGCCACCACCATGTTTGACAGTGGGGATGGTGTGTGTTCACTGTCCCGGATCGGTTTTCATGTACGCTGAGAATGTGTGACAATTGCACAGTTGCAGTGGTCTGCATTTTTTTTTTTAATCCATGCAATTTAAAAAGACGTAATCCTGCCTATAAACGGAAAAATCACGTCTGTGGTATTTAGGACCATTCATCTATGCAGCTGTCTTACAGATAATTCCAAGGTGGAATTTTAACATTATACACCATCTCATCCTGTACTTTCTACTTTGGCTACAGACCAAGCGCTTTTTTTTTAATGCAAAAAAGAGAAAATGTCATCCAGTTACACCACTATTTCCTCGATTATTCACATACCCTGACATTCATTAAAGAAACGGTTAACATTGCTCTACGTTACGCGCTACCAGACTGTGTTACTAATTAAAGGTAGTGTTTGAAATTATGAGTGTACCCCTTTAAAAGCCGCAGGGGGCGAAGTCAGGTAAACAAGGAAGTAGAAGTAGCAAAAGTAGAAAACTTAAGACAGGCTTGGACATGTACTGTCTTTAGCAGGGGCACACGTCTGGCATTGCAGAATTTGAGTCCCTGGCGTAGTGTGTTACTGATGGTAGCCTTTGTTAGTTTGGTCACAGCTCCTTGCAAAGGAGCCTCTTGAAGAATTTACAGGTCTGTGAGAGCCAGAAATCTTGCTTGCTTGTAGGTGAACAAATACTTACTTTAAATTCTTTAAAAAGCAGATGTGATTTTCTGCATTTTTTTCCTCTCATTTTGTCTTTTATAGCTGAGGATTACCTAAAACAAAAATTTCAGGACTCTCAACTTTTTAAGTGGGAGAACAATTCATAGCTCACCAAATACTTTTTTGCCCAACTGTAGTTGTCCAAACATAATTCAAATGCTTAATACCATATTCTTAAGTTCCTGCTTCCTCAATGGCAACTCTTCTTGTGTCTAAGATAAGTTTAATGACTGTGACTAGTAGAAACAGTACTGCGCCAGCCTGTGAAAACAAAAAAAAAACCCTTACTGAATTATCATAAAAATTAGCACTTCAGGTAGTAAAGTTGTTATAATGATTTTGATTACCTCATTATGTTATAAAGTTTTAAAGCATAAAGTTTTGTCTCTAAGAATCTCTTAGGCTACAGTGTATCAATTTAGTTTAACTTAAGAAAACCCAAATCAAATTACCCCTTGCATCACTATAATGGTGCTGAAAGAGCCAATTCGACAGCTATGGAAGTAGATTAGTGCCACCAGGATTTTAATCTGAAATGTAAAGTGAAATAGGATTTGAATTTGAAATGCCACAGAAAACAGGATTTGAATTTGAAATGTAAAGTGGTCACATTTTCAATAGTTGCTACAATTCGTTGTCTGAAATTCACCCGGCTACAATTCGCTGTCTGAAATTCACCGTCTGTGCCACCAGGCATGGTTACTTCAAGTCAGAACCAAACACCCAGCCAATCCAGTTACGCTTTCTGAGTATGTGACATCACGTGACTAAGAAAGCATAACTGCAATTGGCTGGGTGTTCGGTTCTGACCTGAAGTAACCCTACCTGGTGGCACAGACGGTGAATTTCAGACAGCGAATTGTAGCCAGTTGAATTGTTAACATTAAAAAGTTACACTGAAATACAACTATTGAAAATGTGATCACTTTACATTTCTAATTCAAATCCTGTTTTCTGTAGCATTTCAAATTCAAATCCTGGTGGCACTTATTTACTTCCATAGACAACCTAATATACTTCATGTGAACTCAAATAAGTCACTGATGGTTAGTGGTGAAGTCCTTTGTGAAAGTATTTGGCCCTCTTGAACTTTTCAACCTTTTGCCACATTTCAGGCTTCAAACATAGATATAAAATTCTAAATTTTTGACAAGAATCAACAAGTGGGACACAATCGTGAAGTGGAAAGAAATTTATTGGCTATTTTCAACTTTTTTTAACAAATAAAAACCTGAAAAGTGGGGCGTGCAATATTATTCGCTCCCCTTGCTTTTAAGACTTTGGAGGGCCAGCTTTTGCTGCAATCACAGCTGCAAGTTCCTCATGGTATGTATATGAGTTTTGCACACAGAGTGATATTTTTGCCCATTCGTCCTTGCAAAACAGCTCGAGCTCAGTGAGGTTGGATGGCGAGTGATTGTGAACAGTAGTCTTCAGTTCTGCCCACATATTCTCGATTGGATTCAGGTCTTGACTTTGACCTGGCCATTCTAACACCTGGTTACGGTTACTTCTGAACCAATCTATTGTAGATTTGGCTTTATGTTTTGGATCACTGTCCTGCTGGAAGATAAATCTCCGTCCCAGTCTCTGGTCTTTTGCAGACTCCAGCATGTTTTCTTCCAGAATGGTCTTGTATTTGGCTCCATTCATCTTCCAATCACTTTTAACCATCTTCCATGTCCTCTTTGAAGAAAAGCAGGCCCAAACCATGAGGTTGCCACCACTATGTTTGACAGTGGGGATGGTGTGTTCAGGGTGATGAGCTGTTTTGCTTTTACGCCAAACATATCGTTTTGCATTGTGGCCCAAAAGTTCGATTTTGGTTTCATCTTACCAGAGCACCTTCTTCCACATGTTTGAAGTGTCTCCCAGGTGGCTTGTGGCAAACTTTAAACGAAACATTTTATGGATATCTTTGAGAAATGGCTTTCTTCTTGACACTCTTCCATAAAGGCCAGATTTGTGGAGTGTACGACAGATTGTCTTCTACCTTAACTGTAGATGTCTGCAGTTCTTGGCTGCATCTCTGATCGGCCTTCTCCTTGTTCGAGGTGAAAGTTTAGAGAGATGTCCGGGTCTTGGTAAATTTGCAGTGGTCTGATACTCCTTGCACAGAGCTCATTGAGATGTTTAAAGCTTGGGAAATCTTTTTGTATCAAAATCCGGCTTTAGACTTCTCCACAATAGTATCTCGGACCTGCCTGGTTTGTTCCTTGGTCTTTATGATGCTCTCCGTACTTCAAACACAACCCCGAGACTTTCACAGAGTAGGTCCATTTATGATACTCCTTCCATTTCAATATGATTGCTTGCACAGTGCTCCTGAGATGTTTAAACCGTGGGAAGTCTTTTTGAATCCAAATCCGGCATTAAACTTCTCCACAACAGCATCTCGGACCTGCCTGGTGTGTTCCTCGGTCTTATTATGCTCTCTGCATTTTAAACAGAACCCTGAGACTATCACAGAGCAGGTGCATTTTCTGGAGACTTGATTACACACAGGTGGATTCTATTTATCATCATCAGTCAACATTGGATCATTCAGAGATACTCACAGAACTTCTGGAGTGAGTTTGCTGCACTGAAAATAAAGGGGCCGAATAATATTGCACGCTCCACTTTTCAATTTCTCATTTGTTAAAAATGTATAAAATATTAAATACATTTCATTCCACTTCACGGTTGTGTCCCACTTGTTGTTGATTCTTGACAAAAAAAAAAATATTTCATACCTTTGTTTGATGCCTGAAATGTGGCAAAAAGTTGAAAAGTTCAAGGGGGCCGAATACTTTCACAACGCCCTGTAGCATTAGCGTCAAAGCCTTACTGTGAGGGGGAGTTTTTTAAAACTGCAGCCTGCAAAAATTGTGTTCTGAGAAGCGACAAGCTTTTGCTAATATTAGCAGAAAGGATTTCGGATCTTTTGACAGATTTGGACAGCCAACTGTAGCGCAAAATTGGTCATTTGTGGCATTTTCTTTGCAATTGTTGAGAGCACTGTTATTACAGATGGCCATATTAATTTGTTGAGTTTGAGACTCTCCTGAAGTGCTTCTCTGATCTATTTGAGGAAATGGGACATTTCATGGAGAAAACATTTAATCTTGTTAAGGAATGGCTGCAGGACCTTGCATATATGATTGGAAATACAGAGCACTTGAATAATCTGACCAAAATGATGCAAGCATGCAAAAAAAAATTCACACAGTATTATGACAGTTTACATGCATTCATGTAAAAAATGCAGCCCTCTGGGGGCACAAACCAGTGCAATCTATTGGCCGATCCCAAGCCCGGATAAATACAGAGGGTTGCGTCAGGAAGGGCATCCGGCGGAAAAACTGTGGCAAACAAATATGAGCGTTCATCTAAAGAATCCCATACGGCCGTGGCCCGGGTTAACAACGCCCGCCCCCGGCACTGCTAACCTGCAGGGCGTCGGTCGAAGACAAAGAAGAGGAGGATACCGGATCGTCGTCAGAAGAAAAAGAGGAATGCACAGAGCCTACAACTGAGTGTATGGACTTTGAATGTTGGGACTATGACAGGAAAAGCTCAGGAGTTGGTTGACATGATGATTAGGAGAAAGGTTGATATTCTGCATCCAAGAGAGCAGGTGGAAAGGTAGTAAGGCTAGAAGTTTAGGAGCAGGATTTAAATTATTCTGCCACGGAGTAGATGGGAAGCGAAATGGAGTAGGGGTTATTTTAAAGGAAGAGCTAGCTAAGAATGTCTTGGAGGTGAAAAGAGTATCAGATCGAGTGATAAGACTAAAATTTGAAATTGAGGGTGTTATGTATAATGTGGTTTAACGGCGATGCCCCACAGGTAGGATGTGACCTAGAGTTGAAAGAGAAATTCTGGAAGGAACTAGATGAAGTAGTTCTGAGCATCCCAGACAGCGAGAGAGTTGTGATTGGTGCAGATTGTAATGGACATATTGGTAAAAGAAACAGGGGCGATGAAGAAGTGATGGATAAGTATGGCATCCAGGAAAGGAACTTTGAGGGACAGATGGTGGTAGACTTTGCAAAAAGGATGGAGATGGCTGTAGTGAACACTTATTTCCAGAAGAGGGAGGAACATATAGTGACCTACAAGAGCGGAGGTAGAAGCATGCAGGTGGATTATATTTTGTGCAGAAGATGTAATCTGAAAGAGATTACTGAAGATTACTAAAGTAGTGGTAGGGGAGAGTGTAGCTCGACAACATAGGATGGTGGTGTGTAGGATGTCTCTGGTGGTGGGTAGGAAGATTAAGAAGACAAGGGTAGAGCAGAGAACCATGTGGTGGAAGCTGAGAAAGGAAGAATGTTGTGCGGCCTTTCGGAAAGAGGTGAGACAGGCTCTCGATGGACAGCAGAAGCTCCCGGAAGACTGGACTACGACAGCCAAGGTAATCAAAGAGACAGGCAGGAGAGTACTTGGTGTGTCTTTTGGTATGAAAGGGGAGAAGGAGACTTGGTGGTGGAACCCCAGAATAGATTAGAATTAGATTAGCGAAGAAGAAGTGGGACACTGAGAGGACTGAGGAGAGGCGAAAGGAGTACATCGAAATGCGACGTAGGGCAAAAGTAGAGGTGGCAAGTGCTAAACAAGAGGCATATGAAGACATGTACACCTGGTTGGACATGAAAGAAGGAGAAAAGGATCTCTACAGGTTGGCCAGACAGAGGGATAGAGATGGGAAGGATCTGCAGCAGGTAAGGGTGATCAAGGATAGAGATGGAAATGTGTTGACGGGTGCCAGTAGTGTGCTAAATAGATGGAAAGAATACTTTGAGAAGTTGATGAATGAAAAATGAAAATGAGAGAGAAGGAAGAGTTGAAGAGGTAAGTGTGAAGGACCAGGAAGTGACAATGATTACTAAGGTGGAAGTCAGAAAGGCACTACGAAGGATGAAAAATGGAAAGGCAGTTGGTCCTGATGACATACCGGTAGAGGTATGGAAGCAATTTGGAGAGATGGCTGTGGAGTTTATTCAACAGAATACTAGCGGACGAAAAGATGCCTGAAGAATGGAGGAAAAGTGTTCTAGTTCCCATTTTTAAGAACAAAGGCGATGTTCAGAGCTGTGGGAACTATAGAGGAATAAAGTTGATGAGCCACACAATGAAGTTATGGGAAAGAGTAGTGGAGGCTAGACTCAGGACAGAAGTAAGTATCTGCGAGCAACAGTATGGTTTCATGCCTAGAAAGAGTACCACAGATGCATTATTTGCCTTGAGGATGCTTGTGGAAAAGTACAGAGAAGGTCAGACGGAGCTACATTGTGTCTTTGTGGATCTAGAGAAAGCCTATGACAGAGTACCAAGAGAGGAACTGTGGTACTGCATGCGTAAGTCTGGTGTGGGAGAGAAGTATGTTAACACAGTACAGGACATGTATGATGGCAGCAGAACAATGGTGAGGTGTGCCTTAGGTGTGACAGAAGAATTTAAGGTGGAGGTGGGACTGCATCAGGGATCAGCTCTGAGCCCCTTCCTGTTTGCAGTGGTAATGGATAGGCTGACAGATGAGGTTAGACTGGAATCGCCTTGGACCATGATGTTCGCAGATGATATTGTGATATGCAGTGAAAGCAGGGAGCATGCAGTGAAGCAATTCGAAAGATGGAGACATGCACTGCAAAGGAGAGGAATGAAGATTAGCCGAAGTAAAACAGAATATATGTGCGTGAATGAGAAAGGTGGAGGGGGAAGAGTGAGGCTACAGGGAGAAGAGATAGTGAGGGTGGAGGACTTCAAATATTTAGGGTCAACAATCCAGAACAATGGTGAGTGTGGTCAGGAAGTGAAGAAATGGGTCCAAGTAGGTTGGAACAGCTGGCGAAAGGTGTCTGGTGTGTTATGTGACAAAGTCTCTGCTAGGATGAAGGGCAAAGTTTAAAAAACAGTGGTACGGATGAGAGACGGTGGTACTGAAGAAACAACAGGAAGCAGAACTGGAGGTGGCAGAAATGAAGATGTTGAGGTTCTCGCTTGGACTGAGCAGGTTGGATAGGATTAAAAATGAGCTCATTAGAGGGACAGCCAAAGTTGGATGTTTTGGAGACAAGATTCGAGAGAGCAGACTTCGATGGTTTGGACATGTTCAGAGGCGAGAGAGTGAGTATATTGGTAGAAGGATGCTGAGGATGGAGCTCCCAGGCAAAAGAGCGAGAGGAAGACCAAAGAGAAGGTTTATGGATGTGGTGAGGGAAGACATGAGGGCATTTGGGGTTAGAGAGGAAGATGCAGAAGATAGGCTAAGATGGCAAAGGATGACACGCTGTGGCGACACCTAACGGGACAAGCCGAAAGGAAAAGAAGAAGAAGACGTGCATTCATGTAAAAGTTGAGACTGAGATGGCAAATGGTGATCCTGCTCATTTTCCCTTATTTAGAGATGTTTGCACAGCAAGTATTCGTCCTGACCTGAGACAGTACAAAGACAAGATTGCAGGATTGCTTTGTGAGTTTCAGAAACGATTCCAGGTCTTTAGCAAACTTGAGGTAGGAAGGTAGCTCGTTGTTCTTTCGTGTTAGCCAAAATGCCGGCTCATTGCATTCCTGGACATTGCTTGAACACTCGGGAGAATGGAATTACCCTTCATAAGTTTGAAAGAGACCCTGTTCGTTGTGAAAAATGGATTTGTACGGGTGCAGAGGACGAGAGCTTCGTGGGTTCCAAATAACAGATAGGTGTGTATACAGCTCCAAAAAAAAAATTGTTTGGGGCGGATCACGTAATCGGTCTCTCTCATAACGTAACGTGGGCTCTCTAGTGGACAACATCGATGTTCATATTTAACCTCATTTTGGCTACTTTCTTTCCATAGGTCTGCATGGGCGACTGGTTTGCCCTTCGCTACTTATATCCATTTTCCTCCCAAATGTATGTCTTCTTTAAGAGCTTGTGCACAGTAGGGACTGTCTGTTATAATTCTCACACGTCCTACGTGTAGCCTTATAGCTTCTGACAGTCCCTCCAACACTACTGTAACTTCTCCGGGTTGGGCACTGCCACGGGTCACACGTTTGCGATGGCTCATTTCTTCTTCATTGTGTTTAAGGATGAAGCCCCAGTGGGCAGAGTGATCTTCACCTTTTCTCGATTCATCAGTGTAGAGAACCCATTCGTATGGTTTCTCTGCTTTTGTCTCTGGTTTTACTCGTTTCTTGGAAGAGGATGTTGTTGGTCGTATTTCCAAATCAGGGTTGAGTAGGATAGCTTCCCATCTGCCCCATCTCACCTTGGTCACTTTAGTGCTTTCAATGGTGTCTTTACGCAAATAGCGATGGACTTGGCTCTGCGTGATGACCCTTATTCCTTGTCCCTGGGCTAGATCCTTCAATGTCCACCAGTACTTGGCTAGGACTGCCAGTTCTCTTTTCTCCTGGGGAAACTTCTTTTCCATACAGCTCAGGGTGTAAGTCCATAAGGTCACCAAGTCAGCGCCTTCGTTACTAACGCTCACCATGGCAGCGTCTTCGTCGCATTCCACTTTAGCAATCAATCTTCTGTCCAAACTTCTTGGTTCAAGTTGTACAGCGTTTCTCACTGCTTTCTTCACTTCTTCTAAGTTCTCTTGGTCTTTGGCTAACCAGTCCCAGCTTTTAGATTTTCCCTCTTCAGGATTTTTGCGCAGACGGGCATAAAGAGGTCTTGCATGGTTTTGATAGTGAGGGACATAGTCTTAGACATAGTTGCATAGCCCGAGTATCCTCTGCCATTCATTTTCGAATGTTGGGGGTAGGATCTGTTCAATTTTTTGCTGACAAGCGTCCGAAAGCCCCAAGTCTTCTGAAACTTGGAAACCAAAGTAGTCTACTTTGAACCTAGCAAGTTGGCATCTTTTTTTTCTGATTGAGTTATCTGTCCCGCTGCTGTCACTCGTTGGATTACAGTTTGTAAGGTATTCAAATGTTCTTCTTCTGTATCATTGGCGATGAACACATCGTCAATGTAAACTGTGACTGGCTGCCCCTCCAAAATGTCCAAAGCTGCTGATTGAAACATGTTTGGGGAATTTTTATATCCTTGAGGTAGTCTCTGCCAAACGTATGATTTTTCCCTTGTGTGTGAATGCAGTCTTTCTTTGCAATTCTTTGGCGATCTTTAAGGAGAAAAATCCATTCGCCAGGTCAATGCATGATTTGTACTTTTTCCACTTTCAGCGTTTTCAACGACGCCTGGGGATTTATGACACTCGCTCGGTTTGCCACCATCCGGTGGTTTAGAGCTTTGAAGTTGCTAACTGGCCTCCATCCCCCTCCAACCTTTTCAGGCCTCTTGACGGCTTGAATTAGGGGTGTTTGTTATTGGATTTGTTTTTTCACGAATTATTCCAAGCACCAACAGTTCTTTCACTATTATTGCTATTTCAGCCCCGGCTCCCGAGTTGAGAGGGTACTGTCTCACCGGTGGATGCACTCCTCTACTTATGGTGTGTATGTTGTTCGCTCCCAAGTCCCCACAATCATTCTTGAAATGAGCCACTAAGGCTTCCTCCATTATTTCAGTCAATTTCTTTTTGCCTTCTGGCGACAAGTCGCTGTCTTGGATCTGTTGGGCCTTCACTGCTGGTACATCCACTGGTTTATACCACTCATATTCCAGGATTATTTTGGTTGGTCCAACTCCCACTTCTGTTTCTGATTTCAACTTTTTCCATTGTTTTATGGCTGTTTGGCATTTATTTCTGGGTTTATTCAGTTCTTCTGAGCCTCGTAACATCAATAGGTTGTATGGTCGCAGGATCCACACAATTCCCTTCCAAATTTCAACTGGCATTTCTGTAGTTGATCCATTAGCTACTTTCACTTTAAGGTGTCCGATCTTTTTCAATGGTTTAAGGGTCATTGACACCTTGGCCCCGGTGTCCACCAAATAGGGTATTCCCTCCAATTTGGTGTAGAGTTTGTCCCATATTCGATAGACTCCTTCCAGGGTGACCCATGCCTTTGTTTTCATTACTTTCTGGGCCCTCTTGAAGTTGCAGCTTTGCGAGCCTCAAGTTGGGCCTTTCTTTCTTGTGGTGTAATTTTGAGAAATTCTTCTCTCGGTATGTATGCTCCAAGTTCTGTCTTTTTCGCCGTTTGTTGTTGTCTTGGTTGGGAAGGTTGTTTCTGATTTTCAGCTGTTCTTTGGGAAGGCTGTATTGGTTTGTGAGCAGGCTGCTGGTTATTTCCACGAGGGCAGTTGTCAGTTGATGCTGCTTTCCTCTTCTCACTGCTCCCATTGCTTGATAGAGGCTTTGATTTTTTTGCACTGTGCTATCAGGTGCCATCTTCACAAAAGTTGCTTCGTTTCCCATTTCTCTTACAATCATTCGCAGCACTTTAACATATCTGGTCGGAGCTATGACTTGTCTTGTTTTATGCCATACATTTAATAGCATGACTCCTTGCTTGAGTCGCTCTCTAGCTCTAGCTATGTGAGCCTCTTCGTCCTCATCTTCACCATCCACTCATCTCTCATAGACCTGTTATGTTTCGTTGGGTCCAATCGGGTTGGCCTTGATATATTGCAGCCATAACTTCTTGCCTATCTCTCCTCCTGGAGCGTCTTTGAACATAGGCCATATCTCAATTAGATTTTTTTCTGAGTCATCGGCCGAACTAATTCTTTTAAAGCGTTAAAGTCGTGCAGTCTTTCTCCGCGCTGGTCGGTTGGTACAGGGAGTTAGGCCCAAAGATTGTCATTCCTAGTTGATTTTCGTACTGAGAGGGCTGATTTCCAGGGTTGACAGGGGCCATCATTGCTCCAGTGTCCATATCCAAGTCATCTTCGGCTCTGAACTCAATTTGTGCTCTGCAGTACACTGCTTGTTTAAGTTTTCTAAACTTCGGGTGCTGATGGGTATTCGACTGGTTCCCTTGCTTCACCAGGCGATCGCCTCGGGTCTCCCTTTGGTCCAGGTAAAGGTGTCGGTGGAGGTAGCGCTCAATAAGGAGTCACAGATCGACTGGGATTGGATGTGGAAGGACTTAAGGTCCCCGTCCCTCTTCCAGGGCTTCTTTCTCCTCTCCTCAGCCAATTTGGTCTGGCTTGTTCTCCATCCTCTATTTCCACTCCAATACTTTGAGGTTCCAAGTCTTGTTCCGTCTCTTCCCTCATCCTTCTGGGGGACGGCATGGGATAGGTCCTTGTTGGGCTGGTTGAGGCGGTGTTCTGGCTTTAGCTTTGGGTTGCTGTTGAAGTTGCAGTTCAGTTTGGGATACGCGTAGCATCTGAGTTAACAGCTCCTCTTTTGCTGTGTTGATTCTTTCTTCTCTCTCTTTCTTTGATATTGGCACCACAAATTCAGCTCCTGAGGCTAAACTCACTGGGGTCAAGATCCTCCGTCTGAAGGCCCCTACTACTGCCGTTTCAACTAGTTTCCACAACATCTTTTCTGATTTTATCCCGTTCACAACTCTGGCGGCTCCACCTTCTCGAGCTTTGCCAATGCCGCATTCTAGTACTTTTGACATTTCTTCCAAATATTCTGTTTGGTCCACTTCTGCAGTCCACTTCTCCCCAGGGACATGTACTATCATGTAGTAGGGCGTCCTCTCCACAGGGTTGCTCTCAGGTGGACCCCTGGTCCCTGTTTTGTCGTCGATTCCTTGGGTGGGGTCCTTAGCCTCTGTGTTGCAGGCACATCAATTACAGGACAGTTGTATCAGTCTTTTTGCATTCACAACAGTATGAATTCACTTGCATGTATCCGTGGCCACTTCTTCTTTTCCTTTCGGCACTGCCCTGGAATTCTTTAACTGGGTGTGGGACCACTCACTTATTGAAAGAAATAACTCATGTAAGTCGAAAGGAGAACCTGTCTATTTACCAATCGATCTACGTTCCTACCCTCGCCTATGGGGACGAGCTGCGGGTCATGACTGAAAGAACAAGATCTCGGATACAAGCGGCCGAAATGAGTTTCCTCCGCAGGATGTTTGAGCTCTCCCAAAGAGATAGGGTGAGAAGCCCAGTCGTTCCAGGAGGGGCTCACTGTCGAGCCGCTGCTCCTCCGCATTGAGAGGACCCAGATGAGGTGGCTGTGGCATCTGATCCGGATGCCTCCTGGACGCTTCCCTGGTGAGATGTTCCGGGCAAGTCCCACCAGAAAGAGACCCCGGGGACGACCCAGGATAAGCTGGAGAGACTGTCTCTCGGCTGCCCTGGGAACGCCTTGAGATCCCTCCGGAAGATCTTGAAGAAGTCTGGGTATCCCTGCTGAGCTACTTCCCCCAGACCCAACCTGGAGAAGCGGTAGAACATGGATGGATAACTCACGGACAGGGTTCCCTTGCTACTTCATGCTTCACTTTTTGTGGCTTCAGTGCTTCATGTTTTTTTTTTCCACTCTCTCTCCCCCCTAAAAAAACTTGGAAAAATACCACCATATTCGTTCATTGTGGGAAGACTCATTGATCGACCAATGAGAGCATATGTGAATTTATTTCGTGTGCCGATTGGCTGTGCATCATTGAAGCCTCACCCAGCAACTTCCGTCCCACCCTTTCTTTATTCCTTCCTTTCCGCCATTTTCGTCTACATTGTTGACTGCGCGGTAACCTCTCATGTTCACAATGCCGCCGAAGCGCTCTGCTGATGTGAAAGCTTCTTCCAAAGCGCCCAAGAGGAAGAGGAAATGATGATCAGCAAAAAGTACGATTTTTTTGATATGATCAAAGACTGCAGAAGTTACAATGAAGAAAATAAGTATTTGAACATGATGCTATATTGCAAGTTCGTCCACTTAGAAATCATGGAGGGGTCTGAAATTTTGATCGTAGGTGCATGTCCACTGTGAGAAAAAGAAACTAAAAAGAAAAATCCAGAAATACAATATATGATTTTTTTTTAACGATTTATGTGATACAGCTCCAAATAAGAATTTGAACACCTGTCTCTCAGCTACAATTCTGACCCTTTAAAAGTCCACCTCCACTCCTCCATGTGTTATTCTGAATCAGATGTACCTGTGTGAGGTCGTTAGCTGCATAAAGACACCTGTGCTTCCTGCTCACCTGCTGGTTTGAAATCATGTATGGCACGCAAGTTCCCCCATCTTAAACCAGCACATGTCAAGGCCCGTCTTAAGTTTGCCATTGACCATTTGGATCATCCAGAAGATTCATTGGAGAAGGTTTTGTGGTCAAATGAGACCAAAATGGAACCTTTTGGTCATAATTCCACTCATCTTGTTTGAAGATGAATGATGAGTTCCATCCCAAGAACAGAACTGTGAAGCATGGGGGTGATAGCATCATGCTTTGGGGGTGTATTTCTTCACATGGGACAGGACGACTGCACTGTATTACGGAAAAGACTGACCGCGACCGTGTTTTGTGATATTTTGGGGAAGAGCAAAGAGCATTGAAGATGGGACGTGGCTGGGTCTTTCAACATGACAATGACCCGACGCACACAGCCAGGAAAACCAAAGAGTGGCTCCATAAGAAGGATATTATCTGGCGTGGCCTAGCCAGTCTCCAGACCTAAACCCAATAGAAAATCTTTGGAGGGAACTGAAAATCCATGTTTCTCAGCGACAGCCCAGAAAAGGCGGACTAACAGGTCTTTGAGGGTCAGAATTTTTGCTGATAGACAGGTGTTCAAATACTTTTTTGCAGCTGTACATTGTGATTTCTGGATTTTTCATTTTAGATTATCTCTCTCACGGTGGACATGCACCTACGAGGAAAATTTCATACCCTTCCATGATTTCTAAGAGGGAGAAATTTTCTTCACTGTACGCTTTCATGCCGTGCCATTATGGCGTTATTTCCAATGCCGCCGAAGCACTGTGCTCATGCGAAATCTTCCTCTGAAGCGTCAAGAGGAAGAGAAAAATGCCAATCAGCAAAATTGTCAAAACGTTTTTGGTACGATCCAAGACTGCACAAGTTGTGGTGTGCCATTATGGCGTGATTCACAATGCCGCCGAAGCGTTGTGCTAATGCGAAAGCTTTCTCCGAAGTACCCAAGAGGAAGAGGAAGATGATGACGATCAGTAAAAAAGTACAACTTTTGGACGTGATCAAAGACAGCAGAACTTCTGCTTTTGTGACGCGCCATTATGTCGTGAGTTAATCCACAGTGCGCTACATAAAGATGGATGTGGCAAACCTGAAACCAAAATCTGTAAAACCGCTGACTGGCTGACGAAAAGTGCTGATGAACCTCAAGCCAGCACTAGTGCTGCCATGAGTGATTCACCCCCTCCAGGATGAGACTTTTCAGCAACCCAAGGGTGGTTTTAAAAATTTCAAAAGCATTACGGCCTCAGAAGCGTGTCTTTGTATGGTGAGGCTTCCTCGGGCGACAACTATGCTGCTTGTTGTGGACTAATTTGCACAAGACATTGGTACGAGCTGTTGAGTTTAACACTTGTGTTGAGGGGGTTATGACACACTCACAGACACACACACAAAACATCTCCCCACCTCAACGCTACAATACGTACTGCAATAAAAGGTATAGTCCAGCATAAGGTTTTATTACAGATTTAACTAGAGATTTGTTGTTGTACAGTACAACTGTTCTACTGCCCCCCACCCCCCCACACACAAAAAAAATCCCCATCTCAAACTCCGGTGCATCGCCAGCACCTCCAGCAGAAGTCTACAAGTGATGAATGTTAACTATACAGTAATATAATACTGTTTTATAATTTCTATAAAATGATAGCGTTTTACAATTTCTATAAATATTATAAATTCAGGGGGCATGGTGGCTCAGCTGGGAAGCTTTGGCCCCACAGTGCTGAGGTCCTGGGTTCAATCCGGACCCGCCTGTGTGGATTTTGACATGTTCTCCCTGTGCCTGCGTGGGTTTTCTCCGGGCACTCCGGTTTCCTCCCACTTCCCCCAAACATGCAACAGTAATTGTGAGTGGCTGTTTGTCTCAATGTGGTTTGAGATTGGCTGGAAACCAGTTCAGGGTGTACCCGACCTCCTGCCTGTTGACATTTGGGATAGACTCCAGCACTCCCCGCGACCCTTGTGAGGGTAAGCGGCAAAGAAAATGGATGGATGGATGGATAGATATAAATTCATAATACTGTTCAATTTATAAGGTTTTATCATTAAAGATGTATTTAAATACCTCTTCTTGTCTCAAATATGGAAAGTACCAATACAGGGTTCCTTTGCTGTTTCAGTGCTTCCCAGATTTTTATGAAAAAAAAATATGCGTGTATATATATATATATATATATATATATATATATATACAAAACCAGATCAGCATATTGCAGAAAGGCATATTGATACAAGGTTCCTCTCATATATACTGTATCTTAGTGTTGTGGTTTTTTTTTTTGTTTTTGTTTTTTTTTTTCAGCAATAACATTTTTTGATTGTGTAGTTACAATACTACCTCAGCGTTGTGCCCCAGCGAAAGCTTCCTGCACGGCCCTAAAGAAGTGGTAATGCCGCGGGAACTTTTATTGTTTTAGGGATCCAGCAGGCGGAATGGGCACCTTTTTGGAATCCATCTATCCATCCATTTTCTACTGCTTCTCCGGGGTCGGGTCGTGTGGGAAGAAGCTTCAGCAGGGATACCCAGATTTCCTTTCACTCAGCCACTCCTTCCAGCTTTTCCTGAGGGGATCCCGAGGCGTTTCCAGGCCAGCCGAGAGACGTAGTCTCTTCGGCGTGTCCTGGGTTGTCTGGATCAGATGCCCCAGCCATCTCATCTGGGTCTTCCCAATGCGGACAAGCAGTGGCTCAACACTGAGACCCTCCCGCATGACCGAGCTTCTCACACAATCTCTAAGTGTGAGCCCGGACACACTGCAGAGGAACCTTATTTTGGCTGCTTGTATCCGGGATCTTGTTCTTTCGGTCTCAACCCACATCTCGTGCCCATAGGTGAGGGTAGAAATGTAGATTGACTTGTAAATTGAGAGCTTCGCCTTTTGACTTAGCTCTCTCTTCACCACAACAGCCAGATACAAAGTTCGCAACACTGCAGATGCTGCACCGATCCGCCTGTCATTCTCTCGATCCATTCTTCACTTACTTATGAACAAGACCCCAAGATACTTGTACTCCTCCACTTGGGGTAGGATCTCTTCCCTGACCCAGAGAGGGCACGTCACCCTTTTCTGACTGAGGACCATGGACTCAGATTTGGAGGTACGGATTCTCATCCCAGCTGCTTCACACTCGGCTTGGTGAAGTCCAACTCTCACGGGAAATAAGTCCGATTTATAGCTGGCAATGCGAACCAAACTCTGACACCTGTTGTACAGGGACCGAACAGCCCATATCAGGGGTTTTGGTACCATACACTCCTGAAGAACCTCTCATAGGACTCCCCGAGGGACACTGTTGAATGTCTTCTCCAAGTCCACAAAACACAGGTAGACTGGATTGAGTGAACTCCCATGCACCCTCAAAGATGGAGGTGTGTAGAGCTGGTCCACTGTTCTACGGCCAGGACAAGGAAGACAACCCAGTGAAATATTAAAAATGACTGGCCCATAATTGGTCGATTTCCCAATTCTTTTACAAGTCTTGTGTATGTAGCCTACTCAGGAGGACCCGTGTGTTATGCGTGTGTGTATTTCTATTATTTGTTCTCTTTGCTGCCTTTTGTTTTCGGACCAGCTGGAACTTTCGCTTATATGGAATACTTGCTGGGATGGACATTTGCTTGTTTCGGAACACTCGTTCAACAATGGTGACTATTCGCCGTTGTGGCTCAACTACTCTTTTCTTGAACGCCTATTTTGTGTTTGCTATTCTATCTACTTTGTGTTGTGATGATGTGTGAGGGATTAAATTGTCAGAAACGCAATACAACTGCCTTGTTGCATTTTGCTGGTTTGAACAAAGATGACGTTAGTCTAAATTCACACGTAACAAAATTGGGGGCTCGTCCGGGATCAAATTTCATTTGACATTCGAGACATCTGTTTTACGTTCGTTCATTTTTTGGAACATTTGCAACTTAAACTGTGAAGCCAGCAAAATGGAGTTTAATCTTGAGCACTTTATTAGGTCCCCTACCCCTGAATCAGTCTGTGATTTGCGCAAGTCTAATCTCTTGCAGCTTGCTAGTTATTTCCGACTTGATGCCAAATCTGCTATGAGAAAATTAAAAATTTTGAAAATTGTTCTGAATCATTACATTGATGAGAAAATTTTTGTTCCTGATGTATGCGTCTGCAAAAAACCTCACTTCCTGGTTCTTCTTCAACACAAAGTCCTCAAGAGACTTTTCATAGTGGGAAATGAAAAAAATGGATATACGGGAACATTCTGACGTGCTGTGAACAAACGGATGAGTCCATTCCGGCTGATTTTTTTTTTTTTTATTTATTTTTTTTTTCCCCCATAAAAAACAAAACATTTTTTTAGGTTAACAACTTACTAATGTCAGTGGCACTTTAAGTTAATACCTGAACTATTGTAATCTTAGTCTCAAATATGTAAAATATAAATACTGTTTACATATTTTAATCATTCTGGTCCTCAGATACACATAAATAAAAATTCCTTGCGTGTGTGTGTGTGCGTGTGTGTGTGTGTGTGTGTGTGTGTGTGTGTGTGTGCACCAGAATATTTGAAATATGTCAACCATACAGTATTTATACTTTGCATACTTAAGACAAAAATTACAACAGTACAAGTGTCTAGGTTAACAATAACAATAGATTAATAGCAATTTTATTGCAGTTCGGAATTAACATTTTTCACCCGGAGACTCTTCTGCTGGAGGTACTTGTCAGGTTTACGCAACCTATGACATTTAAATTACGATATTCAAGGAAGGAATACAAGAGGAATATTTGCTCACGAGGAGAACGTAGGGGGATGTGTACAATCCTCTCCACATTCTGGCCACATCTCGGTAAATCCTCCCTTTTTATTTCTCGTGAATATTGCATCCTGAAGTATAATGCGCACCCCCAAAGTTGACCTAAATCAGGAAACCTTTCTACTAATGTACAATGCGCACCACACGTTTGCTGCTATCTATTTTGCTTGGCTTGTACTTTTATTGTTTGCATTTGTCTTGTTTTTCCAAAAATTGCCGATACAACAATTATTAATAATAGTCTTTGTGCATGTGCTGACATAGCAGGAATATATATCTCGGGACAGGCTACAGGACACGCTTGTCCTGGTCCCTGTAATTGTCAGAACAGAATTCCTCAACCAGAATCAGAACCAAAATCATTTTATAAATACTGTTAATGCTGTTAACCCTCTTAAATAAACTATTTAAAAGTGTTTAACTTGAACTTTGTGGAGAAACGTTTTTGCGTTAAGTATTTGTGCATAAAACATTTGTGCATATTGGAGTACATCCACTACATTACACATGGTTGGCCAAGCCTTCAAAAGGAGCATCTGACTCATTTCCACTTTGAAAAAGAGCGATCATAGCAACCTTTGGTGCATCGCTGTGGAACTCATCATTGATGACTTGGTCCAGTTCCGGTGCATTGCATCATGAACAGTGATCCCATCTTCCTCGCGCAGCATCACATCCTCTGTGCCATCCATGGCGTTTGTGAGGAAACATATTTTGAATTCCAAGAGTCTTGGGTCCCTTTATTCCTCATTGTTGTCAGCATTTTGAGGTGAAGCTAATAGTGCAGCCTCTAGCCCTCCATTCGGCTACAATCTGTAGCAGCATTTCTATGGCGTCAGTAGCTATCAAAACAACGAGAGCTCAAACTACGTAGAAACGAGCGTAATGGACACATTAAAAAAAGCAAGCATTTTAATTATGTGCGCCATTTTTTATGTCCCTATTATGATCGTTTTTATGTAGTTTGACCTCTCGTTGTGAGTGATGACACTTTTCTTTTAAAAACTAGCCCTTGTAGTTGACATTTTTTCCTCGTTGAAGTTAAAACAAACTCACAGGCAGCCGTTTCTGATGTTTGGTTCAGTAGCAACAAATATGCTATGCTAATGATCATAAAAAGGCAAACTCCGGCGAGCAGATCAGGGAGCTCAGTTTGGTGGCGCAAATTACCGTAATACATATAAATGTGTAACTTCAGACATAGGGTTAACCCTTTTTTTTTACCACTCTATGTACCTGTCCACGATTATACAATGTTATTTTTGTTTTGTTTTTAATCTATACCTATATATAATGCACTCTATTGACTTTGTAAATATTTTGGGAAAATTTTGAGCATCATATTTTAGAAACTACAGCAAGATACACAACAAACGTGATAAAGCGACCGTAAGCAATTGTAGCAAATAAAGCGTGCGTGATGTCTTCTTCTAAAGAACGTAGAGCGCAGAATGTTCCGACGCACCCCTGTGATGTCCCATCCGTCTCACCGTTGTGACGTCCCCTCCGTCTCACCGTTTTGATGCCCCCTCTGTCCCACGCAATGTGCCTCTCTTTGTTGCGTCACATTGTTTAAACACGTATAACATCAAGGATTAAAAGCAAAACAAAACTGCAAATACGAGAACTTTATATACAGTTAATCCAATTAATCCAACAGTGCTGATGGTGTAATTGAACTTTTTATCTTTGAGAAAAACATCGTGCTATCTTTGTTTGGACTTGTGCTTCAAAGTTCCTCTGTACAACGATGTAACCCTGTTAACACAATTGCTAAACTCCACAGCTCTTACCTTAGACGTCGATGTCTTGTGCAAATTCTGCCTCCACATAATGACGAGCAGCATCATTGTCGCTGGAGGAAGCCTCACCATTCAGAAGCACGCTTCTTAGCGCATAACGCTTTTGAAATTTTTAAAATCAACTTTTGCTAGCCGAAAATCCTCGTCCTCGACGGGATGAATCCCTCCTTCTATCTTGAGGTTCGTCATCACTTTGGAACGTATTAGGCTATTTCACTGCGTTCTACGTACGAAAGATTCAAGTTACGAAACGACTTCCAGAACGGATTCATTTCATAAACAGAGGTACCACTGCACAGTGTTGCCTCACGACAACACTGTTGACTTTACGAGGCCTCTGTTTTTTTTTTTGTTTTTTTTTTTAACAGTGTATGAATGCATATTGTGCATCCTGATTCGCAAAGGGGAACCCGCATTGTGTACTGCATCCCGATTGGCTAAGGGACTGTAGACCATGATCAACTGCCCTAAGTACAAGACCCTGGGGTGAGAGAGAAGGGGCGTGGTCCTGCCACTTAGTGGGGGTAATGTGGCAAAATAAAGAGTGTGCATTGAGGTGCTCAGTCATTAGAAGGAAAAAAAAATCTGCGATGTGAAAGTTTGTGCGTTTGTGTGCATAGTTTAGTCGTACCCCGTGTTGTGCCCACGTTGTGCCGTGACATGGTTCCGTTACTCATGGCGGGCAATCTAGAGTGTGTATAGTTGCTCAGTGATTTGGGTGGGGAAAAACCCCTGAAAACCTCCGCGATGTGAAAACTTGTGGGTATGCATGCATATGCGTGTGCGCTTTTGAAATGCTGGTGCTCACGTGGACAAAGCTAAATGAGCCGATGAGCAGTCACATAGAATTGAGTGACATCAATTAAATTAGTTCCAAAGCCTATTGCCACCACGATGCCGTCGGAATATTTTGGATTGAAGCTTGATGAACGCAGCCATCCTGCTCATGCCAAAAAAGCTGCTAAATTAAATTTGTGTGATGTCACAACCAAGACGACTTGGCTTAAAACTTAAAACCTCTACGTAACGAAATCCATTTCAAACACAATCTTCCTGTCAAGTTAAAAAGCCTGACTCTCTATTAAAAGAAGGCGAACAGAGAAGGTTTCAAGTTTTACTTGCTGCAAGGGGAGCAGGACTTCTGCCTGCTTCCAACCAACTCCCACTTGTGTCCCCTTGCAGCTTCTTTTTATTCAGTGAATCACGTGTGTGTGTGTGTGTGTGTGTGTGTGTGACTGATTGTTTACATCTGTTAGCTTGATTATATCAAGTTAGATTGATTACATCAAGACAGTGAGTTCAAAGGTACAAGCTTGGTGGTGATGTGTAACCAACTACAGTATGAACAAAATGAGAACACAAGGATGATTATTTTAACACTTCCCAACCAATTTCTTCACTTGGGAAGAAAAAAAAAACACATGGCGCATTTCCCGTTTCACGTCAGCTTGCAATTATTGAACCGTTTTCCCAAAAATGCAAAAACGAATATGACAGCTTACAGCATATGATGTACATGTGTTCACATTATCATTACAGAGTTATTATTGTAGTAGACGTAGCCTTTGAACATGTTGACCCAGACTTTTGAAAAGTAGTGCAAATCTTGAATCAAAAGAGTTTGCTTTATCTATTTATTGTAACTTCCACGGCGGTGCGATAGCCCACCCTATCCACTGTGTGCAGTTAGCAGGCCCCGTGGCGTTTCGTCACGGCTTCAGTTCTGACATAATCGAAGCTGGCATGTCTGTTTAGGAGGATATTTTCACCCAGAATTTAAAAAAAAGCACCAACAACGACCTATACCTATTTTTCGCTTTCAAGCACACAGATGGAAAAGGATTTGAGGGTTGCTATTAATGAATGATTATTATTCGTTCTGTGCCCAACCTCATAGATTGACCATTAAAATAAAATTTATTCCACAAAGCTATAAAAATTTTCTTTTGATCGTAAAATGCTTTTCCTGGATAAAGCGGAGGAAAAAAACATGGAATTACGGTTAGATATTTATTTCTCAAATATTTCGGCCTCAGACAGGTTTTGATCTTTGCTTTCATTCTAGAATACAGTAGTGTTGTCATTTTTTTTAAACTACGAAGGTTAGAACTTTAAGAGTGTTTAAACGAGAAATTTGAGGAAATGTTAATGCCTGTCTGAGAAAAGTTTATCAAGTGTGTGTGGTTTGGGGTTTAACAGCCTTAAAACATATAAGAGATACTTAGAAAAATCCTGTAAATTAAAAAAAATCACGAAACCAAAAAAAAAAATATATAGTACTGTAAATGAAAAAAGCTGTGGAGAAAGAGACATACAATAAATAGGAGTCCAACTCACCAGCTTGCGAGAACGCACTTTTATGTGCACCTGCACAGTGAGCTATCAAAAAAGCCAGGAGCAGTCCAACCAACAGTCAATCGATGCACATCAATGTATTGGCCCCACTTGTAACAACCGATGAAATGGATGATAGGCTGACGTCTTTTCTTTTGGCATGCGGTGACGCGATTTACGAGAACTGCCTCGCGATCGACCAGATCGACGCATTCAGCACTACTGCTTGAGACAGTGACACAATACCTCAGTTGAACTCTTGTCATCTGTCACTATGAGATTTGTGTGTCATCTGTATAGCTCTTGTAGTCAAAATTGCAATTCTGAAGAATTTGACCCAAGTGTAGCATATACAGGCTGAACAGAAGGGTCCAAGAGCTGGCCCTTGGGGGGCCTCACTGGTCTTGCTATTCGATGAGATTGAACACTTACAGTGGAAACAAAATAGCACCTTTCCCCCTAGTAGGACCTAAACCATTGAAGGATTGTTCCATTTAATCCTACACACGTTTCCAACCTCTTTAACAGTATTTTATGATGTAACATATCAAAAGCCAGACTGATGTCACAGCTTTCTCGAGTCAGTATCCAACCTTATATCATTTAACACTTTAAGAGCAGATTCTGTACTGTGATGAATATGGGACCTGATTGAAATTGATGGAAAAAGTCCATCAATGCTGAGTTCATCAAAAATAACTTTCGAAACAACCTTGTCTATGAAAGGGAGCTTTTTGATGGGTCTATAACTTGCGAACATGGAAGCATCCAGCGAGCACAGACTTTGCAATAGCTTTGATATAGTGCCTTGTGAAAGTATGATTGCTTGCACAGTGCTCCTTGAGATGTTTAAATCTTGGGAAATATCTTTGTATCCAAATCCGGCTTTAAACTTCTCGACAACAGTAACCTGCCTGGTGTGTTCCTTGGTCTTCATGATGCTCTCTGCACATTAAAGGTCAACTGTCATGAAATGAAACTTCTGGAGTGAGTTTGCTGCACTGAAAGTAAAGGGGCCAAATAATATTTCCCGGCCCACTTTCAGTTTTTATTTGTCAAAAAAGTATAAAGTATCCAATAAATTGAATTCCACTTCATGATTTTATCCCACTGGTTGTTGATTCTTAACCAAAAAAATAAATTTTATATCTTTGTTTGAAACTTAAAATGTGGTGAAAGGTTGAAAAGCTCAAGGGGGCCGAATACTTTCACAAATTGCTGTATTTAATCAAGACAGCTCGTTGATGGTTCGAGCTGGTGAACTTTTTTCTCTTGTTTTTTTTTTTTAGTCAACTGTATCAGATAAACTCTGACATGGTAATTTAATTTTTCCTGGGTGGCTTCACATGTAGTCTCATTTTTATCGTCTTGTTGATTTATGCTGATCATTAACCAAGTGGATTGTATTTTTCCACTTTAATAAGCGAATTCATAACATTTATCAGCTGTTAGGATTAATGGACGCGTTGTGAGCTTGTCAACCACAGCAAACAATGTGAGTATTGTTGAAGTTCTTACTGATGATTTCAGAAATGTGTTGCTGCTTAACCCTGACTAACTCTTGGTGAAATTGTCTGTAGATGTCATAGTCAATTGGGAGTTTAGTTTTTCTCCATTTAAGTTCTGTTTTCCTCCACTTTGATGTATAGGTCTTTAACATCACAGTGCTTCGCCACCACCTTTTAGGTTGGGTCAAGATTGTCCTAAATAGGAGTGACAGCATTCATTACATTTGAGATTTTCTAGGTGAGATTATTCAAAAGTTCATCAACTGTCTCAACATTCACAGTTTGTGGCACAGCTATGGGCTCCATAGACTTAGTGACAATACTCTAATTGATCCTCCTTATTTATCAATGGACATAGAGGTTGTCTAAACTGGATCCCAGCCAGCTATAGAATTTACTTCAAAGTTCTGCTACTGGTTTATAAATAACTAGTTGGGTTAGATGCTGGCTATGTGAAAAAATACTAATGGAATATGAATCCACTAGGGATGTGAGATCTACTGTACAAACTCAGGTCAGATGGAGGAGCACAGTGTTTAAAGCGAACATGTTGGAGCTGAAGCAACATTTTGCTGTTTTGCGTCACACAAATAGATTTAGCAGAAGTGAAGTCAGCTCCAAGTGTATGTTTTTAAGTCCAGGCAAAAAGCTATTCTTTTTTTCTCATGCTTATAATTGAGCATTTGGGAGTTTTTGCATTTCTCAAATGATTTCTGTATGACCTCTTTTGTGCTTTACTTAACTGTTTTTTTTCTCTTTTTTTCCAATACTTTTCGTCATGTGAAGCACATTAAGTTATCTTGTAGAAATTTGGAGACAAATGGATTTATTTGCCTTTGCATATTGGTATTACAATGAACGTACAATAATTGTCTACCATTTTTTTACATTCCAACTGAAATAGTTTGGTGCTACAAACATGTCACAGAATAATGTCTACTGAATTCCCTCCGAATAGTAGCAGAGTAAAATGGTTCATATATGCACGTAGTAAATGGAGGTTCTAAACTTTTGATTATCGGTTAATGTTACACAAAGAACCCTACAGATTTGTGAGGAAGCACTACACTGAGCGCGGAGTAGCTTTGGTTAAGACCCAAATTGGTGCCATTGTGCGGGTGTCCGCTTTCAAAAATTATGAATTCATAATTAATGAATTTTTTTGTTTTATTTCTGTCAAAGCAAGTACTCCACTGAGTTTGAATGATGTACATTTCATGATGCTCGGGACTGTTGTAGTGTTATGTTGAAGATATCTTCTGAAAGTTAAAGTGGTTCCTCCTTTAGTTCTTGCATCATTCTGCTAATGGAATGACAGATCAAAATCATGGTGGTGATCTGAGATAAAGGTTGAGGTGGAGGGAAATGTTTTGCTTTTTGTTTTCCTAGGGTCATGTGATGGCCAAGAGGGTTTTTGACACTTACTCACCCCACGAGGATGAAGCCATGATCCTCTTTCTCAACATGGTGACTCGAGGTCGCGTACTAATCTTTACCATTAAGGTAAGTTACTTGTTCTCATCTCGATCAATTGTTGTTTACGAAAAAAAATTCAAAAGTAAATTGGTCCAAGAAAAGAGCTGCTGGACAATTTAATTATGTTCTCTATTGTGATATGAAACCGCACCGCATCAGTTAGGGCTGGATGAGATAACTAAGCAAGCTTGATGTTGCATTTTTTCCTACTGCTTTTTTTTGTGCAGGATGAGGGCACATTCCATCTGAAAGATGCAGCTAAAAACTTGCTAAAAACTCTGGGAAGCCAGATGTCTCTCAATCTCAGCTGGAGGGACATGTGGACTCTAGTGGTGAAGAAAGGAGGTAATTACTTTTTAACAATGCAATCGACTATGGTGTAACTGTAAAAAAAAAAAAAGACAATGAGAACTTCTATCTAGGGTTTACTTCCGCTGATTTAAAAGAAAAATATATATATTTTTTTCCACACTTTTATATACAACCAGAGAGAGAGAGGAATAAAGGAGAAAGAAAGAAAAAAAATACAATTAATTTACATTCATGAACAGTGGGATAATACCTTTATAAATGAGAGAATAGGAAGGTTTTTCTTATCTCCAATTATCTGATCTAGTAGGTCATCTCAACCAAGTAAGTAAGCAAAGAAATTAACCTTAAAGGGAAAACAATAACAATAATCATAGTAGTCCCAAAAAAAGAAGAAAAATGATACCACCTCAAAGCACCTGACCTTTGTACAATGATTTACAAATTCGCTTCAAGTAAAACATTTTTTAGGTTTTTCTTGGTTTTCTTGGTATTGGAACTCTCGGGTGATACCCGTTATGACAAGACAAGATGCAATACTTATGAGTTTAAAAAAAATTGCACTGCATAACACGCTAAGAAAAAGGAAAGAATAATAATAATGACAACAACAAAAGCAGTAAGTGGTGGGGACCAATTAACAAAATTAAGATAAACTTGATTTCACGTTATGTAGTAACTAAGTAATGTTATGGCATATTTTGTCCAGTTTTCCCAATGTCTCTCAAACTTGTCTTGTTCTTGCCTCAAGATGAAAGTTAGCTTCTACATTTTAAAGATACCCCTCCTCGAGCCGTCACCCTTTCATGGTGGAGGGGTTTGTGTGTCCCAATGATCTTAGGAGCAAAGTTGTCTGGGGCTTCATGCCCCTGGTAGGGTCACCCATGGCAAACAGGTCCTAGGTGAGGGACCAAACAAAGTACGACTCTAAAACTCCAATTGATGACTACAAAAATTGGATCTTGGTTTCCCTTGCATGGACGCGGGTCACCAGTGCCACCCTATGGAGCCAGGCCTGGAGATGGGGCTCGAAGCTGAGCGCCCGGTGGCCGGGTCTGCACCCATGGGGCTTGGACGGGCACAGCCCGAAAGAGTAACATGGTTCCCCCTTCTCATTGGCTCACCACCTGTGAGAGGGGCCATAGGGGTCAGGTGCAATGTGAGCTGGGCGGTCTGATCCCCGGCTACAGAAACTAGCTTTAGGGACATGGAGTCACCTCTTTGGCAGAGAAGGAGCCCGAGTTGGTGCGTGAGGTTCGAGAGTTTCCGACAAATACTCGTCTCTACGCACCACTGGGGCTCTGGCACCACACCTCTTGAGAGGTGTTGGACTCTGTTCCACGGGGAGAGACACCATGCAGGTGTGGGTATCCTTATTGCCCCCCGGCTCGGGGCCTGTATGTTGGGGTTTACCCCAGTGGATGAGAGGGTAGACTCCCTCCACCTGCAGGTAGGGGGATGGGTCCTGACTGTTGTTTATGCTTATGCACCAAGCAGAAGTGCAGAGTACCCACCATTTTTGGAGTCCTTAGAGGGAGTGCTGGAGAGCGCCCCCTCTGGCGATTCCATCATTCTAGTGGGGGACTTCAATGCCCACGTGGACAATGACAGTGAGACCTGGAAGGGCGTGAATATACAATCAGAACTCGAGTCGTGTTCTGTTACTGGACTTCTGTGCTCATCACGGATTGTCCATAACAAACAGGCATAAGGGGTTTCACATGTTCACTTGGTACCAGGACACCCTGGGTCACAGTTCGATGATCGACTTTGTGGTCGTGTCATCCACTTGTAACTGCATGTCTTGGACACTCGGGTTGAGAGAGGGGCGGCGCTGTCAACTGAACACCACCTGGTGGTGAGTTGACTCTGATGGTGGGGGAAGATGCCAGTCTGACGTGGCAGGGCCAAACATATTGTGAGGGTCTGCTGGTAATGGCTGGCAGATTCACCTTCCATAAGGAATTTCAACTCCCACTTCCGAAAGAACTTTGCTTACATCCCAGAGGAGGCGGGGTACATTGAATCAGAGTGGACGATGTTCCGCACCTCCATTGCTGAGGCGGCCGACCGGAGCTGTAGCCGTAAGGTGCTTGGTTCCTCTCATGGTGGCAACCCACGAACGTGTTGGTGGACACCAACAGTGAAGGATGTTGTCAAGCTGAAGAAGAAGTCCTATCGAGCGTTTCTGGCCTGTGAGACTCCCGAGGCAGCTGATAGGTGTCGGCTGGCCAAGTGGAATGCAACTACGGTGCGCGCTGAGGCAAAAACCCGGGCATGGGAGGAGTTCGGTGAGGCCATGGAGAACGACTTCAGGACGGATTCGAGGAAATTCTGGTCCAGCGTCCGGCGTCTCAGGACGGGGAAGCAGTGCACAGTCAAAAGTGTATAGTGGGGACAGGGCGCTGCTGACCTCAACTCGGAATGTTGTGAGTCGGTGGGGAGGATACTTCGATGATCTCCTCAATTCCAACAACACGCTTTCCCATGAGGAACCTGAGTCTGGGTGCTCTGAGGTGGACTCTTCGATCTCTGAGGTTGAGGTCACTGAGATGGTTAAAAAGCTCCTTGGTGGCAGGGCCCCGGGGGTGGATGAGATTCGCCCGGAATTCCAAAAGGCTCTGGATGTTGTGGGGCTGTCCTGGTTGACACGCCTCTGCAACATAGCGTAGACATTGGGGACAGTGCCTCTGGATTGGCAGACTGGGGTGGTGGTCCCCCTTTTCAATAAGGGTGACCGGAGGGTGTGTTCCATCTATAAAGGGATCACACTCCTCAGCCTCCCTGGTAACGTCTGCTCAGGGGTACTGGAGAGGAGGGTCCGTCGGGAAGTCGATTCTTGGATTCAGGAGGAGCAATGTGGTTTTCGTCCTGGCTGTGGAACAGTGGACCAGCTCTACACCCTCACCAGGATCCTCGAGGGTGCAGGGAGTTCCCCCAACCAGTCTAGATGTGTTTTGTGGACTTGGAGAAGGCAATCGACTGTGTCCCTCGGGGAGTCCTATAGGGGGTTCTTTGAGAGTATGGGTTACCGAATCCCCTGATACGAGCCGTTTGGTCCCTGTACGACCGCTGCCTGAGTTTGGTCCGCATTGCCGGCAATAAGTCAGACTCGTTTCCGGTGAGAGTTGGACTCTGCCTACGCTGCAGTTTGTCACCGATTTTGCTCATAACTTTTATGGACAGAATTTCGAGGCGCAGCCAAGGCGTAGAGGGTGTCCCTTTTGGTGGCCTCAGCATCGCATCTCTGCTTTTTGCAGATGATGTTTTCTCTTGGCTACATCTAGCCGTGATCTCCAGTTCTCACTGAAGTGATTCGCAGCCTAGTGTGAAGTGGCTGGGATGAGAATCGGCACCTCCAAATCCAAGACTATGGTCCTCAGTTGGAAAAGGGTGGCGTGACCTCTCCAGGTCGGGGATGTGATCTTTCCCCAAGTGAAGGAGTTCAAGTATCTTGGGGTCTTGTTCATGAGTGAGGGAAGAATGGAGCGGGAGACAGACTGATCAGTGCAGCGTCTGCAGTGATGCGGACTTTGTATCAGTCCGTTGTGGTAAAGAGGGAGCGAAGTTGAAAGGCGAAGCTCTCAATTTACCACTCAATCTACGTTCATACCCTCACCTATGGGCTCGAGCTGTGGGTCGTGACTGAAAGAACAAAATCCCGGATACAAGCGGCTGAAATGAGTTTCCTCCGCAGTGTGTCCGGGCTCTCCCTGAGAGGTAGGGTGAGAATGTGGGTCATCTGAGTGGGGCTCAGTGTCAAGCTGCTGCTACTCTGCTTTGAGAGGAGCCAGGGAGAGGTGGCTGGGGCATCTAATATGGATGCCTCCTGGACGCCCTGGTGAGGTGTTCCGGGCATGTCCCTCCGGAAAGAGACTCAGAGGACGACCCAGGACACGCTGGAGAGACCTTCTCTCGGCTGGCTTGGGAACGCCTCGGGATCCCTCCGGAAGAGCTGGAAGAAGTGGCTGGGGAACGGGAAGTCTGGGTATCCCTGCTGAAGCTATTTCCCCCGCGACCCAACCCGGAAAAGCGGTAGATAATGGATGGATTTTAAAGATATCTTTAACCACTTTAATCCAATCCTCAACTGTGGGAGTATTCTTTATCAACCATTTCCTTGTAATTGCTTCTTTGCTTGTTTGTGACAAAATACTGTAGATATATTCATTTTCTGGACCCTTGACAGTGTCTCTAGGTACTCTATCTTAGACTTTGTCTTGATCCATAAAGACAGAATGTAGCTCCTTCTGACCTTGTCTGTATTTTTCCACTTGCATCCTCAAGGCAAATCATGCATCTCTGGTACTCTTTCTAGGCATTAAGTCATACTGTTGCTCGCAGATACTTCTGTCCTGATTCTAGCCTCCACTACTCTTTCCCATAACTTCACTGTGTTGCTCATCAACTTGATTCCTTTATAATTTCCACGGCTCTGAACATCGCTTTTGTTATTAAAAATGGGAATTAGTACACTTTTCCACCATTCTTCAGGCATCTTTTCGCCCACTAGTATTCTGTTAAATAAATTGGTCAAAAACTCCACACCCATCTCTCCAAATTGCTTCCATACCTCCACCGGTATGTCATCAGGACCAACTGCCTTTCCATTTTTCATCCTTTGTAGTGGCTTTCTAATTTCCCTCTTCCTAATCATTGCCACTTCCTGGTTCTTCACACTTGCCTCTTCCTTCTTTCTCATTTTCTTCATTCATCAACGTCTCGAAGTATTCTTTCCATCCACACTCCAGCGCACCAGTCAACACATTTCCATCGCTATCCTTAATCACCCAAACATGTTCCACATCCATCCCATCCCATCCCTATCCCTCTGTCTGGGCAACCTGTTGGGATCCTTTTCTCCATCTTTTGTATCCAACCTGGTTGTATGTCGTCATATGCCTCTTGTTTAGCCTTTGCCACCTCTACATTTGCCCTACGTCACATCTCAATGTACTCCTTTCGCCTCTCCTCAGTCCTCTGTGTCCAACTTCTTCATTAATCTATTTCCTTGGATGATTTCCTGTATTTTGGGGGTTCCACCACCAAGTCTCCTTTTCCCCTTCCCTACCAGAAGACACCCCAAGTACTCTCCTGCCTGCCTCTCTGAATGCCTTGGCAGTAGTATTCAAGTCTTCCGGGAGCTCTTCCTGTGCATCTAGAGCCCGAATCACCTCTTTCCGAAAGGTCACACGACATTCTTCCTTTCTCAACTTTCACCACCTGATTCTCTGCTCTACCTTTATCTTCTAAATCTTACTACCTGCGACCAGAATTATCCTACACACCACCATCCTATGCTGCCGAGCTACACTGTCAAGTACAATCATTACAAAATGGAAGAAGCTAAACATGACTGTCAATATCAATCGGAGTGGAGCCCCATGCAAGATATCACCTCATGGGGTCTCAATGATCCTTGGAAAGGTGAGGAATCAGCCGAGGACTACACGACAGGACTTGTGAGTTCCATCCCAAGAACACCATCCCTACTGTGAAGCATGGGGGTGGTAGCATTATCCCTGATGCAGTCCCACCTCCACCTTAAATTCTTCTGTCACACCTAAGGCACACCTCACCATTGTTCTGCTGCCATCATACATGTCCTGTACTGTGTTAACATACTTCTCTCCCACACCAGACTTACGCATGCAGTACCACAGTTCCTCTCTTGGTACTCTGTCATAGGCTTTCTCTAGATCCACAAAGACACAATGTAGCTCCTTCTGACCGTCTCTGTACTTTTCCACTAGTATCCTCAAGGCAAATAATGCATCTGTGGTACTCTTTCTAGGCATGAAACCATACTGTTGCTCGCAGATACTTATTTCTGTCCTGAGTCTCCACTCCTCTTTCCTGTAACTTCATTGTGTGGCTCATCAACTTTATTCTTCTATAGTTTTTACAGCTCTGAACATCCCCTTTGTTCTTAAAAATTGCAACAAGAACACTTTTCTTCCATTCTTCAGGCATCTTTTCGGCCGCTAGTATTCTGTTGAATAAGTTGGTCAAAAACTCCACAGCCATCTCTCCAAATTGCTTCCATACCTCTACCGGTATGTCATCAGGACCAACTGCCTTTCCATTTTTCATCCTTTATAGTGCCTTTCTGACTTCCCCCTTAGTAATCATTTCCACTTCCTGGTCCTTCACTCTTGCCTCTTCAACTCTTCCTTCCCTCTCATTTTCTTCATTCATCAACTTGTCAAAGTATTCTTTCCATCTATTTAACACACTACTGGCACCAGTCAACACATTTCCATCTCTATCCTTAATCACCCTAACCTGCTGCACATCCTTCCCATCTCTATCCCTCTGTCTGGCCAACCTGTAGAGATACTTTTCTCCTTCTTTCGTGTCCAACCTGGTGTACATGTCTTCATATGGCTCTTGTTTAGCCTTTGCCACCTCTACCTTTGCCCTACGTCGCATCTCGATGTACTCCTTTCACCTCTCCTCAGTCCTCTCAGTACCCCACTTCTTCTTCGCTAATCTCTTTCCTTGCATGACTCCTTGTATTTTGGGGTTCCACCCCCAAGACTCCTTCTCCCCTTTCCTACCAGAAGACACACCAAGTACTTTCCTGCCTGTCTCTCTGATTACCTAGGCTTTCCAGTCCAGTCTTCCAGGAGCTTCTACTCTCCAGAGAGCCTGTCTCACCTCTTTCCGAAAGGCCGCACAACATTCTTCCTTTCTCAGCTTCCACCACATGGTTCTCTGCCCTATCTTTGTCTTCTTAATCTTCCAACCCACCACCAGAGTCATCCTACACACCACCATCCTATGCTGTCGTGCTACACTCTCCCCTACCACTACCTTACAGTCAGTAACCTCCTTCAGGTTACATCGTCTGCACTAAGTATAATCCACCTGTGTGCTTCTACCTCCGCTCTCGTAGGTCACTCATGTTCCTGCCTCTTCTAGAAATAAGTGTTCACTTCAGCCATTGCCATCCTTTTTGCAAAGTCCACCACCATCTGTCCCTCAAAGTTCCTTTCCTTGATGACGTATTTACCCATCACTTCCTCATCGGCCCTGTTTCCATTACAATCTGCACCAATCACAACTCTCTCTCTGCTTGGGATGCTCAGAACTATTTCATCTAGTTCCTTCCAGAATTTCTCTTTCAACTCTCGGTCACATTCTATCTGTGGGGTATACCCACTAACCACATTCTACATAACACCCTCAATTTCAAATTTCAGTCTCATCACTTGATCTGATAGTCTTTTCACCTCCAAGACATTCATAGCCAGCTCTTCCTTTAAAATAATCCCTACTCCATTTCTCTTCCCATTTACTCTGTGGTAGAATAATTTAAACCCTGCTCCTAAATTTCCATTGTTTTTTTCATTTATTCTATTTTATTTTATGTTTTATTTCCCTGATTCTCTTAATTTCAATTTGAGTATCTTTTTTGTTTTTTTTTCCAGGTCTTCCAATTCTTTTTAGTTTATTCAATTTTTGTTGTTTTAACTTCTTGTGAAGTGCCAGTTTAGCAATCATCTTCCCTCTCAGGACAGCTTTACCTGCATCCCAAATCATGAGAGGGAGACTTCCCCATTGTCATTCTCTAACAGGTACAATTTGATGTCTTCTTGGAAGTCTTCTTTCATTTTTTTCTTTAAGTACATTTAAATTAAGGTTCCCGGAAAACAAGTTTTAACTGTTTTTTTTTTTTTTTATTTAAGTCCAAATAAACTGGGATATGGTCTGAAAGATACAATAACCCAATTTTACAGGACTTTACAAAACCAATATCTTTACTTTACATAAAGAAATAATTATTTCTCGAGTACGTTTTATGTGGTGGAGAATCAAAGGTATAATCTCTGGCTAGGGTTCTAGGGTTTAACTCCCTCCATACATTGGAAATGCCCATCTTTGTTGTAATCTTTTCCACTTTTTTGAATATGGTATTGTTTTGTGTCTGACTTAATCTTGATACATCCCATTTTGGAATCAATCTCAAATTAAAATCCCCAACACAAATCCTTGGGCTTTTGTAATCATCAAATCAAAGATTTGTCTGTAAAATTCCCATGATGCACCTGGGGGAGCATCAACATTTATAAAAGTAATTTCTGCCCTTTTCAACTTCCCCACAACCACCTTTTATCTTCCTTCTTTATCTATAATTTCTGACATCTTTTCAAAAATCACCCTATTCATGTAAGTGTAGCGACCCCGCATCTGTGCCCTGTTTTGTATGATTATGAATAGACCCGATTAAAGCCCTGTCTATTAAGTTTAAGATGGTCTATACCAGTTAAACGGGTCTCCTGCAATAGTAGTACATCAATACTACATTTTTCATTTTGCCTAGTATTTTGCTCCTTTTTATTGAATTAAGTACACAATCCCATCAAATGGGTCTGTCCATTGCGCCACCTACAAACTCGTTGCCTGTTCATTACAAAGCGTTTTCCCACACAGACTACACAAGAACCATCATGTTTCTAAAGAACTATTTACAAGATTTTTTTAGTTGCTCTTTGTCGTGAATGCCATAAGACCTTTGACACTACAGTTGCTTAATGTGCAAGGACTCCACGACACAACGGCAATGACCACGTCACCCCTGTCCGGCGTGATGATTTACCCTACCACGAAGTAAACGAGAAAGTTTTCCCACTGGAGAAATAGATTGTATCCTTGCTCCTTCAAAAAGATTTATCTTTTTCTGTTTTGCTAAAGAAAGCTTGGTCAGTCAGTCTGTCTACTCTACCAGTCCCTCTCCTACTGGAGGAGCTTTCTGATATCAGCTTGATGCAACTTTCAAATAGAAGATTTTTAAATGTGAAGTTGCGTCATGGAGTGTCTGGTGTCCTTTCCATTGCCGCACTGCTGATTATCATCTGCCATTTTCATTGCTGTGAGATGGCACACCGCGTTGCTACTCCTTCAGTACATACACAATGAATGGGAAAGTCAAGGGCTGCATGCGGATTCCAAGGGTAGTGTAAAAAGGCCTTTCGTCTGTTCATGTCTACAACAAAACACATTTTCTGTGTTCAGAGCACAGGTCATGGTTATAAATTCACTTTGTTGACATTTTGTTGACTGTGCTTGAGATGTGCTTATCTTTTAATTTCATTAAAATGCCAAAAACTTGGAGTAAAACACTTAACAGAATTGCGAATTACTGAAGTATATTTGTTTCTAAAATGGTTATCACACCAGTATGTTGAGCTTCTTTGAGAGAAATTGTTTTTTAATCGTATAATCTAGACAATTTTCAAATTCAAGTACAGTAAAGCCCAAGATTTCTTGATTAACTTGTCATCCTTTAGTAATATAATTAGATAAGGTTAAGGTTAGGCTACTCCTGAAAAGAAAAAGTTTGAATATTGTGCTGTGTAAATGTATGTCTTAAAGCCCAAGTGTCATCCCAAATAAACATTCTAAAATAGATATTGTAATGAAAAATACATGTAACGTTATTCACTTCAATGTCTATACGAAAAAATAAATGTGAGCAGAGAGCGCGTCATCCATGCGCAAATTTGCAAAAGTGTCATTCTACGATATCCATGTGGTCGCCATATTGGCTGCATCCTCCGTCCGTGATGTCACCCGGATATTCGCCAATGAAAACACGCAGTGCACCCTAACTATGGGAGACAAACGCGCCCCTTCTGACACGGAAGCTCTTTTCGAAAAGGAGAACACCACACAACTGAGCGAAGTTACCGGGGCAATATTACACGATTGTTTCAACCCCTCGGGACAATATTACACTATTGTTTCGAGCCATATTCAGATGATATGCGATCACGGCCCAACCCTATCCCCGTCTGATCCACTTTCGCGGCGGAAATGAGCCATCGCGGCTCATCGCAGCCGGCCGGTGTGGCCTATGACAGAGGGGAGCGGTGCTGCTTTAGGGGGTTGTTCATAGATGCCGGAGTACGCAATGAACAACACAATCGAGCCGGGGCGCTTTTTTGCGCGCACGCGGCTGAGTGAGGCATTCTCGGCTGGGTTCTTCAGAGCCGCCCCCGTCCGCAAAGCCCGACGCGCAGCCTTCGCAGAAGCCGTGACCGCCGAAGGCGGCGCCTCGGCCGGTGTGGCTGATTTTCGGCGCCATGGTGGCATATAATGGTGCCGAGCCGTGCTGCTTTTAGGGGGATGTTCATCGCCGCCGTAGTACTCGATGAACAACCGTCAACCGGGGCGCATTACTTCGCACGCGTGGCTGAGTGAGGCATTCTTGGCTGGGTTCTTCAGATTCGCCGCTATCCGTTCGTACGTGGATTTTTGTTACGTTAAATAAGTGTTCACTTCATCCATTGGCATCCTTTTTGCAAAGTCCACCACCATCTGTCCCTCAAAGTTCCTTTCCTGGATGCCGTAGTCACCCATTACTTCTTCATCGTCCCTGTTTCCTTCGCCAACATGTCCAATCACAACTCTCTCTCTGTCTGAGATGCTCATAGACCGATTACGTGGTCCACCCCAAACTATTATTTTTTTTTAGTAGCTGTACACACACCTACCTGTTATCTGGAACCCACGAAGCTCTCATCCTCTGCACCCGTGCAATCCATTTTTCACAACGAACCGGGTCTCCTGCAAACTTCTGAAGGGTAAATCCATTCTCCTGAATGTTCAAGCAATGTCCAGCAATGCAATGAGCCGGCATTTTGGCTAACATGAAGGAAGAACGAGCGACCTTTCCGGAGGTAAAACTAATGGAAACAAACGAGTCCACTTGGGGGCGCCGCTGTGCTTTACGTCACTTCCTGCTTCTTCTCGAAAACAAATCCCTTGAGAGGATTTTCATGCCGTGAGTTACAAAAAGCTTTATACGTCAAAATCATGTTTTGTGATGGAAAAAAAACGCATGGGCCCATATTGGCTGACGTTTTTTCATTAATGACATACTAAAAATCATCCATTTCATGACAGTAGCCCTTTAAGTATTAAACGGTGAGTTCAGTTTTAAAATTTCCTAATTTCTCTTCAAAAAGGTAAAATGTTGAAAGTGCACTGAAATGGAAAAAAAGTTTGCATTAAAGGAAAGCACTTCATAATGTACGATTGTCTCCTGTTTTTTTTTTTTTTTTTTGTCTGTGTGTGTGTGTGTCTCTTGACTGACAAAGTTGTACATTTATTTGAATGTTTAGGTCAAGTATATGGTGAAAAACATTCAAAATCTCCTGCTCTTTCCTACTGGGGTGATCCAGTTCTTCTTAAAACAGAAGTGCAGCTCACTGCCTTTGAAGGTAACACAAAATATTCCGTTATTGTGAGATAGCCAAATATTTTTTAATTAAAGTAGAATGCCTACAATGAATGTTAAATTTTTTTGTGTGAATTTAGTCTCTATAATCTATTGTGACTCTTTTCTCATGTATCACTATAGTTGGTCTCATGTGTCATGTAAACAGAAGAGTGCAGTTAATGCTAATTATAATAATGTTAAATGAAGAATTCAAATGTTTCCAAGTTTCATTCAACCTTGATTTTTTTTGGTTGTGATTATCCCTACAGAGGCAGAGTGCCACTGGGCCGATACAGAGTGGAATCGGCGCAGGAAGCTTTTCTGCACCAAAGTCGAAGGATATGGCAGTATCTGCAGCTGCAAAGACCCAGCACCCATTGAATTCAACCCAGAACCTGTAAGATACAGCCAGAAATGTATTTAATTTCACTCTTCTTTTATCTGTCCTGTTTGGCGGTTAGGTCAAACAGAAGGGAGAATTTGTATCGCTTTCAAGCCACTGTTTCACAGTCGAGTTTTGAAGCTGCCGCTGTGGCTTCTTTGTATTTTAATGAATATTGGAGAATCTGAGTTCAGTTGAACTATGCTAGATTTCTAGAAGGTAGTGAGACAAGAACACCGCAAAATTCAAACGACTAACTTTAAAGAAGATGAGAAGAAAAGTCCTTTTATATCTAGACCAATGACACATTAAATACGACTGTTGTATGGAGTAGTAGTTCTACACCGTGTGCGAAAAGCAGAGGACAGACAAGGGCTGCAGAAGCACGCAGGACAAGGGTCGTGAACCTGGTTGTACAGCTGAAGTGTCGTGGGAGTGGCTATGTAAATTAGAAATGTCTATAGGACAAAAGTGTGAGTGATAAGATACCCAACTAATTCACATGTTCACGACTTATTTGTGGCAATAAGTGAGTGGCCCCACACACACCTAGTGAAAACGTCCCAGAGGTGTGTACCTGCGGACACACTCAAGTGAAATGACAGGTTTTCGCATGCACAATCACTGACAGAAGTGCCCTGTAAATGCTGTGCCTACACCGTGGAGGTTGAGGACCCCAACCTAATCAATTGAGAGGCGAGATCAGTTCCAGGAGTCCACATGAGAGTGACCTAGCGGACGGGACACGTGCTGCTCCACCGGCCCTACTGATGTGCCAAGATAACCAGCAGTCTCGAGGAGTAGTTACCACTAATGTGACTTCTGGTGCTGCATGCTTTTGCTGATGGCTATATAGTCTGTTGCATACGTTGTTAGATTAAACTTCATGCAGGCGGTGAGACCTCCATCCTCTAATCGTGAACGAAATTCAATTTGATTTGCCATCTTGATGGTACGATGGTGAACAGTTCTTGCCGACAAAGGAATGTCTTTTATTCATTTGATTATCTTGTCTTTATGCAAGTTGTCAAAATGTTGATTGCCAACATCAACTACGAATGCTTTGGCATACTCCCCATCTGTGAATGGCTTTCTATTTCTCACCAGCAAAGGTATCTGAATTGCATTCAACTCGTTGGGTCCAAACACGGATTTGGTGCTGACTAAATTGGACTCTGGAAAGTACCTCTTGACATGCTTTCTTCCTGCTGTACCCCGCTGGAAATTTTGATGCCAACAGAGTAAGGCGTGTGTCGAAGTGTCTATTTATATGTGAGCGTTTCATTGTTGCAATTTTATCATTAGAATTTAGACCCACAGCAGAACCCTCTCTCTTCACAAAGGCTGTCCATTTTTGTTGAAAACTTCAGTACTCATCTTCTTTGAACGACCTTCTTCAAAAGCATTTCCGTAATTAGTTGTTCT
Organism: Syngnathoides biaculeatus; assembly: GCF_019802595.1. NCBI lineage: Eukaryota > Metazoa > Chordata > Actinopteri > Syngnathiformes > Syngnathidae > Syngnathoides > Syngnathoides biaculeatus. The sequence continues at coordinate 1,103,899 of NC_084646.1, forward strand.
GATCCGATCTGCTTTCGATCCTACTGCGCCTCCGCACATTGACTGCCACAGCAAACTACAGCAACCCAACGAGGACAAACTGTCTCTGCCTCATTTAGTGGACAGTATGTCGTTAAGGGGGATCTGCGAAGCATATGCAACCATCAAAAGAGCCAGGTATACCTCGCGAGCCATAGGTTCCTGACCCCTGAATTAAATGTTCATCTTTCCACCTTATCTTTTGTTGAGTAATTGGCAGAACATGGGTTTTTACCAAAGAATAACAATGATTTAAAGTACATAAAGGTAGATTTTCTTGTTATACACAGTAAAAATAAAATTCTGAAAATTACTTATTTCCATTTTCTTCCCTCTAGCTGCCCAATAATAGTGTCTTCAATGTCCCTGTTGCTGTCATTGCAGGAAACAGACCCAACTATCTCTATCGGTAAGAGCTCAGGTCGTAAAATGGGCAAGAAATTTGGTCAGCAAGCATAAGTCATAATTTGCAGTTATGGTTAAAATGCAACTGACACTAAAACATACATTTTAAAATAGGTATTGTTATCAAAAGTACATGTAATTTTTATCACTTTGATGGTATGAGTGTGAAAAAGTGAGCGGAAAGCGTTTTATTAAAGCGCAAAGTTGCGAAAGTCTCACTTGACATCCCAGTGGTGACCGTATTGCCTGAAACATCATTTGCAGATGTCACATTGGGATACTCACCATAGAAAACACGCTGTGTCACCTGATATGGCAGATGAACAAGCGAAATTTTTGGATTTTTCCTGACGCCCCTTCTGAGACTAAAGCTCTTTTTGAAGAAGAGAACATCTCAGAAGCGAGTGAAGTGACCCTGCCCATATTACCTTTTCATTTCGTTTTCATATTAGATGATATGCGGATCACTTCTAACTAATAAGACTCCCCAACAGACAGACGAGGAGGACATGGAACCCGATCAAATATTCAAAATTACTGGCCCATAATTGTTCGATTTCAAAACTCTTACAAGTCTTGTGTATGTAGCGTACTCAGGAAGACCCATGCCAATGTGACGGTCTGAGAGCTTCTCCATGCTGAAAAGTCTCTTTGTGATGAATGGACACGTTACTAACAGGGGAACTCTGGGTACGCAGCAGACGCTTACTGGGAAATCCCTCGGTCATATAGTTCCCCTTCTTCTACATAGACGGAGCTGACATATGTTATAACCTAACTCTAACCTAACCTTAAAACAAAAGTTGATAAAAAGATATACACATATATGTATGTTCGCTGTGTTCGTCTTTCTGAGACCTCCATAGCGAACATGAACACTCGGCAAGAAGTTGTCGAATGGCACATGTTGAAGCACGGATGGGGATATTTCAGACTGTCCTGAAGTTTACAAAATATACGTATGTGGATTAATCACAAGGAGACTTTTCAGCACCAGGAGCACTCAGACCGTCACAGGGGGCGAAGTAAGTACGTCAGGGGTGCCCAGACATCGGTGGCCGGTGCAGGGGAAATCTCCTTTCTCCTCCCCGGATGTGGCCACCCATTTCCCTGGCCGACCCACCTCCTCGTCGGGGTAAAACGGCAGCCCACACCGCCAGTGAATGGCGGCCCACTCGCATTGGCACATTTAGCACCCCTGAATTATGTACGTAAATTATGATGCGGGTCTTTTGTTATGTTCTGAGAGAAGGATTAGGTCGTCGGACGTGGATGGAGCATTTAATTAATACTGCTAGTCCCCCTCAACTATTATTAGGATTTTTAATCATAAACATTATGATTTTACACACCTATCTGTCATTTGGAACACACAAAACTCTTGTCCTTTGCAGCTGTGCAATCCATTTTTCATAACGAATTGGGCCTTTTGTGTGAAGAGTGAATCCATCTTCCTGACTGTTCGAGTAAAATCCAGCAATACAACGAGCTGGCATTTTGGCTAACACGCAGAAAAAACAGGAATTTCTCACCGGTACAATAGGTATAAACACTCGACCCCATGACTGCAAAAAACGTCACTTCCTGCTTCTTCATCAACTCAAAACAGTTGAAAGAATTTTCATGGTGGGAGATAAAAAAATTTGGACATGCAGTGTTTTTGTTTTTAAATGGTTAACAACATACAAAATTATGTTTTGGGTGTCAGTGGCACTTTAAGGAAGTGCAGTTTTGTCATCAAATGCAAATGGCCTCATGCATATGTATTTGAATACAGCTAGTTGCCATCTGTTTTCAGGATGCTCAGGTCGCTTCTTTCAGCTCATGGTGTTAACACACAAATGGTCACAGTCTTCATTGATGGATATTATGAGGTACTGTATCTCACTTCTCTGGTCCTTTCTTTCCGCTTGGAAAAAAAAAAAAACTTCTGAAGGATTTGCACGGAATGTTTATCAAGTTTCATTCACTAACAAATAAAACTAAATACAATTTTCTTACTGAAATTTGGATTTTATGGGGAAAATGTTTATTTTTCTGTGAAATAATTTATATGTGCTTTGCAATTGGCCGTCGGCCAGTTCAATGTGTACCCCACCTCCCGCCCAAAGATGGGCTCCAGCATGCCCTAGAACGTAGTGACGATAAGCGGTACAGAAAATGGATGGCTGTATAATTTCAGAGACATTTTGAAATATTTACTTGAATTAGACATGTTCTTCATCATTAATTAACCAGTGAACCTGGTCATATGTTTTTGCCACAAAACTTCCCAAATGTTGAAGCTCTATAGTGGATCTAAAAATTGTACACACCCCTGTTCAAATGGTACGTATTTGTGATTAAAAAAAAAAAAAAAGACCAAGATAAAACATTTTTAAAAACATCAATTTGACCTATAAATATTACAACTCGTGAAAAATGATATATTTTCAAGAGGCTGTGTAAAAATAAACTGAATAAGGTTGCACAAGGGTGCACGGCTGTCCCACTGATAACTGAGGGATGTTGCTGTGTTCTGAATTCAATCACATTCAAACTCATGTTAAATGGGAGACAGCTCAGACCTGTTACTGAGTAATGGGCACGGCTGTTCTTTTGAATCATACAAGTGCTTTCCTCATTTAGTGCATGTTTCATCCCTGAGGTTCACTCAAAAGGTTGACCAAAGGACTGTGTTACTACACTTTGTAATTTAAGAAAGGTGCGGTTATTTAAAAAAAAAAAAAAACTACATACAGTGATGAAAATAAGTATTTGAACACCCTGGTACAGTGAAGAAAATAAGTATTTGAACACCCTGCTATATTGCAAGTTCTCCCACTTTGAAATCATTGAGGGATCTAAAATTTTCATCATAGGTGCATATCCACTGTGAGAGAGATAATCTAAAAAGAAAAATCCAGAAATCACAATTTAAGATTTTTTTTTAATGAAGTAATTCGGCATGGCTTCAACAAAATCCTCCCATGCCTGAATTATTGCCTCAACAACCACCAAAGTTGCATTCCGGTTGACTAACCGGTACCCATCAACTGTGACAGGTGTTTCACAGGTCAGAACGGCCTAACAGGGCTCTTCAGCTTGACTGCACCCCTTACCGCTGGTGTCGGGTTCTGCAATTCCTGCCACAGGTCCGGTAGGCAGCCTCTATAATAGAATCCATTCGCGTTCAGTATTCCCCACCGCCTCTGAGAAGTAAGTGAAGTTCTGTCACAGGTGGGAGTTGAAACTCCTTCACATAGCGGATTCTATCAGACGATCCCAGCAGACTCTCACAATGCATTTTGGCCTGCGTGGTCGGACTGGTGGCGTCTTCCCCTACCAACGGAGCCAACTCACCACCAGGTAGTGATCAGTTGACAACGTCGTCCCTCTCTTCACCTAAGTGTCCAAGACATGCGGCTGCAAGTCCCTGGGAATGCTTCAGGATCGGAAGACCTGCATCAAGAGGAACTCTGGGCTTCCTTGCTAATGGTACTACTCCCCCCCATGGATGGATGGATGGGATTGCAGATTGCGGCCATGACATGCACCGAATAACTTATGGCCACAGTTCAAGTCAGCCTTCTTAGCAATGGAGGCGTGAAACATGGTCCACTCTGACTCACTGTTCCCCGCACCCACCAACACTTGGAAGTTCTGCTGGAGGTGGGACTTGAAACAACTCCTGATGGGAATCTGCCAGACATTCCCAGTTAAGCTTCACAATACATATGGGCCTGCCAAGTCGGACCGGCATCTTACCCCATGGTTGGAGCCAACTCACCACCAGGTGGTGATCAGTTGACAGCGATCCCCCCCACCTCTCTTCATCATGTCCAAAACGTGGCTGCAACTCCAACGACCCAACCACAAAATCGATCATTGAACTGCAACCTAGGGTGCCCCCGTGCCATGTGCAAATGTGGACACCCTCATGCTTGAATGTTTAGGGTTAGGAAACTTATACTTTCCATTTTTTTTTTTCTTGCACACAATGCATATCTGTGTGCAGAGACCAAATGAGCTGTGTGCGATTGCTCACGCGCACATTTTAGAGGGAACATTTGTTGATTTTTTTTTTTTTTTTTTTTTTGTGCCATTGCGATCAACCAAAACTGCCTGGGGATCGACCGCGATCGTCACATTGAGCACCTCTGCTCTTGGGACAAGGAATGTCTCTTCTATGTCATGGAAGGAGCCAGAGTTAGTGTTTGAGCCTGAGAAATCAGACTAGATATTATAGTCTTGCTCACTTGCACACACGGCTTGGGCTCTGGTACCAGTCCTCTTGATGGGGTTGGCCTCTCCTTAGTTGGTCCCCAATGACTTGAAGGAGACTGGGGAACGGAAGGGCGTGATTGGAAGGAAGACGCCCACCCTCGATCAGAACCTGAGTCATGTTGTGTTATTGGACTTCTGTGCTTGTCACTGAGTGTCCATAAAAAACCAAAACCCTAGAGAGAGTTTTGATTGGTGCAGATTGCGAGCAAGAGTATGGTTTCATGCCTAGAAAGAGTTCCCACGGATGCATTATTTGCCTTGAGGATGTTAATTGAAAAGTACAGAGAATGTCAGAAGGAGCTACATTCCGTCTTTGTGGATCTAGCGAAAGCCTATGACAAAGTACCAAGAGAGGAACTGTGGTACTGCATGCGTAAGTCTGGTGTGGCACCGAAATATGTTAGAATAGTACAGGACGTATGACAAAAAGTGGAGGCCCTGTAGCTCAGTGGTTAGAGCACTGGTTTGATAAACCAGGGGTTGTGGGTTCGTATCCCACTGGGGCCTCCACTCCCTGAGAAGGGTTGCGTCAGGAAGGGCATCCGGCGTAAAAATTGTGCCAAACATATGTGCGTTCATCTGAGATGACACGCTGTGGCGACCCCGAAAGGGACAAGCCGAAAGAAACTTAGTACAGGACGTATGAGGGCAGCAGAACAGTGGTGAGGTGTGCCATAGGAATAACAGAAGAATCTGAGGTGAAGGTGGTATTTCGTCAGGGATCAGCTCTTATCCCCTTCCTGTTCACTGTGGTAATGGATAGGCTGACAGATGAGGTTAGAATGGAATCCCCTTGGACCATGATGTTCGCAGGTGATATTTTGATATGCAGTGAAAGCAGGGAGCAGGTGGAGGAACAATTCAAAAGATGGAGGCATGCATTAGAAAGGACAGGAATGTAGATTAGCCAAAGTAAAACAGAATATATGTGCGTGGAGGAGAGGGGTGGAGGGGGAAGATTGAGGCTACAGGGAGAAGAGATAACGAGGGTGGAAGACTTCAAATACTTGGGGCCAGCAATCCAGAGCAATGGTGAGTGTGGTAAGGAAGTGAAGAAACTGATACAAGCGGGATGGATCAGTTAGCGGAAGATGTCTGGTATGTTATGGGACAGAAGAATCTCTGCTAGGATGAAGGGCAAACAAACAGTGGTAAGGCCAGCCACGATGTAATATTAGACGGTGACACTGAAGAAACAACAGGAAGCAGTCCTGGCAGTGGCGGAAACGAAGATGTTGAGGTTCTTGCTCGGAGTGAGCAGGTTGGATAGGATTAGAAATTAGCTAATTAGAGGGACATCCAAAGTTGGATGTTTTGGAGACAAGGTTCAAGAGAGCAGACTTTGATTGTTTGGACAGGTCCAAACCCGTGAGAGTGAGCATATTAGTCGAAGGTTCCTGAGGATGGATCTGCCAGCCAAAAGATAGAGAGGAAGACCAAAAATAAAGTTGATGCATAAAGATGCATGCTTATTTAACTGTCTCTGTGAACTCAGTGTCTAATCGTGATGGATCTTTCAGAAACTCTTCCAGCCACTTTCTCCCACCATTTTCTCAACTTGATGTCTTTGGAAAAGCTATGAATGCTTACCTCATTTTCCTCTGTTCTGATTAGAAATTGCTTCCCAAAGATGCACAGTGTGGCATTTTTAACTCTTCTTGCTGAAGATAAGTTGTCAAGTGGCTTAGTTTAATTTTTTTTGCAGCAACAGCTGTTCCACGTCATCATTTCCAGAATTATTTGCGCACACTTAAAGTACTAATCCCGAGGACATGTATTTTGTCTATCATACAAATGTAGCTAAAATTTCTGAAAAAATATTACAAAAATTCTCAACACAACAGAAATGAAATAAATTAGTGTCAAAGTCAGTCTCGAGATTTTGTTAGAAGTTCCTGTGCTCTCCGGAATGTGATGTCAAGTCACGACAACATTTAGCCAGAGAATGAAAAAGCTTGAAACGATAATGAAGAAGGCTGTTCTGGGTCAAACGGTGACAAAGTCATCTTACATGAATGGCCAAAACATGAACAGATAGGTAGGTTATGGACCAGGTTTGTGAAGATGAAGCGGGACACAAACGACTCACTGTTGTGTACAAGCAGCATCAGACATTTAAACGTGTTTGACTTACATTATTACGTCAAGGTGTATGTAGATTTCTTGAGGCACCTACCAGTCTGTGTTTTGGGTGCCAAGTTCCACGTCAACTTCGTCAGGTTTCATTGAATCCCGTCCTTTTGTTGCATTCGTCAACTCCGGTGTGAACATATATGGTTGAATTACACCTGCATGGAATGTTTTTTGAACATGGGAAGAATAAGAAAATTCCTCCTCTTCAGTTCCTATCTCTTCCACAGAGCATTCTGTAGATCATTGGTTGTTTGTCACTATGCCGAGTAGGGGCATACAGCTCTCCTAGGTATTATGGGTTAGGTCCCTTATCTATGTTCTAGTTATTTACCTGTGGCAGTCTGTGTAGCTGCTCACTGTGTTCCATGTCCTCGGAGTTCAATAAACACTCATCGCTTCGGAAACCTGTGTGATCTTTAATGCACGCACAAGAAGCCAGTAGCATTTACACATTCCATTAAAACTTCTTCATCACTGCTGTCCATCTTCTCTAGATCCCACTCGCTTGTCTATGTAGGAAGCCAATGTTTACTGGGGTTGTCTCAGTGTGATGTCACATGGAAGCAGCTTCAACAGAGCCTCGGTTTGAAACAGACATGGGAGGCATTCGGATTACAAAGAAAATGTGCACTTTGGTGCTAATTTATTTCATTTATGTTGTGTTGAGAAATTTTAAAATATCTTTTTAATGAAATTTTAGCTAGATTTGCATGATAGACAAATAAAATACATTTTCTCTGGATTAGGACTTTAACATAGTGGCGATAATGTCTCACAATGTCTAAACTGTCCCCTCCTTGAAGCAGTCACCTTCATTTGGTGGCAGGGTTTTTTTGTCCTATAGGTAAGTTGTTGAGGGGTTCATGCCTGTGCTCGGGTCACCAATGACAAACAGGTCCTTTGTGAGGGACCAGACAAAGTACACCTGTGAGACTCCTATGATGAAAGACTTAAATACATCGAGGTTTCCCTTGCCTGGATGCAGGTCACTGGAGCCCCCATCTGGAACCAGGCCTGGAGGTGGAGCTCGACGCTGAGTGCCTGGTGGCCGGGCCTGGACCCATGGGCCCCGGCCAGGCACAGCTCATAAGGGTTGGGAGGGGCCATTGGGGTTTGGTGCAGTGCAAGCTGGGTAGTGTTTGAAGGCAGGGACCTTAGTGATCCTATCCCCGGCTACAGAAGGTGGATCAAGAGATGTGAAAAGTCCTCTCTGGCAGGGAAGGAGCGCGAGCTGGTGTGTAAGGTCGAGAAGTTCTCAGACTTCAATGATCAGGTGGGCAATGACGAATGATGACCTGCAGGGGTGTGATTCTGAGGAACTCACCCCCACCCTCTCCGAACCCGGGTGGTGATCTGTTATTGGACTTCTGTGTTCATCACGAATATTCCATAACAAACAACATGCTCAAGCATAAACGTGTCCATATGTGCACTTGGCACCAGGACGCCCTAGGTCGCAGTTTGATGATCGAGCTTGTGCTCATGTCATCGGACTTGAAGAGCTGGATGAAGCTGCCATCTGATTACCATCTGGTGATGAGTTGGCGCCGATGGTGGGGGAAGATGCTGGTCCGACGTGGCAGGCCCAAACATATTTTGAAGGGTGAGCTGGAAATGGCTGGCAGAATCTCCTGTCAGAACGAGTTTCAACTCCCACCTCCAAAAGAACTTTGCCAAGGGAGGCGGGGGACATTGAGTTCGAGTGAACTAGGTTCCGTGCATCCATTGTTGAGCTGGAAGACTGGAGCTGTGACTGTAAGGTGCTGGTTACCGGTCATCTCTTCTCATTTTCTTTCTTTCTTCTCCAATTGCGAGGGATGCCATCAACCTTAAAAATGAGTCTCTTCGAGCCCTTTTGGGACTCGTGAGGCAGCTGAGGGGAACCCGTTGCCCAAGTGGAATGCAACTTTGGTTGTTGCTGAAGCAAAAACTCTGGCATGGGAGGGGTTCGGTGAGGCTATTGAGAGAGACTTCCAGGCTGTTTGCGGAGCACTGGTACAGATGGATGCCATGACTGTTTCTTCTTTCTACATTAGGAGCCTATGGATGTGGTAGCGCTGTTTGGACTGAAGGGAGTTCAGCATACACCAATCAGCATCAAGAATGCTCGAGTGTCCCAGGTTAAATCTCAACATCTATGTCTCAAACTTGGTAGCAATGCTCATACTGAGCTTGATTTTCATGTGCAGTGGTACCTCTACTGTTCCGTTCTGGAAATTGATTCGTAACCTGACTTTTTCATAAGTGAAACGCATTTTACATGTAAATAGCATAATCTGTTGCAACCCTTCCCCCACTCCCTGCCAAAAATAAGCATTCAAAGTACATAATATAAACAATGATTAAAAAAATAATGTTAATTTACCTTTGGTGTTGGGCAACTATGCGAAGAGAAAGGTAAGTGACGAAAGGCATTGTGGAGGACAGAGGAGGAGGAAAGCTTTGACAGTTGAGAAAAAACATACGTATGAATGTACGAACACACACAATTGCCCTCGTTTCTTGGGGGCCTTGGTGAAGAAGGATGAATAAACTTGCAAAAAACACAAACGAAAAAGATGTAGCTTTCCAATGTGCATTAGCTTGTGAGAGCGCATCATGATATGGTGACAGTCGAGTGTCCAAGAGAGCAGCTCTCTCGATCCGCACAAGCCAAGATACAGGAAGTACATTATGGGTAAAGATTGATATCCCTCCTAGCCAAAGGGACGCCAGGAAGATGGCGCATCATGGCCAATAGGAGAGCAGCTCTATCGCGCCACACAAACCAAGATACAGGATGTTTATGTTTGGTGAAATTTGGGGACTCCAGTGCCTATTTTTTCCTTCCATATTCTGAATTTCCTTCGTAACTAGAGACAATACTTTTCCGGCGAGGTGTTTTGGAACCTGAATTTTTCATTACGAGACGTTCGTAGGTGGAGGTACCACGCTATATGAATTTTTCCTTTTGAGTTGTAGTCGTGCAACCTGCAAAGTCAAGCACACACCTTTCTGTGACACTACTTGACTATTTCATTTTTCAAAAAGCCATACTATACATGTATTTGTACGTGCATTTCGTAATTTTGTTTGAAAAAAATGCATTTATAGTAGTTGCCGTAACAGTAAGTTGTTTTCCATGCTTTGGCACAGCACTACAAGGCCAGTTTGACAGCAACATTCAACCTTCATCCAGTGAGTACTTTATTCATACCATTATTTGTACACTTGATGTTCATCATAATAGCACTATGTGTAAAAAGGTGAGTAAACTTAAAAGTTCTTCAAATAAATTGTATTTAATGAACACAAATGCATTGAGGACATTGCACATTCCATTTCAAAACAAGAAAATTGGAAAAAGTCATTACATTTATATTTTACAGAATGTCAAGAAAAATCTAATGAATCTTGACATTTTTCTTTACAAATCCAAAAAAGTACGATATAAACTAGGAAGTACTTGAAGATTTAACTTTCCTGAGAATAACAAACTAATATTTAGTTGCATCACCACAGGTTTCTAATAACTGCTTCACATCTGTGGTACATTGAGTCGACCAACTTCTGGCAGTGGTCAACAGGAAATGCAGCCCGGGACAATTGTACCATCTTCCAGAATTCCTTTTTCTTGGTTTTGCCTCATGAACAGCGTTTTTAATGTCAGCCGACAAGTTTTTTATGGCTTTAAGGTCTGGGGATTATGCTGGCCACTCCATTACTACAAATCTGTTAGTCTGGAATAAGGATTTTGCTTGCTTGCGAGTGTGTTTGGGGTCGTTGTCTTGTTGAGACACCCATTTCAAGGGTATTTCCTCTTCAGAATATGGCAAGATGCCGACTTGCAGTATTCTGATGTACTCAAACTGATCCATGATCCCTGGTATGTGATGAATAGGACCAACACCAGAGTATGAGAACCATCCCCATACCTTGATATTTGCACCGCCATGCTTCACTCTCTTGACTGTATACTGTGGTTTGATTTCAGTGTTTGCAGGTCGTATGATAAACTGTGGCCCAAAAAGAACAATCTTTACCATTTTGGTTGTTCTCCAATATATTCAGTCATTTTTCTTTCTTCCATTTCTGTCTAGTTTTGGTAGACATTTCAAAGCGTTTATCATTTTAGCTGAACAGTCAAATTTCCTGCACTACTTTATATTTCTGTCAGAATGCTCTTCTTCAGAACAGTGTCTTGAATGACCAATTTTGTCTGTTTTTCAAGGACAAATGCCTAGCTAGCATATGCAAAGTCACTTACCTTGATCCTTAAATAAGGACCACGTTTAACACCCATTTGTTTTCCAGCACAATCGGCGACCTCAGTCTTTGAACTCGGCAATGCTGTTTTTTTTTTTTTTAAACACACCCCTTTCAGTAGAATCAGAAGTATATTTGTCATGCCTCTTGGGTCTCTTGGTTTTCCCTAACTTTACCAAACATTGTAGAAATGTACTTTCAGTGTAAAAGTTGAAATTCTAATGCAAAGAGTGATTTATTTTGCTAGTGATGTGGCACGGATTTTAGGGCTATGCTTAAGTACAAAAGAATAAGTTGGTTTCTGACATGTTATAGCCTGCACAGGGAAAACCATATAAAGCAGGGGTGCTCAATGTGTCGATCGTAATCGACCAAAACTGCCTGGTCGTGCCAAAAAAAAAAAAAAACCCTACTCCCATCGGGAGGTCGGTAGATCACAAATTATGGTGAAATATGAGTTCATTCAGTCTTGTTTTTTTTTTTTTAAACAAAAATTCTGTTATTTGATGATACGAGTTTATAATCATTTAATTCTATTTTATGCAGGAAGCCAAATATGCTATTGTGTTAGAGGAAGATTTGGACATCTCCATTGACTTTTTCAGGTTTGTACAAATAATGTTCACACCTAGTTCATTCTTGAAACAAGCAATGTCCTTACTTCCACCACACACGTAGCAATGCGTCTCAAAGTGACTGAAAGTGATGCGATCAGTAACTCGTGTACATCTGACTAGGCAATACTCATAAACCCATTAGTTGTAGGGAAAAACTGTGACCCCTCGTTTTGCTATTTGGTAAACCACATTTTGAGGTGCTACATAAATGATTTTTTTTTTTTTTTTTTTTTATTGAACCACATGCATAATTTTAAACTTGAATCTTTGTTAGTCTCAAAATGCATATATGGAAACCATGAGTCCCACCCCTGGAACAATTAGTTCCTGGAATGACTCGTCATTGAGAATAGATACAGTAATTAATCCTCTGCCACAGTTGCTTCGCTATGCTGCTATGTTGCTGATTTTTACAAGTACAATTGGGACAGATGACAATATATATGTTTTCAAATGCTGTTGCTCTAAATATATTATGTTTCAGCTAGCCATGGGAGCATTTTTTTCCACATCAAATGATATCACTGATGGTTATAGTTTTCTTAATGCAACTTCTATAATATTGTAGAGTGTAGCGATGACCAGATTAAATAAATATATAATTAATTTGGAATGGGTAAAGCCACCAGGAAGGATGCCTGCATCCTTTCCGCTTCTATGTGATTTTTACATTAGGAGTTGTAAATTAAATTTTTGAGTTATGGGGCACCACATCACTAGTTTTCTTTGCATAACACTTACAAAAATGACAAAAATCTTTTTTTTTTTTAATTGTTGATCAAGCTCATAATCCTTGGGTTTGCACCAATGAATCCATTTACGTCCTCAGTTATAGCAGCTGATGCTATATGCACGCGCACACAGAGCCCTTCACCTCTGCTTCTGCTGGAGTCCTCGGTCCAATCCCAATGGTCCGGCCTGCAAGCTGGACGCTAACATTGGGAATGTTCGCGTGAAGCCAAGCCGCCGTTATAATGAGGACACAGGAATCACAAACACAATGATTATCTGCAAGTTATAATTCCAGCTCGTCCATTTTTATAATTCTTAGCGGTTGATCTGACATTGGTGAGGTACAGGCTTGGAAGAGGTGATCTGTGTGGGCTATTCTCTTGCCTGAGCAGGCGGCTGGACCGACAGCCCCACTTCTGCTTCCTCGCCCTCCTTCCCTTGCACCGCTTCGCTGGCCCGACAACACTCCATAGCAAGCATGACTCATGCCTCTTAATCATTCACTTAGCACACACTCACTCCACATATTTTTTCACTCATTACATATGGGCCACATATCTACATCAAACGGTTGCTTGGGGACTGGTATGTAGGTATGGGACTGGGTTTCAATACGTCTGTGCTGTTTCCTAGTCCGTCCCCCCTTCCTCTACGCTTTGTCTGCCCACCTGGATTTTAAATACACTACACAGACTCATCCCCTTTTTTAATGCACCACACACACCCATCTCTGGGGGGCAGTGGATCACACGTAGGTGGGGGGGGTTGATTGTCAGGCAGGATGCCTGGCAACCCTGCCTCCCCCCCGGCTCACTGGCGCGCTAGATTTTAAATGCACCCCACCACTCGAGTGGCACTGTTTGAAGGGATAGGCCCAATCAATGGCATTGGGGCTGCTTGACAGTTATAGTAATGGGGGTGGGTGACAGTGGGGGGTTTCACTTAGTTGGGTGGTGGTGCGCCTGAGTCTCCCCCAATGGCGGAGGGAGCTTACCCTCACGTCCACCTAGGTGAACGCCATCATATAGCCGCTGAGCCAGGTGGGTAATAAGTATACACACATCTGCTCTGTGCCTCTCACCGTGGGCAACTCCAGAGTGGAAGAGAGTCCAACCCCTCTCATGATGACTGGTACCAGAGCTAAGCCGTGTGTGGCTATATCTAGTCGGAACTTCTCAACCTCACACACCAGCTTCGGCTCCTTCCCTGCCAGAGAGGTGACATTCCACTTGCCCAGAGCCATCTTCGTAGCTGGGGTTCAAATCGCCAGGGTCCCTTCCTTCGGCCATCTCCCAGCTCACACTGCACCTGATCCCGATAGCACCTCCCACAGGTGGTTACCCCATTTTGGGCAGTGTCCGGCTGGGTGCTATCAGTGGAGGTCCAGCCAAGAGCTCCCCTTTGAGCTCCACTTCCAGGTTTGACTCCGGTGAGGGGCCCCGGTGACCCACATCTGGACAAGGGAATTTTGAATCCATCAATATTTTCCATCATTGGGGTCTTTTAGCTGTGTTTTCTCTTGTCTGTGACCTTGCTCCCGTTTGCCATGGGTGACACTACGAAAGCCCCGGGCAACTTAGCGCTCCAGGAGCTGACATTCATTTACAGTAAAAGTGGGGAAAAAATGACAAGACAAAGACCTAACTTTGTTTAAATCCCTTATGCACATTTATTTTATCAAACAAAATACAAATATCCTGCTATTGTTGCTCCCATGCTGTCTTCATCATTGACATATTTTGCACACAGGCTTCCCTTGTGTTGTTGGCCTGATTGAAATACCGTAACACTCTATTCATTTGCAACAAGGGTTTATGAAAAAAAAAGAAAGTAATAAAGGTGGGCTGTATGCTGACATATGCTTAAAGGGGAAGTCCGGTCGTTTGGATTAACAATGTATCCCATAGGTCATGTCATATGTACTCTACATTGAAAATTTGAGGTTCATCCTCTATCATTTAATGGTGTTTTGAGAAGATTTATATCAGCAATTACGAATTTTCATGGGCGCCGCCATTTTGGTGAGTCACATGACCGATGTGCGCGGATGTGACATTACGTGCGCAAACAAAAAAATCATCGCCGGTTTGTAGTGTCTTCACATGCGGTACCACCATGTTCGGACATGGTAAATTACCTTACTGTATTGAGAAATTTTGCCATAACTTGGATAGAAATAATCTGTGGAATGTTCAGTATCATGTGCTGCCCAGTAAGAAAAAGAATCATTTAAAGACCGGAAACCGGAGTGCCCGGAGATAACCTACGCAGGCACGGGGAGAACATGCAATCGCCACAATTCTCCACGTGCACACGCAACCCCCCCCCCAAAAAAAAAAAAAAAAAAAACACAAAAATCAAACCCAGGTCCTCAGAACTATAAAACCAACGCTTTACCAGCTAAGCTACCGTGCCGCTCACTTGGACCCCGGCCACCCTGTTGGCTAAAGCAACCTTTCCTGCAATATAAGGCCTACCTTTCACTGATGGGTTCTACCATCCTTCATGGCCACGAGTGCTGTCCTCAGTGCAGTCCTCCGCTGGCTAGCCTAAACGCACTCCAAAATCGTGTGTCCCGCGCGTCGGCCTCCGTGTAGTCAGACTCTCATTATTTCTGTCCAAAGAACCATCCGAATAGTCAACATTTACAGCCACAGGTTAAAATCTATATGGATGTATTCCTCCGTCTTCCAGAGCAACCGATACTGCTATTTCTTCATCATATAAGGATAAACCAGAGAAATCAGTGATGTCCATGATTGTGTAGGAATGTCACCGAGCCTTTGTTTACACACTTGATGTCCCGCGCGTCGACCTCCGAGTAGTCAGACTCGCATCATTCCTGTCCAAAGAACCAGCCGAATATTCAACATTTACAGCCACAGGTTCAAATCTGTATGGATGTATTCCTCCGTCTTCCTGATCAACCGATACTGCTATATCTTAATCAGATGAGGATAAATCCGAGAAATCAGCGTTTGGCGTAATTGTGTCCCAACGTAAGCGAGACTTTGTTGGGGCACATAATACGTCACATCTGCGCACTTAGGTCATGTGACTCATGAACATTCAGAATTGCTGATTAAAACCTTCTCAAAACACTATTAAATGATAGGGGATTAACCTCAAATTTTCATGGTACAGTACATATGACATGACCCATTAGAGACATTGTTAATCCAAACGACCGGGCTTCTCCTTTAACATAACAGTATTTTAATGTCCTAAATTTGGTTTCATTCTTAAATTATATAATTAACCATGGGATTGCAGGGCCTGTGTCATGCAAAAATAAGATGCTACATTATTAAGGATTAACATTTCTAAAGCTACATGAAAAGTATCATATCGATGCTGTGAGTGCAATAAAACTTCTGACAGAACTCACACGGTATTTTAAATGGTCCACAATTTTGTTCAGATAAATCAGTGAATCACTGAATATTCTCTTACTCATATACTTATTACTGTCACTATTTCTATGTCAATATTATCATATTATCACCAGCCTTCTTGCTAGAGATACAGGCCAACTGATAAAGACTAAATAGCCCATGAGCTGGGATAGGCTTGACCACTCCCGCAACGCGTATAAGGATAAGTGGCTTTTAAAATGGATCGATGAATCTCATCTACATTAATGTCTCTCTACTTCACGGTTCACCTATTCACTCCTACAGAGAACCTCAATTTCTTAATTTTCGCCACCCGAGCTCTGCTTCCTATTGTCTTTTCAGTGCCATTGTCTCTAATCCGTATATTATCCCTGGCCTCACCTCTGTTTTATAAACTTTGCCCTTCATTTAAGCAGAGACACTTCTGTCACAACATATTTGACACCTTCTACCAGATGTTTCAACCTACTTGGACTCGTTTCTTTACTTCCATTCTATATGCACCATTGCTCTGGATAGTATTTGAAATCTTCAACCCTCACTCTCTCTTCTCCCTCACAATTTGGTCAAAAACTTTCCAGCCTCTTCAAAATGCTTCTATACCTCTACAAGAATGTCATCAGGACCATTGTCTTTCCATTTTTCATCCTGTTTAGTGCCTTTCTAACTTATGTTACCAAACAATGCCACTTCCTGGTCCACCACACTTGCTTCTACTTTTCCTTCTCTGATTTTCCATCTAATACAACACTATTGGAAACAGTCAACACATTTCCATCTCTACTCTTGATCATATCCTTTCTATCTCTGTCCCTCTTGTTTGGCCAACCTCTAAAGATCCTTTTCTCCTTCCTTAGAGTTCAACCTGGTGTACATGTCCTCATATGCCTACTTTTGCCTCTGACACATAAACCTTTGGCTCGTGTCGCATCTCAATGCATTCCTTTCCCCTTTCATTGGTTCTTTTTGTCCCATTTCTTCACTAACCTCTTTTCTTGTCTGACATCCTGAACATTGAATGTTCCCCCAACAACTCTCCTTCTGCCTTTCCCCCCAGAAAACACACCAAGCACTCTTTTGTCTGTCTCTATGATCACCTTGGCTGGAGTAGTCAAGTCTGCGGCAAACTCCTCAGGGCCACCAAGACGCTGTCTCACATTTTTCCGAAAAGCCGCACAACAGTCTTCCTTTCTCAGTTTCCACCACGTGGTTCTCTGCTCTACCTTTGTCTTCTTAATCTTCCTACCCACCACCAGAATCATCCTACACACCACCATATCATACTGTCGAGCTACACCCTCCCCTATACTACCTTAGTCTGGAACCTCATTCAGATTACATTGTCAAAACAAAATGTAATCCACCTACGTGATTCTAACTCCGCTCTTGTTGGTCACCCTATGTGTGTGTGTGTGTATATATATCTCACATCCTGCCTTTGTGGCAGAACCGCTAATCACGTGATAAATTATACGCTCAATTTTAAGTTTCAGCCTCATCACTCGAGCTGATACTCTCTTTATCTCCAAGACATTCTTAGCTAACTTTTGAAATAAGCCCCATTCCATATCTCTTTCCCACCATGGTAAAATAATTTCAACTTTGCGCTTAAAGTTCGAGCCTTACATCCCTTCCACATGATCTCTTGGATGCACAATGTATCAAAATTTCTCCTCATGATGTCAACCAACTCCTGGGCTTTTCCTGTCATAGTCACAACATTCAAAGACCCCACATTCAATTGTAGGCTCTCTGCTTTCCTCTTGTTTTTCTGCTGAAGAATGTCTTCAACCCACAGCAGCCGAATTCCACAGACGCCCTGCATGTTAACAGTGCCGGGGTGGATGTTGTTAACCCGAGCCACGACCAGTCCAGTATGGGACTCTTAAGATAAATTCTCATATTTGTTTGGCAAAGTTTTAAACCGGATGCCCTTCCTGATGCAACTCTCCGCATTTATTCAGACTTGGCACTGGCCTAAAGTGTGCACTGGGTTGTGCGCCCATAGGGCTGCATTTAAATATAATATATACAGTATTATACATTTATAATATAAATATAAATTCTAAAACACTATTATTATTGTATACAGTAATCCCTCTCTATGTCATGCTTCACCTATTGCGGCTTCAGTGCATCATGGTTTCCACCAACCCCCGCAAAAAAAAAGACAAAAGTGATCTCAAATAGGAGCCCATTCTTCCCGCTGGTTCCCTAAAAGGATAAATGTGCATGCGGAGTCACCTCCTCTCGGGCGCCACAGAGGAAGCTTTCACTTGGGCACAACGCTGATGTGGTATTGTAACTATTTATATATGTATATATATAAAACTATCCATTTTCTTAGTTGCTTATCCTCACAGTGGTCGCGGGGAGTGCTGGAGCCTATCAGGAGGCGGCGTACACCCTGAACTGGTTGCCAGCCAATCGCAGGGCACATAGAGACAAACAGCAGTACTCACAATCACACCTAGGGGTAATTTAGAGTGTCCAATTAATGTTGCATGCTTTTGGGATGTGGGAGGAAACTGGAGTGCCCGTCAAAAACCCATGCAGGCACGGGGAGAACATGCACACTCCATATAGGCAGGGCTGGGATTGAACCCATGTTCTCAGAACTGTGAGGCCAACGCTTTCCAGCTGCGCCAACATGCCACCTGTTGTAACTACATAATCAAAAAATGTTTTTGCAAAAAAATTTTTAAAAAGTGATCACGAACACAACATTAAGATAAAGTACATATGCGAGTCGGTCAACAGCGTGGATGAGACAAGGCGGAAAAAGAAATGGGTGCGGCAAGGGAAGTTGCTGGGTGAGGCTTCAATGATGCACAACCAATCAGCTCACGGGATAAAGCCGCTGGTGCTCTTATTGGTTGATGTCCCACCGGGAATCACTCATGCGCCTTGTATTAATCCATCTTTCCACAATATGCCGATGCCGATCTGGCTGGATTTTTCTTTTTTTCCTCTTTTTTTATGAAAACCTGCAAAGCACTGAAGCCGCAAAAAGTGAAGCACGAAGTAGTGAGGGACCCCTGTATATTGGTTGAATGGTGATGAGGATGGTGCTGCCAGGCAAAAGAGCCAGAGGAAAACCAAAGAGAAGGTTGATGGATGTTGTGAGGGAAGACATGAGGACTATTGGTGTTAGAGAGGAAGATGCAGGAGATAGAGTCTTAGACCCACCCCCACCCCCCGAGGTAGCAGAGCTGCCACTTCTTTACTTGGCGCTTAACGTTATTTTATTGTGGAAGTCGTGAGCTGTGGAATGTTAAAATTTTTCATAAAAATTTTACTTTTTATGCTGGGGTTTCAAGAAACTTGAGCACTATGTGTTGGTTTCATTGTGGTATTTAGACAATTGAATGAGCAAATCAAATGTTTTTCCTATCCCATGTTCTGAATTCTTTTGTCAATTAGGTAGGTGTCGTGTCGTTAACTTCAGAGCATTTAAACTGCAGGTAGCGCATTCGACTGCAAGTGAGCTAGCTCGAGAGATTCCCGCTCTTCATGTACAGGTCGGCTTCAAGTAGCTGTTAGCCTTCGAGATTGCCAGCTAGCTTCCACAGACTATTAAAATAATACTGAGTAAGCTAATAATATTTCAGTTAACTTGCCTTGACCCATTTATGATTTTCGGTGAAGGGAAAGTTTCACAGGCTAGTTACTTTGCTGACTCAGCTAGCTGACAATCATTTTACAGAACCACAAACTTTACCTACAGTAATACTTCACATTTACATACTTTTAATTTTAATTCAACCCAACATTTCTTCTTTGTGACTCCTCTTCTGTAATTTGTGTTTGTGGTTGCTTCAAATTCTGGAGAAGGTTGTCTGTTCAAAACTGCTCCATCCTTGTCTTGGCAGTGACTGAGTGAAAAAAAGAAAAACATTGTTTGGGTCGCACATCCTTGCACTTCTGATCAACGTCTTTTTGACCAATCAAATCACTAAACGATGTGAACAAGAAATCTGCACCTATACTTGTGCTCTGAACTACCTAAAGTAACAGTATTCAAGAGATCCTCTTAATTTTGTTTATGTACATGGTAAAACAAAAGAAGTTAACGGAACAAAATCATATTGTTTGTTTGAAAAAAAAATACAAATAAAATAATTTCCCCTTCCCCCTCCACACACATTGTTCTAACTACTGTAGACAGCTCAGTTACCTAACCACATAACTTTTAAACAAACTGGAGTTGAAGTTACAGAAATCATATATCGAGTTAGTTCATGCTAAGCCAAGTAGACTAGCTCCAGCCAGATTTTAATGCCAAGTTTAAAAAAAGAACTTAACTTTACATGACTCCTTGTCGGCATTATATGAGCCAGCCTCCAAACTTCCTAGAGTCACCAAACGTTCAGCTGTCAAACTGAGGAACAGCAGCGGAGGGTCCTCATGGAACGTTTGTTGTGGTGGCTGGAGCCCGCACAAGCTTACTCAGTACCGATTTTACAGGCAATATTAATTGAAGGCATCTTCTAAAAGCCCAAAATCAAAATTTCATCCTCCTATTTACAGATGGAGCAACTATATGTAATTGACATGGAAATCAGTTAATTTTGTGTGATAAATGCATATATATATCTCAACTCAAGATTACCCGACTCTAACAGGTCTAGAAAATGGTGCAGACATGGTCCTTTTGCCAGTCTGAACCATTTATGTATCTTTTTCCAAGAGCAGGGGTGTCAAACACATTTCACATTGTGGGCCACATACGGCCTCAGTTGATGTCAAGTGGGCCGGACCATTAAAATTATACTCTGCTATAAATAACCAAACTATCATGTCTTTCCTTCGTTTTGGTTTAAAGAAGCACAAGAACATTGGGAAAATGTTGACATTAAATGAACACTCCTTTTACAAAACATTTCATGAAACACCTCAGATTTCCTTTGACAAATTTAGTTTTATCATTCACCTATATGCATTGCAACTGATCCCACTGATTTTTTTGAAAGGCTTAAAACTTTAACAATTGGTATTGAAAAATATAGTAATGCACTTTATGAAATTCACAAGATTTATGAAGAAAGGAATTTTTAAGTTTATAAAACAGTGTTGAGGCCGGCCATGATGTACGATTTAGAGATGGTGTCACTGAAGAGACAACAGGAAGCAGAACTGGAGCTGGCAGATATGAAGATGTTGAGATTCTCGCTAGGAATGAGTGGGTTGGATAGGATTAGAAATGAGCTCATTATGATGATGATGAGCAGACTTCGATGGTTTGGACATGTCCAGAGGTGAGAGGGTGAGTATATTGGTAGAAGGCTGCTGAGGATGGAGAAGCCAGGCAAAAGAGCGAGAGGAAAACCAGAGAGAAGATTGATGGATTTTGAGGGAAGACATGAGGGCAGTTGTAGTTAGAGAGGAAGATACAGGAGATAGGCTTAGATGGAAAAAGATGACATGCTGCGGCAACCCCTAACAGGGAAAAGCCAAAAGGAAAAGAAGATCAGAACCTTTCACTGTGAAAGGTGAGCGCAAAACTGAAAATTCTGTCTCAAATTCACCAAATAACTGAAAACGTTTCTCAAACTCCCACAGTAATCCTGCAATCTTATTTATGTTGCTGTTTCACGTCCGCATCAGGTCTGGTCACATGCATCTCTCAGACGGGAAATTAGCAGGGTAGCCAGTTACCAGTTGCATCTCCCACAAAGTCAGCTTCAACTTAAATGCATGTATTTTGTCATCAAACTATGTAATAACTTTTTTTGTGGCCTCGCGACATTTTGTTCAGATTGTTCAAGTGTTCAGTATTATGCACCAAAAACGCATGGTCCTGTAACCATTCCTGAGATTGTAAATCCAACACCGGTTTTCCTTTTTACTTCATGAACTACCCGATTTCCTCTCATAGATCAAAGAAATGCCTCACCACAGCGCCTCTGCTTAACCATCTCACTTCGGTGTGGTATGGCAGGATGTGGTAAATGTTGCTGTAACTGAGAAGTTTGTCAAACTGATGATTGTTTAGTCCTCTGGATCGGCTGAAATTTACAGTACGAACAACCACCTCCATGACATGGTCCATTATCAAGGACTTGTAACATAATGCCTCCTGGTGCAAAATACAGTGAAATGTCCAGAAACGTTCTCCTCCATTAAGGGCTTGTACTTTCTCTCGGAACTTTGTCGTGACATCGGCTTTCTTTCCTACCAAGGATGGTGCGCCGTCTGTTGCCAGGCTGATAGCACGGGACCAGTCCACTCCAACCCAGTCCAGTGCAGCAATGACTGAGCCAAAAATGTCTTTAGCTCTTGTGGTGTCATTGGCACCAACTCAAGAAACTCTTCAGTAACAGTCAGTGTCTCATCAACTCCATGAATAAATGTGATGTCAGTGCTTTCCTCAATTGCAACGGAAAACGCAGTAAATGTCTTGACTCTCTGTTTCAATTGGGTGTCTAAATCTGCTAATAGGGCCGAAATCCTCTCTGCTATCGTATTCCTCGTCAGGCGAATATTGGCAAAAGCTTGTGGCTTCTCGGGACATACAAGTTCAGCCACCTTCATCATCCATCGTTTAACAAAGTCACCATTGGAATACGGCTTTGATGCTAATGCTATTTCGCTAGCAATTAGGTAGCTGGCTTTTACCGCTGCTTCACTGAATTCTCGGCTCTGAATGTAAATTGACTGCTGTTTCCTCAGACCCACCTGCAATATGTTGATTTCTTCTCAGTTGTCCTTGCAAGCCGTCATATTTTTTGCTGCGAAGAGTCTCGTAGTGGCGTTGAATTCCTTCAATACCGAAACTTGTTGCAAACACACCAAGCACGAAGGTTTTCCGTGCATTTGTATAAATAAATAGGGACATGGTCCATTTTTCATTGAAAATTCTACACCGTACAACTGTATCTACCGTAATTTCTAGAAAATAATGTACAAAATATTTTCAAAAACTTAATAAAGGGCATTATATTTAGGTATGGATGAAAAATAAAAAAATACAATTGGATTGTATAGTTGTATACAGGTACATAGAGTGGTAAAAAAAAAGGTATGCGTATAAATTTCGACATGATATTCAATGTCTTATGTTATACATTTATATTTATTATGGTAATGTGCGCCTCCAATGTGAACTCTGTGACCTCCTCAAGGAGTTTGCATTTCACGATCGTTAGCGTAGCATGTTTGTTGCTATTGCATCAAAGATCAGAAACAACTGCCCATGAGTTTGTTTTAACTTAAACAGAGACAAAAAAATGCCGACTACAAACAGCTAGTTGTGCAGCTGCTTTTAAAAGAAATGTGTCATGACTTGTGCCGATGACGGCGCCAATCCGGAAATGGTGCGGCAGTCCGAAACAACAATAGCTCGCCTCAGTGGCTTCAGGTGGGTATAAAAACAATGTGAGCTCAAACTACGTAATACGAGCATCATGGCCACATTAAAAATAAACGGGAGAGTGCATACAATTTGAAATGGTCGCCTTTTTTTTTTTTTTTTAAATGTGCCCATGATGCTCATATTACGTAGTTTGAGCTCACGTTGTTTTGAAGGAACGCTATGACGTCAGGTGGGTGAGAGGTTGTGTTCCGGAACCAAAACTCTTGGGATTAAAAAAAAAATGTTTTTCCACAAATGCCATGGATGGCACAGAGGATGAGATGACGTGCAAATTAGGATCACTGTTCATGAATTCAGGAGGCACCATAACTGGACCAAGTCACCAAAGGTAACTACGATGGATATTTTTCAAATTGGAGATCTTACATGTTAATAACCTAATTTGTTCCAAGCCCCCCTTCGGGTGGGTGATGAGATCCTGTCCCAAGTGGAGGAGTTCATGTATCTCTGCGTTTTTTTTTCACGAGTGAGGGAAGAATGGAGCGGGATATCAACAGGCGTATTGGTGTAGCTTCTGCAGCGATACGGACTTTGCATCGGACTGTTGTGGTGAAGCAGGACCGAACCTCTCAATTTATGTTCTTACTCTCACCTATGGTCACAAGCTGTGGGTCATGACCGAAAGACCAATTATCCCGGATAGAAGCGGCCAAAATGAGTTTCCTGCACAGGGTGTCTGGGGCTCTACTTTAGTGATAGGGTAAGAAGCTCGGTCAGCCAGGATGGGCTCAGTGTCGGGCCACTGCTCCTCCGCATTGAGAGGGGCCAGATGAGGTGACTAGGGCATCTGATCCAGATGCCTCCTGAATGCCTCCCTGGTGAGGTTTTCCGGGCACATCCCACCGGAAACAGACCCGGGGGACGACCCAGGACACGCTGGGGATGACCCAGGAAACACTGGAGAGACTGTGTCTCAGCTGGACTGGGAACACTTCTGGATCCCCCCGGAAAAACTGTGGAAGATAGATGGATGGACAGATTTCCAATCTCAAAGATTGGATTGTGACGCACCCAATTTACAAGATGGGTAAAGACATGCAGGGTAGTAACCAAAAATTAAAGTTTTAATTATATATGTTAATTTGTTTCACGTTCCAATGCAAAATAGATTTGATTTCATGTTAGCTCATATAAAATCTATTGTTAAGACACATTGCTAAGGTGGATGGTCACATGACCCAGGTTTAGTTCAAGCAATCCAAAACTGTGGGTAAAAAGCAGGAAAACGTTTAGAATAGATGTGGAAGCAGGAATGCGTGGTATACATGAACAGATAAATCTACACTGGCTCCAGGAGGTGGACACAGTAATTGTACCTTTATTATGTGTTTGTTTGCAATATTATTTTGGAAAAAATTGAAATTTTATATGTAATTTATTGTCCAATTCGTTAGCATTAGCCTCATTCATACTTCTATTTTATCCATAGTTTTCATGGTGTCTCGTGATTTCGAAACCTCATCGGTGGAGAAGGAGAAATAAATGAAAATCTGGACATCAGTACAAAGCGTGGCCTTGTTGCTTGAGTGGTGTAGCTACAGTGAAAATGTACCGCCTACGGTAGTTCAAAGCTGAGAAATGAGCACTGCGCATTGAAGCAACGAAGTTAGACTAGACTAGGCAGAAAGAGGACGGAGTCAATTGTGAAGTATTGCGACTGTACAAATAGAGGGCAGTGTCTACCAGAGGGAGCTACAGCTCTTCATATATCCTAACATGGGTTCAGGCAGTCGAAAAGAGATCTTGTGATATTTACGATTAGAGAGTACCATCCTGCACCATCTTCAACATTTGTAAAAGGTGAAAAAGCTCAAATGTTAAGCAATACAGGGTTTGACTGATTTTCGGCTGTTTTCAGGATGTATTGTTTTTAATGTGAAGAGTTCAAAGGGCTTACTAAATGTGAAACTAAAAGTGACTATTGTTGCTACAGTGCGAAAATAAGTATGTGAACACACTGTTATATTGCAAGTTCTCCCACTTAGAAATCATGGAGGTGTCTGAAATTTTCATCGTACAGTGAAGACAATAAGTATTTGAACACCCTGCATTATTGCAAGTTCTCCCACGTAGAAATCATGGAGGGGTCTGAAATTTTTAATTTTGTAGGTGCATGTCCACTGTGAAAGAGAGAGTCTATAAAGAAAAATCCTGAAATCACAATGTATGATTTTTTTAAAACGATTTATTTGTGTGGTACTGTTGCAAATAAGTGTTTGAACACGTCTATGAGCTAGAATTCTGACCCTCAAAGACCTGTTAGTCCGTCATTAAAAGTCCACCTCCACTCCATGTATAATCCTGAATCAGATGCACCTGCGTGAGGTCATTAGCTGCATAGAGACACCTGTCCACCCCATACAATCAGTAAGACTCAAACTTGTAACATGGCCAAGACCAAAGAGCTGTCCAAAGACACCAGAGACAAAATTGTACAACTCGACACAGCTGGAAAGGGCTACAGAGAAATTGCCAAGCAGCTTGGTGAGAAAAGGTCCATTGTTGGACCAATCATTAGAAAATAGAAGAAGTTAAACATCTCAATCTCAATCGGAGTGGAGCCCCATGCCAGATATCACCTCGTGGGGTGACCCAAAGGACACAGCCAGGAAAACCAACGAGTGGCTCCGTAAGAAGAATATCAAGGTTCTGGTGTGGCCTAGCCAGTCTCCAGACCTAAACCCAATAGAAAATCTTTGGAGGGAGCTGAAACTCCGTGTTTCTCAGTGACAGCCCAGAAACCTGTCTGATCTAGAGAGGATCTGTGTGGAAGATTGGGCCAAAATCCCTCCTGGAGTGTGTGCAAACCTGGTGAACAACTACAGGAAACGTTTGACGTCTGTAATTGCAAACAAAAGCTACTGTACAAAATATTAACATTAGTTTTCTCAGGTGTTCAAATACTTATTTGCAGCTGTATGACACACATAAACACAATTCTGTAAGCGGGTGTACTCAGGGTGGGAAAAAGTTTAAAAGCAGCCCCTTTGCCTCTTGACCCTAAACATCCTGGCATTCTATTAGAAGTGTGTGTCATCACTTGTGTAATTTGAGACTAGTCATCAAGGCCGTGGTCAAATCTTGAATGAACTGAGAGCACAACTGGATTGTGGGTGGCAGTAAGGTTTTGGTAAATCACATCAGACAATGTATTCTATGTAGAAGAGTTTGCAGTCCAACGGAAGTGTAGAAAATGGCAGATCTACCTCTGAATTGTGTTAACTCATCACCACTATTCTCATTCTGTGGAATGGACTGCTTTAGACCCTTTCTAACCAAGCAGGATTGGAAGGAATATGGCCTGATATTCACTTGTCATCATTGAAATGCTGGAAGATCTAACATGAGATACCTTCATTCATGTGTTGTTTTATATCCATCTGAGGAGCTGTATGGGAGATCAGATCAGATCAAGAAACACATTTTGTAGGATCCAATAATGAACTCTTAAAGGCTTTAACAGAAGTGTACATAGAGTTGTTACTTATTTATGAGAGAACCAGTGTGACTATGAATTGGAGATGTCATTCTTAATGAAGAAGCAACTCCCCGCAATGTAAGTGGTTATTCACCATACAGATGATGATGGTTTGGTGGAAAAAAAACACCATACAAATGGGAATAAGAAATTTCAGAAAAAGGGTCAAAGGCTCACTGATCCATCCATTCTTGAGCGTCCTTTTCACAAACCTGTTGTGTAAGTGGAAAATAACACAATGTGAAATTTTCAAACATAATTGGTTTCTATGTACTTCATACCAGGTATTGTATATTGATTTAGAAATTACCAGATTTATTCAAAATGAGACGTTTCCATAAATCATAGTCATTTCGTGGGAGTGTAACTGCCAGGACAAGTTTCATTATATTGTACAGTGGTACCTCAACTTGTGAAATTAACCTGTTCCAGGAGTCCTTTCGTAATGTGAAATTTTTGTAAGTAGAAACACATTTTACTGGTAAATAACTTAATCCTGGCTGACGAAATAGTGGCTGCCTCCTCCTTACATTGCAAACTGCTCCTGCATTGCTGTGTGTTGCATCGCCTCCAGCTCCTTTCGCTCTTCCATCAAAAGATCTTCCTGGTGCTCCTGAAAGTTAAAAAAAAAAAAAAAATCCTCGTGGTGCACCTGAACCAACTCATCAATGTTCTCAGCCTTTACAGACGAAACAATTTCCTCACCTTCAGGTTCCACCTCCACTTCGAACCTCCTAAAATCCTGTCGAGCAGTAGCATGAGGCCACATCCACGCATGTCTTTTTCATATTTCTCGACAATGTTTTGTTTTGATGGACAAAACAACTCTCTTCTCACTGGTACTTGCCATCAATTTCTTGGGGTCCATGGTGAAAAATGATAAATAAATCCGTGAATAATAAAAATAGAAGTGTATGTATGACAATGGATTCGGTGACGAAGATACAGGAAGTGTGTCACGGGGTAAAGGTTGACGTCCGAAAAAGAAAAAAATCAAAATTTACGTCACTCCTAGCCAATGGAGGAATGTAATCCCAGGAAGATGCTATGTGATTGCCGATTGGGGGAGCTGTTGTATTGCGCCACACAAATCAAGAGACAGGATGTGCACCATGGCCAAAGATTGACATCCCTTCTAGCCAATGTGATGCCAGGAGGATGCTCTGGTGATAGCCAATGGAAAAGCAGCTCTATCACTTTCAAACCAAGATACAGTTCATGATGTTTACGTTCAGTGAAATCCGGCGCCATTTTTTCCCTTTCTTTTCATAAATTTCTTTCATAACGAGAGACGAAAATTTTATGGGGAGTTCCAATGCAAAATAGATTTGATTTCATGATGTTTGTTACAAAATGGAATGGAATGTATGACAATATATGATATTTAAATAAATAACTTCTGAATTGTGCTACACAGTTTTGTTGTATATAAACCATTGTGAAGACATTTTATTCTGAAGTTAGATGGTCACATGACTTTGGTTCAGTTCAAACAAGTATGGAACTGTGGGTAAGAAGCAAGAAGACATAGATGTGGAAGCAGGAATGCATGGTATATATTGAAAAAATATTTTTACACTGATCAGGAGGTGGATACTGTAATCGCACCTTTGTGTTTATTTGTTGGCGGCATGGTGGCGTGACTGGTTAGAGTGTCAGCCTCACAGGACAGAGGACTTGGGTTGAAATTCCGGCCCCCCCTGTCTGGAGTTTGCAGGTTCTCCCCATACCTGCGTGGATTTTGTCTGGGCACTCCAGTTTCCTCCCACATCACAAAAACTTGCATTAATTGGAGACTCTTAATTGCCACTAGGTGTGATTGTAAGTGAGAATGCTGGTTTGTTTCTATGTGCTGTGTAATTGGCTAAACCTGTTGAGGGTGTACCCCGCCTCCTTCTGAAGATAGCTGGGATAGGCTACAGCTATCCCCCGATCCTCGTGAGGATTACCAGCTCGCATAATGAATGGATGTTTCACTGTTTGCTTTGGGCATGTAATAGACATTTTATCCATCCATCCATTCATCTACCACTTTTCTGGGTCAATTTGCGGGGGTAGTCGTTTTAGCAGGGATGTCTAGACTTCTCTTTGCCTAGGCACTTCATCCAGCTCTTCCGGAAGGATCCTGAGGCATTCCCAGGCCAACCGAGAAACATAGTCTCTCAAGCATGTCCTCGGTCGTCCCTGTGGTCTTTCCAGTGGGACATGCCCGGAACACCTCACCGGGGAGGCGAGTGGCAGGCATCCGGATCATATGCCCCAGCCATCTCACCTGGCTCCTCCTAATTCGGAGGAGGAGCAGCTCGACACTGAGCCCCTCTCTGATGACCGAGCTTCTCACCCTGTCTCAAAGGGAGCGCCCAGACACCCTGTGGAGGAAACTAATTTCGGCTGCTTGTATCTCGGATCTTATTCTTTCGGTCACGACTCACAGCTTGTACCCATAGGTTAGTGTAGGAATGTAGGTCGACTGGTAAATTGAGAGCTTTGCCTTTCGACTTAGCTCACTCTTATCAAACCAATACAAAGTCCCCATCACTATCACTGCAGACACTGCAGCAACTTGCCTATCAATCTCCCACTCCATTCTTCCTTCATTCGTGAACAAGACTCCAAGATACTTAGTCTTCCACAATAGGCATCAACCATCTTACGGCCACATATCCGGTCAGCCTCCTCAGCAATGGAGATGCGCAACATCGTCCACTCGGACTCAACGTCCCCCCGAACGTGACCGAAGTTCTTTAGGAGGTGGGATTTGAAATTCCAACGGAATCTGCTAGCCATTCCCAGCAGAAACTCACAGTACATTTGGGCCTGCCACATTGGACCGGCATCTTCCCCCACCATCAGAGTCAGCTCACCACGAGGTGGTGATTAGTTGACATCTCCGCCCCTCTCTTCAGCCAAGTGTCCAAGACATGCGGTCGCAAGTCCAATTACACGACCACAAATTCGATCAGTGAATTGAGACCCAAGGTGTCCTGGTGCCAAGTGAATATATGGACACCCTTATGCCTGAACATGGTGTTCGTTATGGACAATCGGTTATGAGCACAGACATCCAGTAAGGAAACATGACTTGATTTCTGATCGTGGGGTGGGGGTGGGCGTGTGGGGCATTCTTCCCAATCACATCCTTGCACGTCCCACTGTCATTGCCCATCTGGGCATTGAAATTCCCCAGCAGAATGATGGAGTGCCCAGAGGGAGCTCTCTACAACTCCTTTTAAGGACTCTAAAAAGGGTGGGTGCTCTGTACTGTTTTTTGGTGCGTAGGCACAAACAACAGTCAGGAAACGTCCGCCCCACCCAAAGGCTAGGGAGGCTACCCTCTTATCCACCGGTGTGAACCCCAAAGTACAGGCACCGAGCCAGGGGTCAATGTTTACACACACCTGCTCGGTGTCTCTCACTGTGGGCAACTCCAGAATGGAACAGACTCCAACCCCTGTCTCAAGAGAACTGGTACCAGAGCCCAAGCGGTGAATTGAGGCAGAGTCCAACTATATCAGAACTTCTCGACCTCACACACCAGTTAGAGCTCCCTCCCTGCCAGAGAGGTGACATTCCATGTCCATAGAGCTAGTTTCTGTCGCCGGAGATCGGATCGCTAAGGTCCCCGTCTTCGGCTACTGCCCAGCTCACATTGCACCCGACCCTTATGGCCCCTCTCACAGGTGGTGAGCCTATGGAAAGGGGGACCCATGTTATCCTTTTGGGCTGTGCCCGGCCGAGCCCCATGGGTGCAGGCCTGGCCACCAGGCGCTCGCCTTCACGTTAGCCTCATTCGGACTTCTGTTTTTCCCTATAGTTTTTACAATGTCTCGTGATTTTGTGACGTCTTTGGTGAAGAAGGAGAAATAAATGAAAATATAAACATCAGTAGGAATTAGGAATTAGGAAGTAGTAGGAATTATTGCTGAATTGGTGTAGCTACAAGGGTCATCAAGTATTTTTATTTTTGTCACAGTTTAATGGAAGGCCAATTCAGAATCACTATCAACTTTATTGGCCGAGTGTGTAAAAACACAAAAGGAACTTTTCTCTGTCAGTTGGTGCTGCCTGGGTAAGACATTCACAAAAAAGAATGACAAAGTAACAAGAACAAAGAACAAGAGACATTTCTGCTTATAGGAACTATTCCTTATAAGTCATTTAGAACAGATGAGAGATAAGCGTATGTCAACGTCCCACATTGTGTTACGCTAGTACAGAGTGCCTTTACCCATTCACGGTTCCCGCAATAGACCAGTGCAATGACAATTGTGCAAAGGGAGCAGTTGAAAGTGACGAATCGTGCAATGGTCTACAAAATATATTACAAATACTAATACTGATTGGACCAGCAAAATGTGTGTGTGTGTCCCATCAATGGCACTATGCAGTAAATAGTAGGTTCGCGGATCAAGAATTGAATGTCGTCATTGCCAGAGGGGGAAAAAAATGTTCAAATGCCTGCTAGTTTTGATTTGCATTGATCTTTAGTGCTTTCCCGATGGAAGGAGCTGGAAGAGCTGGTGGCCAGGATTTGGAGGGTACCCCTTTCTTCACCAAATAACTATCAAGCACATTTACACCACAAACAACAAATTAGACAGCACAAGTCAATTCTCTGAATCTGCGAACAAGTAGAAATAATACAGCAGAGTGAAAAAAAGACAAGAAAAGGAGGAGAGAACAAGCTGCCCTTATTTCATTTATTATGATTATTTTATTTCGTCAACATCATGAGAAATGGTGCACAGATGTCACACAACTTGGCACACACCGCATGCTGGCTTTACAGACGCGTTGGCCTGTGAACCATTTTACTCGACCTGTTAGTTTGCTTTTTTTCATTTTTGTCGGTCTACATTCCACCCCAAGCTACCATGAACACAGCATTGCTAACATTTGTTGAACAAGTAAAGGAGATTGAGGAAAAAAAAGACTCACCCCTCATTATTCTCTGATTTTAACAAAGCTACTGACTTACCAGGGACTATGACACTTTAGACTACTCCTGTACCACAGTAAATAACCCATATCGTGCCATTCCCCGTGCTGCCCTTGGCTCCTCTGATCACTGCTTAATTTACTCAATACCTACAAACACGCAAGAACCTAAGCGCACGAAGCCGTCAGTGAAAAAGTGGACCAATGAGGCAAAATTATAACTTCCCAAGTTGTTTTGACTAAACAGACTGGAGTATCTTTGAAAATTGAGCTCGCAACCTAGATCAATATACGGATGCTTTTACAGCGTATCTCAGTTTTTTTGTGAGGACGTGTGTGCACCAACAATAACTTTTAACACATTAAATAACAACAACTCATGGTTTACTGCCAAACTCAGGGAAATTCACCAGGCTAAAGAAGTCTCATATCATAGTGGGGTTAGAGCCATGTACAATTGCACAAGAAACCTCACTAAAGAAATTAATATAGCAAAGAGCAACCATGCAGCAAAGATGGAAAACGTTTGGCGCCAACGACTTCAAATCAGTCTGGCACTCATTACAACTACTAACCAATTACCAGCGATGATCCCCCTCAATGGACAACAAAAGTAGGCTTGCTGATGTTAACAGCTTTTACTGCAAATTTGAAAGGGACACTTTCACTCCACACACCCACCAAGTCTCACCTCCATCCACTTCAACATCTGACTTCTCCATTGACCATCCATCAACCGGACCTGAGACGCATCTTCAAACAACAAAAGATTAACAAAGCGGCTGGCCCATACCTTGACTCAAAGTCTGGGCAGACCAACGTTCTGCAGTCTTCAAAAACATGCAAAATACCAACCTGATTCACATGCTACACCATTATCCTGGTCCCAGAGAAATTTGCAGTCGCTGGTCTGAAAGATGACAAGCCTTTTGCCTTGAACATCTGTGGTCATGAAGTCCTTTTAACACCTTGTGCTGGACTACCTCAAGAGCGTCACAAGTCCCCAGATGGACCCACTGCCGTTTTCCCACCATGCTAACATACCTCGATAGCATGGGAACCTATACGAGGATTCTGTTCCCTCGACAGGGGTGCCTTCATCACCATCATCTCCCAACTCCTTTCCTCCAAGCTTCTCCAGCTCAGTGTCTTGCCTGCTTCTTCCCTGTGGCAACTAAATTGTTGAACAGCTAATGTACAATCCCACTGCAACATGCTGCCATTTTTTTTGCCCATTTTCTCACATTCTGCTGGGCCAATTAGTATTATGTTGAGTATCCCCCGGCTTATCACTTAAAACTGCATACACTCCTTGAAGTCTTGATACCTTTTGCACAATTGTCACTGCACTGGACTACTGCTCTAATGGGGTTTCTAACTGCTCTAAATGGTACAAAACTGCATCCTTTCCACAACTGTGAGTTAAAATAAATATATTTAAAAGAAAAAAGTTCCCTGTCAAATGACTGCTGTCGTACTCAACGGGCAGGTCCAATTACCAGAGACAAATCCCTTGTGTGTTGTTTACATACTTGGCCAATAAAGCTGATTCTGATTTTAATATGTGCTGTAATTCTGTCAGAAAATGAAATTGAAAACAATTGATTAAGCAAAATGTTTGGTCCAAACTGAATTGTGTTGTTGTTCTTCTTCATAGTTTTCTGAGTCAGACCATTCATCTGATGGATGAGGATGACAGCTTATATTGCATCTCAGCCTGGAATGATCAGGTGAGTGCGTTGATGTTATTTCCAAGAGAAATTATTGTAAATAATTGTACTCTGGTTTATATGGTTTCCAGAGAAGCAGTGCAGTTTCAAATTCCTTAGACCGCTATCTCAATGGCTTTGAGACATGTTGGCAACCTGATGATGACTCGAGACTCCACTTGTTGTAGAGATATCTTCGTGACAGAGGATTTTATATATAGTGCAATCGTGAAATTGCAAATATGCCTTGTACTCTGGTCCGTCCATTACGTGTTGTCTGTCAGCTGTCTTCTCTCCCATGGCACGACATATTTTTTTTTAAAAATAACTTTATTGGCCATCAGATATTTAGAGTACCATGTCAAAAGATGCAAAAAACTATATAAATGCAATATAAAAATAAACTGTTTGGATTCAGATATCTTGTACAGGACTGCGACGTGGAGTAAATGTCTTTCTCAGAGCAGATCAATGACATGAAAACTGATTGGCCAGTCAGCAAAAAATGACAATTATCGGCCAGTCAGCAAAAAATGACAATTATCGGCCAGTCCGATCAGGCTGATCAAATCAGTGTAAAGTCTATAAAAAGCACAAGATGTTGTGAGGAGTTTGGTGTTCTGAGTTGGGGGGTATTTGAACTTGTCGACAACATCAAAGTCTTTTAAAGTTCAAAGTCAAGAATGGAAGATGCGCTTATTTTAAGGAGCGGAAAAATTGCAAACATGCAATATTATCGTTTTTAAACTGCATTAGACAGCAAGAAGATAGTGCCAACCTCAGAGGAGATAATTGTGGGGAAATGAAGATAAAATGCTGAAATTGGATTTCAGATTGAGCAGAAAGATGAACAGCAAATCTGCTCATCTCATCCATGGAGGAGTCCTGCAACTGACTTGTTAGGCTGCCATGTTTGAAATGTATTCGTACAGCACTGCAGTGATCGTGTGCATCTTAGAAGTACAGTGAGTACACTTTTTAGTGATTTACGTTAAAAAATTTTAATCATGCTCATTTATACAACTGCTGAATTTACTTTTTCTGGGACTATTTTTGGCTCAAAGCTCTGTTGATTGACAACCACGGCTCATTCTTTGGTATATTGCATGCACAGTGAACTTCCTAAACCATCTGTTTGGAGCCTGTGGAGAACTGTGCTTGAGAAGCGGTGCCCTTGTTTACATATTTGAGTACTCATTTGGCACAAGTTTTCTGTTTGGTCATGTTTGTTCAATACCATCACGTGACACCTGCAGCCGTAGTCAGATGACAAGATTGTTTCACATCGTCTATTAAAGTGTTGATTCATGTTATGCTGTTGAGTAATTTATATTTGTGCTTCCGCTCACAATGTCTTTTTTGGAGTGTCATCAGTTGGTTGATAAATTAATTAATACAAAGCTATGGAGCTAAGTTGGTTGATAAATTAATTAATACAAAGCTATGGAGCTACACTGTGTTATGTCACATCCTAAAATCCTAGATGCTCAAGTGGAGTTGCAAAACACATCAACACTGCATATGTCTTTTTTCATTCATCCTCGTTTTTTGTAATTGCAATAAATGCCAAGTTTAAATTTTTTTTGTAATTTACTCACTGAATATTTTTCTAGACGAAAATGGTATGCTGCTCAGTGTGAATCAATGGAAAAAATATTGAAAAAAAAATCTAATTGGTCGCTAATTATTCAGTAAAATGTCTTGTCTTTTCTTGTGTATTCATGATTACTCATTGAACAAAATCAAAACTGAAAAATTATGTACTTTATTCAATTTCAGCAAAATACTCCATTGCTTAAAAAAATTATTAGGGTCCTCGAAGACAAATATGGTCCAGCCGGAGTTTTTATGAATGTTTTCAGAAAAACGTTGCTGTCTAACCCTTACTAACTCTTGGTTCAGATTGCAAAGACTTTGTCTGTAGGGCTCATGCTGAATTTGCAGTCTAGTTGTTCTTTACTTTCGCTCGTCCTACTTTTACTTTCAAAGCATTGAGCATCACAGTATTGCTTCACTGTTTTAAGCCAGCCCAAGGCAGTCTAAGTCTTGGTCCACAAAAAATCTTTCACCTCTGAAAAGATAATCTGCTACATACCCCACACAAAAGATAAAAATTGGGTGTGGTGTGCTCCGAGAATCTCCACACAGTTGGCCATACTCATAAAGATTCTATTCTACAGCCAATATCAAAGCCTTGGTTGATCACAAGAAGTAACACTTCTGGACACATAGTGATCTTTTCTGAGTGTTCTTAAAAGTTCCTGGAGTTGAAAATTAGCAATGTTCTAAAAAATGACATGCTTTGTAAAATACTTCTTGCTGTAAGATTTTTTAATACATAAAACGACATGTTCCTGCGACACGTTTTTGTTTTTATTTACAGTCACTTCCGTTTTCATCAGTCTTGGGTGCCTCTTTGATTGGCTACATTCTTCTCCACATCACCATTCATGACTCAGGGAAAAGTCTGCTTTTCCCAGACATGAAGAGTTTTGGTCATAATTTTTAAACGTGTCCGTTATTTAAGGTTGTTGGCCCAAACCTGTCTCAGACACTAAGATTATGCCAAATCCACTCTGAACACAAAGTAAACCTCAGGACGATTTCATAGGTTCATTTTCAAGCTGTTCTGTGTTTGACGTGCTTGTTGATTCGGCACAAAAACAAGCTGATTATCTTTCTTTAGGCTTTCGTTTTAATTTGCGCAACAGCATCTATGATGTAAGATTTTGTGGGTAATTTTATCCAAAACTTCATCAACTGTCTTTGTATGGACAGTATGTGACACAGCTATGGTCTCCATAAACCTAGCACTCATACTCTCATTTATATTCTTTTCTTGAGTGAGAGCTATTGACTGAACCTTCAGGAGAATTTATAGTTCAAAGAACACACAATCGTGATCAGAAATACCTAAGTCCTCCAAGGTTTTCCAGCTCAATGTCTTGCCTGGCATCTGCCAGTAGAGCTAAAACTTCCTGACGGGCAGGACACACCTGGTGAGACTGGGGGACACCACCTCAGCACCGGGGCACGCGAATGTAGTGTCCTTTCCTTGCTGCTCTTCTCGCTCTATACGAATGTCTGCACCTCAAGGCATTTGGCTGTCAAACTCCTGATGTTTGCAGATGATACCATAGTCATTGAGATCATCAAAGATGAGGACGAGTCAGCATATTGACAGGAAGTTGAGAGGCTGGAGCTTTGGTGTGGCCAACACAACGTTGAGCTGAACACACTAAAGACTGTAGAAATCATGATTGACTTCAGGAGGCATCCTTCAGCCCAGCTGACACTCACGCTGTCCAACTGTCTTGTGTCAACTGTCAAGACCTTCAAGTTCCTGGGAATTACAGTCTGAGAGGACCTCAAGTGGCAGACAAACATCAACTCTATCCTCAAAAGCATCCAGCAAAGGATGTTGCTTTTGCGGCTTCTGGTGGCACAGCCTGCCAAAAGAGCTGATGAGACAATTCTATACAGCGGTTATCGAATCAGTGTTGTGTACATCCATCACACTCTGGTTTGGGGCTACCACAAAAACAGGACTAAGTCCGACTGCAACAGACAATCATAACTGCTGAACAGCTTGTCAGTACTACCCGGCCAACCCTTGAGGACTTGCATGCCACCCGAACGAGGACAAGAGAAGGCAGAATCCTATTGGATCCTCCACATCCTGGCCACCAGCTCTTCCAGCTCCTTACATCAAATTGGCGCAACCAAACAATGCAAAATAAAGCAGCTTCTTCCCTCTTGCAGTTATATTCTTAAATTCTTGAACAGCTAACTTACAATTCCATTGCAACATGGTGCCAATGTTCTGCCTTAAGTTGTTGTTACATCCTGCTGGGCCTATTATTATTATAGACGATTGCACGACAAGTCACTTTATACTGCACACACTCCTTGAAGTCCTGACACCCTTTGCACAATGATCATTGCACTGTACGATCACTCTAATAGACATTCTAACTTCTCTAAATACTGGAAGACTCTGCATCCTTTCCACAACTGCGAGATAAAAATGTTCCCTGTCAATTGACTGTTTTTCGTAATTAACTTGAATGTCGTAGTAGGGCGGCTCCAACTACAAGACACAAAGTCCTTGTGTGTGTTTTACATACATGGCCAGTAAAGCTAATTCTGAGGTCGACAGGCGAAATGTCAACACCATGAGAAATTACCAGGTCAAAGATACGACCTTGGATGTAAGTCTGCTCTCTCGGACGTTGTCTCCAAAACATCCAACTTTGGCTGTCCCTCTAATGAGTTCATTTGTAATCCTATCCAACCTGTTTTCTCCAAGCAAGAACCTCAGCATCTTCATTTCTGCAACCTCCAGTTCTGCTTCCTGTTGTTTCTTCAGTGCCACCGTCTGTAATCCGTATATCATGGCCGGCCTCACCACTGTTTTATAAACTTTGCCCTTCATCCTAGCGGAGACTTTTGTGTTGCAT
Source organism: Syngnathoides biaculeatus (assembly GCF_019802595.1). Taxonomy (NCBI): domain Eukaryota; kingdom Metazoa; phylum Chordata; class Actinopteri; order Syngnathiformes; family Syngnathidae; genus Syngnathoides; species Syngnathoides biaculeatus. Next base: position 1,141,670 of record NC_084646.1, read on the forward strand.
AGAACACCACACCTTCCACCCCGCTTATACCCGTTTCGTCACTTCCTTACCACACTCAGTATTGCTCTGTATTGTTGACCCCAAGTATTTGAAATCGTCCACCCTCGCTATCTCTTTTCCCTGGAGCTTCACCCTCCCCCCTTTCATTCATGCACATATATTCTGTTTTACTTAGGCTAATCTTCATTCCTCTCCTTTCCAGTGCATGTCTCCATCTTTCTAATTGTTCCTCTGCATGCTCCCTGCTTTCACTGCAGATCACAATATCATCTGCAAACATCATAGTCCAAAGGGATTCCAGTCTAACCTCATCTGTCAGCCTATCCATTACAACCGCAAACAGGAAGGGGCCCAGCGCGATCCCTGATGCAGTCCGACCTCCACCTTAAATTCTTCTGACACACCAACGGCACACCTCACCGCTGTTCTGCCGCCCTCATACATGTCCTGTACTATTCTAACATATTTCTCCGCCACACCAGACTTGCGTATCCAGTACCACAGTTCCTCTCTTGGTACTCTGTCATAGGCTTTATCTAGGTCTACGAAGACACAATGTAGCTCCTTCTGACCTTCTCTGTACTTTTCCACGATCATCCTCAAGGCAAATAATGCATCTGTGGTACTCTTTCTAGGCATGAAACCATACTGTTGCTCGCAGATGCAGTAGTACTTCAGTTTTAGAACATCTTGGTTTTCGTAGAAATCTGTTTTTGAACGAAAATTTTGAAATATTTTTTTTTGCTTTGGTTTTTGAACGAAAATTGGTATTCGAACACCCCGACCAGCTGACACACGACGATTTGTTATTGTGCTTTCGAACGCACCCCCAAAAAAACGGAAACGACGTAACGCGCGCGACGTAACCAGTTGACCCACACACTCCTCTGCAAGCGGACGTGTCCCATTGACCCCGATCATGCCTCCAAAGAAGGCAAGTGGAACTGCTGGTGCTGAAAAAAGGAAAGTGGTGCGTAAAACTGTCGACTTCAAGATGGATTTGATAGCCGAGCACGAATCTGGTGTGCGTGTTTCTGAGTTATTGAAGAAGTATGGCATGGTGAAAACGACAATCAGCACCATTCTGAAACACAAGGATGCCATCAAAGCAAGTTATGTTGCTCAAGGAGCAGCCGTGTTGACCAAGCAGAGGCCACAGATCTTGGAGGAAGTTGAAAAGTTGCTTCTTATTTTCGTGAACAAGTAGCAGTTAGTTGGGGATGGTGTTGGCGAGGAAGGGAGATGTCATCCGATGAGGCTGAAGGCAGGCAGGGTGTCTCAAGTGCCGATATTCAAGCGATCTGCGCTCAATGGAACGACATCCATAATTTTGTAGAACTTCACACCTAAATAAAGCTGAATGTTGCAGAGCACTGCAAAATTTTAATGTTATGAGCCACTTCAGAAAAGTGCTTAAAAGATGGCAAAAACAGATTCATTCTTTGTGAAAAAGGGGCGAAAGAAAGACAAAGACATTTGAAACTGTTTTGCATTGCTTTTTTCTGTTGCTCCATTAACCCGACCTCTAGCTGCAAGTTTTTTTTTGTTCCGTACTTTCTGTGCAAATAAAAAACAATTTGTCTCGCCCCCTCATTATTGCTTGTTTAAAGTTATTCTGCACTTTTGTGAATAAAAAAAGTCGCTACAGATTTGGCAATGCACTCCCAGCCTAGCATACTCAACTAGGCGAAAGCATATATTTTAAGCAAAAAATAAATATATTTCTCAAATGATTTAATTTTATAAAGTATTTAAACTATACGTGTATTTCTACTATGCAGTTTATTATCAGGAAAAGCTGAAAAAATCACTTTAAAAAATTTTTTTTAGGCTTGCAACACATTTCATTTTCCATTCACTCTAATGGGAAAACGTGCTTCGGTTTTCGAACGTTTTGGTTTTCAACCAGCCTTCTGGAATTTTTGATGGTTGATGGTGAATGGTTTTCGAACGTTTTGGTTTTCAACCAGCCTTCTGGAATAAATTGTGTTCGAGAACCAAGGCACCACTGTACTTACTTCTGTCCTGAGGCTAGCCTCCACTAATCTTTCCCATGACTTTATTTTGTGGCTCATCATCTTTATTCCTCTACAGTTTCCACAGCTCTGAACATCGCCTTTGTTCTTAAAATTGGGGACTAGCACACTTTTCCGCCATTTTTCTGGCATCTTCTCTAATTCTAGTATTCTATTAAATAAATTAGTCAAAAACTCCACAGCCATCTCACCAAACTGCTTCCATACCTCCACTGGTATGTTATCAGAACCATTTGTCTTTCCATTTTTCATTCTGTGCAGTGCCTAACTTCCCCCTTACTAATTCTTTTCATTCATTAACTTATCAAAGTACACTTTCCATCTACTTAGCACACTACTGGCATCAGTCAACATATTTCCATCGCTATACTTAATCACCTTTACTTGCTGCGCATCTTTCTGTGAACCTCCTTTTCTCCCTCTTTCGTATCCAACCTGGTGTACATGTCATATGCCTCTTGTTTAGCCTTCGCCACTTCTACCTTTGCCATACGTCGCATCTCACTGTATTCCTTCCGCCTCTCCTCAGTCCTCGCCATGTCCCTCTTCTTCTTCACTAATCTCTTCCCTTGAATGACTTCCTGTATTTTGGCGTTTCACCACCAAGTCTCCTTCTCCTCTTTCCTACCAGAAGGCACGCCAAGTACTCTCCTGCCTGCCTCTCTGAGTACCTTGGCACTAGTATTCCAGTCTTCCGGGAGCTCTTCCTGTGCATCTAGAGCCCGAATCACCTCTTTCCGAAAGGTCACACGACATTCTTCCTTTCTCAACTTTCACCACCTGATTCTCTGCTCTACCTTTATCTTCTAAATCTTACTACCTGCTACCAGAATTATCCGACACACCACCATCCTATGCTGCCGAGCTACACTGTCTCCCACCACAACCTTACAATCAGTAACCTCTTTCAGATTACATCGTTGGCACAAAATATAATCCACCTGCGTGCTCCTACCTCCGCTCTTGTAGATCACTCTATGTTCCTGTCTCTTCTGGAAATAAGCGTTCACCACTGTCAATTCCATCCTTTTTGCAAAATCCACCACCATCTGCCTCTCAAAGTTCCTTTGCTGAATGGCGTATTGACCCATCACTTCTTCATTACCCCTGTTTCCTTCGCCAACATGTCCATTGAAATCTGCACCAATCACATCTCTCTCTCTCTCTCTCTCTCGCTCTCTCTCTCTCTCTCTCTCCCCCTCTCTTTGGGATGCTCAGGACTACTTCATATAGTTCCTTCCAGAATTTCTCAACTCAAGGTCACATCCTACTTGTGGGGCATAGCCACTAATCACATTATACATACCAATACCCTCAATTTCAAATTTCAGCCTCATCACTTGATCTCTTTTCACCTCTAAGACATTCTTAGCCAGCTCTTCCTTTAAAATAACCCCTAGTCCATTTCTCTTTCCAACTAGTCCATGGTAAAATAATTTAAATGCTGCTCCTAAGGTTCTAGCCTTACTCCCTTTCCACAAGCTCTCTTGGATGCACAATACATCAACCTTTCTGCTAATCATCATGTCAACTAACTACTGAGCTTTTCCTGTCATAGTCCCAACATTCAAAGTCCCTACACACAGTTGTAGGGTTAGGTAAGTTAAAAAAAAAAAGTAGGTTAGTAAAAAGTCAAGGTCACACGTTATTAATGCCAACTGTGAGCTTGTGAAACCCTTTGAGTCTCTTATTTTACAGCTGTAGAAATAACCATACCATACCGGATCGGTCATGGCCTGGGTTAACAACGCCCGGCCCCCCGGTGCCGTCATCCTGCAGGGCGTTGGTGGAAATTCAGATACTTTGGGTTGAAGACAAAGAAGAGGAGGATACCGGGTTCGTCAGCAGAAGAAGAACAGGAATGCTCAGAGGCTATAACTAAGTGTAGGGACTTTGAATGTTGGGACTATGACAAGAAAAGCTCAGGAGTTGGTTAACATGATGATTCGGAGAAAGGTTGACATATTGTGCATCCAAGAGAGCAGGTGAAAAAGTAGTGAGGCAAGAAGTTTAGGAGCAGGGTTTAAATTATTTTACCATGGAGTTAATGGGAAGAGAAATGGAGTAAGGGTTATTTTAATGGAAGCGCTGGCTCAGAATGTATTGGAGGTGAAAAGATTATCAGATTGAGTGATGAGGCTGAAATTTGAAATTGAGGGTGTGAGCCAACGACCTAAATAGCTCTTACTGCAGATTTAAAATAGATACTTCCACACCATGCACCCACCAAGCCGAACCATCTTCCACCCGACCGTTTAACATCCATGAAAGCGACGTGAGGCAGTTCTTCAAACAATAAAAGATCAACAAAGCGCCGGGCCCAGACCTTGTGTCCCCATCCTGCCTCAAAGTCTGCGCCGACCAACATGCTCCTGTCTTCACAAAAATCTTGAACAGGTCTCTACAACTGTGTGTATTACCAACTTGCTTCAAACGTTCCACCATTATACTGGTCCCCATAAAAGCAGCAGTCTCAGGTCTTGATGACGATTTGACATCTGTTTCAGATCCTCCACATCCTGGCCAACAGCTCTTCCAGCTCCTTCCGTTGGGAAAGCGCTACTGATGAATCAAAGTCAAAACTAGCGGGCATTCGAACAGTTTCATCCATTTTCTTCTGCCGCTTATCCTATCAAGGGTCGCGAGGAATGCTGGAGCCTATCCCAACTGTCAACGGGCAGGAGGCGGGGTACACCCTGAACCGGTTGCCAGCCAATTGCAGGGCACATAAAAACAAACATCCACACTCACAATCACACCTGGGGGCAATTTAGAGTGTCCAATTAATGTTGCATGCTTTTGGGATGTGGGAGGAAACCGGAGTGCCTGGAGAAAACCCACGCAGGCACGGTAGAACGTGCAAACTCCACACAGGCGGGGCCGGGATCGAACCCGGGTCCTCAGAACTGTGAGGCCAACGCTTTACCAGCTGAATCAACATGCCCCCTCTGGCAATTAAGTCATTAAATTCTTGATCAGCGAACCAACTATTTTTCTGTCTTGTGCCATTGTTAGGACAATCACTCACATCCTTTTTGTCCATTTTGTATTCGTAATTTATTTTGTAGACTATCACACGATTCATCACTTACACTGCTCCCTTAGCACAGTTATCATTCCACTGGTCAATAATGGCAACTGCAAACAGGTAAAGGCACTCCGTACAAGTTTAATACAAAACAAAATAATTGGTGCAGATTGTAATGGATATGTTGGTGAAGGAAATGGGGGCTGTTGAAGTGATGGGAGTCTGGCATCCAGGAAAGGAACTTTGAGGAACAGAGATGGTAGTGGTCTTTGCAAAAAGGATGGAAATTGCAGTAGTGAACATTTTTTCCAGAAGGGGCAGGAACATAGGTTAACCTACAAGTGCAGAGGTAGAAGCACGCAGGTGGATTACATTTGTGGCAGGGGAAGGTGTCGCTCGACAGCATAGGATGGTGATGTATAGGATGACGTTAGTGGTGGGGAGGAAGATTAAGAAGACAAAGGTAGAGAATAGAGAACCATGTCGTGGAAGCAGAGAAAGGGAGAATGTTGTGCGGTCTTTTAGAAAGAGGTGACACCGGCTCTCAATGGACAGGAGGAGCTCCCAGAAGACTGGATTACTACAACCAACGTGATCAGAGACAGGCAGGAGAGTACTTAGTGTGTCTTCGGGTAGGAAAGGGGAGGCGACTTGGTGATACAGGAAGTCATACAAGCGAAGAGGTTAGCAAAGAAGAAGTGGGACACTGAGAGTACTGAGGGCAGGTGAAAGGAATACATGGGGATGCAACGTAGGGGCAAGGTAGAGGTGCCAAAGGCTAAACAAGAGGCTTATAACGACATGTACACCAAGTTGGACACGAAAAAAGGAGAAAAGGATCTCTACAGATTGGCCAAACCAAAGGATAGAGATAGAAAGGATGTGCAGCAGGTAAGGGTTATTAAGGATAGAGATGGAAATGTGTTGACTGCTGCCAATAGTGTGCTCAATTAGTGGTCCTCAACCTTTTTATCACTGTGGACCGGTCAATGCTTGATAATTTCTACCATGGACCGGGGGGTATTCGGGTATTCTGCCGTGACTTTAATCCAGAACATCCCCAGTTGTTGTCTCTAAAATACTTTTAAAGCCACTATTGTTTGCGATATCCAGCAGTTGATCTTCTTGGACAGACATGTTAGAATCACCTGGTTTGTTGATAAATGGGTCGTAGCTTCATCCCGTGGCAGTTCGTGTGTCGTTTTTGGTTCTGAAGTACCACTCAAGCGAACCCTTTAATAAAGACAGGTGATGGTCCACCATCTGGGAGAATGAAGGCTCAGTCTCACACAAAATCCATGTCAAATATGCCTCTGTTCATGCGCCATCCCCACAAATGTAGTTTGGCTTTCAATCCAGCTACTTTGTCTGCCAATTTGAAGACAGTTGTCATTTTCCCCTGAAGTGACAGATTGAATTAATTGAGCAGGCTAAATAAGTCGCACAAGAATGGCAGTTTTGTGACCCATTCCTGGTCACTGAAATGTGCTTCCAGTCGCGACTTCTTTCCTGAGAGAAAACTTTGCAGCGGCTCTTGTACTTCAAACACTCTTGCGAGCAATTTCCCTCTGGATAACCATCTTATTTCCGTGTATAAGAGAAGCCGTGTGTGCTCCGCATCCATCTCCTCATACAATGACTTAAGTTCGTTATGATATGGTGAATAACTTTTTGTCTTGGAATTTGTAGGCTCTTCTTCTCTCTCTTCATTGGGCCTTTTCCCCTTTGAAAAGAAACTTTCTAAAGACGTCTGATTTTACTCAGTTTGCTTGCTTGTGGGGGTAAATTTTGATGCTGAAGTGACCGTGATGTAAACCAAGAGAATCCGGTCATTTTTTCATCCATCCATTTTCTTCGCTACTTAACCTCCCGAGGATCGCGGGGAATGCTGGAGCCTATGCCAGCTGTCAATGGGCAGGAGGCGGGGTACCCCCTGAACTGGTTGCCAGCCAATCGCAGGGCACATCAAAACAAACAGCTGCACTCACAATCACACCTAGGGGCAATTTAGAGTGTCCAATTATTGTTGCATGTTTTTGGGATGTGGGAGGAAACCGGAGTGCCCGGAAGAAACCCATGGAGGCATGGCGAGATAATGCAAACGTCACACAGGCGGATGTGGGATTGAACCTGGGACTTCAGAACTGTGAGGCCAACACTTTACCAGCTGAGCCACCATGCCTGGTAAATTTTCAAAATAAAAAAATTGTTCAACCTCGAATCATGAATACAACGGAGCTAATTAATTATTTCTTCGGCGGCCCAGTCCTATTGATCCACAGACAGGTACCGGTACGCGGCCCGATGGTCGGTTGAAGTAAGTATCTGGAACCAACAGTTTGGTTTCATGCCTAGAAAGAGTACCACAGATGCATTATCTTCCTTGAGAGTGCTTGTGGAAAAGTTCAGAGAAGGTCAGAAGGAGCTGCATTGTGTTTTTGTGAATCTAGAGAAAGCCTGTGAGTACTGGTTTGGCGGAGAAATATGTTACAATAGTACAGGACATGTATGAGGGCAGCAGAACAGCGGTGAGATGTGCCGTTGGTGTGTCAGAAGAATTTAAGGTGGAGGTGGAACTGCATCAGGGGTCAGGTCTGAGCCCCTTCCTGTTCCTGAGAGATGAGGTTAGACTGGAATGCCCTTGGACCATGATGTTCACAGATGAAATTGTGATCTTCAGTGAAAGTATGGAGCAGGTGGAGGAACAATTGGAAAAATGGAGGTAATCCACTGGATAGGAGAGGAATGAAGATTAGCCGAAGTAAAACGAAATATATGTGAGTGAATGATAGAGGTGGAGGGGGAAGAGCGAGGCTCCAGAGAAAAGAGATAGCAAGGGTGGATGACTTCAAATACTTAGGGTGAACAATCCAGAGCAACGGTGAGTGTGGTTAGGAAGTGAAGAAACTGGTCCAAACAGGTTGGAAGAGCTGGGAAGATGCCTGAAGAATGGAGGAAAAGTGTGCTAGTTCCCATTTTTAAGAACAAAGGTTATGTGCGGACCTGTGGGAACTATTGAGGAATAAAGTTGGTGAGCCACACAATGAAGTTATGGGAAAGTGTAGTGGAGGCTGGACTCAGGACAGAAGTAAGTATCTGCGAGCAAGAGTCTGGTTTCATGCCTAGAAAAACCCTAACCAGTTGAAAAAAAAATCATAGGAGAATGCCAACTATGTATGGTGCCACAAGTTTCAACCGCTGCACCTCAATGGTGAGGTGTGCTGTAGGCGTGACAGAAGAATTTAAGGTGGAGGTGGGACTGCATCAGGGATCAGCTCTGAGCCGCTTTCTGTTTGCTGTGGTAATGGATAGACAGACAGATGAGGTTAGAATGGTATCCCCTTGGACCATGATGTTCGCAGATTATATTTTGATATGCAGTGAAAGCAGGGAGCATGTGAGGAACAATTAGGAAGATGGAGGCACGCACTGGAAAGGAGAGGAATAAAGATTAGCCGAAGTAAAACAGAATACATGCGTGAATGAGAGGAGTGGAGGGGGAAGAGTGAGGTTACAGGGAGAAGAGAGAGGGAGGGTGGATGATTTCAAATACTTGGAGTCAACAATCCAGAGCAATGGTGGTAAGGAAGAAACGGGTCCAAGCAGGTTGGAACAGCTGTTGGAAGGTGTCTTTTGTTATGTGACAGAAGAATTTCTGCTAAGGATGAAGGGCAAAGTTTATAAAACAGTGGTGAGGCCGCCATGATGTCCGGATTAGAGACGGTGGCACCAAAGAGACAACAGGAAGCAGAACTGAAAATGTCGAGGTTCTCGCTAGGAGTGAGCAGGTTTGATACGATTAGGAATGAGCTCATTAGAGGGACAGCTAAAGTTGGATGTTTTGGAGACAAGGTACGACATAGCAGACTTTGATAGTTTGGACATGTCCAGAGGCGAGAGAGTGAGTATATTGGTAGAAGGGTGCTGAGGATGGAGCTGCCAGGCAAAAGACCAAGAGGAAGACCAAAGAGAAGGTTGATGGATGTTGTGAGGGAAGACATGAGGGCAGTTGGCAGTTGGTGTTAGAGAGGAAGATGCAGGAGATAGGCTTAGATGGAAAAAGATGGCATGCTTTGGCGACCCCTAACAGTACAAGCCGAAAGAAAAACATCAGAATCCCAAATATATATAACAAACAGAAGAATTGACCTTGCCATCCCACCACGGCGTGCCATCTCAGATGAACTCTCATATTTGTTTGGCAGAGTTTTTACGCCGGATGCCCTTTCCGACGCGACCCCTTGTTTGGGGAGTGGAGGACCCTAGTGAGAAACAAACTCACGACCCCTGGTTTACCAAACCAATGCTCTAACCACTGAACTATGGGGCCTCTAATCTACAATTTGATGCTAATTGATTCTACTGTATTGAGAATACTAACCCATCATCCAAAATAAACTTGTCTGTAGGAAATTCCAACTCTTTGGCATAAAATTGTCTTGTTGTGTTCTGCAGGGGTATGAACACACAGCAGAGGACCCTACATTACTTTACAGAGTGGAGAGTATGCCTGGCCTGGGCTGGGTCCTGAAAAAGAGCCTCTACAAGGATGAACTGGAACCAAAATGGCCAACACCTGAGAAGGTGCAGGATTCTCCTTTTCTCTGTTTGAAGTGTAACTAAGTTTCTGTCGTCATTTTTTTTTTATTTATGATTGTTCTTCTACCTGCACAGTTCTGTATATAGTACTTCACATATGTTCCAGCGGCGGTGGGTTCGGTTAAGGTGTGGGGTTGTTTGGGCCAAATGTTTTGTCGGAGGGGCACAGTTTTCAGCACACATGCATGCTTTCTATTTTTATAACAACAACAAATCCCTGCACTACAGTAACTACATACCATTTTAATTTATCTAATTACATGAAAAAAAATCTTGAAATAGAATACATTGGCCTTCCAGTGATGCTTATTATTTATTGGGCAAAAATCTATCCTCTTTTGCTCTCTGTCATGGGTATAGTCAGAACTAGCTATCAGTGTTTCTCACAGGAGCTTAATCTATTGCGGTGTTTGGGGCCCTCTGGTGCAGTTAGCGGCTTATTGGGTCTCTTTTTGTGCAACAATCTTTCGAACCCCCCGTATGTTTTATTTTAATTTGAATAGAATTCCATCATTTTATTTTAATAGTGCTAATAATGAAATACTTTTAACAAGATATAGATGAGTTTAAAGATACATCAAGTAGTATACTTCAAACAAAATTACAATTGTTAACTTAAATAACTACAAATAAATCATTGAAAACTGAAATGGCAAACACTTGCCAGATTAAAGAACATTTCATAGTGGTGCCCAGAGATATGAGTGACCTCACTTATGAGTATTTAGAGATATGGGGAGTGGATTGGTTGATTTTTGCTTTGGCTTGGAAGCCCAAACTTCTGACACTCCAGTTTCCATTCACTTCATAACAAACAGGGCTTTGGCTGGTATGAATAAATATTCTTGAAAAAAAAAAAAAAAAGAAAAAGAGGCTTCAATCTTCTCGTCGCCACTAGCAGTTTGCGTTTACCATATTTTCCACACTATAAAGCGCACTTTCAATGAATGGCCATTTCTAAAGCTTTTTTTTTCATCTATAAGACGGACTGCATTATAAGGCGCGTAGAATAGAGGCTGCAGGAGAGGCTGCGGTTACATTCTGCATCCATTAGATAAAGCTGCACTAAAGGGAATGTCAGTCAAACTTTATTAATAGATTACAAACCAACGTTCTGACAATTCCGTTCACTCCCAAAATGAATAAATAGTTGTTTTATTATTTTCCCCGAGGTAAAGTCAGTGACCTAGTATTGTTGTAGTAGTAGTAGTAGTAGGAGTATAGGAGTAATTTTTGGGATCTTTACGCAAACACACAAATGTAAAGGAAAATGGCACACTTCGCGCAGTCATATATCCCAGCATGCATCACATGTTGCTACTCCTCCAAGGGTAAATGGAGTCGGCAGCTGCTTACCACAGTTGCGAGACCTGTTGCAGATCAATATTCATCCATATATAAGGCGCACTGGATTGTAAGGCGCATTGTCGGCTTTTTGGAAAATTAAGGGCTCTTAGGTGCGCCTTATCGTGCGGAAACTACAGTACTTGAAAAGTAACAATAAAATGGAGTGATGCATTGGGTATTTGAAACAACCACAGCCTGAAGGAAGCTTAGTGGCAAGATCAGCCCTTAAACTTGCATAAGCCCACCCTATGAATTCGTACACTAATTAATTTTGGGGGGGGGGAACCCAAATTTTTAAAAATGTTTTGGGTGGCAACACACACTATGACATTAACAAAAAAGTAAACCTTGTGAAAATCATTTGAGAAATGAACAAATTGTGGATGTTTTGTCATTGAAGGGAACACTGACTTTTTTAACATGGACTCCACGTGGTGATGCTGGTTCAGTGGGCATATACAATACCATTGTGTATTGTCTTCAAGTCTGTGGTCAAAACTGCTACAAACATTTCCAGCTGTGTTCTCATTAATGGCGAGGAAATGCATTACCCTTTACAGCCCTGACACAATCAATGAAACTCCACGCCGATACTTCCTCTCCATCTTGAATAGCAATATTTTTGTGTTGGCACTGACTTGGCAGGGGCTTGTAATGGTGGATACTGCGTAGCTATTAGCTAACAACCTAACATATTTTTCGCACTTTTTTTTTCATAGTTCTGCAGGGGGTGCAACCTATACTTCGGAGCAATTTATATGTGTAATTATTAACATTATTATTTCAATCCATCCATCCATTTTCTGAGCTGCTTAACCATTATTTTAACACTGACAACCACCAGAGGACAGTCTAGGCCTGTGTATCTGTACCTGCTACTTCTGTACCTCAGAAAATGGATCAATTCAAAATTAGCGGTAACATAAAAACAACTGAGAAGGACTGAACAAAATGGGATTGAAGAGATAATCATATTCTGCAGATTACAAGATGCAAGTAGTGAAATATGCAGCTACACCAAGATGACTTCTTTAGAGCAGGAAAATCTCTTAGTTTGATGAGGAAGCGGCGCGTCGTCTACCTCTGGAGTTGGTGGAGTTGTTTAGAAGTGACACCGAGGGTTTGGAGTGACACTGATGGTTTGGTAAGCATAACGTGTTCTTTATGCAAAAGTTATCTAAATAACTTATGTTACATTAACATACCAGGCACGTTTTCAGTTCGTTTGTGTCATGTAACGTTAGCAATACCGTACACCTAGTCAGCCTTTTTTGTAATCTATTTTATTCCATATTGCATTTCAAGATCAAATGTCTGTTCTTAGTGTTGGGTTTTATCAAATAAATTTCCCCTCAAAAATGCGACACATACTCCAGTGCAACATAAATATGTTTTTCTTCTTTATTATCTATTCTTTGGATGGTGAAACTTAAACTCTAGAGCGACCTATAGTCCAGAATATACGGTAATTGGAGCTATCACTAGTTAATAGTATAGGCAAGCGTTTTTACCCAGTGTATCTGAAACCTTATTATATGTCTTCGTGGAATATCTTGTGCCAACGAAGGTATGATGTGTTTCTCTTTGGGGTTTTTTTAGTGGTGAGGGTAGCCCTTTTTGTGGTTATCTACCAATGGTCTTTTTCAAGGTCTAAAATGTTTGATTAAATTTCAGAAGTGTATTTTTTAAAAAATTAGATCTTGGGCTCAGTCCACCAAAAGTTCTCAACTTAGACTTGCCAGCTTATAATTAAATACACCATAGCCACACAGGCTAACAATGAATATTCAAGGCTGCAATTTTTTTTTTTCTTTTTGGCATATCTATTACACACTAAGGTTTCAAATCATCGAACCAATTTTACTATCACTCAAGGACAACCCAAGGAAATACAAAATGCCATTTTCAATGAGAATTCAATTTATGAAAGCAAAAAACTATCCAAATCTCTCTGACGTGCTATGAAAAATTGTCCTGTTGTTAAATCACAGTCACTGTGACCAACTATCAATTTGGGAAAGGTAAGTTCAATTTCGCAAGTGTTATGTGTGAATTTAGACTAACGTCCCCTTTGGTCAAACCAGGAAAATGCGACAAGGCAGTTGTATTCCGTTTCTGACAATTTAATCTCACACACATCAACACCACACAACCATGATAAAATAGCTAACACAAAATAGGCATTCAAGAACAGAATAGTTGAGCCATAACACCGAATAGTGACCAATGTGGAACGAGTGGTCCCAAACAAGCAAATCTTCTTCCCAGCAGGTAAGTTAGCGAAAGTTCCAGCTGGTCTAAAAACGAAAGGCAGCAGGCGTCCGCGTAGTTAGTGTTCCAAGCAGCATAGTTTCCCAGAGCAGTGGTGAAGTCCTAAGAACGTCCTTAAATAGGCAATCCTTGAAACATTTCAGACTTCAGTGTCACAAAGGACACAAAGAGTTTGTGTCACACGGACCCAAGAGCATTAGAGGAAACCGCGTCACATCATAAAGACTTAAGAGTATGAAAGGAAACAATGTCACAAAGGTCCACGATTATAACAACTTAAAAAGCATAATAGGAAAACAAAGACAGCAGAGAATAAAAATACACACACACATAACACAAGCCACATCCAAACCTGATAACCAATATCCATCCATCCAGATTCTGAGCCGCTTTTCCTCACAAGGGTCACAGGAGTGCTGGAGCCTATTCCCAGCAATCTACAGTCAGAGGGCGGGGTATATACCCTGAATTAGATGCCAGCCAATCACAAGGCACATCGAGACAAACGACCGTTCGCACTCAGAATCGCACTAAAGTGCAACTTGGTGTGTCCAATTAATTCCGGTTTTGGGGATTTGGGAGGAAACCTAAGTATCCGGAGAAAACCCATGCAGGCACGGGGAGAACCTGCAAACTCCACACAGGTGGGCCCGAGATTTGAATCCCATTCCTTAGAACTGTGAGTCAGAGGCACTAACCATTTTCCACCATGCCGCCTGATTTCCACCATACTTGTTGAGTCACGAAATCACTTAAATAGGAACTGTCAGAGAACATGAAGTAGGCTACAAGATCTCAAAAACCAATGGATCCTCCATCAACCATCATGCCACGATCCAAAGAAATTCAAGAAGGAAAAAAAGTCTGGAAAAGGCTACAAAGCCATTTCCAAGGCTTTGCGGCTCCATCGGACTACTGTCAGAGTCATTATCCACAAATGGAGAAAGCTGGGAACAGTGCCAAATCTTCCCAAGTGACCAACCAAAATTACTCTAGGACTATGACGATAACTCATCCAGGAGGTCACCGAATAACCTCAAACGACATCTAAAGACCTGCAGGCCTTTCTGCCCTCAGTTAAGGTTATTATTCATGAATCTACAATAAGAAAGACTGTCAGGTTTACGCAACCTTTGGCATTTAAAGTACAATATTCAAGCAAGGAACATTTGCGAGCAAGGAGAATGACGGGAATGTGTACCGTTACGATCTCCTCTACGAATCCTCCTCCTTATTTCCTTAGGGCAGTCCGCAACGTAAAAAACACAGCAAACGTGATAAACAGAGCAAACATGACTCAATAAACTAAGCAACCGGGACAAACAAAGCAAATGTGAGTCTTGGAACGTCTCCTACTGACAAGTGTAGAGTGCAGAATATTCCCAATGCACCCCTGTGACATCCCCGCCTTCCCACCATGTGACGTCCTCACCCTCCCATGGAATGTGCCCGTTTCAAGAGCGTCACAGTCTTTATGTTGTCTGTTGCTTCACTGTCTGGTGTTGCCATGGCATGCAAATTTTCCTCTCTTTGTTACGTTACATTACATTGTTTACATGAAGTATCGCGTCAAGCATTAAAAGCAAGATGAGAGTAAATATGAGATAAATTTATGTACAATTAATCCAATTTATCCAACGAAGACAATGGTCAAAAATGACATCCATGGGAGGGTTCCCAGTCAAAAACCCCTGCTGTCAACAAAGAATACAAAGGGTCATCTCATATTTGCCAAAAAACATCTTGATGATCCTCAAGACTTTTGGAGAAACATTCTGTGGATTGACAGGTCAGATATGTAACTTTTTTTAAGGTCTTGCGGCCCATTATATCTGGCATAAAAATGGCACAGCATTTGATAAAAGGAACATTATCCCAACAGTGAAGCATGGTGGTGGCAGTGTCGTGGTTTTGGGCTGCTTTACTGTCTCAGGATCAGGACAACTGGTTGTGGTTGATGGGACAACAAATTCTGCCGTGTACCAGAAAATCCTGAAGGAGTACATCCAGCAATAAGTGTATACCCTGAAACTCAAGCACTTTTGGATCATGCAGCAGGATAACGATCTGAAACACACCAGCAAGTCCACCTCTGAATGGCTCCAAAAAACAATTAAGGTTTTGGAGTATTCCAGTCAAGGTCCAGATTTAAAACCAACTGACCTTAACCTGGCAGTTCATCCCAGAAAACCCACCAATATGACTGAGTTGAAAAATTATGCAAAGAAGAGTGGGGCAAAATTCTGCCATAGTAATGTGAAATACTCATCACCAGTTATTTTGCAAACGCTTGATTTCAGTAATTGCTCCCAAGGGTGGCACAAAATGTTATTAGACTCAAGGGGGCAATTACTTTTTCATAGAAGATCAGAAAGGTTGGGATTTCTTTTTGTGACTTAATAAATTGAATTGTCGTTTGAAAACTGGATTTTGTATTTCCTTGGGTTATCTCTGAGTGATTTTAAAATTGGTTTGATGATTTGAAACCTTTCTTCTTTGCCACAGCACTTCATATTTTTCCATGTAATGATTTGAAATATCCCAAACCCCACCCTACCCAAAAAAATAATCAGAAATCAGGAAAGGGATGACTATATTTTTCAGGGCACTGTAAAAACAAAAATAGATTCAAAGGTGTAAGCAAGAGATCGTCTGAGAAGTTGCGGAGATATGTCAGTTTGTTAATATAACGAGCGTTTCACTTTTTGAAACATTGAAATAAACTTTCCCTCAGTATTGTAATTTTGTGGCACATATATCTGTACCTCCACCATGCTTTTCAGATATGCTTGTGTGTTTTGGATCCTAAGACAAACTTTACTTATTTGATATTATGTGGCCTTTGGTAGCAGTTAATCTTGATATCATCTGTTCATAAATTTTGTGTATCATCGCTGTAGTACTTTGCAAAATCCAGTCTGGCCTTACGATTTATTTTTTTTTTTTGCTGATGAGTCGTTTGTATCTTTTGGTAGGGGCTGTATATTTCCTCTGTCAAGGTCTTATACAAAGAGTGAATTGTGATACCTTCACTCCTTCACTGTGGAAGTTACATTCATGTTGTCATCTTTGAATATTTCTTCACAACTCTCACATTTCTTTCATCAACATCTGTTGATCCCCAATGGTCAACCTGTTCGATGTAAATTACTCTGTACACCAGTAGTTTTTCTTTTTCAGGACTGTTGGTATAGGCTATTGTTATATTCTTGTCTATAAGAGTATACAAATCAATGAACATATGGGAGACTGGCAGCCATTGCACCGGAGAATGTATTCTCTTTATTTTACTCAACTTGTTACTGCTTAATGACATCACCATGTACATATCCCAGCGGGGATCACAGCATCCTTAAAAGGGGACAACACAACAACAATACACAACACATCCCTTCCCCCTTATTTTCAAGAGAGTCATAATGAAGCAAACATTTTACACAGTGTTGAAATGTAATGTCTTTGACAACCTAAAACAATATATATTTTTTTTAAATAAACATTTCATGTCAACCAAATTTGTTGTAACTACAGAGAGGGTAGAGTACCAAAATCTGGACTGAACATGGGCAATTATTCTCCCCCCAAATGGAATGGGTTGGACACGACACTGCAAAGGTGCCGGGTTCTCCTGGGGTAAGTGCAACATACAGCCAAGTCAGTCAGCAACTCTTTTGAAGGGGAAAGTCCTCCACTGGTCCTGAAATAGGCAGTAATTGACCAACATGCTTCCTCCAAATGAATTGATCACCACTTTCTACAGTGTATGACACGACTTGTTTTTCTCATTAGTGTCACAGGTGTCCACTTAACGCCACTGGTGTAGTTTCTGGCAAGCATCTTATCGTCGGCTCTGAATGATCATAGCTTTGCCCTAGAGCGGTTTTCAACTTGAGCTTTCTGTGGAAGGTGCACAATGTCTTTTTTCTTTTTAGGTCTTAGGAGATTAAGTCGAGTGCAGAGCATTTTCTTCAACATAGAGACACCTTTGTTGTAGCATGTGGGGTGTTCCTGTAAGACAACAGGAAAGAACTGAGGTGTCAGTTGAAGTACTGTGAACTTGGTGAGGTTTTGAGCGCTTCATAGTTTTTACACATCTTTCTGCTAACCCATTTGTAGCAAGATGATAAGACGCGTATGTTATGTTCTGAATACCATTTTCTTCCATGAAATTTGTGAACTCCTCTGACAGTAGCTTTGGGCCATTGTCACTAACAAGTTTTTGATGTAGACCAAATCGGCTGAAAATAGACCCGAGATTTCCAATAGTTTTTCTGCAGAGGTGCTACACCTACGGCTGGCCGTTTACTATGAGCATCAACTATCACTAAGAACATCCAGTTTTCAGATGGTCCTGTAAAGTCGATGTGAACTCTTTGCCACGGTTCATCAGGCTAGCTCCACAGATGAGAGGAAGCCAGTTATTGAAGTTTTCTCCCTTTTTAGCAGTCAGTGGATGACCTATTTTTCTCCTCTATGGCTGCATCTAGGCCATGGCCACCAAAAATAACTTCAGGCCATTTCTTTCATTTGCGCCATTCCATAATGTCCCACATGAAGCTCAGCAAGCCTTGTCTCTTTAAGCAGTGGTGAAATAATGAGGTTACCCCTATTAAAACGCATACATTTTGAACTGAAAGTTCATCTCATCGCACCAAATACGGTTTGAAAGTGGATATCATCCTTCCTCGAGTGATATCAACAACCTCCAGCAAAATAGGATCAGTGCAGGTATATTTCTTCACATGAACAGAAGTGACTGGGGTGACTTTGACCTCAGCCTGCAAGGCTCAGCTTGGGTCCTAGAGAGTCCGTCAACATTTCAATGCTGTTCTGACTTCCAATACTTGATGAAATACTAATGGGCAGACAACAGCAGAGCCCATTGCTGAATACGGCTGGCTGCAAGTGATGGAATGCCCCTATTAGACTGAATAAGAGAGGTAAGTGGTCAATGGTCAGAAAGTAGTATGAATTTCCTGCTTAAGAGATACTGATGACATTTCTTGACTCCAAACACTATAGAACTCGTGCACCTACATCATAAAATCACATGATTTTTGTTTACTTCACCATATTGCCGGTCACACATAGCATTGTTGCTAGTTAATTCCGTTGAGATGAAACAAAAATGTCTTCTAGCACGACACCCATAGTTTTGTCCAATACCGTTAAACATTACGAAGGTGATAATGAAGGACGGTACGTGAAAAAATTAGAGACACTTGGCATAAAGGATCCATATTTAATGCCGAAGTTGAAGTTTTTGCCATCTTGGACAACATGATATACACATGTAAAGTGAATAAAATAAGTATTTAAACACCCTGCTATATTGCAAGTTCTCCCACTTGGAAATCATCGAGAGGTCTGAAATTTTCATCGTAGGTGCATGTCCACTGTGAGAGAGAGAATCTCGAAAGAAAAATCCAGAAATCACACTGTATGATTTTTTTAATGATTTGTGTGATACAGCTGCAAATAAGTATTTGAACACCTCTCTATCAGCTAGAATTCTGACCCCCAAAGACCTGTTAGTCTGCCTTTAAAAGTACACCTCCACTTCATGCATTATCCTGAATCAGATGTGCCTATGTGAGGTTGTTAGCTGCATAAAGACATCTGTCCACCCCATACAATCAGTAAGACTCTAACTTGTAACATGGCCAAGACCAAAGAGCTGTCCAAAGACATCAGAGACAAAATTGTACAACTCTACATGGCTAGAAAGGGCTACAGCCCAACGGGCTGCAGCTAGACAAAAACAAGCAATCAAATAAACAAAGTCAGCACATAAGATGCACAATTCACACACTACTTAGTCTATATTAAAGTTAAAGTCGGATAAAAGCATCAAATATAAAAAGTCAACACACAAAATGCACAATTTACATACTACTTAATCTATGTTACCTACCTGTGTGAAAATATAATGGATATAACGATTAAAAGGATATGTGGATTTAAGGGTTTAGGTAAAGTGCTTAGCGCGCTATGCTAAACTTGGGCCGAGCAGCTTCAACGGGAACAATACGGCTCGTATTTTGGTACTAACATAAGACTTGTTAAATTTCTGATAAGTCCTCGCGTCTCTTGTTGTACCCGTTGTTTAGGTCGTTTACGTTATGAAGTTAAACGCGTTCGATGCTTCTTCAACAGCACTGTTTGGTCACAAATGCTAATCGTTGTTAGCCAGCAAAGCTAAGGCGGTCTGCGACTATAGACCCGTTTAAATTGGTATAAGTAAGTAAGTAAGTCCTCACTGTCCTTGTTGTAAACGAAACGTAAATTTTGCAGGTCGTGCAGGTACTCACTCTTGAATGTTTACCTCCTCAGCAAATATTTGATTACAAATGTTGCTTGATTTTCCAGAGCGAGGCTAGGCTAGGCTGCGCAGCTTCAACACGAAATCAAACTGCTCCAATTTGGGTACTAAAATTATACAGATGATGATTTTAGTCCACTGAGGTCGTCAACAGGAGCATCCCACGTCCAGTGCTCACAACATTCGGTCCAAATTCAGCAGGATTTAGTTGTTGAATGGTCTTGCAGGTCAGTCTCTTCAATTGTTGTCACCAGTTTGGAAACCAGAAGCCAACGGGGCAGCACCGTCTCCCGGAGAAAAATTCCTTGGGTGTTTTTTTACACACTTGGCCAAATACAGCTGATTCTGATTCTTCTCCAGTCATAGGTTAGTTTCTGTCAACAATCTTCTTTGAATTGCTTCACTATGGAGACCACACACCAGTATTGTACAATATCACTTAGTACCAGCCCAAATTCACAACTCTTTTCTGCAAATTGTGCCTTTCTGCAATGACTGGTGGCTTTGGTACATAGTGATTTTATATACACCCTTATTTGTTCAAAGTATTCAAACCTCTCAGTATATGAAGTCCATTGTTCTCCATTATTGTCAAATGTTCCCATATGTCTGACCAGTGCAGCCATTTCTCCAGTAAGTGTTGCTTACCTGTTTTGTCAGATTTTCAATGTTCAGCTTTTTCAATGTTCTTCACATGATGAACACTATAACTGTGTGCTTTCTGAAAATTTAATGCTTACATTTCACACAACAGGTGTTTGTTTTACTATCGTGTCAGGAGGGACAGACGTGGCGTCTTTTTCATTTCTTTGCACGGGTATCCACTGGATTAATTGCAGGTGGCTTCAGCTTGACCTTGCAGCTGCACCTGCTGGGGATCGCGCTGTCCTGGCTCATCTCAAGGATCTTGGGAGTGACGAATGCTTTGCCAAGTTCTTCCAGGAAAAGCCGTGTCGATACAATTTCAATTCCGTTGCTCGAGAAGACAGAGGAATACTTCCATACCCATTTGAACCTGTGGCTGTAAATAATGTAGAATTTTCGGATGGTTCTTCGGACAGGAATGACGCGGAAGCTGACGCACAGGACACACCATTCATCCATATTATTTATTTTGGAGTGCGTTTAGGCCAGCCAGCCGATCAATGGTGCAAATGCGACCGATGCGCAGCCATGGACAATCCTTTGGTTAATCTGTGTTGTCGGGAACTTGAGGAACTGGAAGGAAAGATATTTGCTGAGGACCTGGATTGCATTTCCCTCCATACCGAGTTTCATGACATTGTTCTCTGGAAGCTTGCATTGAGGAGAGCACTCGTGGCGATGAAGGATGTGAAGAAGCCAACTCTAGTAGAACCCATCAGTGAAAGGTAGGCCTTAAATGGTGGTTCTTTTGCCATGTCCTATTAGGGGTGACCACAGCGTGTCATCTCAAGTGAACACTCGTATTTGTTTGGTACTCTTTTTACGCTGGATGACCTTCCTGATGCAACCCCTCTCCGGGAGATGGGAAAAATTTCTGTTGTCTACTTGGAACTATCCCATTTCAGATAACTTTTATGGCTCCACAACATGAAACACTGTATTTTGAGAAAGTAAAATAAAATTGAGAGCCAAAAAGTTATATTTTTTTAACTCACATACTATTACCCAATATAAAATATTAACATGTACAATTACAAAGTTTTTTCAGAACTTCCAGACTGGCAGTGCACAGACAGTTTACTTGGTGGTGCCACAGAAGACTGGGAAAAAGTGTGAGGAAGGTTATCCCCTCATGCATTGTGACCAAAATAAGAGAAACCTATCCACAACCTAGTGGAACATACACTGACTTCAGAGAAGGAGATAAAAATGAAAATTTTTACCCCAACTAGAATTGGACATTGAACTTCCAGACTGGCAGTGCGCAGACAGTTTACTTGGTGGTGCCACAGAAGACTGGGTAAAGGTGTGAGGAAGGTTATCCCCTCATGCATTGTGACCAAAATAACAGAAACTTATCCAGAACCTAGTGGAACATACACTGGCTTCAGAGAGGCAGATAAAAATGAAAATATTTACCCAAACTAGAATTGGACATTGAACTATGATTTAATATACGAGTACCAGTGCTTTCCTAAATTCTAGTACCTTTAAACAAGAGAGCAAAACATATGCAACATGCTGTAACACTTTCTAGTTGTATTCATAAATGTTAACGTGTCTGAAAACAAGTGTCTTTTTTTGGATCAACAACTAGTTTAGAACTGAGAATTTCTGAGGGTGGCATTCATGACTGCACTATTTTCTGGTCTTTCAGTATCATAGACATTTTTGCTCACCTCTGGGAGGTTTACATGAGATTTTTCTATTCCATATGTCCTCATTCGGACAAAATCCCTCAGGTGTTCACGATATGGGTGGTCCTTGGTTATTGTGACAGGTTTAGCCACCCATTTTTTGTCATTGGTGAAGGACTTCGGGACAAGAAATTTGTATCTTGGCTGATCATCTTTTGTTTGACCCTGCAATCGCCCTGATCCATAATTGTGGTCAATTGCAGCCAGCTGGGTTCTGGCAACCATTCCATCATAGGAGAAATTCTGCCTATGTATTCAAAGATTGGTAAACCTCCAACTCCCCAGAGTGGCAATACAGGGCACAGTATTTTAAATCGGCCTGTTTTGTTTTTGTTTTTGACCACTGCTTGTTGTGGTCATTTACATCAAGGACTGGATGTTCACATACATGGAATAACCTTTTGTCATTCCATGCATGAACATCAGCAGCATGGCAGAGGATGGTTTCCCACTTTTCCTTCAATAATTACCCTCGCATGACGTTGCACACCACCAAAAATGGTTTTTGATTGAACACAACCAAGCCACAAGTGGAGCAAGCAGTTTGTTTCTCTTACAAGCACTGTTAATTTTCTCTACAATTGTTTTGCTGAAATGCCACAGATCAAATTATGTAATTTCAGGGAATTCAACCCTCATAATCTTTCTAACACTTCTGTGAAGATCTGTAGCCAATACATTGACAGCGATATTGTTTTTCGTCACGTTTGCAGACACTGCTTGAGACCCATTGGCTCTTCTGCATTTTAATTTTTAACCTTTGGATCAGCCAAATTCAACACCGCAAAATCCACAATGAGTCCAGTGTGTGCATCCATCAGACTATATGTGCAGTATTTTGCTGTGTGTCCTGGGCTGTCACATCGGGCATCCCCAAGCATTACAACTTGAGTGGCTCGCTGACAATCCTGTAAAACACCAATTTGGCATGAAATCCATGTTTCATTCATTACAGGAAACAAGTACATCCTTTGTAGAGTATAAAGTTGTGATTGTGAGGGAATAGACATTTTTAGATAGTCTGACAGATCAAGCAATCTAGAAAAGGTATTGCCAGAGAACACAACTGCAGCAGCTAAAAGTAAGTTCCTTGCACCCATTCTCCCCAAAACAGGTTGAGAAGACCATTTGAAATTGCACCCTGCAGCACATTTAGTTTGCACTAACAGCCTAGAACCAATAAATGAGCATCTGATTTCCCTTACTTCTGCTGCACATGCTGTTTTCTGGCAATTCCTAAACAATGACAAAAGACGTGATGAAAAAAACGGGAACTTTTTGTCATCTGCAGCATTTGAGGTAACTCAAAATGTCTGAATGTCTTCGAAGTCACTTTCAATATGTTGACAGTCACTGCCATCTCCATTGGAATCGAAATTGGAAGATGTCTCTGTGATTTAGTCCTCTACCACAAAACTAGAGTCCTTCCAGTCTTCCATTGTTTCCTCATATACAGTGAAGAAAATAAGTATTTGAACACCCTGCTAAATTGCAGGTTCTCCCACTTGGAAATCATGGAAGGGTCTGAAATTTTCATCGTAGGTGCATGTCCACTGTAAAACAGCTAATCTAAAAAGAAAATTCCAGAAATCACAATGTATGATTTTTTTTTTTTTTTTTTTTTTTAAATAGCTGCAAATAAGTATTTGAACACCTGAGAAAACCAACGTTAATATTTTGGTACAGTAGCCTTTGTTTGCAATTATAGAGAATTTTATTTAGAGGATTTTGGCCCACTCCTCCACACAGATCTTCTCTAGATGAGACAGGTTTCTGGGCTGTCGCTGAGAAACACAGAGTTTCAGCACCCTCCAAAGATTTTCTATTGAGTTTAGGTCTGGAGACTGGCTCGGCCACGCCAGAACCTTGATATGCTTCTTACAGAGCTACACCTTGTTTTTTCTGGCTGTGTGCTTCGGGTCATTGTCATGTTGAAAGACCCAGCCATGACCCATAGAGGTGGGCTCACCCTGAAATGGTCGCCAGCCATCAGAGGGTACATAAATAAATAACCACTCACATTCACACCTACGGGAAATTTAATGTTCAATTAATCTACCAGGCATGTTTCTGGAATGTGAGAGGAAACTGGAGTATCGAGAGAAAACCCACACAGGAGAACATGAAAAATCCACAGAGGTGAGGCCAGATTTGAACCCAGGTCCTCAGAACTGTGAGGCGGATGTGCTAACCAGTTAACCACTGTGCCACCACAGTCTGGCATGTGACTGCATTTAGAAGCAACAAATCACATGCAAACTCATGTTTGATGGGAGTCCACACACACCAGCCACCATTTAAATTTTTGTGGACAAAAAGACCTCCACAAACGTACACTTTACAAAAACATTTGCTTTATCCACTAAAATAACTAAATGAAGCTTTTTGATTACCAAACCTATTCATTAAATGTTTGTGTGTGCGTGTGCACACGTGTGTGTGTGTGTGCGTAGGTGCTCGTGTGTGCGTGGGTGTGCGCGTGTGTGTGACAGAGCGAGCAAGAGAGACAGGGAGAACAACATGATTTTTTTTTTACCTTTACAGTGTTACCTTTACTTACGAAATTAATCTGTTCCAGAAGTCGTTTCGTAACGTGAAACTTTCCTAAGTAGAAACATAGTTTACATGTAAATAGCCTAATTAGCCCCCCTGACTCCTGCGGTGACCAATGGGAGAGCAGCTCTATCGCGTCGCTTTCAAACTAAGATAGAAAACAGGATTTGGTGGAATCCAGCGCCATTTTTTTCTTTTCGTATCCTGAATTTCTTCGTACCTACAAAAATGTCTGGGGAGGCCTTTTGTAACCTGAATCTTAGTAGAGACTTTGGTAAGTACCATTACACTCGTGACCATAAAACATCTTCAATTTATGGCAAGATGTTTTTTTCCCCCAATTTAGAAACGAGCTGAAATATCCAGGTTTGGGCACTGACAAAACTTGGCGGCATGTTAAAGCTCTTATTTTTCATAGCTGGAAGGTAAACACAAGTAATGCACGGCTGTCAAGTTTCACTTCACTTACCGTGAAGCCCAATAGAAGTATAGATGTATATTATTGTAACAGAGTAAAAGTATCTTTTTTTTTTTTTTTTTACATAAATGCTATAATGAAAGTAAAAAATATGCTTCATTAAAACTACTCTGACAAGTGCATTTTATCCAAGATGTTACTTGAGTAAATGGAATAAAAGTAGTGCATTCATAACCACCTTTGATTTCAACGTACACAATGAATGATTGAAATACACACTGTCATGTGTTTTAATTTATACCACAAACCCATTATATGAGCCCATATGAAAAAGACATGTAAATGCTGTACCTTTGGTGGTATTGTTATAGTTTTAATGCTGATATGACCATGGTATGTGTCTCTTATGAAGCTGTGGGATTGGGACATGTGGATGCGAATGCCAGAGCAGAGGAAGGGCAGAGAATGTATCATACCTGATGTGTCCCGCTCCTACCACTTTGGCATCATTGGCCTTAACATGAATGGATATTTTCATGTAAGATGCAAAATCACTTAAATTAGTGGAGTTTATTAATTTAATTCTAATAGAGTTGTACTCTTTGGATTTTTTTTTTTTTTTTTTTCTCCATAGGAGGTATATTTCAAGAAACACAAGTTCAACACAGTACCTCACATTCAGCTGAGGAACGTGGACAGGTGTGTACTGCCAAATAGCTGATGCTTATGAACGGTATAAAAAATACTTGCAGCTTTTATGTTTTATGATATAGAATAACATAGTATTTTCTACTCATCACAGTTTAAAGAAGGACGCCTATGAAGTGGAAATCCAAAACCTGCTTCGGTGAGTGAGATTAAGATGAGAAACTGAGCATATTGTTTGTTTCAACAAATAACTTGGCAAAGTTTGTGTTTATCTGCAGATGATATATTATCTTTGTCAAAGTTCGTATTTCACAATTTGTGATTTCAGGGATGCAGAGGTGCTGGACCACACGAAGAACCCGTGTGAGGACTCTATGCTACCAGATTCTGAGGGGAAAGTGTATGTCATGTTCATTAAGATGGAGTCGGAAACAGACTCCTTGACCTGGACTGAGCTTGCTAAGGTAGAGCCCAAGTATAAAATAAAATTGTTAGTTAATTTTGTTGGCAAAAATTAGCTTATTGTCAAAAAGGATTTGGATTTTAGAGCCTTCCCCACCGCATGAACCTTTGGATGAACTTCCCTTGATACCCTCATAGCTAAATTTTCTTCCGTGTCTCGAACAAAAGAAGGGGTTGCCTTCTGGTCCTCCTGGTGACAACTAATCGAGGAGGCTCCGACTTGCAAGACCGTACAATAAATAAATCCTACTGAATTTGGTCTGAATGTTGTGAATACTCGACATGGGATATCTCTGGTGACAACTCCTGTGGACTACAATCATCATGTGTGTCTTAGTACCCAAATTGGAGCTGTATTTGTTTGAGTTGAAGCTGCGCGGCCTGGCCTAACCTAGCTTGATAACATCAAGCAACGTATGTAATCAAATATTTGCTTAGGAGGTAATCATCAAATGTTAGTACTGACACGACCGGCAAAACTTATGTTTCGTATATAACAAGGACCAGGTGTACATAGTACATAGTAGGAAGTTGGAAAAGTACAAATGTCAACTTAAACGTGCTTATAGGCCCAGACCACCTTAGCTTAGCTGGCTAACTACGAGAGATGTTTGTGATCAAACCGTGCTGTTGAAGAAACATCGAACATGAGTAACTTCATAACTTGTTCCTCACCTGGTTAAAGGGTTTGATTTAATTGCACCAAAAATATTTATATATATATATATATATATATATATATATATATATATATATATATATATAAATAAAACTATAACTTTAGACTAAGATATAAAATAGGACATGAAAGGTTGAAATACCAGCTTTTTTTTAGATCCACTATTGTTTCAGTAATAAGCAACATCACCCCATTTTGTTTAACCTTCCCTGAACATATTAGTGCAATGGAAACACAAACAACATAGGCCACAGGAACCTTTTGCTACCAGGAACTCGAAGTTCCTGGGTGAGTTGGTGGAAAAGTCCCAAATGATTCAGGAGTGGATCCATAATGAGATGCAACTGTCCTTCTTATTCATCTTATCATGCTTGTCCTCGCTAACATTTACAGTACTCGTCTACTGTGCGTGAGAAAAAGTCAATTTGTCTAGGGTCTTGTGATATTCACAATATATGTAAACAATAGTGTGGATAGATCAAGTAACCCTCTCACTGTATGTCTTCCTTATTCTTTCCACAAGTGCCTCCATGTTTGGGACCTGGATGTACGTGGAAATCACAGAGGCTTGTGGCGACTGTTTAGAAAGAAAAATCATATCCTAGTGGTGGCTGTACCAATCTCCCCATACTCGTAAGTTAGCAGCTCATCTTAGAATGCAGTCTGTTATTAGCATTCTTTTTACCATGGTTATGTGAAACATAATGTATATCGTAACTGATTTTATTTAAAGACAAGAATTGGGTGCACAAATGTGAATTTAGGATATTTCTCTAATCAACATGTTCTGCAAAATGTTTGTCCCCTTCCCCATTTATTTTTGTGCATGTTCATCACACTTAAATGTTTTACATCATCAAATTTAAATACAAGTCAAAGACAACACAATTACACACAAAATAGTTTTAAACACTACGGGGAAAAAAATCCAAAACTATATGGCCAGGTGAACAGTTAAAACATTACTGTGGTTTATCATACTTGAGTTCAGTTTCCCTAGCAACACTCAGGCCTGACATTGCCACACCTGTTCTCAATCAAGAAATAACCAAAAGATTCTCAAAAGGTAGACGTCATGCTGACATTTAAAGACATTCCGGAGCAAATGAGAAAGCAATTGAGATCTATCAGTAGTTATAAAGCCATCTCTCAAGCTTTGTGACTCAAGCGAAAAGCAATGAGAGCCATTAACCACAAATGGTGAAAACATGGAACAGTAGTGATGCTTGCCAGGAGTGACCGGCCGACCAAAATTACCTTCAGCGCAGTGATGAAATGCCAGGAGGTCACAGAAGACAATATCCAAAGAACTGACTAACTCATTTGCCTCAGTTAAGGTCTCTATTCATGACTCCACCATAAAATTGCCTGCATGGAAGAATTCCATAAAAACCACTGCTGAGCAAAATGAACATGAAGGCTCATCACAATTTTGGCCAAAGAAATCCAAGACTTTGGGGAAATGCTCTGTACTCTGTTGAGACAAATTATTCTTTCATCTTTAAAAAACTGCATTTTATGTTTACTTGCGTGAAACTTGCTTTGTGATGGGAAAGGTTTAACTGTGACAATCATGCAAACTGCTAACACTCCTTGGAATGTTGACAACCTGTGGACAATGGTCATTGCACTGGACTATCGCTTAATTGGGCATTCTAACTGTTCTAAATGCTAGAAGACTGACTGCATCCTTGACACAACTTTGCACAACTGAGTTTATTTTTTTTTTTTAAATGTGCCGTCAATTGACTTTCCTTTTCCGTACTCAACATGTATGTCTACTAGGGCAGCTCCAACTATCAAGATAAATTCCTTATTTACATACTTATCCAATAAAAGTGATTCTGATTCAATAACTGAGTTGAATATGGACAGATCATCTAACGTGTAGTTGGCATGTTTTTATTAGTGTTATTATAGACTATGGTGGTATCTCGAGATACGAGTTCACCAGTAATTCATTTCATGGCAATGCTCTTATCTCAGAAAACTTGTATCTAACAAAAACAAAAAAAATTAATTTCCCAATTAAAATTAATGGAAATTCAATAATCTGTTCCAGTCCCCCAAAAGAAATTTTTGTTTTCAAAGACAAGTGGCAGTATATTGTACAATTTTGTCATAAAAGCAAATGTAAAGATATTAACTTTTTCTAAAGTATAATCAATCCAAGTCTCACGTTAACAAAAACTGAAGTTTGACTCTCATACCTGTTCCTTCAAAAACCTCTCTCTCTCTCTCTCTCTCTCTCTCTCTCTCGCGCTCTCTACCCCCCCCACACTCGCTTTGCAGGAAGGCTGTGTCTCTCAATGCTCCATAATCTTTTGTTTTAAAACTTTTCCAAACTTACACTGAAAAGTACGACAGAGTGTACAAATACACAGTAATAATATTTACATCCCACATTACATTCAGTTGTTCTTTGAATAATGTTTTGCTTGCCAATTGGTCTGCTGAGAGTAAATTCCTCAACATAAAGTCCTTTGAGTGTCAAGTTTCAAGTTTTATTTTTATTATCATTGCATATATTAACAACTCCCCCCCTCCACGTAAAAACCACAACAATATTCAATCACCAGCAACCGTAGCAAACGCACAGAATATAACAGCAACTTGAAATTGCTTCAGTAAAAATGTATATAAGTGCAATCATCTTTGTCTTCAGATAAGAGGCAATAGAAAGGCGTATTTAAAAAAAAAAAAAAAAAAGATCCATGTGAAACAGAAATAAATTTTCCTGGTCCTGTCACCTATCAATAATTTAGGTGTGTTTTTTACAATCATACATGATATTTTTCCTTACATTATGGCACCACTTGACAGTATTACACAAAATTAGAATATTGAGTGTGACCAACAAAATTATCTTGGAAATTTTCGCCTTCTGAAAAGTGTATT
Source organism: Syngnathoides biaculeatus (assembly GCF_019802595.1). Classification (NCBI taxonomy): domain Eukaryota; kingdom Metazoa; phylum Chordata; class Actinopteri; order Syngnathiformes; family Syngnathidae; genus Syngnathoides; species Syngnathoides biaculeatus. Next base: position 1,171,273 of record NC_084646.1, read on the forward strand.
AAAGTAATACCCCCTTCTTACTTTTCCAGGCTTCCTTTTGTGTGAAGTACAGCATCAAGGTGGTGTGGCATTAAGTTGATCAGCCTTTGACACATTTTAAATGGTGTTGTCCAATATATTTTGATATTGGCCTTCAGATCGCGCCTGCATTTCAGGGTTTCTGTTCAAGTCAGGCAATTTTACTGACTAATGAAGTACTGTTATTATTTGGGCATTTGAAGTTTTGGCTTGTTGGTCAGGTGTCAAATGCTGCTGGAAAATAAAATCATTCTCTCCAAAAAGTTAGTCAGCATCGAGAAGCATGAAGTTCCCTAAAATTTCCTGGTGGAGAACTGCGTTGACTGTGGACTTAATAAAAGACAAACCCCAAGTTGTAACTGACTGTAGAAACTTCACTGGACTTTTTCCACCATTTAGCATCCATGAAGGGGACGTGAGACAGATCTTCAAATAATGGAAGATCAACAAAGCATCGGGCCCAGACCTTGTGTTCCCATCCTGCCTCAAAGTTTGCGCAAACCAACTTGTTTCTGTCTTAAAAATCGAATCATTCAAACAGTTTTTTCCCTTTGGGAATTAAGTCATGAAATTCTTGACCAGCAAACCTGCTATTATTGTGTTAGGACACTCACTCACATCCTATTGGTTTAATCAGTATTGGTATTTGTAATATATATACAGTGAAGAAAATAAGTATTTGAACACCCTGCTATATTGTAAGTTCTCCCACTTAGAAATCATGGAGTGGTACATGGCCGCAGTCATCCTCTCCTTAATACAGTGCAGTCGTCCTGTCCCATGTGCAGAAAAACAACCCCAAAGCATGATGCTACCACCCCCATGCCTCACAGTAGGGAGGCTGTTCTTGGGATGGAACTTATCATTCGTCTTCCTCCAAAAACAGTTAGTGGAATTATGACCAAAAAGTTCCATTTTGGTCTCATCTGACCACAAACCTTTCTCCCATGACTCCTCTGTATCATCCAAATGGTCATTGACAAACTTGAGACGGGCCTTCCCATGCGCTGGTTTAAGCAGGGGAACCTTTCGTGCCATGCATGATTTCAAACCATGACTTCTTAGTGTATTATCAACAGTCACCTTGGAAATGGTGGTCCCAGCTCTTCTCAGGTCATTGACCAAGTCCTGTCGTGTAGTCCTGGCCTGATTCCTCACCTTTCTAAGGATCATTGAGACCCCACGAGGTGATATCTTGCATTGGGCTCCATTCCGATTGAGATTGATCGTCATGTTTAGCGTCTTCTATTTTGTAATGATTAGTCCAACAATGGACTTTTTTTCACCAAGCTGCTTGGCAATTTCTCCACAGCCCTTTCCAGCTGTGTGGATTTGTACAATTTTGTCTCTGATGTCTTTGAACAGCTCTTTGGTCTTGGCCATGTTACAAGTTTGAGTCCTACTGATTGGATGGGGTGGACAACTGTCTTTATGCAGCTAACCACTTCACATAGGCGGATTTGATTCAGTAAAATACATGGATTGGATGTGGACTTTTAAAGGCAGACTAACAGGTCTTTGAGGGTCAGAATTCTAGCTGATAGACAGATCTTCTCATACTTATTTGCAGCTGTATCACACAAATAAATCATTAAAAAATCATACATTGTGATTTCTGGATTTTTCTTTTTAGATTATCTCTCGCACAGTAGACATGCACCTACGATGAAAATTTCAGACCCCTCCATGGTTTCTAAGTGGGAGAACTTGCAATATAGCAGGGTGTTCAAATACTCATTTTCTTCACTGTAAAACACCTGAAGGACTAACACCAAGATAGAATTTCAGGGCCTTAACTCCACGTTCCAACAAGACAATGACCCTGAGCAGACAGCTAAAACGGCATGGCATCAAAATGACTCTGTGATTGTTCTTAAATGCCTCAGCCAGAGGCCTGACTTAAATCCAATGGAGCATCTCTGGAGACCCCTCCTGGAGCCGTCACCTTATCATGGTGGAGGGGTTTGTGTGTCTCGCTGATCCTAGGAGCTAAGTTGTCTGGTGCTTCACGCCCCTGGTTGGGTCACCCATGGCAAAAAGGTCCTAGGTGTGGGACCAGACAATGTACAACTCCCAAAACCCCTGTGACGAGTGCAAAAATTGGATCTTGGTTTCCCTTTCCCGGACGCGGGTTACCGGGGCCCCCGTCTGGAGTTGGGGCTCGAAGGCGAGCGCCTGATGGCCAGGCCTGGACCCATGGGGCTCAGCCGGGCACATCCCAAAAGGGTAATATGCGTCCCCCTTCTAATGGGCTCACCACTTGTGAGAGGGCCCATTGGGGTCGGGTGCGATGTGAGCTGGGCGGTGGCCAAAGGCGGGGGCCTTGGCAATCTGATCCCCTGCGACAGAAACGAGCTCTAGGCAAATGGAATGTCACCTTTTCGGCAGGGAAGGAGCCTGAGTTGGTGCATGAGGTCGAAAAGTTCTGACTAGATATAGTCAGAGTCGCCTCTGTTGACCACTTATTGCTCTGCGGCTTGGGGCCTGGACATTGGTGCTTCCCCCTATGGATGAGAGGGTAGACTCCCTCCGCCTGCAGGTAGGGGAACAGGTCCTGACTCTGGTTAGTGCCTATGCAACAAACAGCTGTTCAGAGGACCCACCCTTTTTGGAGTCCTTAGAGGGAGTGCTGGAGAGCGATTGCTCTGGGGACTCCATCATTCTGCTGGGGGACTTAAATGCCCACGTGGGCAACGACAGTGAGACCTGGAAGGGCGTGATTGCAAGGAAGATTCCGCCGATTAGAACCCAAGTGGTGTTCTATTACTGGACTTCTGTGCTCATCACGGATTGTCCATGACGAACACCATGTTCAGACATAAGGTTGTCCACATGTGCACCTGGCACCAGGACACCCTTGGTCGCCGTTCAATGATCAACTTTGTGGTCGTGTAATCGGATTTGCGACCGCATGTCTTGGACACTCGGGTGAGGAAAGGGGCGGACCTGGTGGTGAGTTGGCTCTGATGGTGCGGGAAGATGCCAGTCTGATGTGGCTGGCCCAAACGTATTGTAAGGGTATGCTTGGAACGGCTGACAGATTCCCCTGTCAGAAGGAATTTCAACTCCCCCCTCCAAAAGCACTTTCCTCACCTTCCGGGGGAGGTGGGCGACATTGAGTCCGAGTGGATGATGTTCTGTATCTCCATTGCTGAGCCGGCCGACCGGAGTTATGGCCATAAGGTGGTCGCTGCCTGTCCTGGCAGCAAGCCCCCAATGCGTTGGTGGACACCAACAGTGGGGATGCTGTCAAGCTGAAGAAGGAGTCCGAGCGGGCATTTTTGGCCTGTGGGACATCCAAGGCAGCTGATAAGTACCGGCTGGCTAAGTGGAATCACTGAGGCAAAACCCGGGCGTAAGAGGAGTTCGGTGAGGCCATGGAGGACTAAATCAAGACAGCTTCAAGGAAATTCTGGTCTACCATCCTGCATCTCAGGAGGGAAAGCAGTGCACTGTCAACACTGTGTACACTAAGGATGGAGCACTGCTGACCTCAACTCAGGATGTTGAGTCGGTGGGAAGAATACTTCGAAGACCTCCTCAATTCCACCAACACGCCTTCCCATAAGGAAGCTGAGTCTGGGTTCTCTGAGGCGGGCTCTTCTTTCTCTGGGGTTGAGGTTACCAGGGTGGTTAAAAAGCTCCTTGGTGGCAGGGGTGGATAAGATTCGCCCCGAATTCCTACAGGCTCTGGATGTTGTGAGGCTGTCCTTGTTGACACACCTTTGCAACATCGCATGGACATCCGGGACAGTGTCTCTGGATAGGCAGACTGGGGTGGTGGTCCCACTTTTTAAGAAGGGGGACCAGAGGGTGTGTTCAAACTATAGGGGGATCACACTACTCAGCCTCCCTGGTAAGGTCTATTCAGGGGTGCTGGAGAGGATGATTGCCGGGAAGTCAAATCTCGGATTCAGGAGGAGCAATGTGGATTTCATCCTAGCCGTGGAACAATGGATCGACTCTACACCCTTGGCAGGATCCTCGAGAGTGCATGGGAGTTCGCTCAACTCGTCTACATGCGTTTTGTGGACTTGGAGAAGGCATTTGACCATTCCCGTCTGGGTGTCCTGTGGGGGGTTCTTTAGGAGTATGGGGTATGAACCCCTTGATACGAGCTGTTCGGTCCCTGTATGACCGCTGTAAGTTTGGTCCGTATTGCTGGCAATAAGTCGGACTCGTTTCCGGTGAGAGTTTCACTCCGCCAAGGCTGCCCATTGTCACTGATTTTGTTCATAACATTTATGGACAGAATCTCTAGGCGCAGCCGAGGCGTAGAGTGTGTCCGGTTTGGTTGCCTCAGCATAGTATCTCTGCTCTTTGCAGATGATGTGGTTCTGTTGGCTTCATCAAGCCGACTTTGAAGCGCTCAATTTACCAGTCGCTCTACGTTCCTACCTTTACCTATGGGTACGAGCTGTTGGGTCGTGGCCGATAGAACAAGATCCCAGATACGAGAGAGCGAAGTTATTATTTATAGATCTTATTTAATTTTATTTTTCACTATCAAATGCTGCAATAGGTCAGTCATAAATCTTTACAGTTTAAACTAGGATTTTTTTTAAATTTCAGGCAAATTGATTCCCGTTAAATCTTTTCTATTACAGATTTAAAAACAATGTTAGTTATTCTTTGTAAATTGAACTATATTTCTAATGTATTTTTTGTTTTATTTGTTAATACAGATATAATGTTCTGCAGCGCTATACTATGCTATTTATAGTGGGAAAAGTGGGCGAGAGTTGTTTTCTTCTTGCTAGGGGGGGCGTAACAGAAAATCAAGAAGCACTGCTCTAATGTAATAGAGACACATTATGGCAGAATAACCCCAAAAATACACTAGTGAAATATACTGAGCACGCATGCTTACAACCTTAGGCTCAGTTACACTTAATAAAACCAGATATTTTATTTTTTCCATTTATTTTGTTTTTTTAGTTTTATATTTGCATAATGCAGTGCTACTTTTCTTTATTTGCAACTAGCAAAAAAGTGTGGTGTTTGTTTGTGGGGAGAGAAATTGGATTAAAGGTGCTTTCATTCCAATGAGGAAAAAATATTTTATATATATATTAAAGTGATAACAATGAATTAATCTCAAGTCAAGGCTGAATATAGCTATCATGCGACTGAACATATGAAATAACTCTTCTTTCTTATCCTTTGTTTCTGGTGACCAGTGTGACGAAACCTGCCAATGTCATCCCCATCCACTTGGAGCCACCCGCTAAAGAAGAGGGCGCACCAGCAGAGCAGCTTTAAGTTCAAGTAAATTTATTGTCACATATGTTATACAGACATATGACATATACATACATAGACATATGACATACATCATACCTGAAATAGCATTCCATTCAGACCTACGGTGCAATAATACACGAAAGAGTTTAAAATAAATACAATGTGAAAAAACTGGTCTGTTTAAAATTTATCTATTTTGCCTAAGACCTGCGGCACGGTGGAGCAGCTGGATAATGTTGGCCTCGCAGTTTTGAAGACCCGGGTTCAATCCTAGCTCTCCCTGTGTGGACTTTGCATGTTCTCCCTGTGCTGGGTTGGTTTTCTCCGGGCATTCGACATTAATTGCACACTCTAAATTGCCCCTGGGTGTGATTATGAGTGTAGCTGTTTGTCTCTATGTGCCCTACGATTGATTGGCAACTTTATCTGCCTCCTGCCCATTGACAGCAGGGATAGGCTCCAACACTCCCCGCAACCCTTGTGAGGATCGGCGTCTCAGAAATTGGATACCTTATATCTTAGAGAATATACCCAATATGGTCAATCTGGCTAATTTAACGAGCTGCAATCACTGGGTAATGTCCACAGTGCTGTATGGGCAAGGCGAATACTGATCGTAGAGTGCTTAATTTGTAGTCTAGAGTCCATGTTGGCGGATGCCAGGGAGGGAGTTGAGTATCCTGACTGCCTAGTGGAAGAGATTGTTTTTAAGCCTGCTGGTTTTGGCTCAAATACTCAACAGTCTCTCCAGTAATGGTATCAATTTAAAGATGGAGTGGGGTGGGTGTTTGGGGTCACGAGCAATCCTGGTAGCCTTGCAGGTGAGGCGGGTGTTATAAATGTTCACAAGGAAGGGGAAAGAGAGACAACGATGATCTGCTGATCTCAGGATCTTGCGCCACGAGGTGGTACAGGTGCCTTACAACATTGATGCTGCTGCATGGGATGCTCTCGATCGTCCCTCTGTAATTTCATGACGGGGGCTAAGCTCTCACGTTTTTTTAGTTTTTACAAGAGGTAGAGCCGCCGTAAAGCCTTTTTAGCCAGCGCTGTGATGTTAGTGGTCCAGGACAGGTCTTTGGAGATGTGGACTGCTGACATGCTCTACTGCAGCACCATTGATGGTTAGAAGGGGATGTTTGGTGTGCCCTCTCCTGAAGAGCACTATGATGATCTGAGTTTTCTTCACGTTCAAGTGGAGATTTTTGTCCTTGCACCACATCACCAGGCAGTTCACCTCACTCCTGTAGGTTGTCTCATCGTCGTTCTTGACGAGGCCCACCACAATCGTGTCGTCCTCGAACTTAATGAAGCAGTTAGAGTTGGATATGGGTGCACAGTTGTGGGACACCAGAGTGAAGAGGAGGGAGCTCAGCACAAATCTTTTGGGGGGCCCTGTTTTCAGCATGATGATGTCGGAGGTGTTTCTGCCGCCTTGAAGTGTACTGCGGGATCTGTGAGCACCCCCCTAAAGCAGCACCGCTTGGCTCTGTCATAAGCCACACCGGCCGGCTGCAATGAGCCGCGATGGCTCATCTCCGCCGTGGAAGTTGATCAGACGGGGATGCGGTTTGACCGTGATTGCATATCATCTGAATATGGCTTGAAACAATGGTGTAATATTGCCCTAAGGGCTCGCAACAATAGTGTAATATTGCCCCAGTAACTTCACTCAGTTGTGTGATGTTCTTTTCGAAAAGAGCTTCGGTGTCAGAAGGGGCGTTGGAAAAATCCGAATATCTCTGTTGTTCGGCGTCCATAGTAGCAGGCACTGCGCGTTTTCAACGGTGGAAGTGACGATGACGTCAAGGACAGAGGACGCGACTAATATGGCGACCACTTGGATGTCGAAGGACACTCAATTGCGCAACTTTGCGCATGGATGATGCACAATCCGCTCACATATTTTTTCGTATAAACATTGAAGTGAATACTGTTATATGTATTTTTCATTACAATATCTATTTTAGAATGTTTATAGGGATGACAGTCCCACTTTAAGTATTCAAAGTTACCTGGGTTGGAAAAAGTAATTACCCCTTTTGTTCAATCATGAATTCTTCCTTTTGGCTTGTCCTTTTAGGGGTCACCACTGTGTGTTATCATTTTCCATGTAAGCCTATCTCTTGCATCTTTCTCTTAAACAGAAACTGCCCTCATGTCTTCCCTTACGACATCTGTCAACCTTTTTGGTCTTCCTCCAGCTCTCTTGCCTGGCAGTGCCATCATCATAATCCTCATACCAATATACTTACTATTGCTCCTTTAGACCTGTCAAAACCATCAGTCTGCTCTCTCTGTTGTCTCCAAAACATCTAACCTTGACCATCCCTCTGATGAGCTCATTTCTAATCCTATCCAACCTGATCACTCCTAGAATTAACCTCAACATCTTCATTTCTGGCACCTCGAGCTCTGTTTCTGTTGTCTCATCAGTGTAATCCGTACATCATGCCAAGCGACTGTTTAAAACTTTGTCTCTTACACTGAGGAGAGGCTTCTGTCAAGCTGCTTTGCCATAAAGTCCCGATTGGTGGAGGGCCGATGGTTAACTTTCTATAACATTTACCCATGCGCTGACAGCATCTCCAGAGCCATGTTTCCTCAAAAGCCGCAAGAAGTACATCCTTTGCTGGACTATTTTGAGGATGGAGTTTATGTTCGTCTCCCACTTCAGGTCCTGTGAAACTGTAATTCCCAAGAACTTGAAAGTCTCGACGGTTGACACAAGTCAGGGGCAGGTGTGGTGAAGGATGCCTCCACAATCATCTCTACGGTACTGTAGATACAACTGTATCTTGGTTTGTGAGCCGCGATAGAGCTGCTCTTCCATTGTCTAGCACCATAGCATCTTCTGGCATCCCAGTGTCGAGAAGGGATGTCACTTTTTAACCCATGATCCACTTCCTTATCTTGGTTTGTGTGAAGCGACAGAGCTGCCCTCCCATTTGCTATCGCCATAGCATCTTCGTGGCATCCCATTGGCTAGGAGCGACGTCAATCTTAATCCCCGATGCTTTTTGATTCCCTTGGACACTCGAGGGTCACTGAATCACACGAGCACTGTCAAACTGTCACAAGCTAACACATGTTGGAAAAGTAACATTTTTTTGTTTGCGTTTTTTGGAAGTTTATTCATCTTTCTTCACCATGGGCCCCAAAAACCTTTAGTGGCATTAAGTTGTGTGCATACATTCGTACATATGTTTTCTTTCGGCTGTCAAAGTTTCCCTCCTCCTCCATCCCTCACGATGCCTTTTGCTTGTCACTCACCCTTCTCTTCACATAGTTGCTCAATGCCAAAGGTATATGAACATAATTTCGTTATTATTCTTTACATTATCTTTAAATGCTTATTTTTGCCAGGCAGTGGGAACGGGGGGCTTGGAATGGATTATGCTATTTACATGTAAAATGCGCTTCAGAAAAATTCCCCTTACAAAACGACCTCTGGAACTGATTAATTTTATTACTAGAGGTACCACTGTATTTGTTTGATAATGTGACGATACTGAAAAAAATATATATATATTTTTTTAAATTGCTGTATCTTGTAATTCTGGAAGCAGAGCTGGATGGGCGTTGGGATGGACAGAGTTATGCGACTGTTTTATTGAGAAAGCAAGACAGAGAGCTTGACACCAACTCAACTATGGAACACCATACCTGCACCTATTCACAGTACTGATCAGTACTGTAGAGTATTTTGTATTTTTTTTTTTTTTTTTTTTTTTTTTTTTTACCGTAGTCAGGTTTGAAAAGCTCACATCACAAAGTAAAATGGAAAATGCGTGACTTTTCAAAACAGCTGTTTGACAGAATGGAGTACTCCTTGGCAGTAGCCAATCAAAAATTGTCCAAAGCTATATCAGCAAAGCCGAGCTTTATAATACTCAGTTCCTCCTCTTCCTGTAAAGTCATGTCCTTTCCACCAACTGATGCTGACCTGGATGGGTACCTCACCCAGTCAAGGGATCGAATGGAGGCTGATGAAAAATAAAATGACATCTTCTCCTCAAGTATTTTTTATGTTTCACTGTTAATCTCACATCATGCTTCTGTGTTGAGTTTACCATTACTGGGTGAGTATGAACATTTCAAGGTTTCCATTTTCCACATAGTTTCCAGAGTTGCAGTTTTCAGATGCAATGCATTTATTTGATCTGTTTAAGCAGGTTTTAATTTCAGCCTTGCATGTCTTCATTCAGATGATGAAAAATGTCAGCGAGTTATGCCAGATTTGTACACCACTCATTAGTTGCAAACGGTTTAGCATAATCAGACCTCTCATTGTTAGAAACACTTTCATTTCCTCTAGCAGTTCATAAACATGGGCCAGCACGGGACAACAACCAGACCTCCGTATGAAACAATTAGGATCAATGTTCCGCACACATTTCCTCAAATATGCAACTTTTTATGGGTCGTGATTTTACAAAGTTCACCTTGCGCACAGCATCACCAACACAGGAACTGGATGTGCTGGTCAGGTCTTGGCTGTGTGTAACAATCACATTAGTGTTCCCTCTTTCACTCTGCTTCCAAAGCCTTTGGTGTTTCCGACCATGGGTGCCCCTCTATCAGCGCAGACACCCTTGCAATTTTCCCATTTCAGTCCACTTTGTTCAAGATTTTCAGACGAGATCCATAAAATTTTCTTATTTTTTGTATCAATGGCTTGTAAAAAAATGTTTTGTCCGATTGCATATCTATCCACAAACGGCACATTGGCCACGAGTTGGGTATGTCCACTAACACCAGTGGACTTGTCAGTTGCAATGCAAACTTACTACTTATACAGAACCCTTTGCAAAACTAAACTTTTGTTGTCTGCAGACATGTCATCAGTGCATCTGGAAATGGTGTTAAATGAAAGAGGGACTTTGGTTATTTCCTTAGCAGCTTTAGCATCTCATTCACAATGCCTTTACAGCCAGGAAGTATTAATGCAGTATGTAACTTTTTTAATCTGGCTACAAGTTCAGCAACGTGATAGCTAGCTTTAAAGGCTTTCTTATCTTTTTGTTTTTTTTTCTCATCAATGTTGCCAGTTCCTCTGTGTGTGCACAAGGCGAACAAAATACATTCTTGTTCTGAAGTGAGGGGTGTTTCATTTGGAGATGCTGTTTGAACTTACTTGGAACCATTGGACTGTGGCATAGCATTTCAACACACACCAAGTACACATGGAGTCAGAATCGTTGGATCCCCGGTGAGAGTAAGTTCAAATGAAAGATAGCTTTCGCTTTATTCCCGCACACCGAATTTTGTTCAGAGTCTGATATTGAGTTAGCATTTCCTTTTCAATAACCTCTCCATCACTGTCACCATATAACTTTGCGAGCAAAAATGCCACTGTCACAACCAACTGACATGACCTGTTACCACCTAAAGATATATTTTAGTGTATTATGTGATTACTCTGTCCAACATAAGACAGCATGGACAGTCGGTGACTGCACATTATGTGCGGATACAATTTCACCAGTTAGGTGAAATTTGATTATTTCCCACGACACAACAGACACTACGCCAGGCCACAGGAGTGTGCCGCGGCACAGTGGTTGAAAAACACTGATGTGCACACTAATTTATTGTGCATAATGCACCCATGGATAATACACACACCTAAAGTTGATCTCAAAATTCTGGAAAACTCTAAACTGTGATGCATTCTTATGATGCATGATTTTTATTTCTACCCATATGTTCAAAACATGATGCATTTTAATTATATATTCTAGTGATAAGCACTTTATTTGAACATGTAATACTTTTTTACTTGCTCTTACTGTGAAATTCACAGCCCCACATTTGTGCTCATATATTTGCTTACCCAGACTAATAAAATATTTGACACAATCAGCATAAAAAAATTAATGATGGTTGTTGTTAAGACAGCAGCATGGTAGTACGTTGGCCTCACAGTGCTGAGGTCCTCAGTTCAATCCCGGACCCGCCCGTGTGGATTTTGTATGTTCTCCCGGTGCCTGCGTGGGTTTCTTCCGGGCACTCCGGTTTCCTCCCACATCCCAAAAAACATGCAACATTAGTTGGACACTCTAAATTGCCCTGAGGTGTGATTGTGAGTGCAGCTGTTTGTCTCAATGTGCCCTGCCATTGGCTGGAAACCAGTTCAGGGTGTACCCCGCCTCCTGCCCGTTGACTGCTGGGATAGGCTCCAGCACTCCCCGCGACCCTCGTGAGGATAAGCGGTGAAGAAAATCGATGGATGTTGTTCAGTTATCAGTTGTATTTTAAAAACAAAACAAAACACTGGTTAGCCTCTAAGTGGGAGTGGCATACTAGAAAAGTGTACAGCTTTCTCATAACCTCTTGGTGGCGGTTGCATGTTGGAATTAAATTGAGCTGTTTCATAACCTGTAGATGACAGCATACATTTATAAACTGAAAGATTTAATCATTTTCCTCTATACAGTGGTGGGGGAGCGTAGTCAGGCACCAATTGTGCAAGTTCCACCACTGAAAGAGAATGACAAAGGCCTGTAATTTTCATCATTGGTATACCTCACCTTCTTCTTCTTCTTTTCCTTTCGGCTTGTCCCGTTAGGGGTCGCCACAGCGTGTCATCTTTTGCCATCTTAGCCTATCTCCTGCATCTTCCTCTCTAACCCCAACTGCCCTCATGTCTTCCCTCACCACATCCATAAACCTTCTCTTTGGTCTTCCTCTCGCTCTTTTGCCTGGCAGCTCCATCCTCAGCATCCTTCTACCAATATACTCACTCTCTCGCCTCTGAACATGTCCAAACCATCGAAGTCTGCTCTCTCGAATCTTGTCTCCAAAACATCCAACTTTGGCTGTCCCTCTAATGAGCTCATTTCTAATCCTATCCAACCTGGTCACTCCGAGCGAGAACCTCACCATCTTCATTTCTGCCACCTCCAGTTCAGTTTCCTGTTGTTTCTTCAGTGCCACCGTCTCTAATCCGTACATCATGGCCGGCCTCACCACTGTTTTGTAAACTTTGCCCTTCATCCTAGCAGAGACTCTTCTGTCACATAACACACCAGACACCTTTCGCCAGCTGTTCCAACCTACTTGGACCCGTTTCTTCACTTCCTTACCACACTCACCATTGCTCTGGATTGTTGACCCTAAATATTTGAAGTTGTCCACCCTCGCTATCTCTTCTCCCTGTAGCCTCACTCTTCCCCCTCCACCTTTCTCATTCACACACATATATTCTGTTTTACTTCAGTTAATCTTCATTCCTCTCCTTTCCAGTGCATGTCTCCATCTTTCAAATTGTTCCTCTGGAATGCTCCCTGCTTTCACTGCATATCACAATATCATCTGCAAACATCATGGTCCAAGGGGATTCCAGTCTAACCTCATCTGTCAGCCTATCCATTACCACTGCAAACAGGAAGGGGTTTAGAGCTGATCCCTGATGCAGTCCCACCTCCACCTTAAATTCCTCTGTCACACCTAAGGCACATCTCACCATTGTTCTGCTGCCATCATACAAGTCTTGTACTATTTTAACATACTTCTTTGCCACACCAGACTGACGCATGCAGTACCACAGTTCCTCTCATGGTACTCTGTCATAGGCTTTCTCTAGATCCACAAAGACACAATGTAGCTCTTTCTACACTAGCACTAGCATCCTCAAGGCAAATAATGCATCTGTGGTACTCTTTCTAGGCATGAAACCATGCTGTTGTTCGCAGATACTTACTTCTGTCCTGAGTCTAGCCTCCACTACTCTTTCCCATCACTTCATTGTGTGGCTCATCAATTGTATTCCTCTATAGTTCCCACAGCTCTGAATATCCCCTTTGTTCTTAAAAATGGGAACTAGAACACATTTCCTCCATTCTTCAGGCATCTTTTCGCCCGCTAGTATTCTGTTGAATAAGTTGGTCAAAAACTCCACAGCCATCTCTCCAAATTGCTTCCATACCTCTACCGGTATGTCATCAGGACCAACTACCTTTCCATTTTTCATCCTTTGTCGTGCCTTTCTGACTTCCCCCTTAGTAATCATTGCCAGTTCCTGGTCCTTCACACTTACCTCTTCAACTCTCCCTTCTCTCTCATTTTCTTCATTCATCAACTTCTCAAAGTATTCTTTCCATCTATTTAGTACACTACCGGCACCAGTCAACACATTTCCATCTCTATCCTTAATCACCCTGACCTGCTGCACATCCTTCCCATCTCTATCCCTCTGTCTGGCCAACCTGTAGAGATCCTTTTCTCCTTCTTTCGTGTCCAACCTGGTGTACATGTCTTCATATGCCTCTTGTTTAGCCTTTGCCACCTCTATCTTTGCCTATGTCGCATCTCCATGTATTCCTTTCGCCTCTCCTCAGTCCTCTCAGTGTCCCACTTCTTCTTCTTCACTAATCTCTTTCCTTGTATGACTCCCTGTATTTTGGGGTTCCACCACCAAGTCTCCTTCTCCTCTTTCCTACCGAAAGACACACCAAGTACTCTCCTGCCTGTCTCTCTGATTACCTTGGCTGTCGTTGTCCAGTCTTCCGGGAGCTTCTGCTGTCCATCGAGAGCCTGTTTTACCTCTTTCCGAAAGGCCGCACAACATTCTTCCTTTCTCAGTTTCCACCACATGGTTCTCTGCTCTACCTTTGTCTTCTTAAGCTTCCTACCCACCACCAGAGTCATCCTACACACTACCATCCTATGCTGTCGAGCTACACTCTCCCCTACCACTACTTTACAGTCAGTAACCTCCTTAAGATTACATTGTCTGCACAAAATATAATCCACCTGCGTGCTTCTACCTCCGCTCTTGTAGGTCACTATATGTTCCTCCCTCTTCTGGAAATAAGTGTTCACTACAGCCATCTCCATCCTTTTTGCAAAGTCCACCCCCATCTGTCCCTCAAAGTTCCTTTCTTGGATGCTGTACTTACCCATCACTTCTTCATCGCCCCTGTTTCCTTTCCCAATATGTCCATTACAATCTGCACCAATCACAACTCTCTCGCTGTCTGGGATGCTCAGAACTACTTCATCTAGTTTCTTCCAGAATTTCTCTTTCAACTCTAGGTCATATCCTACCTGTGGGGCATAGCCGCTAACCACATTATACATAACACCCTCAATTTCAAATTTTAGTCTCATCACTCGATCTGATACTCTTTCCACCTCCAAGACATTCGTAGCCAGCTCTTCCTTTAAAATAACCCCTACTCCATTTCTCTTCCCATCTACTCCGTGGGAGAATAATTTAAACCCTGCTCCTAAGCTTCAAGCCTGACTACTTTTCCACCTCCTCTCTTCGATGCACAGAATATCAACCTTTCTCCTAATCATCATGTCAACCAACTCCTAAGCTTTTCCTGTCATAGTCCCAACATTCAAAGTCCTTACACTCAGTTGTAGGCTCTGTGCATTCCTCTTTTTCTTCTGACGATGGATCCGGTTTCCTCCTCTTCTTTGTCTTCGACCCACAGTAGCTGAATATCCACCGACGCCCTGCAGGTTAGCAGTGCCGGGGGCAGGCGTTGTTAACCCGGGCAACGACTGATCCGGTATTGGATTCTTTAGATGAACGCTCATATTTGTTTGGCACAGTTTTTACGCCGGATGCCCTTCCTGACGCAACCCTCTGCATTTATCTGGCCTTGGGACCGGCCTACAGATTGCACTGGTTTGTGCCCCCATAGGGCTGCATTGAATTTATTAGCAAATTATGGTGGGAAATCAGTATTAGGTCACCAACAATCAAGCAAGATTTCTGGCTGTCACAGATATTTAATTTAATCTTGGAGATGCTCGTCTGTCCTCTTATTTATCACATGTATGATTGGCACCTATTTGAATTTATCAGTAGAAACATCGTCCAACAATCATATTCCAAACTCTTCTCTGACCAAGATTAAAGAGAATTCAAAGGACACCAGAAATTCAATTTTAAACGTGCACCAGTCTGGGATTCGTCAATCTGCAATATGTAAGCATCTTGGTGCGAATACATTAACTGTGGAAACAATTATTAGCAAATGGAAGACATACAAGACCACTGATAAGCTCCCTCTATCTAGGGCCTCATGGAAGATCGTACCCTCTGGGGTAAAAGTTATCTCAAGAACGGTCAGCAGAAATCCCAGAACCACATGCAGGGGTCTAGTGAATGATCTGGAGAGAGCTGTCACCAAAGTAACAAAGGCTACCACCAATAACAATACGCCGCAAGGGACTGCAGTGCCAGACATGTACCCCTGCTTAAGCCACTACATTTCCAGTCCCATCTGAAGTTTGCTAGAGAGCTTTTGGATGATCCAGAAGAAGTTTCTGGTCAAACTCAACTTACCATGTCTGGAGAAGCGCGAATGCTGAGTTGCACCATGGCTATTGTGAAGCATGGGCGTGGCAACATTATGCTTTGGGCTTGTTTTTCTCCAAAGGGACAACTGATCCGTGTAAAGTAAAGAATGACTGGGGCCCTATATTACAGTGAAGAAAATAAGTACTTGAACATCCTGCTATTTTGCAAATTCTCCCACTTATAAATCATGGAGGGGTCACAGTGTATGGTTTTTTTTTTTATGATTTATTTATGTGATACAGCTGCAAATAAGTATTTGAACACCTGAGAAAAACAATGTTAATATTTGGTACAGTAGCCTTTCTTTGCAATTACAGAGGTCAAATGTTTCCTGTAGTTTTAGCTGAGAAACATGGAGTTTCAGCTCCCTCCAAAGATTTTATCTTAGGTTTAGGTCTGGAGAATGGCTTGGCCACGCCAGAACCTTGCTGTACTTCTTACGGAGCCACTCCTTGGTTTTCCTGGCTGTGTGGTTCGGGTCATTGTCATGTTGAAAAACCCAGCCACAACCCATCTTCAATGCTCTGACTCAGGGAAAGAGGTTGTTCCCCCAAATCTCACAATACATGGGCTCCACTCCGATTGAGATTGACTGTCATGTTTCGGTTCTTCCATTTTCTAATGATTGCTCCAACATTGTACCTTTTTTCACCAAGCTGCTTGGCAATATCTCCACAGCCCTTTCCAGCCGTGTGGATTTGTACAATTTTGTCTCTGCTGTCTTTGAACAGCTCTTTGGTCTTGGCCATGTTACAAGTTTGAGTCTTACTGATTGTATGGGGTGGACAAGTGTCTTTATGCAGCTAACAACCTCACATAGGCACATCTGATTCAGGATAATACATGGAGTGGAGGTGGACTTTTAAGGCGGACTAACAGGTCTTTGAGGGTCAGAATTCTAGCTTATAAACAGGTGTTCAAATACTTATTTGCAGCTGTATCACACATAAATCGTTAAAAAAAATCATACATTGTGATTTCTGGATTTTTCTTTTTAGATTATCTCTCGCACAGTGGACATGTACCTACGATGAAAATTTCAGACCCCTCCATGATTTCTAAGTGGGAGAACTTGCAATATAGCAGGATGTTCAAATACTTGTTTTCTTCACCATAATATAAGGCCCCAGTCATTCTTTCCTTTAAACAGATCAGTTGTCTTTGGAGAAAAACAGGCCCAAAGGATGATGTTGCCATGCCCATGCATCACAATAGCTCAGGTGCAACTCAGCATTCACGCTTCTCCAAACATAAGTTGAGTTTTAGAATTTCAGACCCCTCCATGATTTCTACGGGGGAGAACTTGCAATATAGCAGGGTGTTCAAATATTTATTTTCTTAACTGTAAAGACCTAAATAGAAAAAGGAATTACTGGGGGGGGACAGTGGAATGTCTTAGATCATAGAAACCCAACACTATTATTACACCTTAGATATTCCAAACCTCCCACAAGAACAGGCTGCAAACAGCTCGAGAAATGATTGAACAATCACAAGATGAAATAGGAAGTGACTCACTGCATGTGACTATGTAGTATAAGATAAATTTATTCCAGCCCACACCAGCCAAAATCACGATTGATTATCTGTACTCAGATGATAGATCAGTAATGGTGGCAGGAACAAGACTGACTGACAAATTAAATGCATTATACAAGGAATGGATATCACCACACACATGATTGTACAAACAAACTGAACAGGAGTGGAAGAGTTTGGGAAAATTTATAAAAGCAGCACAAAATGTTTCTGATTGGACAGAAAAAGAAGCAGATTTCGATTGGGACGATTGAACTGTACAGAAACCCACCCTATTGGACAGTGTTAATCTGAGACCAGAGGCTGCTGTATTCACAGTGCTATCACAATCTGCACAGACAGTACTGGAAAAATAGAAAATGGTGACAACTACAGGGAAATCAGTGACACATGCAGAGCGACTACAAAATTTGCTCATAGCAGTTCAATTACCAAAAGAAATAGCCATATGTAAATGTGCAGCACACACTTCAAATACAGACAGTGTCATTAGGAAATACATTTGCAGATAAAACAGCAAAAGAAGTAGCAGCCAATGCCTTTTTGGGATTAGGTGACCATGTAACAAATGAAGACATACTTTCGGATGATCTGTTCATAAAAATGCAACAACAAAGCTTACCAGCAGAACTAAAAATGTGGAAAAATATAGGTGCTACATTACAAAATGGGATTTATTTCAGCACAGATACAAAACCCAAACTACCAAAAAATCTTTTTAAGTGGGCGGCAATATTGAGCCATGTGAAGTTTCATGTCTCAGGGGGAATAGTAGCCCTGGTACAAAGGCATTACACAACCTATGGCTTTAACTCAGATACAAACAATTTTCGTTGAGGTTGTTTGACCTGTGCTCGACAAAATTCACGAGAGAATGTGCGTCCAAAATGTGGTCAGTTTCCTCAGGGTACATATCAGTTTCAGAAAATACACATGGATTTCATTGAACAAAACAAAAGTGAGGTAAAACAATACTGTTTAGTCATTATCTACGCTCTTTCAAAATGTGTAGAAATATTTCCAGCTAAACAACCTGATGCACTAACAGTAGCTAAAGCATTATGGAAAGACATCATACCAATAGAACACACTTTGTAAACAAAGTGGTCAACAAAATAGGACTCATTTTCCATATTAACTTGAAACACCACTGTTCTTACCATACACAAGATAATTAATTATTTTAAGAACTAATGAACTAATTAATAATTAATTAATACTTTATTTAAGAACAGACTTAAGAAATGCATGGAAAAAAAACACAGACCAGAGACAATGGATAGATTTAGTTCAACTATACACATATTACAAGCACGACAGGTCTCATTCCATTCAAAACACTGTTTGGGAGACCATACAAATTACCGATGTTTTCCACACAATGAGAGATAGACGAATGATGAAGAAGAAGAAGAAAAAAGTGGTACCTGTGGGAACCACCCAAGGTCTCAGTAAAAACAAATTGGATAACCACATACAAAAAAATGAATTTGAGTTCATTAAAATGACTCTGTAGATCCGAAAATTTAAAGCCCCATTCTTGTGACAATAATCAGGCCATGAGAGTTGCAAGTGTTACAGTATGTGTATCTGAAAATAGAACTAGGGCTTTAAATTGGGAAATCTATCAGCATTGATGTCTAAAACCATTTTTGTGATTGATAATTCATTCAAGCCATTGTCACATGGAGACATCTGATCCTGTGGTGGCGGTAACAGTCTTTTAATGTAACAGGTTACTGTGCTTTAATAACTTTATAATTGCCATTTGTCTATTCATCCTATGTCTCTTTATAAATTAACATCTACAGTATACACAGTTTTACCAAAACACTGGTTCAGATTGAGGAGGACCTGAATAACATGGACCAAATAGCAGAAACACAAGGATACACCTTACACACTGTAAAAAGGTCATCTCAGCTGAGTCAACCAAAGGGGAAGGTGAGCAAAGTCCATCTTATGGGGGGTGCAGATGTATAGCATCTGAAAATACCCGAGGGCTGGTGAAGTGATTAAAAGACACCAGACTCATTTCGGGGTGTCTTGGTTGACATGACTCCAAAATGGCTAAATAATATGATAGCATGCTGAGCTGCAACGTTGACAGCTGTAATATTTTTGTCCATATGGTACCTTTGGGCACCTGTACAGCTGACAAAAACACATTACAGAACCAATAATTATACTCAGTCAACTATGCCTACCACACATAAGATAAAGATGTGCAACCCCATTTCAAATAACATTAATAAACAACTATGCGGCAGTCACCTAGGCATGAGGGCAGAACTCCATGTGAGCCTCCCAAAGAATCAGTTAAGCAGTATTTTAATTTCTTGGCTGAGTCTAATTTAACACTCAAATGAAGGTACTCTACAAGGAATAAGGTATCGATGAAAAAATTGGTATCTGACAAGTAATTTACGAGAGTCCAGGTGGAACAGCCTGGTGGCGGACGAAGGTAACAGATGGACGCCTTCCTGGAGAACATCATCATATTCTCAGCATCACAAACGCCTAATGACCTTTCTTAAGACAGAAACAAGCCTTATAATACAGGTAAATTTAACTAAAGGGTCAATTATTCCCCCGGCTTTTAAGCCTTCTACCACACCTTGCTCGGGATTCCATCTATGGACTTGTGTCCAAGGAAACCGCTGTTTCCTTCTCACTATTTGCCAATTTAAAGCTATCCTAAACCCGAATGCCATATAAGAGAGTCGGTAAACTATGGAGAGAGTTGAAGTATTTCAACCAAAAGCAGGATGGACATTTTTTGGCAGTGACAGATATTTCAGAAGTAGGAGATAACTGGTTGTTATGAATGGAGAATGCAACTAGCATGGTAAACTATAGTTGCATAACCTGCATGGGCCCTAGTCACCTACTATGTGTTATTCTATCAGAAATCCCAGCAGTGAACCCTGGAAGTAATGACTAAAACAACTCCTAACACCACTTGTCAGAAATGGAATAGTGTTTATCCAACAACTCGGGCAGTAAATGATAAACCGATATTTTCTACTTGTGTTAGCTTTGAAGGGACAGGTGATAAGGTGGGAAGTTTCAACAAAACATGGTGTCATGTTATACGTCGGCAAACTGCCCCCCTGCTCCCACGCAGCGATGGGCGGTGGTGGTACGGTG
Source organism: Syngnathoides biaculeatus (assembly GCF_019802595.1). Classification (NCBI taxonomy): domain Eukaryota; kingdom Metazoa; phylum Chordata; class Actinopteri; order Syngnathiformes; family Syngnathidae; genus Syngnathoides; species Syngnathoides biaculeatus. Next base: position 1,191,545 of record NC_084646.1, read on the forward strand.
ATTAAAAATTGTATGACATACTGACAAATGCATCAGGAACGTTGTGGTATCACTGCTTTTACCTGTGACTGTGTTTCCATCCATAGCAGAGAATATACAATTGGCCTCATCCATCTTTGGACCTTCCCTCCCTTTCTCCCAAAGGCGAAGGTCCTCTTGGAAAGATGGAGCTCCGACATACATTGATGCAATTGGCATCCCACTACCAGATGAGTATAAGTTGGCTAACCAGATTGCTGCAGGATGGGAATCCATCTTGTTATGGATAACCCCAAATAAAAACATTTAGAGAATCAACTACATAGATTACAATGTACAGAAACTAGGTAACTATACGGAAGTAGGCTTTATTGCCATAAGGGAAGAACTAGCTGCAACCTCACTCATGGCGTTCCAGAACTGCATAGTGGTCGACATGCTCCCGGCCAAGAAGGGTGGTGTCTTCTCAATGTCTGGTGACCAGGGTTGTACGTTTATTCCAAATAACACAGCACCTGATGGTTCACTCACAAGGGGCATTCAAGCCCTCTGCATCCTGAACCACAAGATGAAGGAGGGCTCTGGTGTGAACACATCAGCCTGGTCTGAGTGGTGGGAAAAAATATTTGGCAAATATCAAAACTTGGTGTTCTCTATGCTAGTTTCTAAAGCTGTGTTTCCAGCTATTGTTACATTATGTGGATGTAGTTGTATTCCCTGCATAAGGGCATCACTTAACCGACTTATAACCTCTGATATTGCCCTGACAAATTTAAAATTGGCAGAAATATATCCACTTTTGGCATAGCTGGGTGATGACAATGATAGTGTTGACCATGAAGATAATGTTATGACTTCTCTTCCAGACCTGTTCTCTGATCCAGAAGATTACAAGTGATTCGTGCTATATTTTTCTCTGAGTGTAACTATGTCTGTTTTCATGAATATGATTCTGTAGAATAAAGCCAAAAGGGTGATCTATTAGATGATGTGAGGATTTGAGCAAATGTAGAATAAACAGGGGGGAAATGTAGGAATAATTGTAAATGTAATTTTAAAAAACTGGGCATGTCTGCAATGAAGAATGCTTTGCTCTGCTTCAATTAAGAAACTGTTTCTGCCTGCAATCAAGAATGCTTTGCTCTGCTCTAGATAACGTGGCATCAAATGTAGGATAAACAGGGGGGAAATGTAGGAATAATTGTGAATATATTATCATACCTCTGCTTCCAATAAAGAAATGCTTTGCTCTGCTTTTGAGAATGTGGCAACTGCCTAACAGGAGATAGCACAAGAGCTTCTAATCATCAGAACTGTGAACCATAAGCACCTGTTGTCTGTTCAAGAAATGATGACCACACATGTACTCAACAATCTTCCACACACATGCACACACACACGTGAACAAACGAGCACACTTTCTTTCCAACAATGTTTTGCTCCCCCGTCTCCTTTTTATAACATCCATGTAATAAAGGGCGTTTTGAAACCAAATAAATAGAGGTGCTGAAGAGAGAATAATCAGAGTGCGTAGTGGTGAATTGTAAAAGACAGTTCCTCTCCTCTCTCTTCGGGACCTGTCAAACTTGAACTGGTGTCTTTCCTTCCTTTTTGTCATGTTTAATGAATGTCTTAATTGGTAAACCTGACATCCATCTATCCATCTTCTACTGCTTTTCCAGGTTGGGTCGCAGGGGCAGTAGCTTTCGGAGGGATACCCAGACTTCCCTTTCCCCAGCCTCTTCATCCAGCTTTTCCGGAGGGATACCAAGGCATTCTCAGGCCAGCCAAGAGACATGGTCTCTCCAGCGTGTCCTGGGTTGTCCCTGGGGTTTCTTTCCAGTGGGTCATGCCCGGAACACCTCACCAGGGAAGGCATCCAGATCAGATACCCCAGCCACCTTATCTAGCTCCTCTCAATGGAGAGGAGCAGCAGCTCAACACTGAGCCCCTCCTGAATGACCAAGCTTTGAGCGGAGGAAGCTCATTGACTGTTTGTATCCGGGATTGAGTACTTTCGGTCACTTTCCACAGCTCATGACCATAGGTTAAGGTAGCAATGAAGATCGACTGGTAAAATGAGAGCTTCACCTTTCGACGGACTGATATAAAGTCTGCATCACTCCAGATGCTGTAACGATCCATCTGTTGATCGCCCGCACATTACTTCCCTCACTCATGAACAACAGGGGGTTCGGTATCCCATACTGCCGAAGAACCCCCCCACAAGATTCCCCGAGGGACATAGTCCAACGCCTTCTCCAAGTCCACAAAACACATGTAGACTAGTTGTGCGAACGCCCATGCACTCGCAAGGATCCTGCCAAAGGTGTAGAGTCAGTCCACTGTTCCATGGCCAGGACGAAAACCACATTGCTCCTCCTGAATCCGAGATTCGACTTCCCGATGGACCCTCCTCTCCACCACCCCTGAATAGACCTTACCAGGGAGGCTAAGGAGTGTGATCCCCCTATAGATGGAACACACCCTGCGGTCCCCCTTCTTAAAAAGGGGGAACACCACCCCAGTCTGCCAATCCAGAAACACTGTCCCTGATGTCCACGTGATGTTGCAGAGGCTTATCCATACCCATTTCAGACTGGGACCTTCCTCCACCATTGGAGCCAACCCACCACCATGTGGTGACCAGTTGACAGCTCTGCCCCTCTCTTCACCCGAGTGTCCAAGACTTGCGGCCACAAGTCCACAAAGTTGAACATAAAACCACGACCTCGGGTAACATGATTCCAAGTGCACGTGGGTGTGCCTGAACATGGTGTTCGTTATGGACAATCCATGATGAGCACCTAAGTCCAGTAATAGAACACCACTTGGGTTCTGATCGAGGTGGAGGGGGCGCTCTTCCCAATCACGGGTCTCCAAACATGAATGATGGAATCCCCATGACTCCAAAAAGGGTGGGTACTCTGAATTGTTGTCTCGTGCATAGGCACAAACAACAATCAGGACCCGTCCCCCTATCGGAATGCGGAGGGAGGCGACCCTCTCATCCACTGGGGTGAACTCAAGGTGCCGAGTTGGGAGGCAATAACTATACCCACATCTGCTCTGCACCTCTGATCGTGGACAACTCCAGAGTGGAACAGAATCCAAGACAAAGCGGTGCAACGAAGTGTGTCTGACTGTACAGTGAAGAAAATAAATATTTGAACACCCTACTATATTGCAAGTTCTCCCACTTAGAAATCATGGAGGGGTCTGAAATTTTCATTGTATGTGCATGTCCACTGTGAGAGATAATGTAAAAACAAAAATCCCGAAATCACAATGTATGATGTTTTAACAATTTATTTGTGTGACACAGCTGCATATAAGTGTTTGAACACCTGAGAAAACCAATGTTAATATTTGGTACAGTTGCCTTTCTTTGCTATTACAGAGGTCAAACGTTTCCTGTAGTTGTTCACCAGGTTTGCACACACTGCAGAAAGGATTTTGGCCCACTCCTCCACACAGATCTTCTCTAGATCAGACAGGTTTCTGGGTTGTCACTGAGAAACACAGAGTTTCAGCTCCCTCCAAAGATTTTCCTTTGGGTTTAGGTCTGGAGGCTGGCTAGACCACCCCAGAACCTTGATATGCTTCTTACGGAGCCACTCCTTGGTTTTCCTGGCTGTTTGCTTCGGGTCATTTTCATGTTGAAAGACCAGCCACAACCCATCTTCAATGTCCTGACTGAGGAAAGAGGTTGTTCCCCAAAATCTCACACTACATGGCCGCAGTCGTCCTCTCCTGAATACAGTGCAGTCGTCCTGTCCCATCTGCAGAAAAACATCCCCAAAACATGATGCTACCACACCCATGCTTCACAGTACAGGATGGTGTTCTTGGGATGGAACTCATCATTCGTCTTCCTCCAAACAGTGAGTGGAATTATGACCAAAAAGTTCAATTTTGGTCTCATCTGACCACAACACTTTCTCCCATGACTCCTCTGTATCATCCAAATGGCAATTGGCAAATTTAAGACGGGCCTTGACGTGCTGGTTTAAGCAGGGGAACCTTCCGTGCCACGCATGACTTCAAACCATGACGTCTAATCGTATTACCAACAGTCACCTTGGAAACAGTGGTCCCATCTCTTTTCAAGTCATTGACTAAGTTCTGTCGTATTATCCTGAGCTGATTCCTCATCTTTCTAAGGATCACTGAGACCCCACAAGGTGATATCTTGCATTGGGCTCCACTCCGATTGAGATTGACCGTCATGTTTAGCTTCTTCCATTTTCTAACCTCTAACCTTTCTGACCTTTTTTCACCAAGCTGCTTGGCAATTAGCCATTTCCAACCGTGTAGAGTTGTACAAGTTTGTCTGGTGTCTTTGGACAGCTCTTTGGTCTTGGGCATATTACAAGTTTGAGTCTTACTGATTGTATAGGGTGGACAGGTGTCTTTAAGCAACTGACGACCTCACACAGATGCATCTGATTCAGGATAATACATGTAGTGAAGGTGGACTTTTAAAGGCGTCTTTGAGGGTCAGAATTCTAGCTGATAGGTGTTTCAATCCTTATTTGCAGCTGTATCGCACAAATAAATCATTAAAAATATTTTAGTTTGTGATTTCTTTATTTTTGTTTTTAGATTATATCTCTTAACAGTGGACATACACCCAAAATTTCAGACCCCTCCATGATTTCTAAGTGGGAATACTTGCAATATAGCATCATGTTCAAATACTTATTTTCTTCACAGTATATAGTTGTAATGGCCTCTGAAAGAAAAAAAAGACCACACAAAAGTACACCTGTTGCTTATCACCAATGTCTCAAGTTATCTTTATTAACATTAGATACAGTATTTTCTATTTCTTTCTTTCAAAATATTAAAATATATAAACGATTTCCCACATTCAAGGACATAAGGGTTACAACCTTAATGTTATCCCACATTTAGGGTTACAACCTTAATGTGTCCTTGAATTTGGGAAATGATACTGTTTTTTGACAAAAGAAATAACAGAAAATACATCATTGCATGACTAGAGACAAAGATAACTTGAAAGACTGGTGATAAACAATAGGTGTACTTTCGTGTGGTCTTCTGACTTTTTTCCTTTCAAAGGCCCTTAAACTATATAAAAATGAATCTATATGTGGATCTCAGCTGGGTCCTGCTACACAATTGCTTAAGATATAGTTTACGTCGCTGAAGGAGGTCCATTGAATAGCAGCGTACAAATCACAAATATTATATAAACCCCAGTTTCAATGAAGTTAGGACGTTGTCAAATGTAAATAAAAATGATTGCAGTGATTTACAAATCCTTTTAAATCTGCATTCAGTTGAATACACTGTTAAAATGAGATTTTTTTTCAATTTCAATAAAAAAAATTCATAGTGGAAGCTAATGCAACAAGTATTAATGAATTATTTATGAGATCGATTATGCTTAAGTAACAACATCAACACCTCAACATCTTCATTTCTGCTACCTCAAGTTCTGCTTCCTGTTGTTTCTTCAGAGCCAGCGTCTCTAATCTGTGCATCATGGCCGGCCTCACCACTGTTTTATAAACTTTGCCCTTCATCCTAGCCTCTTCTATCACATAGAACACAAGACACCTTCCACCAACTGCTTCCTGCTTTCACTGCAGATCACAATTTCATCTGCGAACATCATCGTCCAAGGGAATTCCAGTCTAACCTCATCTGTCAGCCTATCCATTTCTACCACAAAAAGGAAGGGGCTCAGCACGGATCCCTGATGCAGTCCCATCTCCACCTTAAATTCTTTTGACACACCTACGGCTAATCTCTTGAAAAAAATGTTTTATGATACCCGTTGTTATGCTCCTCTTTGTTGTCCAAAAGATGAAGCATTCTGTTAAAATTGAAGGATAATGAACAATAGGAATAAAAATAAAAATTAATTATTGACCCAGAGGTCGCTTCGTGTACACACCTGGTGTTAACGCCCTCATTTGTCCAAAGCAATTTCCTGGGTGTGTGGTCTCCTGTAGGGTGACGTGTCAGGTGATGTTGACTCTGGTGAGGAGGAGGAGGGAGTCCCTGAGATCATCTTGCATTACACATATTCCATATTTGGTAACTCGCCGGTGGTGGGTCTGTCAAAAAAAAAAAAAAATGAGTATGACATCGGGTTTTATAAAATTGATGGAAAGGCTCAGAGGTCATATCGTGACATACATCTGGCGTCCGCGTGTTTGTGGGGTCACGTGCGAGGTGGTCTCCGGTGAGAAAAAGAAGATTCAGTTCAGTGTGTACCGTGCCTCCTGCCCGTTGACAGCTGGGATAAGCTGCAGCACTCCCCACGACCCTTGTGAGGATAAGTGGCAAAGAAAATGGATGGATGGATGATCTTGTCACATCTGGCGGTAGAGGCAACTTCCTTGGAAAAGAGGTGTTAAAATCAGATAATTTAAAAAAAAACTTAATCTGGGTGGGTGTATGCGTGTCTGTCTATAGCTCAGAAGGTGGGGGGTGTCTGTTTACTCAGGAGGTGTGAGCCTGTCTGTCTCTGGCTTAGGATGTGCGTGCAGGTTTTACCAAAAGTGCATTTTCTCTTTACTTATCAGACAGCTAAAGGAGGCTCTTTGGAGAAAAAAAAAAGTCAAAAACAACTCAATTATTGCAATAAAATATTGATAAAATGTTAATAAAAAAGCCTGCCAGGTTGAATTAATTTATAGTGCATGTAAACTACATATTCATATTTATAAATGTAAATTAAAACTAAGCAATAAAATATTTGTAAAAACTTACTTTAAAAAAAGATACCGTATCGCCAACTGGTTAAAAAAGAAGTTTGCTGTTTATTACCATTCATTTCTTTTCCTTTCAGCTTGTCCTGTTAAGGGTCGCCGCAGCGTGTCATGTCAGATGCATGCACATTTGTTTGGCACAGTTTTACGCCGGATGCCCTTCCTGACGCAACCCCTCTGCATTTTAGCCGGGGAGAGAAATTTACAGCAGTTGGTATTCCTAGGCGGTTTCCCATCCAACTACTAACCAGGGCCGAAACCGCTTAGCTTCCGAGATCTAACGAGATTGGGTGTTCTCAGGGAAGAAATGGCCGTAAGCCATTACCATTCTTGAGCATTGAATGAAGATACCAAAGCAAATTTTGCTTCAGCTTGGACAAAATCTTATAGTGCCTTGAAATGTAAACAGTCATTATCAATAGCTTTAACAGCATTTTACTTGGAGGATCGTCAAGGCTCTGACTGCATTGTTCCCATCATGCTCCTTTGAGTCATCAAGTTACAGTACTTCAGAATTTTTAGAGATGCACCATTTGAATACCGATGCTTGAGAACGTCTTTCGCTCATGCAATTGTGATAAAAAATAATTTATCACATGTTCTTCGATAATTTTTTTGGGAATGTTGCAAATCTTTACTCAGATGCAACACTTTTTAAATTTACAACATGACTGCGTTGACAGAATAAATTCCATCTGACAAGATGGACAAAACAAGTCATTATTACAACTGTAACCAAAGTTGCGTATTAAGTAACACATTCCAATAGAAATGTTGATTTTCCGGATCATCCGTTTTATAATACTGTAGAACGACATAAAAACATTCACTTTCATTAACTAAAATGTACTTGGACAACAGCCACACAGTTGTGACTAGTAATGATAACATGAATGGTGGCTTTACCAAACATCACACCACTATCAAATATATGACAAAATAGGTGAAAAACAAGCCAAATACAGTTACATTGAGACAAATATTATTATATTATTATTATAATATTAGTTAAACATGGTCCATTTCTGTATGAAAGACATCACATGACACCATTCACAGTTTGGGCTCATAAAAATTAAAGAAAGCTGTTGTAAGCACATTACTGCGTAAAATACTAAACAGAATATGATTGAGTACCTAAAATCAACACCATCAAAGAAATGAAGCAGGGAACAGGGTTCCGGATGCTTGGTGCTTAGAGACAGCGGCACTGAAGAAACAACAGGAAGCAGAACTGGAGGTAGCAGAAATGAAGATGCTAAGGTTCTCGCTTGGAGTGAACAAGTTGGATAGGATTACAAATGATCTCATTAGAAGGACAGCCAAAGTTGGATGTTTTGGAGATAAGGTTAGAGAGAGCAGACTTACTGTAGATTCCAACCTGACTTTGAGCAGTCATATCATAGCATATGTAAGACTTCTATTCTATTTCTAAAGTCCTTAAACTGGCTTCCATTCAGCTTTAGAATAGATTTCAAAGTTCTGCTACTCGTCTATAAATCACTGAATGGTTTAGGTCCTGAATACATTAAAGAAATGCTGATCAGCAGACTCGGCTTAAATAGTGGAACACAGAGTCCAAAGCAAATGTGGTGAAGCAGCATTTGTGCTGCACACAATTGTAATAAACTGCTAACAGAAGTGACAAAAGCCCAGAGTGTGAATGTTTTTCAATCCAGGTTGAAATTTTTTTTTCATGCTTTTTAAAGTAAAAAATTCCCTCATTTAACACAGGGGTTTCGCTCCAAAGTATACTTGTGGGAAATGAAGGGCATGTACGAGAAGTTAATTTTTGTCATTTTATTTTTCCACTCGATTCAGTGACAGGATGTTTTTTTTTTTTTTACACTGGATGACTTTCTTTTTTTCATTTACAGTGTCCATCCACCCATTTTCTGAGCCACTTATCCTCCCAAGGGGTGCGGGAATGCTGGAGCTTATCCCAGCTATCATCTGCCAGGAGGCGAGGTACACCCCGAATTGGTTGCCAGCCGGAGGGCTAATGGAGACTGTGGCGTTTACATCGCCAAGTAACGCAAGGAGGACAACATTATGTGCCTAATTGTATTTATTGAAGACACGACTGACAGAACATCAAGCAAAGACCGCCTGCTATCCTAACTGGCATACACACATCATGGGACTCAGAACTGCATCACAAAGGCATAGTATTTTGCCCTTGATCTTTTACTCAATGTGACATCTCTCCCCTTTTCAAGTATAGTAGGCAAAACACAATACAAACATTAACTTTTAGCATAACTTCAAACAATATGTTTACTCTTTAGCTCAGTAATTACTTATAAAAAAAAAAAAACAACCTCTTCCAGATATCCAACAAAACATTCTTACAGCGTTTCTTCTGTTTTTATTTTCACATTATCTGAGGGTGTGGGTAGACTACCAGGGACCTTGAGCTGAGAAGGGATTTATTCTGGCCTTTTGTCCATCATCTCAACTAACTAGCATACCTGGGGTTTGGCTTAACAGTCCAATCAAACCTGGTGATGACTGGAGTTGGGTATTCAGAGGAACCAGGGGCATCACCAGGAGTACTGGCAGTGGTTCAGTCCTGCTCTGCTGGGTCACACTGTCCATCTTATTCCATCGGCTGAGGAACATCCAACTTTCCCGGTGATGACAGCTCCTGATTGAGCAGCTGGATGTGGCGCCGGTTCCGTCACGGGTGTCGTGTTGCCTCTCCAGTGTAAAGGAACGTGGCGCAACCTCTTGGCGTGGCACAGTTGCTGGTGTTGTCCAAGCCTTTTCCACGTCAATCTTCAGTCTGATTGTGTCACCAATGGAGAGTGATGGTAGAGGTTTGGCGGTTGTAGTATTTCTCGTAGGACGATTTTCTTTTCGCGTCATTTCTCTTGACAGTCTCTAGGTTTAATTGGCCTAATTGGCCGCAGGATCTCTTTGAGTACGGGGGGTAGTTGTACAGATTTCTTGGCCCATTAGCAACTTAACAGGACTTTGTCTAGTGAACTTTGTTGGTGTTGAACGGTAGGTCAGAAGAGCTAGGTGAGGATTGTCTTGCTTGAGAATTCCCTTTGCAGTCTGCACAACACGTTCTGCCATGCAGTTGGATTGTGGGAAATGAGGGCTCGAAGTAACGTGCTGGAAGTTGTACGCAGCTGTAAAGTTTTTTAACTGTTCGGCTGAGAACTGAGGGCCGTTATTGGTCCTAAACTGCTCTGGAATCCTGTAGCGTGTGAAGATGCTTTTTCAGCTTCTGTATGACTATTTCTGAGTTTGTCTTTGGCAAGTCTAGGATCTTGAGCCATCTGGAGAAGTAGTCCATCACAATTAAGTAGTGACAACCTTTGAACTCACATACGTCAGTTGGAAGCTTTTGCCATGGTAAATCTGGCATTGGTGTGGAGATCAACGGTTCTCTGTTCTGGCTTGGTCTGTAGATGTTGCAATGCTTACATGACGTCACAAGCCTTTTGCCGATGCCTGGCCACCACACAGCGCCACTGTACCGTTCTTGGCACTTGGTAAGGCCTTGGTGCCCCTCGTGAATATTCTGCAACATGTAGTCCCACATACTGCTGGGAATCACAATCTGCTTGCCACGTCACAACAAGCACAGACCGACTGCTAGGCTAACTGTCCTCAAGTGAGTCCAGGTACACTTTCACCTCCACTTCTTGGTCACCTGGCTTGGTTTCTGCCATGGGTTGTTTCCCTGGAACACATTTTGCAACTGGGTTAAACTTCATTATCCTGATAAGCAGGCGCTGACAACAAATTGGTGTGGTGTCGAGGTCTTTTGAGTTGATGAGGGTTACCAGAGGCTTGTGGTCTGTAAGTAGCTTGTAGCTCTCTAAACCGCAAAGAAACTGGCAGAAAGTTTCATAGGCCCTGAAGTGTATTATCGATGTGTATCTCTTTTATTATTGATGTGTATCTCTTTATTGATACGTATCACATTGCTCACACATGCCAAATCATCACTTAACCTTACTGGAGAGACCAGGGCATAGGAATGTGGCAGTTATTACCAACTTAGTCATTATGATGAATATAGTTTCTGATGCTTTTATTTTATGATGTGGTTCTCTTGTGATGCTCTTTATTTGTGATGCTCTTTATTTTCCTTTCATATGTTTGTGATGCGGACCCTGCTGATAGTAGGGGAATGCTATAAGTCCTCTGTATCTTTGCACTTCTGATCTGGTACAGCCATTGTCTGTCATTCATTTGTGCCCAGAATATCCTGTAAGTAAAAGCTTCGAAGAAACTGTTCCTCATCTCCAGCCTGTATTTGGATAACCAACATTCTCACTACCCGAAATTAAATGAACACGCAGGGAGGAAAAAAGCGTCCTCCAACAATTGGTGACCCCGACGTGATTTCGGACTGAGGTGTTGGTTGACAGAACATCGGCCGGCCAACAATTGACAAGGTGAGAGGACATTTATCCTCCAAAAGTGATCTTCTGTGTGTTAACTGGTGTTGAGGTCTGTGTCACGTTTGAATTTGTGTTGAGTGTGAAATTAGTTTCTGGCTGGTTGAACAGTGGGGAAATTGTGGGTGTATAGTCCTGGGTTAGAGGCCCTGGTGGGACACCGTCGCGTCCCACCTAAATGGTTGAAAAGCCGTAGAGTCTGTGGGCGTACCACTCTAAAAAAGGTTTAGAAGTGCCCTGTGATCGGAGGTTGTGCCGACACAAAAAGGTTGTAAATCCGGTGACTGGCAGACAGACCAGTGGGTTGAAGCCGGTCCAAAACTTTCTGAACCGAGAGGTTGTCTCGTTCTTTTCGGAGAATCCTAGAGACTAGAATTCCTCATTCGAAATCAAAGGACAAAGTGTGCACGATAAAAAGTTGAGAAGAATAACCCGGATGAACAGTTAATTGCGCAATTGTAATTTTATTTTAGGAGAGGTTGTTTCATTCTTTCAAGAATCCTAGAAAGTAGAATTCCTCAAATAAAATAAAATTTTAAGAGTACTTTTGAGAAAAAAAATCCAGCGCTTTTGCTAAATTAAGGTTCGAGTACTTTTGTTTGTTTGGTATCGAGTACTTTTGAGAAAATAAAGAGGTCCGACCACTTTTGATAAAAGACGATTTAAATCAAAATGCAGGGAGAGTTTGATAGGGAAAGTGAGTGGTTCGATTTGCGGCAAATACCAAACCATTCTAAACAAGTGGTGCTAAGTGAACAAGTGAGGAATGCATGTTATGTGTGTGTTGGAGGATTGCCTGAAAAGGAACGAGAGAATGAGAAAGAACAGTTGAAAGAATGGATGAGGAAATGTGAGAATGGATGGTTTCCTCCAATGTTTTCAACTGTATGTTTGGTGACATTAATGAGGCAAAAGGAAAAAGCTTGTGCTAAAAGAGCGGCAGCTCTCAAATTGGAAGTAGAAAAAACTAACAGGTTGTCTCCGAAAGGTAGAAACGTGAGAGAGAATACTGAGAAAGTTGTGGAAATGAAAGCGAGAGCAAGGATGATGGCGATGGGATGTGCGTTAAAGTTGTCCCGTTTGGCTGTCAAGGAAGAGAGTGTTGGTCTGGTACCTTTAACACCCAAAGTGCCCTCCGCGCCGCCTCCTTACTTGGAGGAGAAACATCTTTTGGCGTTGTCTCCAAATGATCCATGTGTACCACCTCACCATGAAGCCAGGAAATTTCAGGCTCCAGTGTTGAATGTAACTGCCGGTCGACTTGAAGTAGATCTAGATGATCAAACGTCTCTCACTCGCTCACAACAAACATCAAACATGAATACGGTTGCAGTAACTCTGGCTGCTGGAGTGACCGGCGCCATTAAATAATTAGAACGAAAATTGGACAAAGTTGTTGATTTGAGAGCCGACCCATTTACACGTTTGAATCGGCTAGGAATGTACAAGGCGGAATAGACACCAACAGGTTCCACAAAATATTAGAGATCAACTTGAGAGAATCACCACTGAACATGAAGACAGACCGAACGCTGAAGTGGAGGAGCAGACGTGCCCTCCGCGCTGAACAAGAAGCAGCCCGAGTGAAGAGAGAACAGGAATTTGCTGTCTTCGCTGGTAGAGCCCTTTCAAGTGAGGAAGTGGAAAACAGGTTGTACATTGATCAGTTACAGAACCAAGTAACAGAATTAAAGTGTCATGTTCAGAATCTTTCAGGTGCCCCACCACCATCTGTTCTGGATCCAACCAGAGGTCATGAAGACCTTGAGGAATCTTCCGAAGGTCCAGCTTCTCCTCCTCTTCGGCCTGTGACTCGTTCCCAAATCTTACAGGCTCCCATGTTGGCCAAAGTTGATCCGGCTACTGGTAACTCTGCTATGTTTTACAAATCTTTCTCTCGCACTGATGTGAGTGTGCTGATGCAGAAACTTCCACCTATGCGATCTGGAGGTGTAAATTGGCTTCAAGCAGTTTAGAGATCGGTTACAGGAAAAATGTTAACAGCAGGTGATATCCGTGTCCTTCTTACACAATCATGTCCGCTTTCACAGTTGAATACTCTGATGCAAAATTCAGGTTTGTCTTCTCTCCCTGATCATCAGGCTCTTACACGAGAAAATTATTTGACCTTGTCTACAGCACTGGACGCTTTGTTTGCACTTCCCGATGTGTTATCTCAGATATGGTGCTCCCAAAGCAGATGAGGAGGCCGTGCCCTCACTGATTGTTCTCTGAAAACAGGACATGCTCCTACGGCCTCCGCCTTGCATTCGCAAGTGTTCCGAGCAGCTATTTTGAAGGGCGTTCCCAAGTCTGTGGCACAGGCCATGGAGGCCAATCCTAACCTTTCTGGTGCTGAGGTTGACCGGTGGTTGTCACATCTTAAACATCATTTGAGGAGATATGCTAAAGAGAAAGAATCTAAGGTACACAAACATAAAAGTACAGAAACACAACTTGCTATGTTGCAATTGCAATATCTGAAAAATCAGGAAGAAGCCACTCATGCTGTGATCTCAGCTCCCTCTGTCGGTTCCGAGTCCATGATGTATCAAGCAGGTTCATTCATAGGTCGAGGTGCGCCCCCTGGTGGCTGTGACATGTGCTTCAATTGTGGACGGCCTGGTCATTGGGCCCGCGCTTGCAGACAGCGACCTCAAGTGTTCGGATGGAGAGGCACAGGCCAACACCCTGCACGTGGCTACAATCGACGAGGTTACAACCAATCCCGAGAGAGAGGACATCTTACACAGCACCAGCAGCTACCGCAGCAGCAACAGGGATATCCCTCAGTGCCAAACCAGCAGTATCTACCGCCCTCTGGTGGACAGTTTCCGCAATGATGGTGCCCTGAATTCACATGTTTAGGCCTGCAGGAGCCTTTGATGATCCTGACGGTGGAAGGACTAACGTTATCATTTATGGTCTACACAGGAGCTCGGCATTCTACTATCACAGCCCTGCCACCTGATACCTCTCTTACCAGGAAAACCACCTCACTTGTTGGATTCAAGGGTGAAGAAACTGCCCTACAATTGACCACCACGGCATAAAAGTAGTAGGCCCATTGTTATTTTTGCCTCTTTTTAACATTGTTAGAGGTTTTGTGCCTGATTACCTGCACTGGTAAATTACCACAAGAATACTTAAATGATTGTTCTTTGCTTGTCTATGCAACACAATCACTTTTCCAAGATAACGTTAGTCCTGCTGAGGTAGATTTAGCTGATAATGCCCTTAACCGGTTTTTAGAAAAGTTCTGATTTTGTATGGCCACGAATATTGTACATTCAATGTTCCAGATGCTGTGCGAGACTGGGGCCCTCTGTGGGTATTTTCATATTTTTGCTTTGAAAGTAATATAGGACAGATAATATCATAAAATGTGTGCCTATGCAGATCTGTAAAACATTCTTGCTGCGCACTGTTTTACTTGAATTACATTTGAAGTACTTCATAAGCTGTGATATGCGTCTAAACTCTACAGTAGACTGATGTGTTCCGGGATGTGTATGAGAAAAAGTCTGTTCATCCTGATAATGTTCATTTTTATGGGACTGGACTACTCAAAACATCTTAAGTATCACCCTTCAGTCACTTACATGTATGTAATCCAAACAATTGTACTTATACAATATACAACAGGGTTTCTTGCATTTCACTTTATCTGTGTTCCATCCACTTCAAGGAGTCAAACCACCATTGTGATAATACTATTTAGATGAAAAATTTGAAATTTTATGTTATTTTGAAATGGATTCTTGCTAAGTTTTTTGTTACCATAATGACTGTGAATGTGAAGAAAAGGCACTGCTTTTTGTTAATGAATTAGCTAGAATTAGTAAGACAACTAGTGATATTTTCTAACAGCTTTCTATTTAGTGGCCAAAGGAACTATCAAACTATTTGCGTTGAGCCAATACAGGTAGCCATAAAATGTTTCAGATATCAGAAGAATGAAGAAGTATACAGAATTCCCCTACCAACAGTCCAGGAACCAAATAAATAATTGTCTGAATAGACAGTTTTATAAGCTTTGTGTTCTGTGGATCATAATGCAAAAAATGGCTTTGCAATCCAGTTATCATACATTCTACTATATATCTTTTTCCCCAGAGCCATCTATTCCTTGAACTCAAACCACTGAAATAACAGTACTGTAATGGAATATTATGCAGTGGCACTTTTGTGTATTTATTTATTGATTTATTTTAGCAATAACTGTGCCTTGATGTTTTATCTATTGTTTTTTACCTAAAATGTTCTTTAATTTTTATTTTATTTTATTGGACCTTGTGGAGAAGCTCTCATCATTTTGTTCTATGCACAGACATTAAAGACTTTTGATTTGATTGATTTGATTTGCTAGTGCGATACCAACTCGAATTTGTACGAATAAAACATATCGATTTCATTGCCGAAGTGTTGTCATTTTTTTTCTTGACTATTTGCAATCCAAAAATAAATATGGTTATGTTCGAGTCTTCCAAGTTTATGTTACTGTGGGTACCTCTGCAAACTTTAAAGAGATTGTAATGTGTAATTTCTAATGCAAAGGATCTTATTTAAATAAATATATATGCTTAACTGTAGCATGAAATACATATCCTGTTGGATGTTTTTTCCAAAAAATATAAGTTTTTTTTTAATCAAAGTGAGCGAACTTTGACCTAGTTTCCATCACCTGAAAAACGACTCATTTCGGGAGCGGAGCAGCTGACGTCACTCAGGTGGACTGGTGGTTTGACTTCCATGAGCACAGAGACTTGCTGGTTTCGAGATTTCCTCAGTGATTGTAAGCTAAAACCAATTCATAATAATGTGTGGTTCAGTTTTGTAGCAATTCTGGTCACAGTGTGCATTATTTTCCCAAAGCCCCAAGCCTCAGAAGACAGTGGCTAAGATTTGTGCAAAAGAAGAGGGCTAATTTTACCAAACCCGGTCAACACTGTCAAATGCACTGAAAATTTCACCTAAACCTGGGCACGCTTCGACAAGCTTAGCCCCCCCCGACCCCCTACACACAAAGGACCAAACTGCAAAGAGCAGTATTACATACGAGTCACAACTTATCAAAAACAATTTGTGAACCATTAAATAGAATGACTAAACCTCTGCTTCATCAATACATCCATGCATCTGTTTTCTTTTCTGCTTATCCTCACGAGGGTAGCGGGGAGTGCTGGAGCCTATCCCAGCTGTCAATGGGCAGGAGGCAGGGGTACACCCTCAACTGGTCGCCAGCTATTCTCAGGGCACATGTAGACAGACAACAGTCGCACTCACAATCACATCTAGGGGCAATTTAGAGTCACTGATTAATGCATGTTTATGGTGGGTGTCAGGACACCGGAGTGCTCGGACACAGGCAGGTGTCAAGTAAGTTGCCAAGCCACAAATAGCAATGGAGTGAATTGATAGCAATTGGCTTGTATGGCTTAGGTTCATGTGTTGAGCTGAGCCCTAGAACCAACTCTCAAATTGAACACCAGATGTCGCTAAACAAAATTATACTTGATTGGGTCACCAGCAGGGCAAAGATCTCTCTGATAAACGGAGCCTTCCTACTTTGCATCTCATCGCATTGCATACATATACCAAAGTCAGCAATCTTATATAAACCTGATTATTTTTCATATCTTTGTCTTCTTCTTCTTCTTCTTTTCCTTTCGGCTTGTCCCGTTAGGGGTCGCCACAGCGTGTCATCTTTTGCCATCTTAGCCTATCTCCTGCATCTTCCTCTCTAACCCCAACTGCCCTCATGTCTTCCCTCACCACATCCATAAACCTTCTCTTTGGTCTTCCTCTCGCTCTTTTGCCTGGCAGCTCCATCCTCAGCATCCTTCTACCAATATACTCACTCTCTCGCCTCTGAACATGTCCAAACCATCGAAGTCTGCTCTCTCGAATCTTGTCTCCAAAACATCCAACTTTGGCTGTCCCTCTAATGAGCTCATTTCTAATCCTATCCAACCTGGTCACTCCGAGCGAGAACCTCACCATCTTCATTTCTGCCACCTCCAGTTCAGTTCCTGTTGTTTCTTCAGTGCCACCGTCTCTAATCCGTACATCATGGCCGGCCTCACCACTGTTTTGTAAACTTTGCCCTTCATCCTAGCAGACACTCTTCTGTCACATAACACACCAGACACCTTTCGCCAGCTGTTCCAACCTGCTTGGACCCGTTTCTTCACTTCCTGACCACACTCTCCATTGCTCTGTATTGTTGACCCCAAGTATTTGAAGTCGTCGACCCTCGCTATCTCTTCTCCCTGTAGCCTCACTCTTCCCCCTCGACTTTTCTCATTCACGCACATATATTCTGTTTTACTTCGGCTAATCTTCATTCCTCTCCTTTCCAGTGCATGTCTCCATCTTTCCAATTGTTCCTCTGCATGCTCCCTGCTTTCACTGCATATGACAATATCATCTGCGAACATGATGGTCCAAGGGGATTCCAGTCTAACCTCATCTGTCAGCCTATCCATTACCACTGCAAACAGGAAGGGGCTCAGAGCTGATCCCTGATGCAGTCCCACCTCCACCTTAAATTCCTCTGTCACACCTAAGGCACACCTCACCATTGTTCTGCTGCCATCATACATGTCCTGTACTATTTTAACATACTTCTCTGCCACACCAGACTTACGCATGCAGTACCACAGTTCCTCTCTTGGTACTCTGTCATAGGCTTTCTCTAGATCCACAAAGACGCAATGTAGCTCCTTCTGACCTTCTCTGTACTTTTCCACGAGCATCCTCAAGGCAAATAATGCATCTGTGGTACTCTTTCTAGGCATGAAACCATACTGTTGCTCGCAGATACTTACTTCTGACCTGAGTCTAGCCTCCACTACTCTTTCCCATAACTTCATTGTGTGGCTCATCAACTTTATTCCTCTATAGTTCCCACAGCTCTGAACATCCCCTTTGTTCTTAAAAATGGGAACTAGAACACTTTTCCTCCATTCTTCAGGCATCTTTTCGCCCGCGAGTATTCTGTTGAATAAGTTGGTCAAAAACTCCACAGCCATCTCTCCAAATTGCTTCCATACCTCTACCGGTATGTCATCAGGACCAACTGCCTTTCCAGTTTTCATCCTTTGTAGTGCCTTTCTGACTTCCCCCTTAGTAATCATTTCCACTTCCTGGTCCTTCACTCTTGCCTCTTCAACTCTTCCTTCTCTCTCATTTTCTTCATTCATCAACTTCTCAAAGTATTCTTTCCATCTATTTAGTACACTACCGGCACCAGTCAACACATTTCCATCTCTATCCTTAATCACCCTGACCTGCTGCACATCCTTCCCATCTCTATCCCTCTGTCTGGCCAACCTGTAGAGATCCTTTTCTCCTTCTTTCGTGTCCAACCTGGTGTACATGTCTTCATATGCCTCTTGTTTAGCCTTTGCCACCTCTACCTTTTCCCTACGTTGCATCTCGATGTACTCCTTTCGCCTCTCCTCAGTCCTCTCAGTATCCCACTTCTTCTTCGCTAATCTCTTTCCTTGTATGACTCCCTGTATTTTGGGGTTCCACCACCAAGTCTCCTTCTCCCCTTTCCTACCAGATGACACACCAAGTACTCTCCTGCCTGTCTCTCTGATCACCTTGGCTGTCGTCGTCCAGTCTTCCGGGAGCTTCGGTTGTCCATCGAGAGCCTGTCTCACCTCTTTCCGGAAGGCCGCACAACATTCTTCCTTTTTCAGCTTCCACCACATGGTTCTCTGCTCTTCCTTTGTCTTCTTAATCTTCCTACCCACCACCAGAATCATCCTACATACTACCATCCTATGCTGTCGAGCTACACTCTCCCCTACCACTACTTTACAGTCAGTAACCTCCTTCAGATTACATCGTCTGCACAAAATATAATCTACCTGCGTGGTTCTACCTCCGCTCTTGTAGGTCACTATATGTTCCTCCCTCTTCTGGAAATAAGTGTTCACTACAGCCATCTCCATCCTTTTTGCAAAGTCCACCACCATCTGCCCTTCAAAGTTCCTTTCCTGAATGCCGTACTTACCCATCACTTCTTCATCGCCCCTGTTTCCTTTACCAATATGTCCATTACAATCTGCACCAATCACAACTCTCTCGCTGTCTGGGATGCTCAGAACTACTTCATCTAGTTCCTTCCAGAATTTCTCTTTCAACTGTAGGTCACATCCTACCTGTGGTGCATAGCCGCTAACCACATTATACATAACACCCTCAATTTCAAATTTTAGTCTCATCACTCGATCTGATACTCTTTTCACCTCCAAGACATTCTTAGCCAGCTCTTCCTTTAAAATAACCCCTACTCCATTTCTCTTCCCATCTACTCCGTGGTAGAATAATTTAAACCCTGCTCCCAAACTTCTAGCCTTACTACCTTTCCACCTGCTCTCTTGGATGCACAGAATATCAACCTTTCTCCTAATCATCATGTCAACCAACTCCTGTGCTTTTCCTGTCATAGTCCCAACATTCAAAGTCCCTACACTCAGTTGTAGGCTCTGTGCATTCCTCTTTTTCTTCTGACGCTGGATCCGGTTTCCTCCTCTTCTTTGTCTTCGACCCACAGTAGCTGAATTTCCACCGACGCCCTGCAGGTTAGCAGTGCCGGGGGCGGGCGTTGTTAACCCGGGCCACGACCGATCCGGTATGGGATTCTTTAGATGAACGCTCATATTTGTTTGGCACAGTTTTTACGGCGGATGCCCTTCCTGACGCAACCCTCTGCATTTATCCGGGCTTGGGACCGGCCTACAGATTGCACTGGTTTGTGCCCCCATAGGGCTGCATTTTTTCATATCTTTGTATTAGATACAAATATCAAGGTCAGCAACCTTAAGAACCCAATTATTGTCATATCTTTGTATTCACATCTTGTTTTTTAACAAAGACATCAACAGGATGCAGCTGCTCACACCCTGTGGTTTCCAACGGTTTTTCAACGGCGAAGCACACCGGCCTGCAAGTGACAAGATGTTTGCTGCATCACTGCGTTGCTGAACAGGAAGTCTATCACCCTTGAGTTACCACACAGGATGTTTGCAAGCGACTGATTTTAACTGTTTTTTCCATTAAACCTTTAACAGAGAATATGATGCTTTGAAACTGCTTTGTGAAAAGAATATAACCTGTGCATGACTGTCTCTCTCAGACAAGGCAACACATGATGTGCAACCAACGAAAACAAGCCTGAGAATGCATAAGAGAATTGTATTCACAAGAATGTTGATACTTTTATGTTATTGCTTAAAAACGGGTGAAACTGAACTCAGGTTTGTTGTTACATTTTAAAGATGCACTTATTGATTAAAGGGAAAATGACAAGTGAGTTTGCGGGCGCCTGGCCCAAAATTGAGTGAAGCTAAGAGGGGAGTGACAAGTCAACCCAGGGATGGCGAAAGGGGCCCAATAGGATAACAAAGTGAGCCCTGGGTGTAGATTCAGCCAACTCTTTCCAGAATGTTCCACCAAAAAGCTATGAAAACCTTGGATATGGGTTTCCGGGGCTTTTTGTTCGTTTTTCGCTGACAAAGAGACAAGGTCCTTCTATAGGTGTAATAGTCGTGTGGCAAGCTGGCAGGGAGAAGTCTTCGAGCAACTTGGGATGCTTATTTTTGACTACTCCATTTAAGATTGGGAGCAAGTAAAACAACTACACTAATAAGGTAATGGCAGGATAATACCAGCAATATTACGTGGTTACCTATGGAGGACAAGTTGTCTGGACAATTTATCCTTAATCCCGAAAATCCTTATTACTAAATTAGGCTTCGAGCTATGTAGGACTTGATCACCCCTAATAGGCTCACAAAAAAAATGCCTATTTTCCCGAATTTCTAAGGCTTTTGAATGTTTTTAATCTAAATATATAAATTTTACTTCTTTTTTATTACTTTTTCTTATTTTTATCATTTATCTCATCCTACTTACCAACAGTATTATCATTTTAATCATTTATCCTTTTATTGATTTATGTTCAATTAACACAAAATTTTGCTGAAACACCACAACCGTACCCTACGTCTGGCGGGAATGATTGTCGAGTAAGAAATGTTATTTGAACAATTTTTATCATTTTATTAAATACTTAAAACTTCTATTTTCATCTATCTTTGTCATTCTTATATTGAGTTGTCTCATAATTACCATTCAACCTCATTAAAGATCGATCGTCAACGACATTAACATCATTTTGTCATAAAATTCTACTTTAATCAGTCACTCATTGATAGTCTCCGGCTAAAGATAAAACCAATCTGTACGATTTTAACAAGGATTGTTAAATTTACTAGGTCAATGACAAGTGTAATGGATTCAGACCGGATTGGCTCTGCAAAACTAAAGGCAGTTAGTACACCGAGACGAATTGATCTCGACACCGACTTGAGAAGCTCCCGTCCTCCTGCATGCACGGCGTTAGAGTCGGCTGGGGTAAAGGGGTAGCTTAACCCTTCAACTGGAGAGTCGGTCAGGACATTTCTCCTGATTAGTCCTGCGGATAAGCGGAATCTGACACAGGCGGAGAACATGCAAACAAACAGGCAGGGCCGGTATCGAACTGGGTCCTCAGAACTGTGAGCGTCGTTTTGTCAATACATTTTTTCTTATTTTATAAACTTCGAACCTTATCTTTCCATTAATTACTGATGTTGCAGGAAGCATCTTCTGCACACGAGGTTGAAATAAAACTAGCAGATGCTGAATCTGTATCTATGGTCCATTCCAAACGTTGCCAGACTGAAGTGCCTATCCATGACGGAACACATCTTTCCGACAGCAGAGAGAATACTGCAACATGTATTTCAACCTCAGGTGTTCTCAAAGTACTCTTATTGAAAGACCAAATAATTCTGTGCCAATGTTATGTAACATATTTATACAAAATATAAGCATACAGTTCAATAAAAATGCAATGATTCTTCTTCTGTGGTGTATGTTTACTTAATATACAAACATACATCAACATTTACACAAAGAAAAACAAAATTAGGATGTAAACCATTTAAATCCTGTGTACTCTTAGCCCTCTGAACCAGGAAAGGTGTCATGAATCTTTGACACACAGCAGGAGGGAAGTGGCATGCGAATATTTCTGCCAAAAATTTATCAACACCATCTGACAAGCTGTTTATAAGATGTATGTCGCATTAACCTGAAAATAAGAAAATGACAATTTTCCAGAATGGGACTTTGTTTGAACAAGCATTGATTGGACAAATGCTGCTTTTAGTAGGGTGACACGGAGGAGCAGCTGTAAAGCTAAAGTTATGAGGACTCCGGTTCAATCCCAGTCCACCTGTGTAGAGTTTGCATGTTCTCCCCGTGCCTGTGTGCGTTTTCTCCGGGATGTCCAGTCGGGATCTCCATTTCCTTGTGCTTGATGACAGCTGGGATAGGCTCCAGGACTCCCGTGACCCTTGTGAGGATAAACGATGAATAAAATGGATGAATGAATGTAAATGGCAAAAAGCTAGGCTGATTAGGAGAAATATTGTTTATTTCAAAAATAGCTCTGACTCATGTCGTGGAAAATTCAGTCGCTGACAAAACTGTACCTGGAATTGTAAGTAGGCAACCTCCAGTATCCACGGGTTAAGACTGTCAATAAATCCTGGGTGCTCCGTCATGCACTGTAGTTGGTCTGGATAATCTGACATTTTCTGGTGAATAAATTGACTCTCATGGCAACAAAAACTCTCTTCTGTTGTTTGCCTAGGAATGCACCATTTACATGCACACCTGTGGAAATAATAAATAAATAAAAATCTGTTCACATTCACAAACTTCTACATGCTCAAACACCCATATCAGTCTAGTAAACAGAACCATCCAGTCCTTTTGCTTTTGTATTTTAAGCATTTATCCCCAAACAAAAAACAAGACACCGGTTTACTATTTTCATTAAAATGCTTTGCGGTTTTGCTCATGACATCTTGGAAAAATTGTGACTAAAATGGGGTTTGGACGGGTCTGGATACTGTCTGGTTATGGCATCAGTTTAGCACGTGAAATTACATTGATATTGAAGCAAGTTAAGACCAGCTATCTCAGAATTCAAATTAACTTGACACCATTTTAAACGGATTTCGTTCATTGAAATCTGATTTGTGAAAATACACCAACTTGATCTTCTGTTTGTTTTGGTGTGATAATAAATGAGCCTTGTACACGCAAAATAGTGACGCACAGCGTACTGTTGATAGTTTCTCATACAAGCACAGGCAGATCCATCGCGCTGGACAATGAATGATCAGGAAGTCGCGTCACAATTTGCTAAATATACGGCATTTGCATATTTTTAAAACAAGACCGAAAACTTTGTATATACATTCAGGATATTGAAGCCTTTACTATTTATCAGTTTATGACTAATTAAACCAAACAAGAACTTCACAAATGCTTAACAATCGTTTCCATCGATCCATCCATCCATTCTCTACCGCTTGTCCGGGTCGGGTCTCTTTCCGGTGGGACATGCCGGGCACCTCACCAGGGAGGCGTCCAGGAAGCATTCGAATCAGATACCCTAGCCACCTCATCTGGCTCCTCTCAATGTGGAGGAGTAGCGGCTCGACACTGAGCCCCTCCCTAATAACCGTGCTCCTCACCCTATCTCTAAGGGAGAGCCCGGACACCCTGTGGAGGAAACTCATTTTGGCTGCTTGTATCCGGGATCTTGTTCTTTCGGTCACGACCCACATCACATGCCCATAGGTGAGGGTAGGAACGTAGATCGGCTGGTAAATTGAGAGTTTCGCCTTTTGACTCTTGAGACTCTCCTTTTGACCACAACGGACCGATACAAAGTCTGCACCACTGCAGCTGTTACACCGATCCATCCGTCGATCCCCCGCTCCATTCTTCCCTCACACGTGAACAAGACCTCAAGATACTAGAAATCCTCCACTTGGGGTAAGATCTCATCCCCGACCTGGAGAGGGCACACCATCCTTTTCCGACTGCGGACCATAGTCTCAGATTTGGATGTGCCGATTCTCATCCGAGCCGCTTCACACTCGGCTGCGAATCGCTCCAGTGAGACCTGGAGATCATGGCTTGATGAAGTCAACAGAACCACATCATCTGCAAAGAGCAGAGATGTGATGCTGAGGCCACCAAACCGGACACCCTCTAAGTCTCGGCTGCGCCTAGAAATTCTGTCCATAAAAGTTATGAACAAAATCAGTGACAAAGGGCAGCCTTGGCGGAGTCCAACTCTCACTGGAAATGAGTCTGACTTATTGCCGGCAATGCGGACCAAACTCTGACAGCGGTCATACAGGGACCGAACAGCTCGTATCAGGGGGTTTGGTACCCCATACTCCCAAAAAAAAAAAACCCACAGGACTCCCCGAGGCACATGGTCGAATGCCTTCTCCAAGTCCACAAAACACATGTAGACTGGTTTGGCGAACTCCCATGCACCCTCGAGGATCCTGCCGAGGGTATAGTGCTGGTCCACTGTTCCACGGCCAGGACAAAAACCACATTGCTCCTGAATCAGAGACTCGACTTACCGACGGGCCCTCATCTCCAGTACCCCTGAGTAGACCTTACCAGCGAGGCTGAGGAGTGTGATCCCTCTCTATTTGGAACACACCTTCCTTCTTAAAAAGGGGGACGACCACCCCAGTCTGCCAATCCAGAGGCACTGTCCCCAATGTCCACGCAATGTTGCAGAGGCGTGCCCCACCAACATCCAAAGCCTTTAGGAACTCTGGGCAAATCTCATCCACCCCCGGGGCCCTGCCACCAAGGAGCTTTTTAACCACCTCAGCGACCTCAACCCCAGAGATAGAAGAGCCCGCCTTAGAGCTCCCAGACTCAGCTTCCTCGTGGGAAACTCGTTGTTTCCAATCTGAGCCATATGGTGCTCCCTCCGTCTGACGGCTACTTCATGGCAAGCCATTTCGTCTCCATTTGAACGTGTATGCTGTCTAACTGCCTCAAATTGATAACTTTTAACGACTTAATGAAGCTCGTATTCTTCACCGTCTTCGTAGATCCCTTTGGAATAGTGTTCATCGCTCAAAATATTGGAAAATTCATGGTCGTTCTCACAATGTACTCCAATGGTCGCCATGTTGTCACCTTTAGTGACGCATCGTGTCTCGTCGTCTAATTTCGCTGTGTTGTGTTTTTCCAGCGGATCAAGCAATGTGCAATCATTTGTTGCCGAGAAGCGAAACATAAAATAGTTTCATTCATAATGGATTTAAGATTTGAATTCTGAATAAAAAAACTGTATAATATGACCAAAAAGGTGCATTGGATGTTGGGAATACATTGAGAGGAATCGTAGGGCAAAAGTAGAGGTAGCCAAGGCAAGAGGCATATGATGACATGTACACTAGGTTAGAAAGGAAATAAGGAGAAAAGGATCTCTACAGTTTGACCGGACAGAGGGATAGAGATGGGAAGGATGTGCAGCAAGTAAAGGTGATTAAGGATAGCGATGGAAATATGTTGACTGGTGCCAGTAGTGTGCTAAGTAGATGGTAAGAGTACTTTGAGAAGTTAATGGATGAAGAAAATGGGAGAGAAAGTAGAGTAGAAGAGGCAAGAGTGAATGATCGGGAAGTGGCAATGATTATTAAGGGAGAAGTTAGAAAGGCAATGAACAGAATGAAAAATGGAAAGACAACTGGTCCTGATGACATACCAGCGGAGATATGGAACCAATTTGGCGAGGTGGCTGTGCAGTTTGTGACCAACTTATTCAATAGAATACTAGCGGGAGAGAAGATGCCAGAAGAATGGAGAAAAAGTGTGCTAGCCCCCATTTTGAAGAACAAAGGCAATGTTCAGAACTGTGCAAACTACAAAGGAATAAGGATGATGAGCCACACAATGTAGTTTTGAGAAAGAGTAGTGGAGACTAGATTCAGGACAGACAGAAGTAAGTATGTGCGAGCAACAGTATGGTTTCATGCATAGAAAGAGAACCACAGATGCATTATTTGCCTTAAGGATGCTCGTGGAAAAGTACAGAGAAGGTCAGAAGGAGCACATTGTGTTTTTGTAGACGTAGAGAAAGCCTATGACAAAGTACCATGAGAGGAACTGTGGTACTGCATTCACAAGTCTGGTGTGGTGGAGAAATATGTTAGAATAGTACAGGACATGTATGAGGGCAGCAGAACAATGGTGAAGTGTGCTGAAGGTGTGACAGAGGACTTTAAGTTGGTAGAGGTGGGACTGCATCAGGGATCAGGTGTGAGCCCCTTCCTGTTTGCTGTGGTAATGGATAGGCTGACAGACGAGGTTAAACTGGAATCCCCGTGGACCATGATGTTCACAGATGATATTGTGATATGCAGTGAAAGCAGGGAGCATGCAGAGGAGCAATCAGAAAGATGGAGACATGCACTGGAAAGGAGAGGAATGAAGATTAGCCGAAATAAAACAGAATATATGTGAGTGAATGAGAGGGGTGGAGGGGGAAGAGTGAGGCTCCAGGGAGAAGAGATAGCGAGGGTGGATGACTTCAAATACTTGGGATCAACAATACAGAGCAATGGTGAGTGTGGTAAGGAAGGGAAGAAACGGGTACAAACGGGATGGAACAGTTGGCGGAAGGTGTCTGGTGTTCCATGTGACAGAAGAGTCTCCGCTAGGGTGAAGGACAAAGTTTACAAAACGGTGGTGAGGCCGGCCATGATGCACAGATTAGAGACGGTGGCTCTAAAGAAATAACAGGAAGCAGAACTTGAGGTAGCAGAAATGAAGATGTTGAGGTTCTCGCTTGGAGTGAGCAGGTTGGATAGGATTAAAAATGAGCTCATTAGAGGGACGGCCAAAGTTGGATGTTTTGGAGACAAGGTTAGAGAGAGCAAACTTAGATGGTTTGGACATGTTTGGAGGCGGGAGAGTGAGTATATTGGTAGAAGGGTGCTGAGGATGGAGCTGCCAGGCTAAAGAGCGAGAGGAAGACCAAAGAAAAAGTTGATGGATGTTTGGAGGGAGGAGATGAGGACAGTGGGTGTTAGAGAGGAGGATGCATGAGATAGGCTTCGATGGAAAAAGATGACACGCTGTGGCGATCCCTAATGGGACAAGCCGAAAGAAAAAGAAGAAGATGAAAGGTGCTGACATACACTTTAATACTAATACTTGAAAAAAATCATGTCAGCTGCTTATTTTTGTCGGTCATGTTGGTACTCAAGATGTAATGGGGCAAAATCCAGTTGATTGAGTGTTTTTCAGAACCCGCATCTTTAAAACTCTGGAATAATGGTTCAAATCTAGATTTGGTCCGAGAATGTTTATGACTACTCCTTGGTCTGTTGTTGGCCAATTGGTTGATCGTGATCGAAGCACTGTGAACGTAGTACTTTTGCTGTAAATCACTGGCCTCTCACTGTTATTGTTTGAAACTAGAGTTAGGTTACATGTGAAAGAGATGCTAGAAACTTGCCAACGGTGGGTGGTTCATATATCTACTTCCTCCATGGGCAAGGCTCGCAAGCCGTCATGTACGTGAATGATTCAAATATGGCTGGAAACTGCAATCAGTTCAACAGTACACAGCTGGCAAGTCACCATAGAAGTGAAAGATTCTTAAGCACAGTAATCACTACTACTACTCAATCTTGATGCACCCAATCTTGGTTAAAAAAAGACCCAGGTACACATTGAAATGTACTTAAACTGTGCTGACCAAAATCTTACAAAACTATTTCATATGCTGTATGTGTTCCAACACTAAAACATGGAATTATGGCATATGGTTTCAATAAGCTATTTTTGGGGAAGTCCGTCATGTAAGATTAACCCTTACAACAAATGCCCTCTTCAACACATTGACAGCTGGTTTCCGATTTTTCAAGATGTTGGCGTTATAATAGTGGCTTGTCTTACGTGATGGACTTGGCCTATTTTGAAATCTCCACAGTCATTAGAGTATTGATATATTGTAACGAAAACTTGATGCATTTTATGATGCAACTTCAACATGTGTATTAACTCTTATTTTGCAGGAAAATTGTTCTACAGAAATTATTTTCTGTACTAATTCTATAGAAATTTGAGATCAAGCATTGTGCCACTTTCTGTTCTTCAAACCTTTCTATACAATTTCTACAGAAACATTTTGCTCTGTAGAAATACAATAGAAAGTCACAACTGACATTCTGTAGAACAAGTTGGTCTGATCAAATTCTATAGAGTTCTATAGATTTCTATATAAATTCAGTAGAGTTAAATACTGTGTTGCTTCTGAAATCCATGCAGTCATCCATGTTTCAGAAAATTACATTTTAATCATTAAACACATTAAACATGTTTTTAATTCTTGCTGAAAAATCACTGAGTTGAAGGTTTCTTTCAAATTAAATAAAAAGCTGAACTTCAATTATCGATCTAGCATCAACCATTTTTTAAAATATGCATTGGACTCATTTAAGAACAATGCATATTTAAAAAAAAAAAGTCTGTCGGGGAGAGGTTTACCGAAGTTTGACGTGTGGGTGCTATACGCTTCCGTATGTTGGAGACGACTCCCTATCTTTTTTTTTTTTTTAAACGCATTGTTCTCAAATGAGGCAACTTGGCATTATAAATACTTCTTGAGAAGTTTGAGATTGAGATACACAGTCGTGTGTATTTGGTTGGGCACCATCCATCACGTTTAATTGCCGAAATTCATCAATCTTTTCTCGTCTTTTCAGCCGGTATTCCATAGAATGATCTCTTTGAATATCTGTCTTGTCTGTTGTAACAACCAACAGCATAACAAGTCTTGGGCATTCTGTATATCCTGCTTCGGTTCAATGTCCCCCACACTGTCGAGTAGCTCTTTTTGATCGTCAATATGGCGCCGTGAAAATGGTGACATCGCGTGTCTATGTCCGAGTAGCTTGTTGTTGTTGGGAGTGTGAATTTAAAAAAACAACGAACAAACCCAGCGGTGACTCCTGTGAGTGAGTCATGTGAGAACTTTGTGACAGAACGCAAGCTTTTGGTTAAAGACTGTAACTACACAAACAGTGATGAGGTGGTCAGAGACTGCATAGTTTTCGCTACCAATTCACCGAGTGTACGAGAAAAGTTACTTAGCCAGGGGCCGGAGCTCACGCTCGAAAAAGCGATCAACATATCCCGCTCCCACGAGTTATCAAAAATGCAGCTGAAGGCCATGGCTAGCGACATCCACGAGGTTCACGTTATCCACCACAAACCTGGAAACAAAGTTTCACTGCGGGTGCTAGTAGGCAAATTGACAGCCCAAAGACCTCCGTAAAGACATGTAACAAGTGTGGAGAATACCACAGTAAATTATATGAATGGCCATAAAAAGGTAAATAATGCCTGAAGTGTCAGACCCCTTTTTCTGTCTGTTCTTACAACCATAAGCCACACAATGAAATACCGTGATGAAAAGGCCCTACCACGCTTATAACAAACTCAATATTCACAAAAAGATCACCAAAAAAATGCAAGTTGTATTGTAGTTTTGCCGTCCAGTATGGCGTCGTAAACAAAAGTTATGTGACTCATAACGTCACATGAAAAGCATCTGTCTCAGGGCACATCGAGACAAACAGCCACACACACAATCAAAACTAGGGGCACTTTAGAGTGTCCAATCAATGTTGCATGTTTTTGGGATGTGGGAGGAAACCGTAATGCCCGGAGAAAACCCACGCAGGCTGGTCCAGGATTGAACCCGAGATCTCAGAACTGTGAAGTCAACACTTCCCAGCTGAGCTACCGTGCCACCCCTGTAGTAAAGTCACTGTCAACTTTATGGAGAACTGTAAACTGCTATCTGGGAGGTGTCTCAGCAGCTTGGGGAGTGGATTTTGAGCGACGATGTATTTCGAGATCACAATAATCTTACAATTTACATCTACAATTAAATAAGCGAACAACAACAGATTAAATACTTTGATCAGATATTGTGCAGTTTTGGTGTCGCTGGGCTTTGAGCGCATGCCGGCTGTCAAATCTGCCTGCTGGCACGTCAAATGTGCATTCAAATGCCTCTGAAGAATGCAAATGGTGATACTGAAATTCCACAAGGTTTAAAGAAAGACGTTAAAAACTTTGACTGAATAAGACATGAAACACATTTTTGAGACAAATAACATGCACAAGCCAGGCAGAGCCACAACATAAGGATGAAAGAGCTGCATGCGGCTCCAAAGCTGCGGGTTGCCGACCCCTGCCATAGACGGATCGCCCCTTGATCTTTTTTACGCTTTTTTCCCCCTTCACTGTTGCCGCTGGGTGTGTCCATACATTGGTATGTGATATATCTCGTGATATGTGATCTTCATCAGACTGGGCAATTGTTCATTATGAATTAAAAAGAGACCATAAATTCTATGTGCTGCCTGCCTGTATGTTAAAGTGAAATTAAAATGTCAAACAGACACTTAAAATGTGCTAGAATATTTATTGTTTTTGTTCTTTTTTAGTTTGTTTGTTGTTCTTCTCAGTACTCAACATGAATGTTGTACCCGGGGGGCACTGACTACCGGAGATAAATTCCTTGTGTGTTGTTGCCTGCTTGATTCTGATTCTGAATGAAAGAGTACTTGAAGGTTGGTGTTTAACACTTAGCTCTGACATGACCTACGGAAAGATATTATACATAGAATTGGATTTAATCCGTGCCTTGACAATAACACGAGCTCTCAAGGAATACAAGGGAATAGTTTCTGGGTAATACACATTATTGTGAGTATGTATTGATTACCTGACTTTGTTTTTGAAAGGGGTTCCACACAGTCTAGAAATAACAGGAATTGGTTTAACTGGAGCTGCAGGTATCATCCAATTCTGTTTCCCTGAGATCTGACAAATATGGGATGAATGACAGAATTTCACAACATTGGCTCAAAGTTCTGGCCAAAAGAAATAAAGAACGCAATATTTTTCTTTTATCCCTAGGTGGCAGGACATGTAATGGTCATGAGCTAAACTCAGAACTTGGAAATGAAATGCTTGTGGTACCACTATTTAGGGTATGGACTCTAGTGTGAAGCTATCACCAGGAAACCTGTGGCACACTAAAACACCCTCCTAAATTATAATAGCAGCGCCGTCTGGTGAGCAGATCCGCCTCACAGTTCTGAGGACCGGGGTTCAAATTCCGGGCCTGCCTGTGTGGAGTTTGCATGTTCTTCCCATGCCTTTGTGGGTTTTCTCAAGATACTCTTGTTTCCTCCCACATCCCAAAACATGCGTGGTAATTTGATTGAAGACTATTTTTTTCTGAAAACAGTTCAGGGTGAACCCCCACTTCTGGCTGACAGGCTCCAGCATGCCTGTGACCTTAGTGAGGATAAAGCAGTACAGGAAATGGATGGATTAAATGGTTGTGTGACATTTTTGACCTCTTCCTGAAGTATTTTTTTGCACGTTTGTCGGACTTAAATGTTTCCATCATGGAACAAATTGTTGAAGACAACACAAGCAAACACAAAATACAGTTTGTAATCAACATTATTCAGGGAGAGAAAAAAAAATTCAAACCTTCATGGCTATGTTATCATACCTGAGTTTAATTTCTTCATCTACACCCAAGTCTGATATTGCCACACCTGTTCTCAATCAAGAAATCACGTAAATACGACCTATCTGACAAAGCGAAAAAGACCAAAATATTCTCAAAAGCTAGACATCATGCCTATATCCAAAGAAACTCAGGATGAAATAAAAAAGTAAATGAGATCTATCAGTGAGGAATAGATTTTAAAGCCATTTCTAAAATGTTTAGAATCCAGCGAACCATTATCCACAAATGGAGAAAACATAGAACAGTGGTGAACTTTACTAGGAGTGGCTGGCTGAGCATAATTACCACAAGAGAACACCGAAGAGAGCAAACCAAAGCAAATATATTTATATAGCACAGTTCATACACGAGGTAACTCAATGTGTTTTACATGATTCAAAGCATTTGAAAACAGAGATAAAACATTTAAAATGGGATAAAAATGATAAAAATGAATATATATATATATATATATATAAAGACAAAACCACATACAGTGCAATAATGTGATTAAAATGTGGATATACTCAAAAAAGCATGAGAAAAAAGAAGAGTTTTCAACCTGGATTTAAAAACATTCACACTTGGGGCTGACCTCACCTTTGTTGGCAACTTATTCCATTTGTGTGCAGCATAATACCTAAATGCTGCTTCACCATGTTTGCTTTGGACTCTGTGCTCCACTATTTGACCTGAGTCAGTCAATCTCAGAGGGCTTCTGGGTTTGTATTCTGTAAGCATTTCTTTCATATCTTCAGGACCTGAATCATTTGGTGATTTATAGACCAGTAGCAGAACTGTAAAATCTATTCTAAAGCTGACTGGAAGCTACTGCAAGGACTTAAGGATTGGAGTTATACAGTGAAGAAATTAAGAATTTGAACACCCTCCTATATTGCAAGTTTTCCCAATTAGAAATGATGAAGGGTCTGAAATGTTCATTGTAGGTGCATGTCCACTGTGAGAGATAATCTAAAAAGAAAAATCCAGAAATCACAGTGTATGATTTTTTTAAGGATTTATTTGTGTAAAACATCTGCAAATAAGTGTTTGAACACCTATCAGCTACAATTCTGACCCTCAAAGACCTGTGAGTCCGCCTTTAAAAGTCCATCTCCACTCCATGTATTATACTAAAACAGATGCACCTGTGTGGGGTCGTTAGCTGTATAAAGACACCTGTCCACCCCATACAAGACTAAGACTCAAACTTGTAACATGGCCAAGACCAAAGAGCTGTCCAAAGACACCAGAGACAAAATTGTACAACTCCACGTGGCTCGAAAGGGCTACAGAGAATTTGCCAAGCAGCTTGGTGAAAAAAAGGTCCACTGTTGGAGCAATCATTAGAAAATGGAAGAAGCTAAACATGAGAGTCAGTCTCAATTGGAGTGGAGCCCCATGCAAGATATCAAGATATAAGTACGTGAGAGGCTGGTTCAGAACGTGTTTGGAGACTGTAACTGGCCTGTCTCTCACGTCCTCCTTAGAAAGACGACTTCTTGTTCTTCTTCACACATTTTCTTGGTCCTTCGAGCCGGATTCCAAGATACCCGAGGATCCCAGCTTCAGAGTCGACCTCCAGGAAGACCGTGGCAACAGCAACACAGACTCGTTAAGGGGCTGGTCCTCGAACTCTCTAACTGCGATCTGAGGGTTGACGGAAATCCAACTGACAAGAAGACGTCTTGGCAAGAACAATTTTCTTACGAGGAGTGATTGTCGACGGGAGCGAAGGTGCGTCGCAGTCTACGCGAACGTAAAGTGTAGGAAGTAGTTAAATTCGGCGTAACGAGGGCGGACTCGTCTGTATACGTTAGTTAAATTCTGTGTAACGTGGCCGGACTCGTCTGTATCGGTCACAATTAAATCCCGCGTAACGTGGGCGGATTCGTCTAAACATTAAAAGGTAAACAAGGGCGGACTCGTGTGCACTTAAATTCCGTTGACCGTAACGAGGGCGGACTTGTCTGTATACGTTACAGTTAAATTCCGTTTAACGAGGCCGGACTCATGTACGTACTTAAATTCCGTGGAAAATAAAATACAGTCTATATAAAATAACATAGAATAAAACTGCCGTATAAACCGTGTGTGATTGTATAAACGAGTGTTTGAGAGACAGGATTGGAAGTGACGACTTGTTTGGATGCAAAGGCAAGACTCCTCCGCCCTTCAGGGTAGAAACCTGAGGAATACCAAGCAAGAGTATTTAACAGTCACCCTGGCTAATACAAAAACACCAACCGTAGTACACGACAGGTGTAGTCTGTTGGCTCCAAATTTGCAAAATGGGGAAAATATTAGTACACAAAAGGAGAGGGACAACTTAACTGGCAAGGATTAGAAATTTGTCCAAGCACAAATCCCAGAAAACTAAAATATTTACATAAATATATAACAAAATTCCGCTGGCCATCTTAATTCGCTAAAAATATTTCAGTTGAAAAATGACAGATTGTAGAAATAAAGGTGACCTTACTAAAAAGACCTAAGATAGGTATGACGATACCTAATGGTGGTACAAGAGAAGAAGGAGGTAGAAAAAGGAAAGAACAAGATAATGAATAGAGAAAACCAACCACACCGCTCTACCCCAACTTACACCACCAAGACTTGATCAGACGGAACTGACTTGAAATGGTCGTAAAGACTGTGAGGACTACTATCTCCCACGCAGACTGCTGCAACTTATCACCAAGTTAGGTGACTTGTAACCAAGGATCCAAGGATTTACACAGAGAGCAAATTACACTAAAATAGGAGAAAAACAAAAGATGATGAGCCTTCTGAGGAATACAGAGTGACAATAATAACTGTATTCAAGATTTACAGTGGCCTGCAGGAAGATGGAGAATAGGCCATTTCAAATAGCACTTGACATGCTCTTCATGCAGGTTTAAAAGACACAAATTACATCTGGGTTAAACATTACATTGGCCTGACTACTGACACATAGGAGGAATATTTTAATTGTGCCCTCCATGTGGAGAACATTCTGAACGATAAGAAACAGACAAGCTACCACTTTTATGGGAAAGACACCGCTACTGCAAGCAGAACATTTCCTAACAGAATAACAGGATAAGATAAATGAAGACTTTCTTTATGTGGTACAAAAAAAACACGCCAGCCCTAGATTTTCATTATGAAAACCAACTGAACACTCGTTTGTCGAGCGCAACCTGTACAAATTAGACCTAAAACAGAATGTAGGCTATTTATGAAACAATATCCATTAAAGCCAGATGCATTAGATGGCATAAAGCCTGTTATTGAGTCATTAGTTAGTGCAGGGGTAATAATTGAATGTCCAGACACCCCGATCAGGAGGTTGGAGAACGGTTCAAGACCTCCAAGCAATAAATGCTGCTGTTAACACAGCGAGCACCTTGTGTCCCAACATACATATTGCTGAATTAATTAAGACAAGGTACAAAAGTTTTTACAGTAATGGATTGAGTTGCATTTGAAGGCAAAAATACGCATTTACCAGGTTACCTCAAGTATACTGTGAAAAGCCAACAATTTATTCACAAGTTCTGACAGCTAGTATGTACACATTTTAACCATGAAGTGGCAATCAAATTCTACTTCATGAAGATGGTGTTTTGGTTACATCACCCCACAAGGAAACTTGCAAAGTGATACAATAGCATTGTTAAAACATTTAGCACAGGAGGGACACAAGATTAGCAACAACTTAGAACAAGTTAACAACAAAATAAGAGCTAGGGACACAACCTTTTAGCACAGGAAGAACAATCTTAGATGATACAAAAAAAGTTGTACTTAATGTACCAAAACCACAAACTATGCAACAATAACTGCACCTTTGTCCAAATTAATGTATGAGGAAGACCTCAAAATGACATCATTGTTAAAATGGACAGAAGAATCAGAAAATGTTTTCTGTGAGTTAAAGAAGGAACTAGTGTCAGATTATAGCAAATCCTTTATGTAGATACTAGATTGTAAAGGACATTTTATGACCTCAGTTTTAGTGCAACATAGACTCAGCGTAGCATGTGCATTACCCCAGTATGTAAGATCAGTTATTGTGACATCTATTGCTGTAGAAACAAGTTCAACCATAGGTTTGCTCCATCCTCTGATTCTAAAGAGTACCACATGCAGTCACTGCAACTGCGTACTGAGACAAAAAAGCAATGTCGAACAATTTTTACCACGTCATGAGAAAGTCATGAGGATGGTGCAAAACATGATTGTCAAAAGTTAGCAGAAATATGAGCCAAAAGTAGAAGTGGCCTGAGAGATCAGCTTTTAGAAAGAAGTGCTATTTGTTAATGGCTCATCAATGAAAATGCGTGGTATAGACAGCCAATATGCATTTGCAATTTGTGCATGTTTTTGCGAAGCATGGGAAGAAAAAAAATAGGGAGATGAATTCATCCACAGCCAAAGTAACACATGCGAAATTGTTAGTTGATTTAATTATTGCAATGCAAATGCCAAAAAATTGTTACTGTATGCAAATGCCTCACACATACATCAAACAAAGATTGAATTGGGAAATGCTTTTTATGATAGAATGCAAACGGAAGCTGCATAAAAAAAAAAAACCTAAATGACAAATTTAGATAAAGGACACATTAAGTACATATGTGCAAGTAGGAGGGTGCTGAGGATGTGCTGAGGGAGGACATGAAGACAGTTAGAGAGGAGGATGCACGAGAAGGGCTTAGATGGAAAAAGATGACACGCTGTGGCAACCCCTAACGGGACAAGCCGTAAAGAAAAGAAGTGCAACATTCCCAAAAGACATCTGTGAATGACCAAACAACAAACCTATCCTATAAATAGGCGGCCATTTTGAGCTATGATTTTGTCACATATCTCAAACAGGAGGAATATGAGTCTATACAATCAACATTACACAATTTATGGATTCAATTTTTATTCAAAAAAATGTAGGACATGTTTGACATGAGCAAGATATAATCCACTAGGTGATTTGAGCCAATGTAGAGGACAGCTCCTTACACCACAATATCTGTTTAAAAACTATCCATGAGTCTATTGAATTAAAAGTGAAGAAGAAAAAGAAAATAGAAGAAGAAAAAAAAAACTCTTTCCAACCAAACATGCCAACAGCTTTAAAAATAGCAGAAAGAATACTTGAGTTAATTTGTCTCATTGTAAGAAGGTTATTGATTTTGAAACCATTGTTAATACTAATGTGTTTTATTGGCTATTTGTAAGATAGCTGTTCTCATTCCCACTGCCAAAGTTGCTGTAGTCCAGTTACAAAGGGGGTCATGGTATTTAGAACCCTTCCATCTCAACTCCGGTGAAGAAAACACCCCGACTGAGGCATTCAGGGGATTGACTCTGCTATCATAATGGCAACTAAACACTTAAAATTTTTTGTTGGGTGTTGGATTTTATTTTTTCTGCTCGAGTGGTACCTGTGGGAACCACCCCAAACAAATTTGATAACTACATAGAAAAAAAAAAGGGAATTTGAGTTAATTAAAATACACACTAAATTAGATGTAGAAAATTGGTTTTAAATTGCAACAGGCATTTCAAAATAATAGAGTTCTCATGGAAGAAAAAAGGTGTCACAGTGACGCAGCTGTAAGGCTTTGGCCTCACAGTTCTGAGGACTGGGGTTTAGTCCCAGCTCCTCCTGTATGGAATTGCATGTTTCCCCAATGTCTGTGTAGGTTTCCTTCAAACGCTCCAGTTCCCTCCTGTGTCCCAGGAGCGTGCAACATTGATTGGATCCTCTGGAGTGTCCCTAGGTGTAATTGTGAGTGCGACTGTTGTATGTCTCGATGTGCCCTGTGATTGGCTGGCGGCCAGTTCAGGGTGTACCCTGCCTCCTGCCTGATGACAGCTGGGATTGGCTCTGGCACTCCCGCGACCTTTATGAGAGTAAGCGGCTAAGAAAATTGAATTTATGAGATGAACAGTACCTGATAATGAAGACAAAAAAAACCAGGGGGATTCTGTGTATACGGTCGGAAGAGAAGCGGTATGGGAACGACAAGTGTTTTAACATACATCGACGCCACTGAGGTTCTAAGTGAGTATAAATTGGCTGATCAATTTGGCAGCAGGATTTGAGTCCTCAGGTTGTTGACGTACAACCAACAAAAACGTAGACAGAATCAACTCCACTCATCACAACATACAAGAATTGGGCAACTGGACACAGAGAGGGTTTGTAACTGTGCGTGAACAGTATTCTGCTCATTTATGGCATTCTGAAGCGGAGTCGCTGTTGACAGGTTGGCTGAGAGAGGAGAAATCTGTGCTATGATCGGAGAACAATTTTGCGCAGTGAAAGCCAACAAACAGCTATGGAGTCATGCCATCGAGGGGCTTCGAACCCTGAATGACTCGATCTGGTATTGACACCTCCGTGTGAGAGACCTGGATGAATGCCTTTGGAAGATGCACAGCCATGTTGTCCTCAAATTTGGTATCAAATGCTGTTTTTCCAGCAATTTTGACCTTGTGTGTATGTTGTTGGATTCCTTGTCTGCGTGCTCTCATTGTGAAACGTATTAACACTGTTAATTCACCCACGAGCGAAAACGTGGCGGAGATGTATCCTTTAAAATGACCGTGACGACGATGATGATTTTCTATTCTCTGTGTGTGTGTATTTATTTTCATAAAAAATGTATTCATTGTCATTGCATCGAAGAGTCTTGTTCACAGGATGAGCTCCTACCCACAGATGCAACAGTATCTTCCTACAAGTGGCCAAGGACAACTCCATCATAACCAAAGAATGTGCTAAATCATCATCGTACGATGTGCCACATCATCACCAAAACTGTACCTTTGTTCATTTCATCTGCTCACCCCTCCTTTTGACCTTGTGTTTTCTCATAAAAATAATAATTAAAAAAAAAAAAAAAAGTACGTGAGAGGCTGGTTCAGAACGTGTTTGGAGACTGTAACTGGCCTGTCTCTCACGTCCTCCTTATCAGAAGAAAGATGACTTCTTGTCCGTTATTTGCGCAACTATTCCAGCAAGTTAGGTGATAAACCTCACATAACATTGTCACGCTGTTGCTCACCAATAATGACAAAAGTACTTCTTAACATTAATGCGACATCTGGTGCTGCACAGTTTTGCTGATGGCTTTGGAGTCTGTTTCATACATCGTCAAGTTAAGCTTCACGCAGGCGTTGAGACTTCTATCTGTTCATCGTGAATGTAATTCAGTTTGATTTGCCATCATGCTGGTACGATGGTGAACAGTTCTTGCTGACAAAAGGGATGTCTTTTATTCGTTTGATTATCTTGTCTTTAGGCGAAGTTGGCAAAATATTTATTGGCAACGTAGAGTATGAATCCTTTGGCATACTCCCCATCTGTGAATTTAAACACACAGCGGAACCCTCCCTCTCCACAAATGCTGTCCATTCTTGTTGAAAACTTCGGTAATCCTCACATTTTTTTCTTTGAGCTACCTTTGTCAAAATCGTTTCCGTAATTAGTTGTTCCGACACGATTGGCGTTAGACCTTTCTGGGCCTGTGGACGTCGACTGCCACACTAAACTACAGCAAACTCACTAGTATAAAGTCTCTTTTGCGTCATTTGTGTTGCCTCCCACACCAAACTACGGCAACTCCAGTAAAACAAACCTTCTATGCACGACAGAAATCACATGTACAGTATGTCATTATGAGGGCTCTGCAACCCACATGCAACCACTAAAAGTCAGGTACGACTCGCGAGCCATAGGTTCTCGACCCCTGGTCTATGGCTTGCTAACATGGAATTGTCCAGTGCTCAGTTTTTTAGAAGAGACTTAACAGCAGCTACTTTAAGAGCTTTGGGAAACTTGCCAGACTGAAGTGAGCAATTGATTATTTGCTGCACTGACTTCACAAACGTTTTGAAAAAGTCAGATGGTATTGAGTCGAGACAGCTTGCTGATCATTTCAACTGCTAAACAGTTTTAGCGACAGTTTTTTTGTCAACTGTATCAAATTCTGATTGGTTAATAGACTTTTCCCTGGATGGCTTCAGATGTACAATCATTTTATCTTTTTGCAGATTTGTGCTGACATTTGACTGTTGTTGCTGAGGTTGTATTTTTTTCACTAAAATAACAGGCAAACTCATCGCATTTGTCACCCGTTATGAGCTCTGCATCTATTTGATTGAGGACAGGGGGGTTGTGAGCTTGTCAACCACAGGAAAACGAGCACGAGTATTGATGAGGTTCTTACTGATTTCAGAAAAGTGTTGCTGTCTAGCTCTGACTAACTCCTGGTTAAAATTACAAAGACTGTCTCTAGAGGTTATAGTCAATTTGGAATTTAGTTTTTCTCCATTTGCGTTCTGCTTTCCTTCATGCTGATTTAGATCTCTTGACCATCATTGTGCTCCTCCACGGTATTCTAGTTCGCTTCTGGAAGGTCTTAGTTTTAACAGGAGCGACATGTTCATGGCATTTGTGATTATCGAGGTGATATTGTCCAAAAGTTCATCAACTGTCTCAGTATTCACAGTCTGTGGCACAGCCACACTGTCCATAAGCTTAGTATCAGTACTCTCATTTATTAACTGTTTCCTAATATAGATACTTTCTGAAGAACAAGAATATGTGATTCAAAAAATACACAAAAATGGTCATAAATAGCCACATTCTTAATGTCAATCGATATAATTTCAACACTCTTAGAGATGAGGAGGTCTAAGATGTGACCTTGAGTGTGACTTGGACTCTTAATATGTTGAGAGAGGTCAAATGTGTCCAGTATTGCAGAAAGTTCTTTGGCTGTTTTTTGCACGTTATTGTTAACATTAATGTTAAAGTCCCCTGTGACAAAATAGTTGTAGTCAGGACAAATAATTGACAGCAGTTGTGAAAAATCCTCTATAAATTTTCCACTGCATCTTGGAGGTCTATAAATTATCAAAACGATAATCTTTTGGTCACCTTTAACTAAAAAAAAAAAAAAAAAAAAAAACCACAGATATTCAAAAGAACTAAAATCACCCAGTATAATTTCTTTACATTGAAATAATTAAGTCCCCTGTTATGACAAAACAGTTGTAATCAGGACAAATAATTGACAACAGTTCTGAAAAATCCTCTATAAATTTTCCATTGCATCTTGGAGGTCTATAAATTATCAAACTGATAATCTTTGGTTCACCTTTCAATAAAAAACACAGATATTCAAAAGAACTAAAATCATCCAGTATAATTTCTTTACATTTAAATAATTATTTAAAAATAACGGCAATACCACCACCTTTTCTCCCTGTTTGTCACGTCCCATCGGAACGGGAGTAGGACCCAAATGCAGGACCAGGACGATGCAAAGTAGTTTAAACATTTATTATTTCGTTGTCGGGGATTGGGCAGGCAGTCAGGTGCAGCAGCGGTAGTTGGGACGTCGGGCGAAGAGAGCAGGTGAGCGGGGAGGCAGGAGTCGGTACACAGGAGAACGATCAAAGCAGGCAGAAGTGTCAAAGGAGTCAGGGTTACGGGGTTGGTCGGAGAACAGGCGAAGGTTGGTACACAAGGGTTGTCGATCAGGGATACGGGAGTACTCGAACGGGACATGAAGCTCAACGAACTGGCGCAGGCCAGTCGTCATCAGGGTCATATAAATACACAGCATAATC
Organism: Syngnathoides biaculeatus; assembly: GCF_019802595.1. Lineage (NCBI taxonomy): Eukaryota > Metazoa > Chordata > Actinopteri > Syngnathiformes > Syngnathidae > Syngnathoides > Syngnathoides biaculeatus. Next base: position 1,232,821 of record NC_084646.1, read on the forward strand.
AGCCCGCATGAGGCGCAGGTGTTCGCCTCCCAATCAGCGCAACCGAGCAGGCACCCGCACAGCCCAGGCTGGAGCGGCAGGATCATGACACTGTTTGACACTTGTTCATAAATCTAAAATTTGTTTAAAGTTTACTTTCTGTCAACCACATTTCATTTAAGAAAATGTCCAGATCAGGGGTGCTCAATGCATCGCGGTCGATCACGAGGCAGTTTGGGTTGATTGCGATGGCGTGCAGGAAAAAAAAAAAAAAGACAGCCGTATTTTTCTAACTTTTAGCTCACCGCGCAAGTGCTATGACACTTAGTACAAGAAAAGACACTAGTCAGCGAGTTCCCCCCTATTTTAAGCCCTCGCTTAGGAAATCTTATCAAACATGAGTATGGATGTTGCAGTAAAGAAGAAGACAAACACATATCACTTTCATACAGAATGGGAGGCGGTCATTTTCAAAGTGAGTTTGTCTCATCTGCCAGTGTACTATTGTAATACCAAAGAAGGGAAATGTGGAGCGGCATTTTCAAACGGTTTATGGAAAATACGATGCTGACATTCCGTCGAAAAAAAAGCTGAGAAAAGTGTGAACGAACTGAAATCCCCACTGGCGTCCGCACAGCAGTCACTTTTCACACAATAATGTTCAATAGCGAAAGCCACCACCATAAGGGAGTACAGTTACAAGGCGCGGTGAAGCCATGGCTGATGTGGCTCCACACATATTGCTCATTTGATTGTTTGGATGACATAAATGAAACTGTGTGCACCTTGTCTCGCCTTATCTCTTCTTCCTCCAATTGTTTGGGAACAACACGATCCTTTTGTCCTTGGTTTCTGTAGACGTTTTCTTTACAGGACGGTGAATGACATTCACACAGTAGAAAATCTTGGCAACCAAAAACTTTACCCCTTGTGTGTTTTCACAGAGACTGTCTGCTTTGTAAAGATTTTTACGCTCCCAAAAAGGCAGAAATTGTCAAAAAAAAAAAAACTCACGGATAGTGCAGTGCATACCTTGCTTAACCACCTGCTGGTGTTGAGATGGCCCGCAATGCAGGCCAGCCAGATTCCTCGGTAATCTCCTGGTGCTTCGACTTGAAACAAACAGGTTCAGCAGCTGGACAATGGTCCAAAACACACCAGCCTGGATGAACGGCTAAAGAAAAACAAAATGAACTTTGGAGTGGCCTTATTAAAGTTCCGACTAGAATCCTGCGCCTTGACCCTCCAAAGGATCATGCTCAAAAATCCTGAAGTGTGGCTGTATTACAACACCTCTTTGGGCCAAATTTCCTCCACAGCATTGTAAGAGACTCATTGCAAGTTATTGCAAATGCTTGATTGCATTTGTTGCTGCCATGTCTGGCCTAACCAGTTACTTGGTTTAGGGGCAATCACTTTTTCACACAGGTCCATGTAGGTTTGATTTTTTTCTCCCTAATAATAAAAAATTAAAAACGGGATTTGTGTTTACCTCTGTTGTCTTTGATCAATATTTCCTGTTTGATGATAACATTTCAGTGACAATAACGCAAAAAAAAAAATCACAAAATGAAAGAGGGAAACACTTTTTTCACAAACGTTCCTTTCAAAAAGTGAGGCATTTTTCAATATAGGTATTTTATTATACCTTACAGCAAATGAAAATCCAAAATTCACCATCTCTAGAAACTACAAGATTGCCTCACAAACATCTAGAAACAATGAAAATCATTTGTAATGTATAAATTAGGCAGGAGTTTGCAATTACATTACATTGTATTTTACCACGTTCAATGAATTAATATACTGGACTGAAATAAATGATACATTTTCTACCACATTCACATTTATTGAGATGTATTTAAACCTCCTGTAGGAATGAGGGAGTACTGATACCATCAGTTACTTGAAAAGGGCTCCCACTACTAGCAACTGGTTCTTAAAATAAAAATAAAAGACAAATGTGACAAGGTCTTCCTTGCCAGTAGCTACATTATAACAGTATGACATCTGCAAATCATCATTTGCATTTGGAATAAAGATTTTGAATAATTGCAATTTCCCCATAAATTGAATATCATGGGAAAGTTTATTTTCCTAATCCCATTAAAAGGTTAAATTATCATAGATTATACATACAGGCCGCACAATTTCAGATACAGTATACCCTTTTCCCCCCACACAGTGTGTTTAGGCAGGTTATTAGTTGACATACTGTTCCCACTCACGGTGTAATCTTGAAATTAAAATGATCACACCACAGCAAACATAGTAGCATAACTAACAAAAAATAAAACAAAACAATGACTGAAGAAATAACTGGCACGAAACATGCACTTTAAACGCTTTTCACATCCTTAGTATTGCCACAAAGCATGCTGGGAGTACTCCCACATAGTATGTACCAGTGAGTACCCAAGAGCAAGTACAATATACTTAGTATTGGTTTGAAAAAAAGATGACACTCATGTCCCTACATATTTGGCAATTTTGCAACTGCCATCATGTTAAAAGCAGCCAAACATGCCCAAGACAGGACATTACCTGCGGTTGTTCTTTTAGACACAGTTTCAAAAAAATATAAAAAGAAAATGTGTTTTACATGTTTAGAATTTGAACAGGGGATTTTAAGATTAAGTATCATTTCTAGAACAATTAATTCCTTCCAAAAAAAAAAAAAAAGAACACCCTAGGCTTTTAAGATCCCCGGAAACATTGCAGACTACCAAGACTAAAGCTAATTGTTCATCTGTTAGTCAGTATGGTCCGTTTAAACCCTTTCATATTTAACTTCAGTTCTGAACTTGGCCATATCAAAACGCTAGTAGTGTTTTGTTTAGCTGTAAGTTGCTGTATTTTCTCTACAATATATAGTGTTATTTCCCGAGGCCAGGTAACCAACCTTTTTGAAAAAGCTACGAGTTTGCTCCACATAAAGAGGGCAAATTTGCTCAAATTTCCTTCAGTGATATTTTTATAAATAATGATACTCATTTAGGCGCCATGGTGGTTCAGCAGGTAAAGCGTTGGCCTCACAGTTCTGAGGTCCCGGGTTCAATCTAGGACCCGCCTGTGTGGGGTTTGCATGTTCTCGCCGTGCCTGCGTGGGTTTCCTCCGTGCACTCCGGTTTCCTCCCACGTTCCAAAAACATGCAGCATTAATTGGACACTCTAAATTGGCCCTCGGTGTGATTGTGAGTGTGGCTGTTTGTCTCCATGTGCCCTGCGATTGGCTGCCAACCAGTTCAGGGTGTACCCCGCCTCCTGCCCATTGACAGCTGGGATAGGCTCCAGCACTCCCCGCAACCCTCGTGAGGATAAGCGGCGAAGAAAATGGATAGATATTCACTTAAACAAAGACACTGATCTGTTAATGATTTCTCAGAATAATTAGGAAACATTATCAATATTCAACAATATTTCTATAAATCTCAGCTGTTTTTTTTCCATTTTTCAATGTTCAAAATTTCAAGAAAATTACTGTTCCAATACTGGTAGGTATTCTGCGTCCTTAGGGGCGACCTGGGGACTGCGGGCACCACGTTGTAACCCTTGGTTTAGGTATTTCCTGTGCTGGTGGCACGTTCAGCTGCTACCAACATTGTCTTAAAAATGCTAATTTTTTTCCTTAGTTTGAGAAACATAAAACACTGGATGCTATACTATTATAATAATCATCTGGATCTTTTATAAAAGAAAAACACCACCCTAAATTGCTGGATCAGTATTGGTGTTGACAAGATTCCATGTCAACTGGGAGGAGGTGGTGTAGTTGAAAAGCTGTTCATCTGGTCGAAAGCCATAGGCGCTGACAGGACGATCTGCTGGACCGTGAGCTGATGAGGCAAACTCTGACACACTGATAGGGAAATTAAAAACAAAATGAGTTAGAATGTTTGTAACTTCCAGAGACAAGTAAAAAAAAAAAAAATCCAAGAAGGACTTGTATTAGTTACAGGGCTCTCTATTGATGTGTCTCCCATGACATTGAGGATACTAGAACACACATAACTAAGGTAGCCACACAATTTGGCGCCATCTTGAAGGTTTTATTTTGGGCTGTACGGTGGATGATTGAATGGCACATCTGCCTCAGAGTTCTGAGAACCCGATTTAAAATCGGGTGTAGGATTTGTCCGGTTTCCTCTTATTTGCATAACCTTGCATGTTAAGTTAACTGATGATGAGCCGCAGGTGTGAATGTTATTATGAATGGTTGGTTGTCTGTGTGTGCCTTGTGATTGGCTGGTGACCAGTTAAGGGTGCTCGCCCACAAACAGGTGGGATAGGCTCCAGCACGCCCGTGACCCAAGTGAGGATAAGAAGCAGTGCATGGCAACCTATTTTCGTTAGGCACTCAATGCATGTCAATATGTCCTAATTCAGGGATTGCACCGTTCAGAAGACACAACATGTAGCTATGGAGATTAAAAAATATGTGTAACTTCAAAGTTTAAAAATAAATCTACAGTAATATTATGGCCATTTGAAGAGTGTCTAGTACCTTCCCGAATATGATTGGCCCAGCTCTCCATTCTTCAAGTTAGTGTAGAACTCTGGACTGATCGCACCATCTGTTGAGACAATCCCGTCTGTAGAAAATATTAATAACAAAGTTCCATAAATTACACACACGGGGAAAACACCACATTGTTTTAGTCCAGGCGATGCGTAGAGCTGAGTGCGACTATATCTTGTCAGAACTTCCCGAACTCACACACCAACTCGGGCTCCTTCCCTGCCATGCCAAAGTGGTGACATTCCATGTCACTCGGGCTAGTTTCTGTAGCCAGGGATTGGATCCCCAAGGTCCCCACCTTTGGCCACAGCCCAGCTCACATCGCACCTGACCCCTATGGCTCCTCTCACAGGTGGTGAGCCTATGGAAAGGGGGACTAAGGTTATCCTTTCGGGCTGTGCCCAGCTGAGCCCCATGGGTGCAGGCGCCCGCCCACCTTCGAGCCTCACCTCCAAGCCTGGCTCCAGAGGGGGGCCCTGGTGACCCGCGCCAGGGAAAGGGAAACCGAGATCCAATATTTGAACTCGTCATAGAGGTTTTGGAGTCGTACTTTGTCTGGTCAACCTCACTGATTACCTTTTTGCCATGGGTGACCCTACCAGGGGCAAGAAGCCCCCAGACAACTGTAGCTCCAAGAATCATCGGGACACAAACCCCTCCACCACGATAAGGTGACTGCTTGAGGTGAGTATATTTATTTTCATTGTTCAGTGATATAGTGCTCTTTTTTTTTCCATTGTATAGTAATACCCTTGAAAATGGGCAATGAGGAACAGGAGTCACTGCTGGGTTTGTGAGTTGTTGTTGTTCCAGCAGCACACTGAACTCTCCTACACCAACAAGCTGCTCGGTTGCACTTGTTTACCTTATTCCGCCCCCCATTGCATTTTAATTACACTCATAATTACAGATCATACAGTACAGTATTTTTAAATTCGCGTCATGCTACGAAAGCCAAAAAGATGGTGGTTTGATCCTAGATCGATCATTTAAGTCGTGCTTTTCAAGCAATTTGAAAAAGAGCTTCAACTGTTTTTTTTTTGTATGAGTTAAAAATGTGTTTGTGTATATGAATGAAATTTTATTTTCTGAAACATGGATGACCAACTGCATGGATTTCATAAGTTTACAAGTGTAAAGATAAATATAGAGATATGTATACATTCTCTAGAGGGTGTATTGAAACAAAAATAAAAAAATAAATACATATAAATATAAAATAAATAATAAATAAATATAAACACACCGTAATTTCGCGTATATTATGCACAAAATTTTCCCAAAATATTTTCAAAAAGTCAATAGAGCGCAATATATTTAGGCATTGATTAAAAATATAAAAGAAAACAAGACTTAATAGTTGTATACAGGTACATACAGTGGTAAAATATTTCAATTCAATATGATCGTTGATGTCTTATGTTACACATTTATATGTATTAAAGCAATGTGCGCCACCAATCTGAGCCCCTTGACCTACTCGCGGAGTTTGCCATTTTTACGATCGTTACCTTAACATATTTGTTGGTATCAAATATCAGAAACGGCTTCCTGTGAATTTGTCTTAACTTAAACTAAGACGAAAAATGTGGACTATGAGGGCCAGTTATGCAGCTGCTGCCATCACTCCTGCCGAAGAAGTGGTTATGCTATGGTTATTTCTATGCACAAATGTTTTATTTTTTTAAATATCTAATGCAAAAAATATTTCTGCATAAAGTTTAAGCTAAATGTGAAATAGTTTCATGATTTCAGACTGTAATACGTGCTATCAACAGTATTAATAAATTATGTCATCATTGAGTATTTATTTTGGTTGAGAGATTTTGTTCTGACAATTACAGAGATGTTCATGCCTCTTCTGGAAAAAGGTGTTAACTACTGCCATTTCCACCCTTTTTGCAAAGTCCACCACCATCTGTCCCTCAAAGTTCCTTTCCTGGATGGCGTACTTACCCGTCACTTCTTCATCGCCCTTGTTTCCTTTACAAACATGTTTATTACAATCTGTACCAATCACAACTCCTTCTGTGTCTGGGTTTCTTAGAACTACTTCATCCGGTTCCTTCCAGAATTTCTCTTTCAACTCTATTTCACACCTTACCTGTGGTGCATAACCGCTAATCACATGATATAAAACACCCTCAATTTCAAGTTTCAGCCTCATCACTCGATCTTATACTCTTTTCACCTGTAAGACATTCTTGTTCACCTCTTCACCAATTTAAAATAACCCCTACTTCATTCTCTTCCCATCTACACCATGGTAAAATAATTTAAACTCTGCCCCCTAAACTTCTGGCCTTACTACCTTTCCACCTGCTCTCTTGGATGCACAATATATCAACCTTTTTCTTCATCACCATGTCAACCAACACCTGAGCTTTTCCTGTCATAGTCCCAACATTCAAAGTCCCTACACTCAGTTGTGGCCTCTGTGCACTCCTCTTCTTCTGCCGATTAATCTGCTCTCCTCATCTTTGTCTTTGACCCACTGTTGCTGAATTTCCACCGACGCCATGCAGGTTAACGGTGCTGGGGCAGGCGTTGTTAACCTGGCCACCGCCGAGCCAGTATGGCATTCTTTATATGAACATTTATATTTGTTTGGCAAAATTATAAATTGGAGGCCCTTCCTGACACAACCTTTTGCATTTATCAGGCTTGGGACCGGCCTACGGATTGCACGGACATAAATGATCGTACTGACAGTAAATTTATGGAGAATTAGCTCTGCCACAAACTGGGACTGTTGAGACAATTGATAAATTTTTGGACAATTTCACCTCGAAAATTTCAAATACCATGAATGCTATCGCTCCTGTTCCAACCAAGACCATCTTGAGGTGACCTATGACCCTGTGGAGGAGCACAGTGATGGTCAAGAGCTCTAAATCAAAGTGTAGGAAAGCAGAACGCAAGTGGAGAAAAACTAAACTTCAAATTGACTATTACCTCCACAGACAGTGTCTTAGTAATTTAAATCAAGTTAGTCAGGGCGAGACAGCAAAACTTTTCTGAAATTATCAGCAAAGAACCTTAACAATACTTGCAGTCTGTTCGCTGTGGTTGAAAAGGTGACACCCCCTCCCGCCCCCGAATCAGATAGCTCAAGAACTCGAAACAGCTGGTAAATGCAATGAGTTTGACTGTTATTTTACTGACAAAATCCAATCCACCAGATTAAATATGAGCACAAATCAACGATACTACATCTGAAGCCACCGAGGGCAAGCTCTATTACCATGTCAGAATTTGATACAGTTGACGAAAAAACGGTAGAGAAAACTGTTCAGCAACTGAAACAGTCAATGAGCTGTCTTGACTCAATACCATCTGACTTTTTCTAAAAGTATTGTGAAATCAATGATAGCTGCTTTGCAACAAATAATCAATTGCTCACTTCAATCTGACGACTTTCCTAAAACACTTAAAGTACTGGACGCTTCTGTGTGTGCAAGCTATAAACTCATCTCTAAACTATCTTTCATAGCCAAGATTGTTGAGAAAGTTTTTTTTTTAACCAACTAAGCAATTTCTTTAATTTAAATGTACTTTTTTGACAAATTTCAATCACGTCTCCGAACTAATTACAGTACAGAATCTGCTCTTATCAAAGTGCTGAATGATATAAGATTGGATATTGACTTAGGAAAGGTGCCAATTATGGTCTTGTTAGATCTCAACGCGGCTTTTGATACTGTAGATAACAATGTACAGTTAAACAGGTTGGAAATGTAGGGAGGACTAAATGGAACGGTTCTTAAATGGTTCAGATCCTACCAGAACTTTTGTTTTGACTATCATAGCTATGCAGATGATACACAGTTATATGTAGCAGTGTCTACAGATGACCACAGTTCAATTGAGGTGTTGTGCCACTGTCTAAAGCAGATTAATAACTGGATAAGCCAAAATTTCTTTCAACTGGACCACAACAAAACTGAGAATTGTATTTGGCAATAAAGAAAAAGGATTGCTGTTCGTAAAAACCTGTACTCACTATCTTTAAAAAGCTAAGACCAAGTCCTAAACCTTGGTGTACTGATTGATTCCGACCTGACCATCAAAAGTCACATCAAATTAATTACTAAAACTGCCTTTTACCATCTGAAGAACCTATCTCGAGTGAAGGCTTGCATGTATCAAGCAGACCAGGAGACCCTCAACCATGCTTTTTCTCAGGTAGACTTGACTATTGAATGGTCTTCTGACTTGGGCTCCCCAAAAAGAGAATTAAAAATTTCCAGCTCGTTCAAAATGCTGCAGATTTTAGTGAACTGCTTCAGCTGTTCAAGTGTCCAGGGTCTCTATTGTATTATTTTACACTTCATAATGCACCATACATATTCAGTTTGAGACAGGTCTGGACTGCCAGCAGACCAGTCTCGTACCCGCATTCTTTTACTATGAAGCGACACTGTTGAAACAGGTGCAGAATATGGTTTTGCATTGTCTTGTTGAAGTAAGCAGGGACATCCGTGAAAAAGACACTTGCTTCATGTATGGCAGCATATGTTTCTCCAAAACCTGTATGTACCTTTCAGTATTAATGGTTCCTTCACAGATATGTGAGTTACCCATGCCATTGGCATTGGCTTACACAGCCCCATACCATCATGTCCATAACAGTCCAGATGGTTGTTTTCCACTATGGCCTGGAGGACACGACGGCCACTATTTCCAAAAACAATTTGAAATGTGGACTTGTTGGACCACAGAACACTTTTCAACTTTGAATCGGTAAAAATCAGATGAGCTCAGGGAAACCAGCGGCATTTCTAGAACTGTATTTACTGACATTGGTTTTCAGAAGTGTTCCTGAGTCCATGTGGTGATATCCTTTACACAATAAATATCTATTGAACCTCTATTGAACCGCTATACGTCAGAATGCTAATATTAAAAGGGAAATCCAGTGCTTGCATTAACAGTGTATCCAGTAGGTCATGTAATATGTACCCTTTTTGACAATGTGATGTTAAATCCTCTCTCATTTAATAGTGTTTTGAGAAGATCTTTATCGATAATTCCGTATTTTCAGGGGCGCTGCCATTTTCGCAAGTCACATGATCTACATATGTGATGTGTACCGTGTCGTTCCAAATGCTAGATGACATGGCACACCATCATGCACAGCGCTGATTTCTCAGATTTATCCTCATCTGATGAAGAAATAGCAGTATCGGTTGATCGGGAAGACGGAGGAATACTTCCATAAAGATTTGAACCTGTGGCTGTAATTAATGTTGAATATTTGGATGGTTCTTCTGGCGGAATGACGTGGAGCCTGACAAGCGAGCTCTGGCGGCGGGCTGCGAGTCGAGCTTTCTGGCGGCTGAGGCCTTTAGCCTAGCTTCGGCATCCGCGGCTAACGAAGCAGGTGGCGGTGGGCCACGAGCCGAGCTTCCAGGCAGCGGAGGGCGTTAGCCCCGGATGCCGAAGTTAGGTAAACGTCACATACGTCCACGTACATCATGTGACTTGCGAAAATGGCAGCGCCCCTGAAAATTCGGATTTGTCCACAAAAATCTTCTCAAAACATGATTAAATGAGAGAGGATTTAGCATCACATTGTCAAAATAGGGTACATATTACATGACCCATTGGATACACTGTTCATGCAAAGCACTGGATTTCTGCTTTAAAGGTATCTGCTCGCTAGTGACACAACACAAAATCCGTCTATATGCTCCTGATATTCTTCTTCACAAACAGAAACCCAAGTATTCTCATCAGGCAGTCTCCAATCTCACTCTGACATGGGATGAGGCAGTTACGCTAGGTAACGCTTGTGAACACACACACACACACAACACACACACACACACACACACACACACACACACATGGTTTAAAACCTTTAATTCTGCTGTAATAGTATTTTTCTCTTTTTCATTCATCTTTGGACTCATATATAGCACAACAAATATCTGACTTTTTTTTTTCAACGACTTCGTGTATCAGTTCGTTTTTTTTCCCCGAGTCACTCATCAGCGAACCGACAGCGGTCTTTAGACCATGGAGGTCGCAGGGGGACGAGAGCCGGGATCCAGGTTAAGTTCCGCAAAAGAGGACATGGATTAGCGTTCCCGTGGATCTACAGCGTGAATCTATGGTCCCTTCCCAACAATTCTTGTGATAACTGCAAAGACTTCAGAAATTCTGCCCCAATGTGCTTCACGAAGATTTGGCTATCAGTGGCTATTCCCAAGGCACCGTAAAGCTACTCAGCTTTGAATTTCAGCCAGTGGACCACATCGCCAAGTTGTTGGGGAAAACAAAAGTTTTCATATCAATGAAAAATGGAGCCTGGATGTCACTGAGTTCAGCACGCACTGCAGCCCGCTTGTGGAGTCGGTGTTTTTGAACTGTTAGGCATTCTACTTGCTGCTTGAGTTTCGCTCTTTTATTCTTGAAATTGGAAAAAAAAAAAACATCCAGATTCACCCCTCATTCTATGAGACTTTAACAAAGCTAAACTCAACCATGAATTCCTTAAATACAAGCAGCACATTGACTTTCCTACAAGGAAAAAAAAATGGATCCACTGCCATACTAAAGGAAACCATGCAAACCGTGCCATACCTCGTGCAGCCTGGAGATCCTCTGATCACTGCTGAATCGACTTCAAACTTACATACAGGCAAGTATTTACATAGCCGAACCCTTCAGTAAAATTGTGAAAAAGTGGACCAACAAAGCAAAAACAAAACTTCTAAGCTGTTTTGACTACACATACTGGAATGTCTTTGAGAATTCAGCTAGCAGCCTTGAGGAATATCAATTTCTGTGAAGAGGTGTTTGTACCAGCAAAGTCATTTTGATTATTGAATAAGCCACAGTTCACTGCCAAACTAAACCAACCTCGTCAGAGGTAGCAAATCATAGTGGGTATAGGGCCCTGTACAACTGCATGAGAAACCAGTTGACTAAAGAAATTAACGATGCAAAGAGAAACTAAGAACCAAAGCCGGAAAAAAAATGTTTACCGTTAATGACTCCAAATCAGTCTGGTGTGTATTCACCCACTATGCAATTAGAAACAATAATGCCCCCAAGTTGAGAATAATAGTTAACGAGCCGACCGCTTCAACAGCTTTTACTGGAGCTTTCAAAAGGAAACCCACACCCCAAACCCACCAAGCTGCTCCACCGACTACCTAAAGACCTACGACTTCTGCGTTAACCATCCACAAACAGGATGTGAGATGCATCTTCAAACAACAAAGATGAACAAAGCGGTCACCCAAAACCTTGTATTCCCATCCTGGCTCACAGTCTGCTCAGACCAATTTGATCCGATTTTCGCAAAGATCTTCAACAGATCTCTGGGACTGTACGAAGTACCAGCCTGCTTCAAACGCTCCACAATCATTCTGGTCCCCAGGACACCTGCAATCTCGGGTATGAATGACTGTCATTTTGACATCTGTGGTCAAGAAGTCCTTTGAATGGTGTGTGCTGAACTACCTCAAGACCGTCACAGATCTGATGGACACGCTGCAGTTTGCCGACCGAGAAAACAGGTCTGTGGATGATGTAGTCAACAGCACTTGATCCTAAACAATTCAATAGCACAGGGACCTGCACGTGGACTTCACCTCTTTATTCAATACCTTGATCCTGGAACACCTCTCCTCCAAGCTTTTCCATTTTAGTGTCGTGCGAGCCATCTGCCAGTGGGTTTACAACTTTGGACAAGACACAGCAGGTGAGGCTAGGGGACACCACCTTATCCATATCCACCACTAGCACTGGGTCACCGCTGCTCATCTCTCTCTACACAAACGACTGCACCTCAACACATCCAACTATCAAATTCTTGAAGTTTTCAGATGACACCACAGTCATTGGCCTCGTCAAAGATGGTGATGATTCTGCTTATCAGCAGGACGTAGGGAGGCTGGAGCTTTGGTGTGGCTGACACAACCTGAAGATGAATGCACTCAAGACTGTAGAGATGATTGTTCACTTCAGGAGGCATCTTTCATTCAACAAAGCTGCCCCTCATGCTGTCCCAACTGTGTTGTAGGGACCGTCAAAACCTTTAACTTTCTGGGAATTTGATCTTCTCAGGACCTGAAGTGTGAGACACACATCAACTCCATCCTCAACAAGGCCCAGCAGAGAATGTAATTCCCGCGGCTTTTAAGGAACCAATGACCTGCCACGAGAGCTGTTGAGACAGTTCCAGACAAGGTCATCGAATCAGTACTCTGTACCCCCATCACAGTCTGGTTTGGTGATGCCACAAAAAAAGGACAAAGTCCGATTGCAAAAGCCAATAAAAACCGCTGTAAGGATTGTCGGTACCCCACCCCCACCACAGAAGAATTACATGATACCCGAACTAAGACAAGAGCTAGCAAAATCCGCAGCCCGGAAGGGTAACATGGGTCCCCCTTCCCATGGGCTCACCAACTGTGAGAGGGCCCATAGACGTTGGGTGCGATGTGAGCTGGGCGGTGGTCAAAGGCGTGAACCTTGCCAATCTGAGCCCTGGCTACAGAAACTAGGTGTAGGGAGCAGGTGTGGTTATACTTATTGCCCCCCAGCTCAGGGCCTGTACGTTGCAGTTTACCCCGGTGGATGAGAGGGTAGCCACCCTGCGCCTTCAGGTCGGGAGACGGGTCCTGACTGTTGTTTGCGCCTATGCACCAAACATAAGTTCAGAGTACCCACCTATTTTGTACCCATCATTCTGCTGGGGGACTTGCTCACATGGGCAATGACAGTGAGACCTGGAAGGGCATGATTGGGAAGAACACCCTCTCCCCCAATCAGAACCCTTGTTGTGTTCTGTTACTGGACTTCTGTGCTCATCATGGATTATCCATAATGAACACCATGTCCAGGCATAAGGGTGTCCACATGTGCACCTGGCATCAGGACACCCTAGGTCCACCATCTGGTCCAATGGTGTGGAAAGATGCTGGTCCGACCTGGCAGGCCCAAACATATCGTGAGCATCTGCAGGGAACGGCTGGCAGATTCCCATGAGAAGGAATTTCAACTACCACCTCCGAAAGAATTTTGCTCACATTCCATGGGAGCAGGGGGACATTGGGTCGAAGTTGACGATGTTCCGCGTTTCCATTTCTGAGCCAGCCGACCAGACCTGTGGCCATAAAGTGGTTGGTGCCTGTTGTGGCGGCAACCCCCAAACACATTGGTGGACACCAACAGTGAGGGATGCTTTCAAGCTGAAGAAGGAGTCCTATCAGGCGTTTTTGGCCTGTAGGGTTTCCAAGGCAGATGGTAGGCACCAGCTGGCCAAGTAGAATGCAGCTTTGGTGGTTACTGAGGCAAAAACCCGGCCATGGGAGAAGTTAGATGAGGCCATGGAGAACAACTTCAAGACAGCTATGAGGAAATTCTGGTCCACTGTCCGGCATCTCAGGAGGGGGAAGCAGTGCACCGTCAACAGTGTGTATAGTGAGGATGGGGCATTGCTGACCTAAACTCGGGATGTTGTGTGTCAGTGGGGAGAATACTTCGAAGACCTCAATTCCACCTGCACACCTTCCCATGAGGAAATTGAGTCTGGGTTCTCTGAGGTGGGGTCTTTTATCTCTGGGGTTGAGGTCACTGAGGTGGTGAAAAAGCTCCTTGGTGCAAGGGCCACAGGGTGGATGAGATTCGCCTGGAGTTCCTAAAGGCTCCGGATGTTGTGGGGCTATCCTGGATGACACGCCTCTGCAACATCGCATGGATATTGAGAAAAGTGCCTCTGGATTGGCAGACAGGGGTGGTGGTCCCCCTTTTCCAACTATAGAGGGATCAGTTCTAAATTTACCAGTTGATCTATGTTCCTACCCTCACCTATGGGCATGAGCTGTGGGTCGTGACCAAAAGAACAAGATCAAGCGGCCAAAATGAGTTTCCGCCACAAGGTGACTGGGCTCTCCATTAGAGATAGGTTGAGAAGATCGGTCATCATTGCCGAGTTGCTGGTCCTCTGCATTGAGAGGAGCCAGATGAGGTGGCTGGGGTATCTGATCCTGAGGCCTCCCAAACATCTCCCTGGTGAGGTGAGGATGGACCATCCATCCAGACAAGAGTATTACTTCAGTCCAAAAGATTTAACGGAAATAAAAAATGTCCAACATTCTGTTTATCCAATAAATACTTTTTTAAGCAGGCTATTATTATTATTATTATTTTCCATGCCTTTTTCGAAGTACACATTTGAAAAAAAAAAAAAAAATATATATATATTTTTTTTTTTTTTTTTAAAGATTTGAATAATGCTAATAATAGTGTATTTATGGAAATCAAAACTGGTGTATAGAATTTGAGCTTCACTTAGTTAACTTTAGGCATATAGAATAAGACAAAGGAGTAAATTACTTTTTATGAGTCGTAAAAAAGTTGACTTAATATCCTAAACCTCTACATTAGGGAGTACCTGCACTGTATAAGAGATCAGGTCTCTCAAGAATGTCTCTGTTCTCAATGGAGTCTTCATCCTCCCCATAGAGTAAGGGTTCTCCTGTCTCATCCATCTGCCGGTTCTCCACCATCTCAAGCCACTGGCAATTATACCACCGGAACTTTTCATTCTGTATTCTCTTTCCCCACTCTTCATCGTACTCCTGGAAAATGAAAAATTGAGAATATAGTATGTCTGTACAATGTGACTGTATACACTGAAATGCATTAATAGTATCTTGTACATTGAATAGGGCTGGGTGGACTATCAAGTTTTTATTAAACATTGATATATTTTCATGATCAGATGACAGTACTGTTTAAAATGGTACAAGTTGGTGTTGCATTTAAAATGCTGAATTCAGTTCTCCTGGAAAGGTGTGTTTGTGTATACTGTAAGGTTGAGCATTTTCGAGTAACTTTATTGCCAGATGTATTATACATACATGACATACAATCTACCTGAAATAAGGATTCCTGTCAGACCTGCGGTGCTTTAATAGACCAAACAGCCAACCATGGGTTCTGATTTGCCCGATGGAGATGGTTCTGAAGGCCGTAACGTCGTCCATGCACTTCCAAATGTAGAGAGTGATGGTCTCTGTGTACTCCTGGATTTCTGTGATGTTGTTGTGGGTGGCTGAATGTTTGAACATGCTCCAGTCAGTGGTGTCAAAACAGTCCTTGAGTGCCTCTGATGACCCCTCGGCTGGCTTTGTCACCTTAACAATCGGTCTGTATGCAGTCATTAGCATGACAGTCGTGTGGTCTGGGGCTCCCAGGTGGAGGAGAGCCAGGGCTTTGCAGGCTCCTTTGTGAATTGTGTAAGCATTGTTCAGAATGTTGTCCCCTCTTGTGCGAAATTGAACATGTCCATAAAGTTGAGGAAACACGGTCTTGAGGTTCGCGTGTTTACAATCCCCAAGTGGAATGAGGAAATCATCGGGGTGCGTTGTCTTCTACTCACCAATGACCCAGTGGAGTTCGTACAGTGCCTCGTTCCTGTTGTTAGCTGAACTGGGAGGGATGTAAATGGCTGCCAGCAGAACAGCAGTAAAGTTCCTTAGTTGTTAGAATGGCCTTGACAATCATCAACTCTACCAGCAGAGAACAATGTTTACAAACCACTGCAGCATTGTTGTACCAGGCACCGCTGATGTAAACACAAATTCTACACTTCAAGTCTTCCCTCCCTCGACAAGCACTGTCTGCCCGGTAGCATGTTAGCCAGACCCTATTTAAAGATGAAGCCAGAACCTGTTGAACATGCATTTCACCTTGAAAGCCTGAGGAAATTGGGTTGATTCAAATTGTTCAGCAGAACAACGTACCTTGATTAAAAGTTAGACTGGAGAGGGTAAACCTAATAAAGAGGTGCTAAAATGATCTCTAATCCCTTAAAATGGAGATCGAAACCAGAGACATGGCAGAAAATGGAAGACAACAATCAAAATGAATTGCAGAAAAACTTGAATGGCCAAGACATAGCCAATGATTAGCTCCAGCATCGTCGGAGACAGTCTGGAATTACCAGTAAGTACTATGACAGTGAGAAGATGTCTGTGTGAAACTAATCTATTTAGAAGAATCACCCACAAAGTCCCTCTGTAAAAAAAAAAAAAAAAAAAAAAAAAAAAAAAAAAATGTGCAGAAGATGTTACAATTGGCCAAAGAACATATCAACTGGCCGTAAGAGAAATGGAGGTACATTTTGTGGACTGATGAGAGTAAAATTCTTCTTTCAGAGTCCAGGGGCCACAGATAGTTTGGGCAAATTTCTCCTACTATGGTATTGGGCCTATTTTTTGCATACCAAGGATAATGGATCAGTTTGCATATATCAAAATACTTGAAGGGGTCAAGATGCATTATGCTGAAGAGGACATGCCTTTAAAATGGGTATTTCAACAAGACAATAACCCCAAACACACAAGTGAACCTGGAAAGTCTTGGTTCCAAATGTCAAGCGTCCAACCCAAATCCCGAACCTTAATCCAATTGAAATGTGAAGCAGTAATAATAATTAAAAAAAAAAAAAACGGTGATCATACAACTAATTATTTTAGCGATTCAAAGGATTGGTAAATCCAAGAAACAAAAAAGCGTGAACTAAAGTTTTCAATTCATAAAGTCAACAGCAGACTATTTTTTTTTTAACACACCCTTTCAACAAATTGCCAAATGCACAGCCTTAAGAGTGAATATCATGAATGCGATGTCTTTTGGTGGTTTTCTGAAAATCTACTGCACCTACTGGTAACTTGTTTGACGTAGCAATACAAAATGTACTGAAAACGTGGCTTAATTTGGTTAGTTACATTCAACTGCGATTATTGTAAACACGACTGGAAAACAGTTAAAACAGAGAAAAAAAATACTAATCTTTTCCTTACGGCTTGTCCCGTTAGGGGTCGCCACAGCGTGTCATCGTTTTCCATCTAATCCTATGTCGTGCATCTTCTTCCCTAACACCCACTGCCCTCTTGTCCTCCCTCACAACATCCATCAACGTTTTCTTTGGTCTTCCTCTCGCTCTTTTGCCTGGCAGCCCCATCCTCAGCACCCTTCTACCAATTTACTCACTCTCTCATCTCTGAACATGTCCAAACCATCGGGGTCTGCTCTCCCTAACCTTGTCTCCAAAACATCCAACTTTGGCTGTCCTTCTAATGAGCTCGTTTCTAATCCTATCCAACCTGTTAACTCCAAGCGAGAAGCTCAGCATCTTCATTTCTGCTACCTCCAGTTCTGCTTCCTTATGTTTCTTCAGTGACACAGTCTGTAATCCGTATATCATGGCCGGCCTCACCTCTGTTTTATAAACTTTGGCCTTCATCCTAGCAGAGACTCTTCTATCGCAGAGAATACCAGATACCTTCCGCCAATTGTTCCACCCCGCTTGGACCCGTTTCTTCACTTCTTTACCACACTCTCCATTGCTCTATATTGTTGACCCCAAGTATTTGAAGTCATCCACCCTTGCTGTCTCTACTCCGTGGAGCTTCACTCCTCCTCCGCCCCTCACATTCATGCACATATATTCTGTTTTTCTTTGGCTAAACTTCATTCCTCTCCTTTCCAGTGTGTGCTTTCTAATAGTTCCACCACCTGCTCCCTGCTTTCACTGCAGCTCACAATCTCATCTGCGAACATCATACTCCAATGGGATTGCAGTCTAACCTCATCTGTCAGCCTATCCATTACTTCCACAAACAGGAAGGGGCTCAGAGCTGATCCCTGATACAGTCCCAACTCCACCTTAAATTCTTCTGACACACCAACGGCACACCTCACCGCTGTTCTGCTGCCCTCATACATGTCCTGTACTATTCTAACATATTTCTCCCCCACACCCGACTTGCGCATGCAGTACCACAGTTCCTCTCTTGGTACTCGGTCATATGCTTTTTCTAGGTCAACAAAGTCACAATGTAGCTCCTTCTGACCTTCTCTGTACTTTTCCATAAGCATCCTCAGGGCAAAAAATGCATCTGTGGTACTCTTTCTAGGCATGAAACCATACTGTTGCTCGCAGATACTTCTGTCCTGAGTCTAGCCTCCACTACTCTTTCCCATAACTTAATTGTGTGGCTCATCATCTTTATTCCTCTATAGTTTCCATTGCTCTGAACATCGCCTTTGTTCTTAAAAATGGGGACTACCACACTTTTTCCGCATTCTTCTGGCAACTTCTCTCCTGCTAGTATTCCATTGACTAAGTTGGTCAAAAACTCCACAGCCACCTCTCCTAATTGCTTCTATACCTCCACTGGTATGTCATCAGGACTAACTTTTTTTCCATTTTTCATTCTGTTCAGTGCCTTTCTAACTTCCCCCTTACTCATTGCCACTTCCTGGTCATTCACACTTGCCTCTTTGACTCTACCTTCACTCCCATTTTCTAAATTCATTAACTTCTCAAAGTATTCTTTCTATCTACTTAGCACACTAGTGGCACCAGTCAGCATATTTCCATCGCTATCCTGAATCACCTTTACTTGCTGCAGATCCTTCCCATTTCTATTCCTCTGTCTGGTCAACCTGTAGAATCCTTTTCTCCTTCTTTCGTATCCAACCTGGTGTACATGTAATATGTACATATACGCCTCTTGTTTTCCCTTCCCCACCTCTACTTTTGTCCAACGTCGCATCTCAATGTATTCCTTCCGCCTCTCCTCAGTCCTCTCTATGTCCCACTTCTTCTTCGCTCATCTCTTACCTTGGATGACTTCCTGTCTTTTGGGGTTCCACCACTAACTCTCCTTCTCCCCTTTCCTACCAGAAGGCACCCCAAGTACTCTCCTGCCTGCCTCTCTGAATACCTTGGCAGTTGTATTCCAGTCTTCTGGGAGCTCTTCCTGCCCATCAAGAGCCTGTTTCACCTCTTTCCAGAAGGCCACACAACATTCTTCCTTTCTCAACTTCCACCACCCGATTCTCTGCTCAACCTTTGTCTTCTTAGTCTTTCTACCCACTACCAGACTCATCCTACACACCACCATCCTATGCTGTTGAGCTACACTCTCTCCCACCACAACCTTACAATCAGTAACCTCCTTCAGATGACAACGTCTGCACAAAATATAATCTACCTACGTGCTCCTACCTCCGCTCTTGTAGGTCACTTTATGTTCCTGTCTCTACTGGAAATAAGTGTTCACCACTGCCAATTCCATCCTTTTTGCGAAGTCCACCACCATCTGACCCTCTAAGTTCCTTTGCTGAATGCCGTATTTACCCATCACTTCTTCATCACCCCTGTTCTCTTCTCCAACATGTCCATTGAAATCTGCACCATTTACAATTCCCTCTCTCTCTGGGATGCTCAGCACTACTTCGTCTAGTTCCTTCCAGATTTTTTTTTCCCAACTCGAGGTCACATCCTACCTGTGGGGAATAGCCGCTAATCACATTATACACAATACCCTCAATTTCAAATTTCAGCCTCATCAATCGATCTGATACTGTTTTCACCTCCAAGACGTTCTTAGCCAGCTCTTCCTTTAAAATAACCCCTAGTCCACTTCTCTTCCCATCTACTCCATGGTAAAAGAATTTAAACCCTGCTCCTAAGCTTCTCGCCTTACTCCCTTTCCATTTGCTCTCTTGGATGCACAATACACCAACCTTTCTCCTAATCATCACGTCAACTAACTCTCGAGCTTTTCCTGTCAAAGTCCCAACATTCAAAGTCCCTACACACAGTTGTCGGGACTGTGCATGCCTCTTCCCCTTCTGCCGACTTCGCCCAACATTACCTGAATTTCTACCTACACCTTGCAAATTAACAGTGCCAGGGGTGGGCGTAGTTAGCCCAGGCCACGACCTATCAGTTATGAAAGTCATTTGATGAACGCTCATATGTTTGGCACAGTTTTACGCCGGATGCCCTTCCTGCCCCAACCCTCTGCACAGGAATTGTGAACCTCTTTGGGCTGCAAATAGACAAAAACAAGCCATCAAATAAACAAAGTCAGCACATAAGATACACAATTCACACACTACCGAGTCTATGTTTAAGTTAAATCAGATAAAAGCAATCAAATATACAAAGTCAACACATAAGATGCACAATTTACATACTACTTAATCTATGTTAAAGTTTCAGTGAGATAAAAGTTATAAAATAAAACAGTCATAACATAAGGTCCACAAATCACATACTACCTGTGTGAGAATATAATGGATATGACGATTCAAAGGATATGTGGACATAAGGGATTAGGTAAAGTTGTTCGCGCGGTAGGCTAAACTTGGGCCGAGCAGCTTCTACGCGAATGATACGGCTCGTATTTGGATACGAACATAAAACTTGTTAAAGTTCCTCACGTCCCTTGTTGCACCCGTTGTTTAGGTCATATACGTTATGAAGCTAAACACGTTCGATGCTTCATCCGCACTGTTTGATCTCAAATGCTACTCGTTGTTAGCCAGTTAAACGAATGTGGTCTGGTGATGATGATGGTGTTAAACCCGGAGCTGAAGTCCACGAACAGGATCCTCGCATAGGTACCCTCGCTGTCGAGATGTTCAAGGAGGAGCTGTTTTTTGGAAAGCTTAATGCAGAAAAACGACCCCTTGACTAAGTAACAGGAAATGATGACTATTGGTGCAAAACTTTTGGATATTATCAATGACGGCAGATAAATGAATCAGCAGCGCGCTACATAAGTAATGATATGATAAACATTTGTAAAAAAACGCCTCAATAACTTTTAATAAGCAAGTGAAATGTGTGATGAACCTCAAGCTGCAATGAGGGATTCCCCCCCTCGAGGACGAGGCTTTTCGGCAAGCAA
Source organism: Syngnathoides biaculeatus (assembly GCF_019802595.1). Taxonomy (NCBI): domain Eukaryota; kingdom Metazoa; phylum Chordata; class Actinopteri; order Syngnathiformes; family Syngnathidae; genus Syngnathoides; species Syngnathoides biaculeatus. Next base: position 1,254,052 of record NC_084646.1, read on the forward strand.
AGGTTAGTTTGAAAAATTTCAAAAGCGTGCGACAATATGGTACGTGCTGTTGAGTTTGCAGTTGCTTCACCGTGCCTCCTCGTTTGACCACCTAAAATTTCACAACCTGTTGTGATGTGTGTCTTGCTTTATTGAGTACTGCCTCTGTACATCGAGAACGCTATTATTTAGCATGGAGCAACTTCCTTGGGATTTTTGAGATCTATTTACTAAAAGGTTTATCCTTCCTTTTTCCTAAATGTAACCCATCTAAAAAAGGAATGTGGTGTCCCTTTTTCAAGACAAATGCTAACTCAGAAGTGGGACAGAAGCGTTCATCTGAATGCATTTTTCTCATACATTATGTTTTCATCCAACCCATATACATTATATTTCTGGTGCAGCCCAAGTGAGCCTGATAGCGAGCTGGCAAAATAAACTTAAGACACAAACATACAATATTTTCAATTAAATCTTGATGTCACCCCCATCTTAGGGAAAGCATGCGCCATGTTGCTTTTAGCACGTTTGGACATGATCTATGTGTGAGCCCCATTCTGTTACCGTAGACAAGAACGTGATTGTTTTTTAGATGTGAGAAATCTAAGATTAGCTTCTCAACAAAAGTGTTCATTCTTTTGTATGGTGGAAAACACCTGGCGTCTGTGGCGAACACCATCTTCTGTTTTTGCTTTGTGTATTAGAGCCACGTGGTCGTCACATGCCGGTCTTGAAAAAGGGGCCCACGTTTATTTTTTAGGGTTACATTTAGGAAAAAGAAATGACAAACCTTTGAGGAATCGGTCTCAAAAATAACAGGGAAGTTGCCATCATTCAAGGATAAGGAATTTTGGACAATGTTTCACACAACCACCTCACCTGGAAAGCAGAAGTGCACGATGAGAAACTTGTGTCTGCAACACCACATAAGACTTTGCTCTGGGTTTGTTCGTTTGTTTCTGCTAATGTTAACATAGCGCTGCTATGCCATTTGTCGGTCATCGAAACAGGCCTGCCTAGCTTCCTCATAACCTCATAAGTGCCAGTTACTACATGCGGCAAACAGCAATCGTTTTATAAATTTAAAAGCTGACGTTTTCCACTGAAAAAAAAACCCATCACCACGACTACTTTTGATTCTTTTAAATCAGGGGTGCCCAGACTTTTTTTTTACCCCAGGATCTACTATTCAAGCAGCCAGCCAGCCTCTTGCAAGGTACCGACGAGGGGCGGGATGATGCTCCCCAAACAGTTTTAATGTTTTGTTGGCTCCTATATTTAAAATACAGAATTAGCCGTTTGTGCACTGTATTGTCTGTGCTTTCATCCTGGATCAGGCTGTGCCAGGGTGGAATTTTAAAATTACACACCATCTCATCCTGCACTTTCTACTTTGGCTTCAGCTCAGACCTTTCCCACTCGAAAAAGAGAAAATCTCGTCCAGTTCAACCACTTTTTCTTCGATTATTCACATACTCCGACAGTCCTTGCATCTTAAAACAGCAGCATTTTTTTTAACTTTACTCCTTAATATCAAAAGTAAACATAAGCAACATGTCTAGCCGTCTTTGCTCTACGTTGCCCAGACTGTGTTGGTAACTAAAGCAGTGGTGGTGGACGCTATCATTATAAAACAAATTGATGGGCTGCATAAGTACTGTAACATTTGTAATTATGAGTGTACGTCTAACCTTAAGAGCAGGGGGGTGGGTGTAAGGTAAACTAGGAAAAAGAGTGTGGCAGAGCAGCGGTCGTTGTTCGAGAAGGTTCCGTGTGCTGCCTAAAAGAAACCAGTGGCTTCTTTTTTACAGTACGTATGTGAATTGTGCCGTTGGATGTAAAAAAACAGTCATCTCTCACTCATTGAATCTGAAACTGAACAGTAGTATGTTATACTTTCAATTTGGATTTGATTTTTTTTTTTTTTTGCCCCCAACGCAAAATATTCGATTGGTTTAATTTCACTTTGGGAATAAAAAAAATCTTTATGCTTTTGTTCTCATTTAAAGCTATCATTGGAAGCGATACAAGCAATTAATTAATTCACAAACCCATTTATAAATGGATTTAACTCTGTACTAAAGTTAAACAAAACTTGTGAATTAGCTTAAGTTTTAAATTGCAAATAATTGAATTGACTCTCAGTGATAGTAAACACGCAGAATCAATCCAATCGAACTAATAACTAAATGTACTTTATTCATCAAAGCTGAATAAGTTCATTTGGTAAGTTAGTTGAAATTTCAAATTTTATTAACAAGCTACATTTGGGAGTCGCAGTGTGCCCTTGCCTGCTGTCCATATCACAGCTGTGCGAACTAGCTGCTAAAGGCTTTGGTAAGCATAAAAAAACAACACAAAGCTAGCAAAGCACAATATTACAGACTTGTGAAGCCAAAATAATAACACGCGTCAAACTTTTGACAATTAGCTAGAAAAAAATGACACCTGGTCCTGCTCGGTCAAAGACAGGCCCAAAAGGCATGTGTACTCATTTTCAACATCACAAGGTGTCACTAACAAAGAGCTGAGTAGTGTTGCAAATGATATTAATGAGATTAGACGTTAGGCGTAAAAAAAAAAAGCTTGTGGTTCCAATTTCCTGACAGATCCTAAAAATTCCCACCGACCCTAACATTTTTACACCACTTAAATATGTCAGGGGTGTGTTTCTCCACGGCCCCATGCGCGCCACACACCCTGATATGGAAGGACAGCGTTAAGTTGGGTGTTTGACAGCAGACGCGGTGGGCGGGGGCATGGCCATGCCACTTCCTTCCTCATGCGCGTTGATGCATCTTATTGCGGCCTGATTACATTGTGTATTTAAGCCTTGTTTTTCATGAAACCTGTTGCAAGATTGTTGTGTGGATATGCATTTTTGTTCACAAGTGTCAACTAGCATAACTGCCTTGTTCCATGTCATAGTGTTACTGAAATATCAGTCAAGTTACATTTTCATGTTTTGCCATGTTCGATTTTTGACATTGTTTCATGATTTTTGGACCAAGCTTTTTGCCTTCTGCCCTATCTGATCATTTAGGTCCATTTTGTCAAGCAGACACTGTTCCAACGTCGCTATTGTTGCTTTTTTCCTTGTTAGATAAGTGGCTCCAAAAATGGATGGATGGATGGATGGATATCTGGAGGAATCTAATCGTCGATTAGTAAGATAATCAAAAGCTATAGTCCAAATTGCAGCACGACTGGATAAATCTCCTTTGTGACAGGTCTGTTTAATGTTACCTCATAATAAAGTGAGGACAAGTTTGCAGTAATACAATGTATAATATTTTGAGTAGCAGAAAACATATATATCATGTTATATCATAATCGTAATCAAATGACCCACTTTGTGATGGATATTTTCTATTTCGCCCAGCAATGAGTTCCTCTCACAAGACGAAGACAGGAAAGGGGCATGAATGAAACGCTTCCTGCTGCAGGCAATGTGAGTTAGAGTGAGGGTG